>NW_024881635.1:0-600000 GCF_019059575.1 Amphibalanus amphitrite
GTCAAAAGTGCCCAAGGCTTCTCTGATCGCCAAAATAATGGTCGCAATCGATTCCTCGGTCAATATCTAACCTCAGTCCAAGGTTCCAGGACCTGTGGCTTTATCCTCATCCTTAATCGTCCCTTAAAGGACGGGCGTCAAAAGTGCCCCAAGGCTTCGTCTGATCGCCAAAATAATGGTCGCAATCGATTCATCGGGTCAATTCTAACCTCAGTCGAAGGTTCCAGACCTGTGGCTCCTATCCCTCATCCCTTAATCGTCCCTTAAAGGACGGGGCGCGTCAAAAGTGCCCAAGGCTTCGTCTGGAATCGCCAAATAATGGTCGCAATCGATTCCTCGGGTCCTATCTACCTCAGTCCAAGGTTCCAGACCTGTGGCTCCTATCCCTCATCCCTTAATCGTCCCTTAAGGACGGGGCGCGTCAAAAGTGCCCCAAGGCTTCGTCATCGCCAAAATAATGGTCGCAATCGATTCCTCGGGTCAATATCTAACCTCAGTCCAGGTTCCGAGACCTGGGCTCCTATCCCTCATCCCTTAATCGTCCCTTAAAGGACGGGGCGCGTCAAAAGTGCCCCAAGGCTTTCGTCTGATCGCCAAAATAATGGTCGCAATCGATTCCTCGGGTCAATATCTAACCTCAGTCGAAGGTTCCAACCTGTGGCTCCTATCCCTCATCCCTTAATCGTCCTTAAAGGACGGGGCGCGTCAAAAGTGCCCAAGGCTTCGTCTGATCGCCAAAATAATGGTCGCAATCGATTCCTCGGGTCAATATCTAACCTCAGTCCAAGGTTCAGACCTGTGGCTCCTATCCCTCATCCCTTAATCGTCCCTTAAAGGACGGGGCGCGTCAAAAGTGCCCCAAGGCTCGTCTGATCGCCAAAATAATGGTCGCAATCGATTCCTCGGGCAATATCTAACCTCAGTCCAAGGTTCCAGACCTGTGGCTCCTATCCCTCATCCCTTAATCGTCCCTTAAAGGACGGGGCGCGTCAAAAGTGCCCCAAGGCTTCGTCTTATCGCCAAAATAATGGTCGCAATCGATTCCTCGGGTCAATATCTAACCTCAGTCCAAGGTTCCAGACCTGTGGCTCCTATCCCTCATCCTTAATCGTCCCTAAAGGACGGGGCGCGTCTAAGTGCCCCAAGGCTTCGTCTGATCGCCAAAATATGGTCGCAATCGATTCCTCGGGTCAATATCTAACCTCAGTCAAGGTTCCAGACCTTGGCTCCTATCCCTCATCCCTTAATCGTCCCTTAAAGGACGGGGCGCGTCAAAAGTGCCCCAAGGCTTCGTCTGATCACCAAAATAATGGTCGCAATCGATTCCTTCGGGTCAATATCTAACCTCAGTCAAGGTTCCAGACCTGTTCCTATCCCTCATCCCTTAATCGTCCCTTAAAGAACGGGGCGCGTCAAAAGTGCCCCAAGGCTTCGTCTGATCGCCAAAATAATGGTCGCAATCGATCCTCGGGTCAATATCTAACCTCAGTCGAAGGTTCCAGACCTGTGGCTCCTATCCCTCATCCCTTAATCGTCCCTTAAATGACGGGCGCGTCAAAAGTGCCCCAAGGCTTCGTCTGATCGCCAAAAAATGGTCGCAATCGATTCCTCGGGTCAATATCTAACCTCAGTCGAACGTTCCAGACCTGCGGCTCCTATCCCTCATCCCTTAATCGTCCCTTAAAGGACGGGGCGCGTCAAAAGTGCCCCAAGGCTTCGTCTGATCGCCAAATAATGGTCGCAATCGATTCCTCGGGTCATATCTAACCTCAGTCGAAGGTTCCAGACCTGTGGCTCCTATCCTCATCCCTTAATCGTCCCTTAAGGACGGGGCGCGTCAAAAGTGCCCCAAGGCTGTCTGATCGCCAAAATAATGGTCGCAATCGATTCCTCGGGTCCATATCTAACCTCAGTCGAAGGTTCCAGACCTGTGGCTCCTATCCCTCGTCCCTTATCGTCCCTTAAACGGGGCGCGTCAAAAGTGCCCCAAGGCTTCGTCTGATCGCCAAAATAATGGTCGCAAATCGATTCCTCGGGTCAATATCTAACCTCAGACGAGGTTCCAGACCTGTGGCTCCTATCTCCTCATCCCTTAATCGTCCCTAAAGGACGGGGCGCGTCAAAAGTGCCCTAAGGCTTCGTCTGATCGCCAAAATAATGGTCGCAATCGATTCCTCGGGTCAATATCTAACCTCAGTCCAAGGTTCCAGACCTGTGGCTCCTATCCCTCATCCCTTAATCGTCCCTTAAGGACGGGGCCCGTCAAAGTGCCCCAAGGCTTCGTCTGATCGCCAAAATAATGGTCGCAATCGATTCCTCGGGTAATATCTAACCTCAGTCCAAGGTTCCAGACCTGTGGTCCTATCCCTCTCCCTTAATCGTCCCTTAAAGGACGGGGCCCGTCAAAAGTGCCCCAAGGCTTCGTCTGATCGCCAAAATAATGGTCGCAATCGATTCCTCGGGTCAATATCTAACCTCAGTCCAAGGTTCAAGACCTGTACTCCTATCCCTCATCCCTTAATCGTCCCTTAAAGGACGGGGCGCGTCAAAAGTGCCCCAAGGCTCCTAATCGTCGTTTAAGGGACGATTAAAGGATGAGGGATAGGAGCCACAGGTCTGGAACCTTCGACTGAGGTAAGGTATTGACCCGAGGAATCGATTGCGACATTATTTTGGCGATCAGACGAAGCCTTGGGGCACTTTTGACGCGCCCCGTCCTTTAAGGGACGATTAAGCGATGAGGGATAGGAGCCACAGGTCTGCAACCTTGGACTGATGTTAGATATTGACCCGAGGAATCCATTGCAACCATTATTTTGGCGATCAGACGAAGACTTGGGGCACTTTTGACGCGCCCCGTCCTTTAAGGGACGATTAAGGGATGAGGGATAGGAGCCACAGGTCTGGAACCTTGGACTGAGGTTAGATATTGACCCGAGGAATCGATTGCGCCCTTTGTTTTGGTGATCAGACGAGGCCTTGGGGCACTTTTGACACGCCCGTCCTTTAAGGGACGATTAAGGGATGATGGATAGGAGCCACAGGTCTGGAACATTCGACTGAGGTTAGATATTGACCCGAGGAATCGATTGCGACCATTATTTTGGCGATCAGACGAAGCCTTGGGGCACTTTCAGCGCGCCCCGTCCTTCAAGGGACGATTAAGGGATGAGGGATAGGAGCCACAGGTCTGTAGTCTTCGACTGAGGCTAGATATTGACCCGAGGAATCGATTGCGACCATTATTTTGGCGATCAGACGAAGCCTTGGGGCACTTTTGACGCGCCCCGTCCTTTAAGGGACGATTAAGGGATGAGGGATAGGAGCCACAGGTCTGGAACCTTGGACTGAGGTTAGATATTGACCCGAGGAATCGATTGCGAACCTTATTTTGGCGATCAGACGAAGCCTTGGGGCACTTTTGACGCGCTCCGTCCTTTAAGGGACGATTAAGGGATGATGAATAGGAGCCAAAGGTCTGGAACATTCGACTGAGGTTAGATATTGACCCGAAGAATCGATTGCGACCATTATTTTGGCGATCAGACGAAGCCTTGGGGCACTTTTGACGCGCCCCGTCCTTTAAGGGACGATTAAGGGATGAGGGATAGGAGCCACAGGTCTGGAGCCTTCCACTGAGGTTAGATATTGACCCGAGGAATCGATTGCGACCATTATTTTGGCGATCAGACGAAGCCTTGGGGCACTTTTGACGCGCCCCGTCCTTTAAGGGACGATTAAGGGACGAGGGATAGGAGCCACAGGTCTGGAACCTTCGACTGAGGTTAGATATTGACCCGAGGAATCGATTGCGACCATTATTTTGGCGATCAGACGAAGCCTTGGGGCACTTTTGACGCGTCCCGTCCTTTAAGGGACGATTAAGGGATGAGGGATAGGAGCCACAGGTCTGGAACCTTGGACTGAGGTTAGATATTGACCCGAGGAATCGATTGCGACCATTATTTTGGCGATCAGACGAAGCCTTAGGGCACTTTTGACGCGCCCCGTCCTTTAAGGGACGTTTAAGGGATGAGGGATAGGAGCCACAGGTCTGGAACCTTCGACTGAGGTTAGATATTGACCCGAGTAATCGATTGCGACCTCTATTTTGGCGATCAGACGAAGCCTTGGGGCACTTTTGACGCGCCCCGTCCTTTAAGGGACGATTAGGGGATGAGGGATAGGAGCCACAGGTCTGGAACCTTCGACTGAGGTTAGATATTGACCCGAGGAATCGATTGCGACCATTATTTTGGCGATCAGACGAAGCCTTGGGGCACTTTTGACGCGCCCCGTCCTTTAAGGGACGATTAAGGGATGAGGGATAGGAGCCACAGGTCTGGAACCTTCGACTGAGGTTAGATATTGACCCGAGGAATCGATTGCGACCATTATTTTGGCGATCAGACGAAGCCTTGGGGCACTTTTGACGCGCCCCGTCCTTTAAGGGACGATTAAGGGATGAGGGATAGGAGCCACAGGTCTGGAACCTTGCACTGAGGTTAGATATTGACCCGAGGAATCGATTGCGACCCTTATTTTGGCGATCAGACGAAGCCTTGGGGCACTTTTGACGCGCCCCGTCCTTTAAGGGACGATTAAGGGAGAAGGGATAGGAGCCACAGGTCTTGAACCTTCGACTGAGGTTAGATATTGACCCGAGGAATCGATTGCGACCCTTATTTTGGCGATCAGACGAAGCCTTGGGGCACTTTTGACGCGCCCCGTCCTTTAAGGGACGATTAAGGGATGATGGGTAGGAGCCACAGGTCTGGAACCTTCGACTGAGGTTAGATATTGACCCGAGGAATCGATTGCGACCATTATTTTGGCGATCAGACGAAGCCTTGGGGCACTTTTGACGCGCCCCGTCCTTTAAGGGACGATTAAGGGACGAGGGATAGGAGCCACAGGTCTGGAACCTTCGACTGAGGTTAGATATTGACCCGAGGAATCGATTGCGACCATTATTTTGGCGATCAGACGAAGCCTTTGGGCACTTTTGACGCGCCCCGTCCTTTAAGGGACGATTAAGGGATGAGAGATAGGAGCCACAGGTCTGGAACCTTGGACTGAGGTTAGATATTGACCCGAGGAATCGATTCCGACCATTATTTTGGCGATCAGACGAAGCCTTGGGGCACTTTTGACGCGCCCCGTCCTTTAAGGGACGATTAAGGGATGAGGGATAGGAGCCACAGGTCTGGAACCTTGGACTGAGGTTAGAGATTGACCCGAGGAATCGATTGCGACCATTATTTTGGCGATCAGACGAAGCCTTGGGGCACTTTTGACGCGCCCCGTCCTTTAAGGGACGATTAAGGGATGAGGGATAGGAGCGACAGGTCTGGAACCTTGGACTGAGGTTAGATATTGACCCGAGGAATCGATTGCGACCATTATTTTGGCGATCAGACGAAGCCTTGGGGCACTTTTGACGCGCCCCGTCCTTTAAGGGACGATTAAGGGATGAGGGATAGGAGCCACAGGTCTGGAACGTTCGACTGAGGTTAGATATTGACCCGAGGAATCGATTGCGACCATTATTTTGGCGATCAGACGAAGCCTTGGGGCACTTTTGACGCGCCCCGTCCTTTAAGGGACGATTAAGGGATGAGGGATAGGAGCCACAGGTCTGGAACCTTGCACTGAGGTTAGATATTGACCCGAGGAATCGATTGCGACCCTTATTTTGGCGATCAGACGAAGCCTTGGGGCACTTTTGACGCGCCCCGTCCTTTAAGGGACGATTAAGGGATGAGGGATAGGAGCCACAGGTCTTGAACCTTGGACTGAGGCTAGATATTGACCCGAGGAATCGATTGCAACCCTTATTTTGGCGATCAGACGAAACCTTGGGGCACTTTTGACGCGCCCCGTCCTTTAAGGGACGATTAAGGGATGATGGATAGGAGCCACAGGTCTGGAACCTTCGACTGAGGTTAGATATTGACCCGAGGAATCGATTGCGACCATTATTTTGGCGATCAGACGAAGCCTTGGGGCACTTTTGACGCGCCCCGTCCTTTAAGGGACGATTAAGGGATGAGGGATAGGAGCCACAGGTCTGAAACCTTCGACTGAGGTTAGATATTGACCCGAGGAATCGATTGCGACCATTATTTTGGCGATCAGACGAAGCCTTTGGGCACTTTTGACGCGCCCCGTCATTTAAGGGACGATTAAGGGATGAGAGATAGGAGCCACAGGTCTGGAACCTTGGACTGAGGTTAGATATTGACCCGAGGAATCGATTGCGACCATTATTTTGGCGATCAGACGAAGCCTTGGGGCACTTTTGACGCGCCCCGTCCTTTAAGGGACGATTGAGGGATGAGGGATAGGAGCCACAGGTCTGGAACCTTCGACTGAGGTTAGATATTGACCCGAGGAATCGATTGTGACCATTATTTTGGCGATCAGACGAAGCCTTGGGGCACTTTTGACGCGCCCCGTCCTTTAAGGGACGATTAAGGGATGAGGGATAGGAGCCACAGGTCTGGAACGTTCGACTGAGGTTAGATATTGACCCGAGGAATCGATTGCGACCATTATTTTGGCGATCAGACGAAGCCTTGGGGCACTTTTGACGCGCCCCGTCCTTTAAGGGACGATTAAGGGACGAGGGATAGGAGCCACAGGTCTGGAACCTTGAACTGAGGTTAGATATTGACCCGAGGAATCGATTGCGACCATTATTTTGGCGATCAGACGAAGCCTTGGGGCACTTTTGACGCGCCCCGTCCTTTAAGGGACGATTAAGGGAGAAGGGATAGGAGCCACAGGTCTTGAACCTTCGACTGAGGTTAGATATTGACCCGAGGAATCGATTGCGACCCTTATTTTGGCGATCAGACGAAGCCTTGGGGCACTTTTGACGCGCCCCGTCCTTTAAGGGACGATTAAGGGATGATGGGTAGGAGCCACAGGTCTGGAACCTTCGACTGAGGTTAGATATTGACCCGAGGAATCGATTGCGACCATTATTTTGGCGATCAGACGAAGCCTTGGGGCACTTTTGACGCGCCCCGTCCTTTAAGGGACGATTAAGGGACGAGGGATAGGAGCCACAGGTCTGGAACCTTCGACTGAGGTTAGATATTGACCCGAGGAATCGATTGCGACCATTATTTTGGCGATCAGACGAAGCCTTTGGGCACTTTTGACGCGCCCCGTCCTTTAAGGGACGATTAAGGGATGAGAGATAGGAGCCACAGGTCTGGAACCTTGGACTGAGGTTAGATATTGACCCGAGGAATCGATTCCGACCATTATTTTGGCGATCAGACGAAGCCTTGGGGCACTTTTGACGCGCCCCGTCCTTTAAGGGACGATTAAGGGATGAGGGATAGGAGCCACAGGTCTGGAACCTTGGACTGAGGTTAGAGATTGACCCGAGGAATCGATTGCGACCATTATTTTGGCGATCAGACGAAGCCTTGGGGCACTTTTGACGCGCCCCGTCCTTTAAGGGACGATTAAGGGATGAGGGATAGGAGCGACAGGTCTGGAACCTTGGACTGAGGTTAGATATTGACCCGAGGAATCGATTGCGACCATTATTTTGGCGATCAGACGAAGCCTTGGGGCACTTTTGACGCGCCCCGTCCTTTAAGGGACGATTAAGGGATGAGGGATAGGAGCCACAGGTCTGGAACGTTCGACTGAGGTTAGATATTGACCCGAGGAATCGATTGCGACCATTATTTTGGCGATCAGACGAAGCCTTGGGGCACTTTTGACGCGCCCCGTCCTTTAAGGGACGATTAAGGGATGAGGGATAGGAGCCACAGGTCTGGAACCTTGCACTGAGGTTAGATATTGACCCGAGGAATCGATTGCGACCCTTATTTTGGCGATCAGACGAAGCCTTGGGGCACTTTTGACGCGCCCCGTCCTTTAAGGGACGATTAAGGGATGAGGGATAGGAGCCACAGGTCTTGAACCTTGGACTGAGGCTAGATATTGACCCGAGGAATCGATTGCAACCCTTATTTTGGCGATCAGACGAAACCTTGGGGCACTTTTGACGCGCCCCGTCCTTTAAGGGACGATTAAGGGATGATGGATAGGAGCCACAGGTCTGGAACCTTCGACTGAGGTTAGATATTGACCCGAGGAATCGATTGCGACCATTATTTTGGCGATCAGACGAAGCCTTGGGGCACTTTTGACGCGCCCCGTCCTTTAAGGGACGATTAAGGGATGAGGGATAGGAGCCACAGGTCTGAAACCTTCGACTGAGGTTAGATATTGACCCGAGGAATCGATTGCGACCATTATTTTGGCGATCAGACGAAGCCTTTGGGCACTTTTGACGCGCCCCGTCATTTAAGGGACGATTAAGGGATGAGAGATAGGAGCCACAGGTCTGGAACCTTGGACTGAGGTTAGATATTGACCCGAGGAATCGATTGCGACCATTATTTTGGCGATCAGACGAAGCCTTGGGGCACTTTTGACGCGCCCCGTCCTTTAAGGGACGATTGAGGGATGAGGGATAGGAGCCACAGGTCTGGAACCTTCGACTGAGGTTAGATATTGACCCGAGGAATCGATTGTGACCATTATTTTGGCGATCAGACGAAGCCTTGGGGCACTTTTGACGCGCCCCGTCCTTTAAGGGACGATTAAGGGATGAGGGATAGGAGCCACAGGTCTGGAACGTTCGACTGAGGTTAGATATTGACCCGAGGAATCGATTGCGACCATTATTTTGGCGATCAGACGAAGCCTTGGGGCACTTTTGACGCGCCCCGTCCTTTAAGGGACGATTAAGGGACGAGGGATAGGAGCCACAGGTCTGGAACCTTGAACTGAGGTTAGATATTGACCCGAGGAATCGATTGCGACCATTATTTTGGCGATCAGACGAAGCCTTGGGGCACTTTTGACGCGCCCCGTCCTTTAAGGGACGATTAAGGGATGAAGGAAGGGAGCTAGGGCAAAATAAATGTCATATTCGTGTTCCCCGTCCCCCAATTGACCTGATGGCAGTTTTTGAAGCGATTCTGAATCCGACGCTGTATTCGTTGCTGTTGCTGACGCTAACTTCACGGACATGGTCGTGAAGTAGTCACGAGAAATTGCCAAGATTCAGTTCAAGATTTTGGAAAATGCGGAACGAAAATCAATAATCGAAGATAGCCATTTGATTGTTCATGGTATTGGCAGTATAATGGCGTTTACGACATGTCTGTATGTCTATTCTGTGATTTTATATCATTTTTTGAACATATGCCGTTTTTGGTCGAAAACTCAGAAATCATGACGTCACTAAAACCTCGATATCTCAAAAAATTTCCGACCGATTTTTTTGAAACTTTGTCACAATAAACTTCAATCAATTCCCTACAGGTACCCAAAATTTTGCGCGGCTGCGGCGCGCCATTTTTATGCTATGGCCCGGCGAAAAAAGTGGGGGCGTTTAAAGGGACACTCCCACCTTAACATTAGTTTTGAGTTGAGATAGCCAAATTGGTGGCCATGGCCTGCAAATACCGGTTTGGGCACTCACAACATCGACAAATGCTTTAATTCGGAGATATGGAATTTCAAACTTGCAGTTTTCGGATTCTAAGGGGCTAGTGCATTGGTATGCCCCCTTAGAATTTGTGACGTCAGCGGAGCTCTAACGATTTTTAAATCTTTTACTAAAACGTTTGGTAGCACGCGGTGGTATATGCTGCTTTGCGCGCAACAAATGCCGCACTTTCAAATAAAGTCGCTAGGAACAGCGGAGATCCCAAAAAGTAAACAAAAGTAAAAGTCTAATATCTTGAAAACCGGTGAATATTTTTCGATGAAATTTGGTAGATATTCGTTTTCGCTCTTTCTGAACCGAGCGACATCACTTTCGTGCCAATTCATTAACTTTTTTGAAGGTGGGAGGGTCCCTTTAACGCCCCCCCCCCCCCACCCCAGCAACTCGCGGGTTAAGCTTTTATTTACAAACGTGCAGCTAGGGAACAATATTTCTATAAATAGCACTTAATCAATCAAGCGGTACAGATACAGATACAGATACTTTATTCACAGCAAATCCATGGAACATGGCTTTTCATTGCAATACGTCAAATATGTAAATACACAAGGTTCAAGACACAGTGCTCAACTGAAACTAACTAGACATCGCAGACTCAAGACTGCTCCATAAAAATGTGCTTTTTGAGCTGGTGTCGAAAGTTGCGAGCGGTGACATCGAACGGTAAGCGGTCATACTCGCGCACAGTGTCGTAGCAGAGCCGCTGTCGACCAGCTTCAGTGCGAATTCTCGGCAACATGTGGTTGCCCGCAGCACGTGTCTGGTACGAGTGGTGCACGGTGCGACCGATAGTTTCTGCGAGAACTTCGGGCTTGCCCGTCGTAGCGAGCGTGTGCACCACACAGATCCGGTGGTACTTAACAAGGCTAGGTGCATTCAGCCACTGCAGGTCGCGGAGTACATCGCTAATATGGTGGTATTTACGACGACCGCTAATGACACGAGCACCAAAGTTTAAAAGTCTCTGCACGCGATGAAGCTGAGTGACTCCACACGTGCCGTACACTGATATGCAGTACCTGATGAGTGAGTTCACAAGCGCTTCTACTATCACTGACAGAGATGCCTTCGGTATAACATGTTTGGCATGCATCAGACCGATAAGGACGCCGGTACATTTAGCAGTGATATGATCGACATGATCATTGAACTTCAAATGGTTGTCCATAATCACTCCTAAGTTTTTGACGACTCTAGAATCTGGAATCACAGTACCCATCGCATTTAGTGTGACAGACGGCAGTCCTCGGAGCATAGCAGGAGTTCCAAGCACGACAACTTGCGTCTTAGCTGCATTAAGCTTCATTGAGTTGGTACAGAACCATTGGTACAAACACTCAAGAGCCTGTTCCATTCGTTCTATCACCTGTGGCAAGTCGCGCTTTTTGCCGCTTACAAGGAGCTGGGTGTCGTCAGCGAACTGGACTATCGTGACATTGGCAGGTAGATACAGATACATTTCATTTGCAAACACCGTATACAATGTGCAGCTAAGTGATCCGCCCTGGTACACGCCGATCGTGTTCGGCTTCACACCGGATCGTACGTATCCACCGTCGCCGCTGGGCATCTGCACTTGCTGCGTGTGGCCGCTGAGGTAGTCCGCAAACCACTCCGTTTCCACCCCGTACAGCGCGAGTTTGTCCAACAGCCTGCGGTGCGGCACCACATCAAAGCATTTTGACAGGTCTAATAGTACCAGTATCGATACCTCTCCAGCATCCATCGCTTCCAGCACACGGTCTGATATAACACCGAGTGCCGTTTCGGTGCTGTGTCCGCGACGGTAGCCGTGCTGGGTGGCAGACAACAGCCGGTTCACCTCCATGTACTGAACCAGCTGGCGCTGTACGACTCGTTCGACAACTTTTGCCACTGCCGGCAGGATGGAAATCGGCCGGGTGTTTGCTGGCTCAGATGGTCCCTGTCCTTTGGGAATCGGCGTTACCATTGCGTGTTTCCACGGGCTGGGCACGCTGTTGGTGGTCAGGCTGGAGTTCAGGATATCCAGGAGGACGTGACCCATGCCCCAGTAGAACTTTTGGAACATGCTGACACTAACCCCGTCAATACCAGTTGAATTGGACGGCTTCATGTGCATCAGGAGCTGGCCCAGTGACTCAATGTCAATCGGCTGCGGTCTGAACCCGCTGGTGGTGACACGCGGCAGCCTGATCGGCACTGGCGTTGTAGGCTGGGGGACGCTTGCAGCTGTGCTTGGCCCGATGTTTACGTAGTAGTCGTTTAGTGCATCCGGCGTGGCATTGGGCACCGACACTTCCTTCTTGTTGCCAATAATGGGCCGAAGTACCCTCCAGACTTTACTGGGTCCCGCCTTGGCCAGCTCCTGCTGAATGTGGTTCTGCTGGTCTTTCCGAACAGCCGCGCGGCACAGGCGGTTCAGCTCCTTGTAGTCTTCTCGGTCACCGCCAGGGCGCAGGGCCTGTCTCCGACGGGCCATCAGGTCTCTGGTGGGTGCTGAGACAGACAGGCTCCCGGGCGCTCGTTGCTGCACCTTTGCAACAGGCGCTACTGTGTCCAACTGGCGGAGGAAGATACCACAGAACGCCTCCCACTTCTCCTCCGTCTGCTGTGTCCGGAAAACCGGGCTCCAGTCGACATTGTAGAGCTGCCGGTTGAAGCTGTCGCCATGAAGCGTACCATTATTAACCAGGCCGGACACGCACGCGGACCGAGAGACGCTGTGAGGAAGTCGCCTGAGCGGGCCCCCGCGGTAAGTGAGGCCGACAGAGCTAGCAGGCTTGCCACTCTGATATCGCGGCACATGTGCGCGGTGGGGAGGCCCACCTCCGCTATCACCACGGGGTCGACGCCAGGCAGCCAGTGCTGGAAATGAGGCTGGAAATGAGGCTGGTCCCGGCGTTTTATTCTCCGTCTAGCGCTTAGCCTTTCGGGACCCTCTCAGAGCCGCGATTGTTTTCGCCGCTCGGCCCATTCGGGATGCAAAGTTGATATTCACACAAAGTTTATTTGGGGCTTCTGCATATACGACTTCGAAATTAATCGATTTTACAAAACCTTTCTTTTTCATCTATATGCATACATTTGACAGTAACTCCAGACTAGGCTGGTTTGGCTGGCCCTAAATAAGCTTTGTGTGACTATTAACTTGCATCTCGACTGGGGCGATCGGCGAAAACAACCGCGACCCTGAGTGGGTCCCGAAAGGCTAAACGCTGGACGGGATTAACTCGCCCGGAGAATAAAACGTCGGGACCAGAAAGCTGCCTCATTTCCAGCACTGCAGGCAGCCCATATCAAGACTGCACCCCAGATGAATCCACCATGGTAATCGGAGCGGCTACTCGCTCCGCCTCTGCGAGATGGAGGGCGGGCTGGCCAGACGGGTGGTACAAATTCATCTGGGACTCCCGTCTACCGGACCCGGATGAGGGAAAGGACTAGTGACGTCAATTACAGAAAATCGGAATGCTGATACCAAACCAAATACCAACCGAAACCGTGGGGAAATACCGAAACCAAACAACTTGGGAACACGAGGGAAATGCCAAGTTTTTGCCAATTTCTTAGCCTCTTATAGGTACACTCGGGGGCAGATTGATGTTCCACTACTCCGGCCCTACCCATCGGGCTCCCATGGCTCAGCACTGGCTGCTGCCAGTGGCAGCACTGGCACTAGTACTGGGCCCTGTTTCACCGGTGATAGCAGCAAGCTGCTATCACGTTTCGCGAGCTGACGTCATGTCATGACGCCATACTGTTGACGTGATGGGCAGTTCTGGCGCACGATTGCCGCGACCTTGGCCGCGGCATTGAGTGACGTATTAGCCTCTAAAAGTAAGAGTTTACGCAGTCATGATAGTATATTTATTTTTAATATATATATATATATAATTTTAGTATAATGTATTTAAAATAGGTTGGGTTTAAGGAAAATTTGGACGTAAACTTCGAACATTTAGTTGATGACGTAAAACAATATTGCGGCAATCGTGCGGCAGAATTGCCCCTTACGTCAGCAGTATGACGTCATCACATTACGTCAGCTCGCGCAATTTGATAGTAGCTTGCTGCTATCACCGGTGAAACAGGGCCCAGGTAGGCAGTGCTGAGCAGTGCTGAGGGCAGGCAACACTGGCAGCAGCCAGTGCTGAGCCACGGGAGCCCGATGGGTAGGGAGTGGTGGAACATCAATCTGCCCCCGAGTGTACCTACATCAGTGAGGGTTCATGATACCAACAAAATACCAAACAAATTAGGGGTGAAATACTAAAAACCAAGTTGGTATCAGTTTGGTATCGGTATACCAAAAAGTTGGTATCCGATTGACATCTCTAGAAAGGACTGCCTTTCTACCTCCGCGGTCGACGTATATCAGCTCCGGGCCGGTCACTGGTCCTGCCCGGAGGCGAGTTACCTAAGTGTGGAACTACAAGTCGATTCTAGGGCTCTGATTGGTGACTTTGGTCGGGGGATGACGCTTATAGCATGACGTCACTCGCGTACTTGGCCGGACCAACGGCGCAGCGCAGGCGCGCCGAGCCAACCAAGAGACTCTCAAACTCAATTGTACAGATCCTGCGCATTGAATGGCGAAACTTCGGCGAGTTCGCTTGAGTTTGGAAGCCCCTGCCAGAGAACTGGAGACGGCCGGATTATTTGCTGGACAGTGGGCAGCGCAGATGGCGATTGACGGTGCCAAAAAGATGATAGGGAAAAAAAGGTTGAGACTTCAGCAGTGAATTATAAGCCTGTTGCATAGCTGAGTGGTAAATTGTAAAATACTTAGGGTTTGAAGAGATGCAGTGTAGTTTAGCCGACTCAGGGGCATTCTGCCGAGTGAAAGGCGGAAGGGTCGCAACTCGCAACTCGTTTGTTTCCATGATTGCCTGATTAAAATGTAAAGCGTACCTAATGTTTAGTTGACAATACAGCGAGGTTGGGCATCTGCTCAATCCATTTCTTCTCTGCAATAGTGCATTCGCCACTGCAATTCATTGTAAGAGGCACTGGGCTGCACCGCCTGTTAATTATTCCGAAACCACCAGTGAATTGTCACAGTCACTCACAACAATACGAATCGTTCGACGTTCAGTCGTGCGCTGGAGGTCCGCCAAGTTTGAGTGTGCTGCAGAATGCAGACTGGACCGCCGATAATATAACACTTCCGTCTCCCTGGGCGAGCGGCGCATTGGAGCCGAAGGAAACTGCTTCAGTTTTTTGTGGGGAAGATACCCATGTTTGAAAATTATGTTCTGGAATGATGCGATAAGGAAAAGGACGGTTTCTTGAATTGAGGGCTGTGGAGAAGAAGCATATTTTCTCATTTGCTACCCGATGCAACGCGAAAAGACGCAAATGCTGCACATTGGGCTTAACAAGTCTAATAAAAGATAAGGGACTTCGTGAATCATGCCTAATTGACCGCGACCCAGTTATTTGCCACTGCAGGTAGGTACAGTCACCAGCAGTTGCTACCCATCACCCCCGGACGGCGGGGGAGCAAGCTACCACCGCCCCTGCGAGACTAGCGCCGCCATGCGCTAAGAAGTGGAAACACCACGTGACTGAGGCCACGTGAGGGCAGGGTCACGTGATGGAGGGGCGGAGCATAGTAGCTTTTGCGCCCGACACTAACTGAAATGCGGCGCTGTGATTGGGCGCCTTAGCATGAATGAAGCCCCGGCGCCAGAATCAGCCGTTCGCCTTATATGGAAAGTGAGCCTTTGCGTTTCATTGTTCTGTATTGGTTTGAGAGCCACGGCACCATACGAATTGTGAGCCCCTTTGAACGGGTCACCGCCCGAGGCACTGAGGCGACGTCTGTGCCGGGCAAAGTCTAGCCTGGTGGGAGAGGTGGGCCAGGGAAAGTGCGATCGAGCAGCCACTGGGACGTGGATTGGTATTATCCAACCGCGACAAACGATGTCAGCAGCCTCTTCTCGTGTCATAGACAGTGTCTATGACACGAAAACCTAGACAGACAATGTGGGCAGTGCCCAATCAAAAGCTACTAAACGATCCAGTTAAGAAGTTGGCGAGGTAGCCAAGCCAAATAAAAAGTTTTCAATTCCATTTTGGTTGACAAATGATATACAAGCCTGCTGTGATGGACCAAAAAAGGAGCTGAACATTTCATACAACTTCTAAAAAGCTCAACGGTTTAAAAATTCAAAAGTTAAATGTTAAAATTCAGCCTGCATGTTTAAACTCTGGTCCGGCGCTGGCAGGAAGCTTATATTGCCACTTGCAATTCCACTACGTTGTAATATAACCAAGAGTTCTGTTCTGTGAGAGCAGCAACTGAAAGCCCCGTTGACGGGGGGGGGGGGGTGGAGGGCGGCGCGAAACGGTCCCCTCTCTCCTTTTCAGTCGTTACCCCTAAAGTATAGCAAATGTCGCCACCAAACTTTCAAGACCCCTCCGGGAATCATTTTTACACCTTGTGACCAAATTTTTCCAGAGCTCTTATGAAAGGTTAGTCACAAATGACGTCCGAGAGATGTCATGTTCTGTCATTTTCGGCCCAATAAAAGGTTTAGCGGGAAGAGCTGTCACGCTTACCGTTTTGAAGATAACGAAAAATATTCAAGACCAAAAAGATGTAAAATAGGTAAACAGCGCTACCAAACTGTTACTTCTTATTTCCAAACAAAAATTGATTTTGATTTTTGACCATCAAAACTATAGAAGTATAACACCCCGAAAATACCAACAACTTTCAAAATTAAAACTGACATATATGTTATATAACTATCTGCTCTAGATATGCCAAACTTAAACTCGATAGCTCCTTTTTTAGCAAAGTTATGGCAAAAAAACTACTTAATTAAAATTTATTACGTTAAATTTTCAAATTCAATTTTTAGCCGTCACAGAACACACAAAGCAAGCCAAAGACCACCATTGGATTTCCTGTGATGAGCTGCATCGAGTAGATACCCCTTTTATGCAAAATATCAACTTTGAAATGTGACCTTCTTTGACCTGACCTTGACCTGAACTCCACCAGAATGTAATCTAAACTGGCCTTAATAGCCGTGTAGCCCACACCATTGAATCTTAAATGTAAAATTGGCCATAAAACATGAATCACACGACCCTAGCATAGTTTGGTTCATATTGTGACCCTTAGTGACCTGACCTCTGTGAACTGACCTGGCGTCAATGACCTCTTTAGGCAACATATATATTAGGGGAAGTTGGGGCAATGCCGGAGTTGGGGCAAAGCCGAAATTCGAGATATTTCGAAAACCGTAAGACATAGATGCCACCTGTCAGTGATGCTCTCAAGCTTAAGTGACTACAATTATCGCATGTTTGTTACGAGTCGTCATTCGGAATACTTCGACTGTGAGGGCGCCAAGAGCGCTTTCAAGGTACGTTTCCCTTGTACTACATGCGCCTTTGAAGCTGCATTTTTTACTCATTATGCTACCGTTTGTCTGGCCAATTCGGTCAAGTAATCTTTAGCATGTCTTTGCATAAGTGTGCTGCCTATTTGAAATTTATACAGCACGTTGAAAAGTTATGGGCCTGCAAATGAAAGTTTGGCTGGCTGGGGTAATGCCGAAAACGTGCGATTACGCACGTGTTAAAAACACGCTACGTGGACTTTACTGCTGTAGAATATCAACGCGTATTTTTAGTCACACAAATTACACTTTCAACCGACACAACGGCCTGTTACCTATAAGGAATGATTTACCTGGCATTTTCTTATTATATCACACAATTATAACTTCCAGTGTGCACCGCGTCCTCAAGCTCTTGAAACGTGTGTCAGCTTTGATGAATTCTGGATAAAGTTTGAGATAAAATGGCAAAACATCAATGTCGGCATTCCCCGTAGATCATTTCTCCCATTTTCGGCTTTCCCCGCAGTCCGGGGCAACGCCGAAAAAGTCACTTCTTTGATATTTTTAGTTTGTGCGCTTAACGGTATGCGAATTCATCAAATGCGCCTGGTATGTTTAAAAGGCAAAAGACTGGCCTCTCGAATGACGCCAACAAGAATAGCGTATGTTGTCTACCTTGCGTGCTACGGGCGTCAGAAAAAAAGTCTTCGGCGTTCCCCCAACTTCCCCTAGACAACCAACGCTCCATAAAAAAGCGACCTTTGACCTGACTTGTGACGTCATGGGTTGCACCTAGGTCAACGAAACCTTAACCTGGTAACAAGGTAGTTCCCTGGTGGGGCTATCGAACGCTCTTTGAATGTTTAAAATCGGTCGGTAACTTTCCGAGATCTCAGGTGGAGGGCGAAACGGCTGCACCACTCGATCAGGTGGTAGGGTCCGCCAATCCGCCAACGGGGCGCGGATTATTTATTCACTCATACAGTGTCATTTATTTTGAGAACACCTTTCTCACGCCATGACATGGTCCTATCGTAATAGAACGAGACTAGGGTTACCCGCGTGCTCCGCAACGCGAAGGGGGGATTTTTTGACCCGTGGGTATTGGGTTGGTCTGTGTCGATTTGGTTGGTAGATATCCATTTCGTTCGATTGCTTTTTGACGGCCAAGCATTTTGTAAGAAAACAAAAGGATTACATCGCATCGAGGTGCCCGTGTCGTATTATCATGCGTTCTACTTTAGAATGATTCGAAAACTGGCGTGAAGTCTTTTGAGGGCCATCGATGAATTTCGCTAAAAATGACAATGTAATGGTTTGGAGCATTTACATTTTTAAGGATACTGTTGCTAATCATGCAAAAATGAAGAGTTAATATTGGACAGAATTGAATGCTCTATCCAATGGTACCATATTCAATTGCCAAAGGTATCAGGTTATGCAGCAAACCCCGTGTGATTAATAAAGTGGCACAAAATTGACAAACACCATTTTCTCCTGTGATTTGCACCACCTTGATTTGGATCAATCAGCTTTTCACAATTTTTATATGAGAGGCGGTACCTTTCTCTTGCAAATAGGCGTTGATTCAACTCGCTCCATTTAACGGTCACCTAAAAATAAAATTAATTCCAAAATCCCTCAAAAACCGCAATTTTTCAAATAAAAGTGCCCTCTCCGGTGCACGTGGCGCGTGCTATCCTCTGCATCGCACACCATTCAATAGCCCGTTCAATTCTGTACACGATGCTGTTTTCCCCGTGCCGGTCGGACCCCTGGTCACCAAGATATTGCACGGGAACTGGACCCGTGTCGGCCAAAATTAGCCGTTTTCGCCCGATTTCGCACGCCGATTTATACATGTAAAGTCTATGACGCGAATTTGCACTTTTTGAGCACGCGCCACGCGCTCCCTATCGACCCGATCGAGCTGAGACCCCTCAAAGGCACGTCGCGCATCCTTGATCTATAAGTTGTGCAAATTTCACCGGGCTAGGTGCAACGGTCTGGCCTGTAGTCCACGCAAAGCACCACCAAGTCGGGACCTCGGTAACGGACAGACGCACCCTCCTCAAATAGTAATATAGACTAGTGGATCCTGGCTTGCTTCGCGGCGCAAAAGGTTATAAAGTGATGAGGCATAAAATTTGGGATCGAATGGTGTTTGTCCCGTGTCGATCGGCTTTCTAGAAGCTGAGATAATCGTAAAAAACCTGTTCGACTTGCAAAAGTACTTGGTACTTGCTTGGTACTTGCAAAAGTACTTGGTACTTGCTTGGTATCTGGAACATGCAAAAAGTACTTGGTGCTGGCTTGGTACTTGCAAAGGTACTTGGTACTTGCTTGGTACCGGGTTCGCTGGGTAGGAAAACTTGCCACTCTACTCCCCCCCATTTCCCAGTTCCCCCCCCCCCCCCGCCCCCCAGATTTGGTATCGATCGGTGCTTGTCCGGTGTGAATCGGTCGTGAATAAGTCGAGATACGCACGGTGAATTATTACCATCGGCGCTGATGAGAATCTTTAAAACGGAGGACCCCACGCTCATTAACTGCACGTCAATCGGCCGTGTTTCACTTTTCCCAGATCTACGTCAAACTATACGTATTTAAAACTACATATTCTACAGCCGAATCTTCTAACTGGGGGTACCCTCGCTCATTACTGCGCGAGAATTCAGCCGCATTCATGTGTCTTTCTGCTAATGTTAAGTGAATGCGTCTGTCACGTCCTATCTCGCAAGCCCCAAGAGAAAAAGCTCGCTGCGAAAACTGAACGCTTCAAAAACCCCGCAATCCTACTCAAATAGTATATTAACTAGGGGATCCTGGCTTGCTTCGCGGCGCAAAAGGTTATAAAATGATGAGGCATAAAATTTGGGATCGAATGGTGTTTGTCCCGTGTCGATCGGCTTTCTAGAAGCTAAGATAATCGCAAAAAACCTGTTCGACTTGCAAAAGTACTTGGTACTTGCTTGGTACTTGCAAAAGTACTTGGTACTTGCTTGGTATTGGCCAAAAGTACTTGGTACTTGCTTGGTATCTGGAACATGCAAAAAGTACTTGGTACTGGCTTGGTACTTGCAAAGGTACTTGGTACTTGCTTGGTACCGGGTTCGCCGGGTAGGAAAACTTGCCACTCTACTCCCGACCCCCCCCCAGTTCCCAGTCCCCCCCAGATTTGGTATCGATCGGTGTTTGTCCGGTGTGAATCGGTCGTGAATAAGTCGAGATACGCACGGTGAATTATTTCCATCGGCGCTGATCAGAATCTTTAAAACAGAGGACCCCACGCTCATTAACTGCACGTCAATCGGCCGTGTTTCACTTTTCCCAGATCTACGTCAAACTATACGTATTTAAAACTACAGATTCTACAGCCGAATCTTCAAACTGGGGGTACCCTCGCTCATTACAGCGCGTGAATTAAGGCGTCTGTAACGCTAATGCTAAGTGAATGCGTCTGTCACGTCCTATCTCGCAAGCCCCAAGAGGAAAACCTCGCTGCAAAAACTGAGCACTTCAAAAAACCCGCAATCCTACTCAAATAGTATATTAACAAGCGGCTGCGCCACTTGCTTTGCTGCGTGGTAGGAAAAAATTGCGGCACCAGCCAATTTGCTTTCGAATGGTGTTCGATTCAAATCGATGTGTCGTCTAGAAGCATAGATATGGACGGAAATGTGAAGAGATTTAAAAAAGAACTGTTCTGAGGGCTTTGTTGGATGAAATTTGGCTGATACGGGGTCAAGACGGGTCAAGGGGTCAGCCCCGGTCACTTTGGGTCAGGCCAGGTCACATAGGTCACCTCTCGTCCGATGGGATCAGCACGGGCCACTATTCTACTTTTGCCTCCACCCCTAACCCTACCTCTACCCCTACCCCTACCCCTACCCCTACCACTACCCCTACCACTACCCCTACCACTACCCCTACCACTACCACTACCCCTACCACTACCCCTACCACTACCCCTACCACTACCACTACCCCTACCACTACATCTACCCCTACCCCTACCACTACCCACACTCCTACCCCTACCACTACCCCTACCACTACCCCTACTACTACCCCTACCACTTTTAAAGACATGATGTGGAGATGAATTGTGAATTAAAATGAAATCGGACTTACTCCACAAGAGTTCGTTGGGTCGGAGCTTTCGAATTGTATTACAATTCTTCGTCAGCGAGAGTCGTATCGGATGTTAAGATCGAATCGAAGGTACAGTGCGGATCGAACAAAATGTGGGTCGGACAGGAGGGTCTCTGCTTACGGACAGAGGACAGAGGACAGAGGACAGAGGACAGAGGACAAATTTGGGCAGAGGGTCCCTCCTGTCCGACCCACATTTTGTTCGATCCGCACTGTACCTTCGATTCGATCTTAACATCCGATACGACTCTCGCTGACGAAGAATTGTAATACAATTCGAAAGCTCCGACCCAAAGAGCTGTTCTGGGGGCTTTGTTGGATGAAATTTGGGTGATACGGGGTCAAGACGGGCCAAAGGGGTCAGCCCCGGTCACCTTGGGTCAGGCCAGGTCACATAGGTCACCTCTCGTCCGCTCGGATCAGCCCGGGCCACTGTTCTGCTTTTGCCTCCACCACTACCCCTACCCCTACCACTACCCCTACCCCTACCACTACCCCTACCCCTACCACTACCCCTACCCCTACCATTACCCCTACCACTACTACTACCCCTACCCCTACCCCTACCACTACATCTACCACTACCCCTACCCCTACCACTACTACTACCCATACTCCTACCCCTACCACTACCCCTACCACTACCCCTACTACTACCCCTACTACTACCCCTACCACTACCCCTACTCCAACTACTACTCCTACCCCTACCCCTACCCCTACTACTACTCCTACCACTACCCCTACCCCTACCCCTACCACTACACTACCCCTACCACTACCCCTACCACTACCCTACCCCTACCAACACCGCTGGGTCATGTCAGGTCACAGAATAATTGGATCCAATCAGTACTAAAATATCAGACCTAAAGTGTTCTCAGCCCTGCCCCTATTCGTGCCATTCCATTACCCTTACTCGATTTTGTCGGAAATGGCGCTTTGTGGCAAATGTGGCGCATTGCGGCAAATGTGGTGCATTGCGGCAAGCGTGGCGCATTTTCACCCGGCGATTGAGCATGCATCCTGGCACCAAATTGCACCCATATCGGACCATATAATGCTGTCAGCCGCCAGTGACGTCATATGAACTGTCGGCCACCAGTGAAGTCACGGCGGTTGTCTGCCGCTTCGCCGTTTCTGTGGCCTGCTTGCGGTTCCATAGCGTGTGTCTCAACATCACGTACCTACTTGAGATCTCATCTTGCTGACATGTTCAGGGAGGGGGGGGTTCAGAATATATCATAACATTGCATTCTTGGTATTTGTGCAAAAGTCGTGATTCACTTGAAAATATAACGGTGGTGCCGTACTCTGATCGCTGGGAGATATTGCAAACGCATCACATGAGTTGATCATGCACTGCCGTCTGCCGGTGGCCAGGAAAAAGTTGTTCTGATGATTGCATTTGAATCACTTGAAAATATTACGGAAACTGAGAATATGCGCTGCCGGCGGCCGGCGAAATACCCAAGAAAGATGATAATTCCATCGTAAGCCGCACGGACGGCTGGTGGCCGCAATAATGTTAATCACGCACCGTTACCTCGCCTGAATATTAGCTTGCAGGCGTTCCTTATAAATAACTTATTTAGAAGACTAATCAACTTGGACGTTTCAAGATCGTACCAATATAACGATCGTTTGCACAAAATGCTGACCGAAATAGTGAATACTGATAGTTCCATTGCGGTTCCATAGCGTGTGTCTCAACAATCTCCGTAAAATTCTAGCTCTTTTATCATTCTCATTCAAGTTATTCGCGTTTATTTGGTTTTCAATACTCATGAGCGACAAATCTGACATTTGCCATCTAGCGGCGGAGGGCAGAGCTAGTCGCAGACAGACGCCTGGTCGCGGACAGACGCGGCTCCCTGCTGAAAAACCTCGACGGGCCTGCCATCTACCGGGCGCCGTCTCCGCGCTGTGATCGGCTATATTTCTTTCGGGACGCGTAAATGGCGAAAGTTTATTGGTCTCACCGGGGCTATTGAAGACACTCTTTGTCACGGTATCATTCGTTTTTATAAACGTGCTTTGTGTGCGCCGTATCGAAGGATAATATCGGTAGGCCAAAGGTAGAGCTTCAAATCCTACCGATAGATGGCGCAAACTACAGTTGGTAAAATCGGAACCTGTTTTTCACGAATGGCTGGTGCATGTTTGGAGCTAAGGCAAAAGCGTGCATAGCGTAGAGTGGCCAACTATGTCACGATAATATCTAGACTAATTACAGTGTCGTACGTTGGTCGTGCTCACTACAGGGCGCCGCAGAGCGTCGAACGGAGAGAGGAACTCCTCACCCGGTTAAAATATAGTCTGAGATTCTCGTTCCGAAAGTCATCAAATCCACGGCAAATAGTTGTGGAACAAGCGAACTCCGTTCGCTTCGCTTCACCCTCGAAGCCACAATTTACGCAAAATTAGACAGTTCGAGTGATGTTAATTTCGAGTTATTGTGACATCTAGAAGTCTAGATATACGCTAAATGGTGTTTTAGTGGTTAATTTGAGGTCAAAGGGGTCATTTGAGGGCACAGGGGTCAAATAAGGTCACTTTGGGTCATGTCAGGTCACGATAGGTCATGCCAGGTCACAGGGGTAGCTTAGGTAACGATAGGTCACCCCAGGTCACGATAGGTCAGGTCAGGTCACGAAAGGTCACCCCAGGTCACGATAGGTCAGGTCATGTCACGATAGGTCACCCCAGGTCACGAAAGGTCAGGTCAGGTCACGATAGGTCATGCCAGGTCACAGGGGTTGCTTAGGTCACAACAGATCACCCCAGGTCACGATAGGTCACGTTAGGTCACCATAGGTCATGCCAGGTCACGATGGGTCAGGTCAGGTCTCCGGTCAACTCGGATCATGCAAGGTCACAGGGGTCGCTTAGGTCACAATAGGTCACCCCAGGTCACGGGTCACGATGGGTCAGGCCAGGTCACAGGTCACCTAAGGTCATGATAGGTAAATGCAGGTCAAACTGGTCACATTAGGTTAGGGCAGGTCAATTAGGTCACGACGGGCCAGGTCAGGTCACTGGGTTGACCTCAGGTCACGGTGATTCAGGCCACGGCACAGAGGTCACCTAGGGTCACGATAGGTCAAGTCCAGATCAAGCTGGTCACGTTAGGCACGGTCAGGCCATTTGGGTCATATGAGGTCACGATGGGTCAGGGTAGGTCACAAAGGTTTCATGAGTTGGGCATTGAATCTGGAATCCATCACTTTTTGTTCCATGCCGATCTGACGTTCAGAAGTTGAGATATTGGAGAAACACCGCATAAGTACTTGGTAGGTACTTTGTATAAGTACTTGGTAATTGTCAGAGTACTTGGTACTTGGAACTTGGCAGGGCATAAGATTTGGAATCGATTAGTGTTGGTCCCGTGTAAATCCGACTTTTGTGTCCCCGCCCGCTGCTTGCAAACTCAGGCCAGCCTCCAATGACGTCACTCGAGGCCGCTGGACAAACCGCCTATGGAGATTCGTGGCGTTACGCTGTGCAGCAATTGAAAACAAATCAAAGAGTCAATATGCGCTGAAAATAAGCCTTACTCGCTACTTTATCTTTTCAATTCAAGAAAACATAAGCTGCTACCACAGGCCCACACTTAAAACCTTGTCCTAACCACCTGTCTAGTACTCGCGCCACTTACTGCTAAGTAGGTACCTACCTAACCATGCTGAGAAATGAATTCAGATTGCATTCGGCTTATTTCAGCACAATTTCTTCGTCTTCGTCTTCGTCTTCGTCTTCGTCTTCGTCTTCGTCTTCGTCTTCGTCTTCGTCTTCGTCTTCGTCTTCGTCTTCGTCTTCGTCTTCGTCTTCGTCTTCGTCTTCGTCTTCGTCTTCGTCTTCGTCTTCGTCTTCGTCTTCGTCTTCGTCTTCGTCTTCGTCTTCGTCTTCGTCTTCGTCTTCGTCTTCGTCTTCGTCTTCGTCTTCGTCTTCGTCTTCGTCTTCGTCTTCGTCTTCGTCTTCGTCTTCGTCTTCGTCTTCGTCTTCGTCTTCGTCTTCGTCTTCGTCTTCGTCTTCGTCTTCGTCTTCGTCTTCGTCTTCGTCTTCGTCTTCGTCTTCGTCTTCGTCTTCGTCTTCGTCTTCGTCTTCGTCTTCG
The DNA here is from genome assembly GCF_019059575.1 of Amphibalanus amphitrite. Taxonomy (NCBI): domain Eukaryota; kingdom Metazoa; phylum Arthropoda; class Thecostraca; order Balanomorpha; family Balanidae; genus Amphibalanus; species Amphibalanus amphitrite. The sequence goes on from NW_024881635.1 coordinate 25,157, forward strand.
TCTTCGTCTTCGTCTTCGTCTTCGTCTTCGTCTTCGTCTTCGTCTTCGTCTTCGTCTCGGCTCGGCTCGGCTCGGATTTCTACAATTATATTTATATAAATTTATACGTATATATAGACAATTTTGAGCTTACCCCGAAAAAATGATGTAGGTATCCATTTAATAGCATTTCAGAACAATAAGCTTCTCAGTTTGGAATGTTTTATAACAAAGCTCAATTTAGCATCATTTTATGATAATATTTTCGAAAATCTTGCCCACATACCTTTCTATATTCATGTGCAACAATATTTGAAAACTTGGGAACACCGGCGCTTGATTTTCTACTTAAATACTCTACCCCGGAATGCTGGCACGACATCAAATTTTGATCACCCTGGCAAAACGCGTTACACATCTTGGCTATACCAGGAGAAACTTTCAAAATATTTTGATGAAACATACAGAACCTACCCTTAAACCATTTCAGAAAAAGCTTTCAATGTTTTCCACCAGTGAAATTAACATTGCTCACCATAAATAAGTCTAGGTTCCCTCAATTGCTTTGCTCAAACATCCCACCTAATCATTGCCTATCAAATTGTATATACATTCTATATAATGGATGACGTCACCGGAGGAAGAAAATCCAGCACCTGATTGGCTGCCGGCGGCTGCTTAACGTAACGTGACGTCACCGGTGGGCACCGGACGTCGCCTTTTTGCAAGATACTTTTTCGCCTGGTTACCAACGCTCAATGACGCCAGTTAAATGAGGAAATAAATTGCTTTCCGGTGTAGAAAGCGCCCAATCGGTCACTTTAAACTTGATTAAATAATTAACAGTAATTATAAACCACCCTTCAGCTCCTAATCGCACACAAATATTGAAATCCCTCTCTCACCCTCTCAGCACGTCGCTCGCCATGGCCGCCGCGGCCGCCGGCAGAACAGCGCTGTCTTACCAACGAATTTCTGTCAATTTCAACGAACCGATTTTCAGGAAAACTATCCCACAGCATTCACAACACTCACTTTTACGTCGTGGATTACTTTTCTGGACACTTGCACTTGATTTTCCATTTATTTGCGAATTTTCAAAATCGCGTATCTTCCGCTGCATTCACCGGCCGAGAGCAACTGAGAGAATGGTGGCCGGCCGTGCACTGCCTCCATCACATCGAAATGATTACTTTACTGCACAAATCGGCCTGGCCCAGTAATTTAAACTTGATAATTTAATTAGAGGAATGTTTTAAACTATACTCAACGTCTCTTTAATCGTGGAAAGTAATTATTTCGCTATTATCTACCGAACGACCCGCCGCAATGGCTGACGCCGCCGGGCGCCCGCTTCGGCAGCGGCCGGATCTGAGGGATCTGATTGGTCGAGCGCTCACTTGGTAGGGAGCTCCGATTGGTCGAGCGCCACTTGGTATGTATTTTCTAAATAAAAAAGCGTGATGTTTTTCAATAAATTTTCTTTACAGAATCGACTGAATGTACTACTCGATGAAAATGAAAAAGTTTTGTACGACAAAATATTTGTATTTTGTGTCGTTTATTAACGCTAGCTAGTATATACCAACGTTGGTATATTCGTTATCCTAGGGGAGGGGAGATGGAATCGAAATTTATTTTGTCTTTCTGAGCATCGCAAACTATTTTAAATAATCGTAGTTGATTTTCCAAACACATGTGACACGGTCATTTGGCTTTATTTCAGCCACACTCGTTTCCACTCACCTGGTGTCTGGTAGGACTTGGTAGGATGGTGTATAGCCGAATCTCCGGGATCGGAAGAGGCGTGGCAGATAACTGCTCGAGAATTCAGCCGCTTAGGACGTCTGTCCAAGTAATGCAAAGTGAATGCGTCTGTCCGAGCCTATCTCGCAAGCCCCAACAGAAAAACCTCGCTTAAAAAACTGAGCCCTTCAAAAAACCCGCAAAGCTACTCAAATAGTAAGTAAACAAGCGAACTCCGTTCGCTTCGCTTCACCCTCGAAGCCACAATTTACGCAAAATTAGACAGTTCGAGTGATGTTAATTTCGAGTTATTGTGACATCTAGAAGTCTAGATATACGCTAAATGGTGTTTTAGTGGTTAATTTGAGGTCAAAGGGGTCATTTGAGGGCACAGGGGTCAAATAAGGTCACTTTGGGTCATGTCAGGTCACGATAGGTCATGCCAGGTCACAGGGGTAGCTTAGGTAACGATAGGTCACCCCAGGTCACGATAGGTCAGGTCAGGTCACGAAAGGTCACCCCAGGTCACGATAGGTCAGGTCATGTCACGATAGGTCACCCCAGGTCACGAAAGGTCAGGTCAGGTCACGATAGGTCATGCCAGGTCACAGGGGTTGCTTAGGTCACAACAGATCACCCCAGGTCACGATAGGTCACGTTAGGTCACCATAGGTCATGCCAGGTCACGATGGGTCAGGTCAGGTCTCCGGTCAACTCGGATCATGCAAGGTCACAGGGGTCGCTTAGGTCACAATAGGTCACCCCAGGTCACGGGTCACGATGGGTCAGGCCAGGTCACAGGTCACCTAAGGTCATGATAGGTAAATGCAGGTCAAACTGGTCACATTAGGTTAGGGCAGGTCAATTAGGTCACGACGGGCCAGGTCAGGTCACTGGGTTGACCTCAGGTCACGGTGATTCAGGCCACGGCACAGAGGTCACCTAGGGTCACGATAGGTCAAGTCCAGATCAAGCTGGTCACGTTAGGCACGGTCAGGCCATTTGGGTCATATGAGGTCACGATGGGTCAGGGTAGGTCACAAAGGTTTCATGAGTTGGGCATTGAATCTGGAATCCATCACTTTTTGTTCCATGCCGATCTGACGTTCAGAAGTTGAGATATTGGAGAAACACCGCATAAGTACTTGGTAGGTACTTTGTATAAGTACTTGGTAATTGTCAGAGTACTTGGTACTTGGAACTTGGCAGGGCATAAGATTTGGAATCGATTAGTGTTGGTCCCGTGTAAATCCGACTTTTGTGTCCCCGCCCGCTGCTTGCAAACTCAGGCCAGCCTCCAATGACGTCACTCGAGGCCGCTGGACAAACCGCCTATGGAGATTCGTGGCGTTACGCTGTGCAGCAATTGAAAACAAATCAAAGAGTCAATATGCGCTGAAAATAAGCCTTACTCGCTACTTTATCTTTTCAATTCAAGAAAACATAAGCTGCTACCACAGGCCCACACTTAAAACCTTGTCCTAACCACCTGTCTAGTACTCGCGCCACTTACTGCTAAGTAGGTACCTACCTAACCATGCTGAGAAATGAATTCAGATTGCATTCGGCTTATTTCAGCACAATTTCTTCGTCTTCGTCTTCGTCTTCGTCTTCGTCTTCGTCTTCGTCTTCGTCTTCGTCTTCGTCTTCGTCTTCGTCTTCGTCTTCGTCTTCGTCTTCGTCTTCGTCTTCGTCTTCGTCTTCGTCTTCGTCTTCGTCTTCGTCTTCGTCTTCGTCTTCGTCTTCGTCTTCGTCTTCGTCTTCGTCTTCGTCTTCGTCTTCGTCTTCGTCTTCGTCTTCGTCTTCGTCTTCGTCTTCGTCTTCGTCTTCGTCTTCGTCTTCGTCTTCGTCTTCGTCTTCGTCTTCGTCTTCGTCTTCGTCTTCGTCTTCGTCTTCGTCTTCGTCTTCGTCTTCGTCTTCGTCTTCGTCTTCGTCTTCGTCTTCGTCTTCGTCTTCGTCTTCGTCTTCGTCTTCGTCTTCGTCTTCGTCTTCGTCTTCGTCTTCGTCTTCGTCTTCGTCTTCGTCTTCGTCTTCGTCTTCGTCTTCGTCTTCGTCTTCGTCTCGGCTCGGCTCGGCTCGGATTTCTACAATTATATTTATATAAATTTATACGTATATATAGACAATTTTGAGCTTACCCCGAAAAAATGATGTAGGTATCCATTTAATAGCATTTCAGAACAATAAGCTTCTCAGTTTGGAATGTTTTATAACAAAGCTCAATTTAGCATCATTTTATGATAATATTTTCGAAAATCTTGCCCACATACCTTTCTATATTCATGTGCAACAATATTTGAAAACTTGGGAACACCGGCGCTTGATTTTCTACTTAAATACTCTACCCCGGAATGCTGGCACGACATCAAATTTTGATCACCCTGGCAAAACGCGTTACACATCTTGGCTATACCAGGAGAAACTTTCAAAATATTTTGATGAAACATACAGAACCTACCCTTAAACCATTTCAGAAAAAGCTTTCAATGTTTTCCACCAGTGAAATTAACATTGCTCACCATAAATAAGTCTAGGTTCCCTCAATTGCTTTGCTCAAACATCCCACCTAATCATTGCCTATCAAATTGTATATACATTCTATATAATGGATGACGTCACCGGAGGAAGAAAATCCAGCACCTGATTGGCTGCCGGCGGCTGCTTAACGTAACGTGACGTCACCGGTGGGCACCGGACGTCGCCTTTTTGCAAGATACTTTTTCGCCTGGTTACCAACGCTCAATGACGCCAGTTAAATGAGGAAATAAATTGCTTTCCGGTGTAGAAAGCGCCCAATCGGTCACTTTAAACTTGATTAAATAATTAACAGTAATTATAAACCACCCTTCAGCTCCTAATCGCACACAAATATTGAAATCCCTCTCTCACCCTCTCAGCACGTCGCTCGCCATGGCCGCCGCGGCCGCCGGCAGAACAGCGCTGTCTTACCAACGAATTTCTGTCAATTTCAACGAACCGATTTTCAGGAAAACTATCCCACAGCATTCACAACACTCACTTTTACGTCGTGGATTACTTTTCTGGACACTTGCACTTGATTTTCCATTTATTTGCGAATTTTCAAAATCGCGTATCTTCCGCTGCATTCACCGGCCGAGAGCAACTGAGAGAATGGTGGCCGGCCGTGCACTGCCTCCATCACATCGAAATGATTACTTTACTGCACAAATCGGCCTGGCCCAGTAATTTAAACTTGATAATTTAATTAGAGGAATGTTTTAAACTATACTCAACGTCTCTTTAATCGTGGAAAGTAATTATTTCGCTATTATCTACCGAACGACCCGCCGCAATGGCTGACGCCGCCGGGCGCCCGCTTCGGCAGCGGCCGGATCTGAGGGATCTGATTGGTCGAGCGCTCACTTGGTAGGGAGCTCCGATTGGTCGAGCGCCACTTGGTATGTATTTTCTAAATAAAAAAGCGTGATGTTTTTCAATAAATTTTCTTTACAGAATCGACTGAATGTACTACTCGATGAAAATGAAAAAGTTTTGTACGACAAAATATTTGTATTTTGTGTCGTTTATTAACGCTAGCTAGTATATACCAACGTTGGTATATTCGTTATCCTAGGGGAGGGGAGATGGAATCGAAATTTATTTTGTCTTTCTGAGCATCGCAAACTATTTTAAATAATCGTAGTTGATTTTCCAAACACATGTGACACGGTCATTTGGCTTTATTTCAGCCACACTCGTTTCCACTCACCTGGTGTCTGGTAGGACTTGGTAGGATGGTGTATAGCCGAATCTCCGGGATCGGAAGAGGCGTGGCAGATAACTGCTCGAGAATTCAGCCGCTTAGGACGTCTGTCCAAGTAATGCAAAGTGAATGCGTCTGTCCGAGCCTATCTCGCAAGCCCCAACAGAAAAACCTCGCTTAAAAAACTGAGCCCTTCAAAAAACCCGCAAAGCTACTCAAATAGTAAGTAAACTAGTGGATCCTGGCTTGCTTCGCGGCGCAAAAGGTTATAGATTGATGAGGCATAAAATTTGGGATCGAATGGTGTTTGTCCCGTGTCGATCGGCTTTCTAGAAGCTAAGATAATCGCAAAAAACCTGTTCGACTTGCAAAAGTACTTGGTACTTGCTTGGTACTTGCAAAGGTACTTGGTACTTGCTTGGTATCTGGAACATGCAAAAAGTACTTGGTACTGGCTTGGTACTTGCAAAGGTACTTGGTACTTGCTTGGTACCGGGTTCGCCGGGTAGGAAAACTTGCCACTCTACTCCCCCCCCATTTCCCAGTTCCCCCCCCCCCGCCCCCCAGATTTGGTATCGTTCGGTGCTTGTCCGGTGTGAATCGGTCGTGAATAAGTCGACATACGCACGGTGAATTATTACCATCGGCGCTGATCAGAATCTTTAAAACGGAGGACCCCACGCTCATTAACTGCACGTCAATCGGCCGTGTTTCACTTTTCCCAGATCTACGTCAAACTATACGTATTTAAAACTACATATTCTACAGCCGAATTTTCAAACTGGGGGTACCCTCGCTCATTACTGCGCGCGAATTCAGCCGCATTCCTGTGTCTTTCTGCTAATGTTAAGTGAATGCGTCTGTCACGTCCTATCTCGCAAGCCCCAAGAGAAAAAGCTCGCTGCGAAAACTGAACGCTTCAAAAAACCCGCAATCCTACTCAAATAGTATATTAACTAGTGGATCCTGGCTTGCTTCGCGGCGCAAAAGGTTATAAAATGATGAGGCATAAAATTTGGGATCGAATGGTGTATGTCCCGTGTCGATCGGCTTTCTAGAAGCTAAGATAATCGCAAAAAACCTGTTCGACTTGCAAAAGTACTTGGTACTTGCTTGGTACTTGCAAAAGTACTTGGTACTTGCTTGGTATCTGGAACATGCAAAAAGTACTTGGTGCTGGCTTGGTACTTGCAAAGGTACTTGGTACTTGCTTGGTACCGGGTTCGCTGGGTAGGAAAACTTGCCACTCTACTCCCCCCCATTTCCCAGTTCCCCCCCCCCGCCCCCCAGATTTGGTATCGATCGGTGCTTGTCCGGTGTGAATCGGTCGTGAATAAGTCGAGATACGCACGGTGAATTATTACCATCGGCGCTGATGAGAATCTTTAAAACGGAGGACCCCACGCTCATTAACTGCACGTCAATCGGCCGTGTTTCACTTTTCCCAGATCTACGTCAAACTATACGTATTTAAAACTACATATTTTACAGCCGAATCTTCTAACTGGGGGTACCCTCGCTCATTACTGCGCGAGAATTCAGCCGCATTCCTGTGTCTTTCTGCTAATGTTAAGTGAATGCGTCTGTCACGTCCTATCTCGCAAGCCCCAAGAGAAAAACCTCGCTGCGAAAACTGAGCGCTTCAAAAAACCCGCAATCCTACTCAAATAGTATATTAACTAGTGGATCCTGGCTTGCTTCGCGGCGCAAAAGGTTATAGATTGATGAGGCATAAAATTTGGGATCGAATGGTGTTTGTCCCGTGTCGATCGGCTTTCTAGAAGCTAAGATAATCGCAAAAAACCTGTTCGACTTGCAAAAGTACTTGGTACTTGCTTGGTACTTGCAAAGGTACTTGGTACTTGCTTGGTATCTGGAACATGCAAAAAGTACTTGGTACTGGCTTGGTACTTGCAAAGGTACTTGGTACTTGCTTGGTACCGGGTTCGCCGGGTAGGAAAACTTGCCACTCTACTCCCCCCCCATTTCCCAGTTCCCCCCCCCCCCGCCCCCCAGATTTGGTATCGTTCGGTGCTTGTCCGGTGTGAATCGGTCGTGAATAAGTCGACATACGCACGGTGAATTATTACCATCGGCGCTGATCAGAATCTTTAAAACGGAGGACCCCACGCTCATTAACTGCACGTCAATCGGCCGTGTTTCACTTTTCCCAGATCTACGTCAAACTATACGTATTTAAAACTACATATTCTACAGCCGAATTTTCAAACTGGGGGTACCCTCGCTCATTACTGCGCGCGAATTCAGCCGCATTCCTGTGTCTTTCTGCTAATGTTAAGTGAATGCGTCTGTCACGTCCTATCTCGCAAGCCCCAAGAGAAAAAGCTCGCTGCGAAAACTGAACGCTTCAAAAAACCCGCAATCCTACTCAAATAGTATATTAACTAGTGGATCCTGGCTTGCTTCGCGGCGCAAAAGGTTATAAAATGATGAGGCATAAAATTTGGGATCGAATGGTGTATGTCCCGTGTCGATCGGCTTTCTAGAAGCTAAGATAATCGCAAAAAACCTGTTCGACTTGCAAAAGTACTTGGTACTTGCTTGGTACTTGCAAAAGTACTTGGTACTTGCTTGGTATCTGGAACATGCAAAAAGTACTTGGTGCTGGCTTGGTACTTGCAAAGGTACTTGGTACTTGCTTGGTACCGGGTTCGCTGGGTAGGAAAACTTGCCACTCTACTCCCCCCCATTTCCCAGTTCCCCCCCCCCCGCCCCCCAGATTTGGTATCGATCGGTGCTTGTCCGGTGTGAATCGGTCGTGAATAAGTCGAGATACGCACGGTGAATTATTACCATCGGCGCTGATGAGAATCTTTAAAACGGAGGACCCCACGCTCATTAACTGCACGTCAATCGGCCGTGTTTCACTTTTCCCAGATCTACGTCAAACTATACGTATTTAAAACTACATATTTTACAGCCGAATCTTCTAACTGGGGGTACCCTCGCTCATTACTGCGCGAGAATTCAGCCGCATTCCTGTGTCTTTCTGCTAATGTTAAGTGAATGCGTCTGTCACGTCCTATCTCGCAAGCCCCAAGAGAAAAACCTCGCTGCGAAAACTGAGCGCTTCAAAAAACCCGCAATCCTACTCAAATAGTATATTAATGAGCAGAGTGTTCTCACGCCTCCTAATGCACGGCTCTAAGTGTCATTGAGCTATCAGCTGCCAGCAGTTTTCGGACAAAGAAGTTCTTAGTTCTTACTGAATCCAATTTTATTTCAACAAAAGATTGTCACTGTTCTATTTTTCTTCTTAAACGTTTTTGAAAAAGCGCTGAAGAAGTCTTTGATAGACGAAACCGGTCCGATTATTCATTTTCTAATTGTTTTTTTGAATATATTCGTAGACTACTGGCTCTTTACTACAAAATTGAGAATGTTTGGTATTACTTTGACCCGAACGACGTGCAGCTGAATTTTCCCTCTTGAATGATTATGGACAGCTCGCAAAATTAACTTCAACCTAAACTACCGACAAGCAGAAGAAAATCCGATACAAGCCTACGTCAATCCTCTCACATTGTTCAACCGTTGAAACGTTAAAGGCATTTGTTCAGTCCGAGTCGCTATGTCGACCACCCGCACCGTGCTGGGGGGGGGGGGCGTTTTTACGCCCTTCCCCTCAGGTTTTTCGCGAATATCTCAAAAACGGCGACGCGACGCGTAGCGTCATTCAAGGTCAGGTCACCAGGTAACGTCAAGTGACCTTACCTCAGAAAAAAATTGAAAGCTCGCTGTAGCTACACCGACTGAGCGATCACTTTAAAACTTTCAGTACTTGCTTAGGGTAACAGTATGTATAAAATGGATACCTCGGATTTTTATGTCTGTGACCTAAGGTCAGGTCAATTTTGCGACTGCTACATTAGGTATAAGTCAACGGGAGAAAATTAAAATGCGCCTTTTTTGGACGAATTTCGTTCTACACCCTCTCAAATATCGGTCCATTGGTAAACATGACACTCTGAATCGGAAAATTGCACCTGTGACCCCCTGTGTGTGCCCCTGAGGTCATTTTAGGACATAAAAAATCTTCAGCAGTTCTTTGACTTTTGACAGACGTGCTAGAACGGTGAAAACACCGTTGATCTGAGGTCAAATTTGAGGTCAATTAGAGCGGTGCCCTCTGGGGGCTAGACCGTTGATCTGAGGTCAAATTTGAGGACATGCTGGCGAAAGAGCGTTAAAAGAGCTATCGAATGCGCTTTTCCGCGGCGCTGTGGCTCTATTGGTTCCCGAGTTAGCCGTCGGTTGCGAAACCGTTTAAATAAACAAAATTTAACCTTTGCTGAACCCTGGTGACCTGACCTTTGCCCTAACCTTAAAATGACCGAGTGTTTTCCTCCTTATTTTTGACGCTCTTTCGATTGCCGCTTACCGCGTGTCGTTACGTGACCCAGGAGCCGAGCTAGACGGAGGGGCGTGAACCCCCCCCCCCCCCCAGCACTCGATGGAAAGTTCATGCCACCAACACGGCGCGGGTTAATTGCTATGTTAGCTAGCTCCTGTTGTAAGCTGTGGAGTCGTGGACCTGATCTTGAAGGAACTGGGCCTAACATTTTCATAGCAAACGTAAAAAAATGTTTAATAGGTTGCGCAAAAAATAGCATCTCTTTTATGAAACATTTGCGAAACCTTCAACATCATCCCCAGACCCCATTAGTGTCTAGCTCCCAATGACGACCATAAAAGCGTCCCCATCCCGTCATATGCGGCGGAACGGGGAGGGCACCGGGGCACCGTGCCCCCCTTTGATTTTGGCATTTCAACATTAGCCCTATGAGCGTTGCATGAAAATAATAGTACCAAAAGTCGGCAGTGCCCCACCCCCTTAATTGTAGGTGTTCCGCCGCTACTGCATCCCGTCAACGTGGGTTTATCATAAGGATGCTAAGATTTAATTTACAATCCGAGGCTGTAATGATGGAAAGCAAATTTACATTTTACATGTGAAACAAGCTGACACAACTAGATATCTCCTCTCTCGCTCCCTCTCACTGATTTACCCATTGCCTTCTATCTCATTTTACCCTCTCTGGTTTTCTTTTCAGTTTTCTCTCTCTCTCTCTCTCTCTCTCCCTCTCTCTCTCTCTCTCTTGCTCTCTATCTCTCTTTCTCGCTCTCTCGCTCTCTCTCTCTCTCTCGCTCTCTCTCTCTCTCTCTCGCTCTCTCTCTCTCTCTCTTGCTCTCTCTCTCGCTCTCCCCCTCTCTCTTTCTCTTTCTCTCTCTTTCTCTCTCTCTCCCTCTCTCTCTCTCTCCCTATCTCTTTCTCTCTCTCCTCTCTCTCTCTTTCTCTATCTCTTTCCTCTCTCTCTCCCTGTCTCTCTCTCACCCTCTCCATCTCCCTCTCTCTCTCTTGTCTCTCTCTCTCTCTCTCTCTCCCTCTCTCTCTCTCTCTCTCTCTTTCCTCACAATATTCTCGACTGTCACAGCGTTGTAGGGCTTGTTTCCAGACAGGTCCCGGCGCTCCCCACTCCGCAGGCCTTAGCCCACACGGCTCAACGCCCAAACACCCTCCGGCGGATGACCTCTGACCTCGGCGACCTGACCCCAGCCGACCGATCGCGTCCCTCTCCATGCCTCCGCCCCGCTTCCCCCACTACAGCTGCGTAGTAATTGTAGCGTGTGCAAAGGTCACGTGACATTATTTACTTCTGCATCTTGTTCGGCTGACAAGAGATGGCACTAGTGGTCTGTGGATCAGAGGCGGGGCTAGGTTCTACGACTTCTTGGGGCACACTTTTGGGCAGAAAAGAGGTTTTTTTTGGCTCCCCATTCCAAAATGCTTCGAATATACAAAAACAAGTAAGATATTCGAAAATCGGAGGACCAAACGGATTGTTTGACGTATCTTGCGCGACTGAGAATTGATCGGTCTTCAAACTACTGAACAAAAACGAGGTGATTAGTAGCAAGTGCTGGTGACTGTACTAGGTAGGTAGATACTCATTTGTAAACAGAGCGTTCCACCAACCCTCGCCAGAAATTCAATCAGCAGTTGCTTATCTTAAAACGTTTCAGTGCACTAACAATCTTTAAAAATGACGTCCTCCCTTTCAATGGTTCGTTCGAAGACACAAAGCCAGAATCAGCCAAGCAATATCGGAATCCATTGCGAGGTGTGTCGACTGTCGGATGTGCCCATCCACATAACATAGCACACACTGCTAAATGCAGGTACGCTCACCTACACATTAGGTATTCGAAGGACTCGATAGCTCATACACATGGAAGAAACACATGAAATGTTGTTAATAGCTGCAGCAGAAGTTTGGCGTCCGATGCCTCTTCGCCAAGTTAAGACCATGCCAATCTCGGCCAGTCTGCCGCCGCGCCGGCACTGGCCGTGGTGTGACGTCATCCGGCCGGCTCGGCGCTGGGTAGTTCCACACTTACTGTGGACGTCAAACCGCGTGGGACGCGACTTTTTCGCAATAACTTTTGAATACGTTGCCTCTCAAGAACGAAACTTCGGCAATGGACGTTTCAGACCCCGGCCTAATTTTTATTACTAAGGGTTTTCAATGTCCGATCAATATTTAGGGCACTTCCCGTTCACTCGTAATGTTAAATTTTGCTCCTGAAACTCTCTCGGTGAGCAGAGGCTACTCCACAAGGGGCGGAGCCATAGTGTGACGTTGGAGCTAAGCTCCGCCTCGGCTGGCCGTTGCCTGAGGCGCTACCTGACCCGAGACCGGTCAGTCGCGGTCCGTAGGGGTTGGTACGCGGTGCTTCCTGCCAACACACCCAGCCGCATGGCGTACGTTATTCATGCTTGCCCTCTAAGGGCTGCAAGAATGTATTTGCAATGCGCCTCTTGTCGGTATTTAACCGTAGAGTACCTACATAGAGTATTCTTTTTAGAATGGACCGAGTGTTGACTGTTCGCACTTCTATCAATGAAATATTTTCTTCGACTCGCTAAGAATGTCACCCAGATAGGAAGACTATACGCGTATGCCAAATATTACGATGATTTAAGAATAACAGAAAATAATTAAATGATTATTTGATAAGTTTGTCAACGTAATTACGTAAATGAGATACATAATAATATAATATATTTGCACAGTCAGGTTAATTTTTTTAATTAAAATTTTAATTTTAGGTTCTTGTAGATATCAAACCGCCAGGAACGTAAGTACACTTCGTGTTATCCTGCCAAGCCCCAATATGCCCCAACTTAAATGTTTCCGTAATGCACCGGTACGCATAGCCGGAGGGGAGCCGGATCCGCCGGAGCCGTCATATTTTGCCCTGAGTGGGAGCCGGAGCCGGAGCCGTATTGCCATTTTACTCGGAGCCGGAGCCGGAGCTGGAGCTGACTCAAATGTTCAAGGCTCTGCATCCCTGCTGCTAAGTCAATAATTCGTATAGTTAATTTGGTAAAGGGCCATACTGAACAATCTCGTTTTTTTTTTCTCGGATTAAAAAACCTGGTAAAAGGCCATACTGAACAATCTCGGTTTCGAGATGTCCGCCCATCTGAGACCCGACGCACACAGCATGCAGAACCGGTTCTGAGTGAGGATCGACCGACAGATGGCAGTCGTGTCTGAGCGGTAGATGGCAGGGAATTCGTAGTTAGTAGGCGGGGCTTCGCGAGCAGCCTGACGATAGCCGCCATCCGGGCTGATATTTCACTTAGCATTACGAGTGAACGGGAAGTGCCCTAAATATTGATCGGACATTGAAAAACCTTAGTAATAAAAATTAGGCCGGGGTCTGAAACGTCCATTGCCGAAGTTTCGTTCTTGAGAGGCAACGTATTCAAAAGTTATTGCGAAAAAGTCGCGTCCCACGCGGTTTGACGTCCACAGTAGGTAACTCGCTGCCCGGAGCAGTACTTTTATCGTATCGGTTGCCGATCGTCGTCCGAATATGTCCAATGCAACTCCGTGGAGTGCCCGGCCGCACTCTGCCGAGTGTGCCGCAAGGAAGGACATCCAGCGGCACTGCTGAGCTGCCGGGCTCTGGCCGTTGGCGGGACGACGGCTGGCGCGCGGGCACCATCCATCCCAAGGATACGGAAATGCAGGAAATGCAGCCTCGGCCGCCGGTTTCCGCGCCCAACTGAGTGAGCTCGCTATGCCCCCATTCCCTTGAGGGGCTGGAGGGAGAAATAACAACAAGAAGTCACCTGGAAGTAGCCGTCGAGAAGAGCTTGCTCTGGTTGATCGAGATGGACGACGAGTCGGACATCTTGGTCGGAGTGGCCACGGCGCGGCTTTTCGCCGACTCCTTGTACCGGGAAGCAATCACACGCCCTTTACGCTTTCCAGCGGTCTTTCCCCTGAAACAGATTTCGGGTTGGTATGTTATAAATGCCTATTGTTCAGTATTTGAGCGCTGAGTGTAGCTAACAAATATAATATCAATAACACAGGACTGAGCAAATGAATGTGATGTTGGATCAGGAAAACAGGTAGGTAATTGGTACCTGCTTCATGTACTGATGTACATGACAAAGGATGAGTTGCCTCAGGACCATGTTAATCAGCTTTATTATCTAGTTGGGCATGCAAGTGGCAAACAGCAGCCTTGAGAGCTCCCACACATATTTATTATTGCATAGTATCATTAGCTAGTTATTCAACTGACAATGTATTGACCAGTTTTTTTATTCTTCTTCTTAGTGCTTATCTACCAGCTTGCCATATTTGTGAAAGTTCTCTCAAAAGTAAAACACTTACTTGATTTCTGGGAGAGATTCTGTGACAATAATTTTTGTGCCTCCATCATTGCTTGTGGCAAGTGGCTTCATGCCCTTCTTTGGACTTCTGGTTTTAGCAGGAGAGTTGCCTGCACCAGCCTCTGACACAGATTCTGTAGCTGTTGGCATCATGTTGTCCATATGTTGGTGTGAGCCTGTGGGTTCTTTGCCTCACTGGCAAAAGTTCCACCTTCAGCAGTCTGCAGCGTTCCCTTTAGTTTTCACCTCCAGCAATGACTGTGGACAGACATAGGTAGTTAGAAAGGCTATAAATGCACAAAGATGACTGCATGACAAATATAATTTCAAAAAATCTAAGTTAACTGCCTGAAACCTTGAAACAAATCAAATGCAAAAAATAGGTAGGTGCCTATACCACTGATTCCAGGGCAATCTTCATTTCAACTTAGAATTTCTTATGAAAATTTCAAATTTGTGTGCACATTGGCATTTCCTCATATGCACATTTCCTTGTATTCCATTAATTCATCAACCTAAAATAAGCTGATCTACCCAACCTAACCTAAAGATGAGGAAATGTGAATTTGAAGGAATGAGTGGATAAAAATTTGCTGACCATTGCCCAAGGGATGACAAAGATTAGTGACAAAATTGAAATGCCAAAAACTTCTCATTTCAAACTATTGGGAAAAATTAACAAAAGCATTTGAATAGAATTTACCAGCTCGACAGGTCGCAGGACTAAACAACTTTTGTTTGTTGCGTTTGTACCTTCCTAAGTTTCGCTCATGAAACCCCATTGATATAAATACCTGGGGATTGTTACCTATGCCGTGCATAAGCTATATTGAAAAAAAATATACCTGTTTCCGCTGTGGTCAGTTTTCAGCCCAATATAATTGAAAGATGGTTGTTTAGCTTCAAGTGTACCGCGCTATTTTTGCGGAAAGGAATAACACGAGAAACCTGTTTAATTTTGATAGTGATCTCTGTCAGTATGAGCAGTTTCCATGGTAACTACTTTGTGAGGAAAGCAAAGTTGAAATTTGTCTTGTTTGAAAAAGTATGAATAAAAGAAAAATTTGTAAATGATAATTATAATTTCAAATAAATCTAACTTGTGACCATTTATTCTGTAGAAACGAAGCTTTTGCCTAAGTAAACATTTAACAACTTATGGGCTTATTTTTGACTGAACATAAACTACAATATTTAAGAGAAATGGCGCAGCTGTTACGATAGATGAAAATTATGAAATATTGGATTTGGATTGGATTTCGATTGTGATTTCCGGGGATAGGTATTTCAATTTTGCGTTGTTAGTGATTAAGAATAACTATAATAATCGCCCTACATGATAATAAGAACGTGCAAAACTGTATATCAAAACTGATATCTAATACTGTGACTTGTAAGTCAATTTTCATGTCAATGTGACATTATCTCATTGTTTTATGTGCCAACGACAATGACAATCACATTGATTTGAGTTTTCTCGAGTTTTGCAAGCAATCAGATTTCTGTGTGCATCATGGATTGAGTGAAATTGTCAGGAACTCAGCTTAATTATTGTGCTTTCTGGTAGCTCCCGTTTGCTTGTTGTTCCGATTTTTTCAACAATTAAATTTTGTTCATTCCCTTCACCTTTGCTGTATTGCCACGTTGATTCAAGCCAGATAAAAACTGTGCAATGCAATGTAGAATATAACTCAATTATGACATGAGCTCTGTCAGTATTCATTTAAATGACTTCCTTAAACCACAGTGAGGTCGTGTATACAAGTTGATTGCCGTGCTAATGTAGTCACTTGAGTCATAGGCGGCGGAACGGGGAGGGCACCGGGGCACCGTGCCCCCCTTTGATTTTGGCAATTTAACATTAGCCCTATGGGCGTTGCATGGAAAGAATGGGACCAAAGGTCGGCAGTGCCCCCCTTTAATGTTCGGTAGCGGTGTTCCGCCGCTACTGACTTGAGTTCCATTTTCAGCCTGGATCTACATAAGTTGAATTAATGTGTATTTTCAGCCAGCTTCTAGACGATGGCGGGGAATCTGGTGCGGGCGGCAGCGGCAGCAGTAGGGGGCCGCAGTCTGGGCCGGCTGGTGCCACAGAACACCGCACTGTTCCTGTGTGACATGCAGGAGAAGTTCCGGCCCAACATCAAACACTTTGCTGAGGTGGTGCAGATTTCCAACCGCCTGCTGCAGGCTGCCTCGGTCCTGGACATCCCGAGCATCGTCACGGAGCAGTACCCTAAAGGTGAAAACTCTTTGAAAAAGTACATCGGTACTTCCAAACCGGTACTTTTTTAACCCACGAGCCGCTGGGGGGGGGGCATAAAGTTGCCCCCCCCCCCTTTACGTTTGGTGTAATATCTCCGAAACCGGATAAGATACGAAGCTGAAACTTGGCATAGCTTCAAATGAATACCTAGCGCATATTTGAGGAAAGTTTGGTGGTTGTAGCATATAAAATGACGTCACAGTGACGTCATAAAGTTTTGTCGTTTTCCAATACGGAGCGTTTCCGATGTCGCTGAGCATGAAACGCGGCGGTAAATGAAGCAAACAGCACCTGTTGTCATTCTGACGCATCTAAGTACACTGTTAACTATATCCTGACCAGTTATCGGTCCTATATTCTCGGTCTCATATGTCGGATATATCGTGAGGAAACTAAGGGACGCCAATCTACGATTGGGCTTCTGACGTCACTGTGACGTCATTTCAAATGGGATCGACACCAAATTTGGACACAACCTTGGCTAGGTATTCAGGAATATGTGTGCAAAGTTTCGTTTCTCTATCTCTTCGCGTTGCGACGATATCGTCGGAAAAGTAAAGGGGGGCAACTATATGCCCCCCCCCCCCAGCGGCTGGCGGGTGGCGCGGAGGCCCAGCGGCCGCCGTTTAACAATGCAATAAAACTTTATTTACTTAGCAGGTAGAGCTATCATTGATGCCTATGTTAACTGTTCAGAAGGATCATGTTATCAAAGCGTCGTATTCCATTTGAAGCCGATTGAGTAGGATCTTGAAAATTAGGCCGTCTGCTGCATCGGTAAGACTGACGATCGTGTCAGTTTTCTAGAATGCTACTCGGCTCGCTGTAAAAATGATAATAATGATAATAAGCTACATCCGAATTGTGAAAGCTCGGCACTAGCACCAGCAAATAACTTATAGGTACAGCCCACCGCTTAAGTAATGTAGGGTTTTACCAATCTCAACTGCTCGGGCGCAGCAAATCCGCCGCCGCCTAGCGGTGACCTTGACCCGCGCCGCCCGGCCGCGGCTCCAAAGCCAAGTCGGCGTGGCCGGCGTGGAATTGGGAGAGCTCGAGCACCCCCAGTCCAGCACAATTCTCCACCCGTGGTGTCGTTGACGTTGGAGCAGATTTTAGTAGGTAAACTTTCATTCACTCAGTGCATAAGAGCGATCATAAGGCGGGCGACACCAACCGTTTGTCAGTTTTGAGCAGTCTACTTACACGTTTTATACCCACCAATCCTGTAAACATGTGCATGATCGAATTGATATTTCAGCCAGACAGCGATGTAGGTGTCGTAAACGGAAGGCACCTTTTACGAATAAATATACGTATTTGTGATGCGGCGCTAAATGCCGACGACTTTAACCATGGTATGCTATGAAAAAATAACGATATTGTTGTTCGTTCTCGGCAGGTCTGGGTCACACTGTCCCGGAATTGGAGGTGGAAAAGTACGGACTGACTCCCATCGCTAAGACTCAGTTTTCCATGTGTGTTCCTGAGGTGGACGAAATGCTCAAGGCAAATAAAAACGTGAGTGTGGGATTACGGTGGAGTTTCCCAATGGTCTTGAGGCTCATCTCATGCATAGGTGATTGCGTGATATCTATTAATGGTGTAGCACATTGCTGTGTTTGACTGTTTGTAGTACTTTTTTTAAAGACACTACGTTGCGATAGTGAACGGCATAAAGTGATTAGTGTCAAGATTGCTTGGCACATGACCGCTTGGAAACGTGTTGCTTGGTCTATTGTAATGCAACCCTAATGCTAGGTTTACCAACAGAAAAATCGACGACTGCCGATATTTTTTATTTAATCGTCTCAATATTCACGCAAAAAAAAAAAATACTTGCCCGCATGACTGGCGAAACCCATAGTGACTAGACGAAAATAACTGCAGCCGGCGAATCTTCTGTTAGTAAAACTGGCCTCTGATTCAGTATTTACCGAAGCGGGTGTAGGTAATATGAGAAAATGAAAGCCGGCGATATATGCAGTGGCGGTCATCCGGCTCGGCAGTTTACACTTGCTCTGACATCCCGCTCGCACCGCCGTCAGATCTCCTCCGTGATCCTGTGTGGGATCGAGACGCACGCGTGCATCCTGCAGACCACCATGGACCTGCTGGAGCGCGACTACGATGTGCACGTGGTGGCGGACGCGTGCGCCTCCCGCAGCCACCTGGACCGGTGAGCAGTGCGCAGTGGTGGGCAATAGGCATGGCTGTTAAACCCGCGACGCGCCGATCCACCGGCATTATTGGGTTATTTTCCATTATAATTATAGACAAGACACGTTGTTTCTGTTGTTTTATGTAAGGGACGGCCTATCTCACAACTTACCCTGTCCACCATTACCATTGCTACTGATTCACCCCATTGAAGCTGTTCGCTGATGATGGAAAATGACGACGCATTATGTTGTCAAACTTTGGCTGACATATTGTACGTAGGTGATGCGGAATTATCGAACGCAGATGGTCGGAAGTCATTCGACGACTCCTATCAACCTTTCCACGTATTCTGGAACTATTTTATTTCATTACTTTTGTTATAATGTGACTGATCACGCTTGCTATAATACGCTAAGTGAAATAAACCATGTCGTAATTTTCCGATTGTGTAAATGTAAAATGAGTATGCCTTAGCTCAGAATTCCTGGCAAGGTATAATAGTTGATGGTTATTTTCATACGTCACTAAACCGACTGAAATTTCTGCGTAAATTGTAGTGTTTTGGACTGCTGCCCCTCCTCGATCCCACGGCGCTTGACCAGTCGCTCCGGTGACTATAACCTGGCTTTCTCCCCGCGGCCGAACTGGCTGCGCCACGTGCGAGTGGACTGCACCGCGGTATGGGCCTGGCGTGACTCTGCGCCACTCCACCAGGGTGTACGCGCTGGAGCGCGTGAGGCGACTGGGCGGCTTCGTCACCACCAGCGAGTGCGCCATCCTCAGCCTGGCGCCCAACTCGGCGCACCCCAAGTTCCGTCAGCTACAGAAGATCATCTGGACGCCGGCGCCCGACTCTGGCCTGCTGCCGACCCCGCCGTGAAAGGTGACCCCCGCACCGTGAACCCGTACCGAGGCCCCCGACTTTTTGCTGAGTGACAAGGTTTCGTAGTTTATTTTTGTATCAGGACCATGTGGCGTTTGTTAGTCCACCAGTGACTGGTGCCGGCTGCCGCGGTGGTAGGTGATAGGAGGGGGGGGGGGGAGCAGTGCCACTCAGCCCGTTCCTTCCCACTGCGTTCGCGCCCACCTTGAGTGTATTGACGCATAGATATAGGACAATGGCCGGGGCGTCCGCTGGCGTGCCGGCGCCTCGTCATCGACGGGAAATGGGATCGCTACGGCGGCGGCCGACGTCTATATATCCGCCCGTTTGCCGGCCGGCGGTCACGATCGGACCCTGCCGCACTGACGGGGCTAGGCTACACCATAGACCTCTGTGTATCGGTATTCTCTACCAGAGGTCATTGGTCTAGCTGACCTGACCTGGTACAGAACTTAGTCCATATTTTGACGGATTGCTGTCATTTAAGAGTTGTATCCGCTTACCGTTCTAAAAGCGGATCCCTTCACGGCGATCCGCTCTTCTATTAGCCTAACCGACAGCGCTGTGAAAATGCGACCGTCATGACGCGAGGCCCTGGACGGCCAGACGTAGCTCTGGGCGCTGGGACGGTGGGCCGGTGCGGTCTAGTGTTTGGAGCATCCCGGATAAACGGCGACGGAACTGGCAGCAGCTGAGTGTGCTAGCGATACGGGGCCCCACTGCCACATTGCTCAGTGTATAGTGATTACTCGGAGGTGGTCGGCGCGAGTTTGACCTAGAGGTAGCCACACTGGCCAGCCGAGCTTGGCGTGAGACGCAAACTAACGGATAGTTTGTATATAGTATATACTCGTGCAATATAGGGGACGTGGGCTGATGTGCCAATATGAGGGTGTGTGGTATGGGAAAGGGAAATGCACAGTTGCAAGTCGCAACTGAATAAACATATTTCGAAGCAAACTTGTATTTCATATCCAATTTAATGTTTTGAGCTTCATATAAGCGGCATGCGCAAAAGCAAATTTAGGTACAGGTTTTCCCAAAAAAGTTTACCCACGAAAATTTCAATAAAACCTTCACCTCACGCTCAATTTATTTCATTTTCACACAGTGTTATCTCAAGACAGTGAGAAGTAAATAGCGTAATTTGGAGCGAAGTTGGTTTCATTTTTGTCCTGTCATGTGCACTTCAAGAAAATGACTAGAACACGCTTAAACTAGCCACGGTGGTGCTGAAAATGACTGGATTTTGCGCTAAAACCTATAATTTTTTTAACGGGCCACGTTTGCTGCTAAACAGAACCGATTCGCATGAAATTTGGTTCACTTCTCATCGCATTGCTAAAGCATCGTACAAATTTCAGGCGAGTTGTATAAAAATAACAATTTCATCATTCTTTGGGTAAACTTTTTCGGGGCATCCTGTATATGATGAGAATACGAAAATTGGCTAGTGGAACAGGTAAGATTTGAGTTGACAGAAAAGTGAACAATATAACACACGAGGTCTCGGCAAATGCAAGCCATCGCGCTGAGGACACAGCGAGTTTGCCCCAATATCGGTCCCAGGTATATTTTCCCCAGCTAGTGAACTGCCCGACGATGCATCCCTCTGAGCGGATGTTAGCCACTCACCAACCCTTTACTACCGGAACGGAGCGATGGATCTCGACGTGTTTTTGCATGGAGAACCGCGCTGCGGTTACGAACTCAGACACAGGATATGGCAACGGCCCTTTATTGGCGCCTCGAAATACAGCGCATCTGTGCAGAGGACGGGCCCGGTAGGTGGCTCTCAACTCCTAAAGCTGGCTTCACACACAACAAGACTGCATGTCTGTCCGCGGTTAAAATATCTACCGTTCCGCACACAATCTGCACCATCGATCAGGTAATGACTCACAAAAATAACACTCTGTTGAGACATGCATAAGAAGTTCAGTGGCATACATAATGTGTCTCCGTCGCATGGTCCTATCGACCGGCAGGCGCGCCGGCCGCTCGCGGGAACGGCAATACCAGAGGCCCGACTATATGAATTATGAATCTATGACTCCCTAGTCAATGGAGAGTCCACCACGAAACGCGGCTAGAAGGCTATCCAGAATATATCACAGGACAAATGTCGACAGGGTCGCAGATTCGGACCATTTCTTACACACATCTACAAGTAACAATAACAGAGCATTTTCACTAACTGTCAAATCGAGGCAGTTATGAAGAAACTAGCAACCATTTCATTGCAGCAGCAATGCGTAGTAAATAGCGTGGCGGGACGCCAGTGAAATAGACGTTCATTCCCTCAAAATGCCTCTTGTCACCTCATAGGCGCTGGACTGGAGCGGACGGCAAAACTGGACGGAACTGGACGTTACTTGAGAAGACTGGACGGCAGTCTCTAACTGGAGTGGATGAAGAGCTAGAGGCTGGGACTGAACTAGACTTGATCGCTGCTTTGGACCGGACTGACAGCAGCACTGGACTGGACTGGATTGCACTGGACGGCAGTAACTGGTAACGCCCCGGTGAGCTCACCCTGGCCGTCCCACCTGCCGAGACTGGTCACCGCCGGTGTGTGGCGGCGCGGCGCCATTGTCACCACGTAAAGAGGATCGCCGTGCCGCTCCCCCGGCGCCGGTGCGGGGGCCGGGCGGAGTGCGTGTCACCGTTCTGACGGTCATCGACCCGCCCCCGCCCCCGCACCCGCACCCGCCCATCTGCCTGACGACACGGGGCTTTCCAACCCGACCTCAATGTTGAATGCGCTCTCAGCCGGCTTATGGTGAGCGGGTCAATCCTCTGATTCGTGTCGTCGATCCGCTCCACTGTCCAGAGTTCTAACTGTTCTAATTGCTGCTCGGTAGCTCGGGTCACGGCAGACCTGTCTGCCCGCCGACCGCCGCGCCTCAGCATCCCGCCGGTCCTCAGGAGCTGCTGACGAACGGGCTCTTGGTGTGCCAGGCCACCTTGGCCTCGCCCCGGTCTGCGCCGTGCACAGGCGCCACCTCCACGCGGCGCGGTGTCAGCGAGCGCGAGCCCTTGCGCAGCTGGTCGGTGATGGTCGTTCCCACCGTCGTGAAGAAAGCAGAAAAGCGCAACTGGAACACAGAGGACGGAGCGGCGTCAGGGGGCGAGTGCGTGCGCCGGCGGTGAAGAGAAACGGGAAAAGAACCCATCAATGGTGATGGTGGTACAGGGCATCCTTGGCCACTGTCTTTCCATTCAAGGACTTCCACTGGGTGTAGCTGCTTGATCCAGCAAACAGCAAGTTGTATGCGCAATGCGCATATTATGCAATGTCAATTATCTCGAACCAGGGATCCTGGTAGTCGGAAGGCAGCGCCTTGCCGGCATTGTTTTGGAGAAGAAATAACTAATAGCACGCACAGTCGCACAACTTCAGAGGAAGTTGTGTTTGTATCCAAATCTTACATGCCACGATGTTATTACACATGTGTCGGTGGCGGCCTGCAAGACAACTTATCATCATTATCAAGGTTCATTTCCATGTCGACAGGCAATTAATTTCGTTATGTCTTCCACTTTACCTATTCCCGCGGTCCACGCAGTATAATTAGTCCCCAGCGGCGTTGCCACGTCAACAAAACTAGCGCCACCGCAGCAGCCTATTACCATGATGATCCGATAATTGTCCTCGCCATAACACAAATTAAAATGGATCTCAATCGAACAGTTTATAGATTGACACTGTCGACTGTGGGTCGGCTCTTTATTTGGCGGAGCGGTATCGAGCGCCGTCATTTCCCTCGGCACATGCACGGCTGCCGGGCCCGAAATAGCGGCACGGATGGCCGCAGAGGATCGACTGGGGGGCCGCCACGCACCCGCCGCCTGCCGCAGCCCGGACCTCACCTTGACAATGTTGATGCACATGGAGGTGAGCGCCAGCCCGAAGACGAAGTACGCCATCGACGCGGCCATCGTGGCCGAATCCTGCAATGGAAGGCAGTCGGAGTGTCAGTCAACTGGCGTGGCTTTGAGTGGCGGTCTGCAGGCCAGGCCGGCTATTAGTAAAGTGATCATGGGGGCACTCTAATGCCGGGGCGGCGGTCCTCGTCGCAGCGCTGGTGACGCCGGTGACGTCAGCGACATAAAAGGTGATAAGTGGCCACCGAACGATGTGTCAGTGTGGATGGTGGGTCAACCGACCGCCGGCTCTGGCCTCTGAGCCAATGAACGGTGTGTGGGCCCGCTGCCCCCCCCCCCCCCCCCCCCCCAGCTCCAGGCCTCTGAACGGTCGTCAATGTGGGCCCACTTGATTGCTAAACCCCGATACGCAAACAAAATGTGGGCCCCCCGACCGCGAACCCTGCCTCCAAACGGTGCCTAGCCTGCCGCTCCGGCCTGCCAGTCCGTGCTCCACTGCTGATAGGAAGCACAACTGAGGCCGTACCTACCGACAAACAAGGCTATCGCCCGCCAGTGGCCGGAGGCAGGCACGCACAATGATAATAACCCTAGCTGCTACACAACGGACACTGATTGTTATATTACGTGCCGCACAAATACCTACCCGACGCCAACTGGCGACGACATTACGCCGCTCTTCGACTGTGGAGACACCCTGCTTTTTTGACAACAGATGATCTCATAACAAAAAGACCCAGTTAATAATCAAATAATGAACGGTTCAACTGCCCAGTAAAAGGATTGTGGAATGTTACCAACTGCGAGACGACGAATTCCACTATGTGTAATAGGTACAGGGAATCTGTTAAAAGGTCTGAGTGGGCCAACTGGAAAATAAACCAGGAAAGTTTTACGACTGCGCGCTTTGGAAGTGGCTCGTTTGGTATTCGCTGGGCGGGAGGGGGTGGGGAATACCAGAGGTTAACGTCAGGGGCGGCCTAACAGTGGTCAGTGGTCACGGCCACGGGGAGGTTGGCTAGCATAGGTCACCCGTCAGGGGAAGGAGGGGAAGCAGCGGTCAACGTCATTAGGTGGGGTATCAGAGGTCAACGTCAAGGGGAGGAATACAAGCGGTCAATGTCAGGAGGGGAGGGATAGCAGCGGTCACTGGTCACCGCCAGGGGGAAGCAGGGGAAGCAGCGCTCAACGTCAGGGGAGAGATGGGAAGCAGAGGTCACCGTTAGGGGAAGGGAGGGAAGCAGCGCTCGACATCAGGAAGGGGAGAAGTAGCAGCAGTCATCGTCAATCGCCAGTGACCGTGGGGTGAACCAGCGTTGGGCTGAGGGCTTCAGCGGCCAGGCGCAGGGAAACACGGGGTCAGCAGTCCGGAAACATACGGTCGCGATTGCCCGGCCCGTGACTGCGTGCATAGATTGGTTTAGCTCGGTAGTGGTGGTGCCGGACACTCGGGGTCTGCAAATAACCTCACCACCGGGCGAAATTGAGGCCGACTACCCCGCCGCCTTTGTTCCGCCCGAAACTGGAACTGGGCCCATGAATTACAGGTCTTTGTTTGCAGGCGAATGTGCAGCACGTCAGCACGCGGCATGCAGATCTATTTTAAAATGCACATCAACTTTGTGGCACACATGATAAAGCTGGGCACTTTTTCAGCGACTTAAGTGGCACACACCGCCCGTGATACATTACATTTAATACATTATGCATTATAAAGTAATAATATATATAAACTTATTTTAATGGCCTAAATCTCAACAAGACCCAAGACCCTAGATTAATAAATAGATTATATTGTACTTAATTGTATTTTCAGTGTCTTTCATTGCATGTTACATAACTGATGGCTCATTTCAAATTATTCGCGTTATTATCATGTGGAAACGCGTGAATGAGTGAATGTTATCATTGACGGGCGCATAGAGGCGTGTGACGCACTGAGGGTCGCATTGTTCCTTTGATATGTCCGCCAACAGCGAGGAGGTCCGGGAGCCAGTCACGCCTGTGGGCTGCTCAAAGGATCCGTGCGGCACTCGAGGCGAGCGGACTCTGTTGATCCGGCAATGATAAAGGCGGCCAGTGGCCACTGTGTGAATTGGTTGATGTCCATATCGGGAGATACAAACACGGTATACATTATCACGTCACCTTTACCAACACCTCGATGGAGGACGAGTGTTTGAACACTCAGCAAATGGATCACTCCCTCCCCTCTGGGTTTCCCGAAATGTTACGTGTTTAATGCTTACTCATATGTGCAACGTTTGCCACAGCTCGCATAAGCCCGTCTCACCCAGACCCAGGATTACTTTACCACCAAAGGCACTAGTTTTACACAGGCCGAGCAAAGTGACTGATTGCGTTGGAACCGGAAGAATTCGTATGGAACATGAGGATGTCTGAAGTGCCAAGTATATGAGTACTCACCGAGATAACATAGTCTCCAAATCCAATAGTAAACATGGAGATAACGACAAAATAGAGTGATTCAAAGTAGTTCCAATCTTCTATTTGCTGGAATATTGCTGCTCCCATTAGAAGGTAACTGAAAACAAGCGCATTATGGTTAGTTGTGCGCACAGTGGATATAGTTGCATAAAGAAATGTTTGGCAGGAAAAAGGTGACAATAACCGGTCATCTGTGAAAGCTGCTCCGTTTCATGTTCGTTTATGCCTACATGTTTTGTGTTTTGAAATTATTGTTATCGGGCATGGATCTTATCGTTCGGTGCTTAGTCCATAGGCACTTTTGGGGAACATTATACCCACTTTACTAAAAGATATGTCTTTGATAGATGATGTTAAGTTGGAATTATTCACTGGAGCAGTTTTATCAGTGGAACTTTTTCTGAACTATAGCTAAAAATATTCATCATTCGATTGGATACGTCATGGGATCATGTTGATGAATTATGTATTAATTTTATAATGATTGGTTTGGATAATACCCACTTACCACAGCGCTAATGACAAGGCCACCATTATTGGAAGGTCAAACTGCTCGTCCACCACGTAACTAGGACTGCTGGCTCGAATCTGAAAATATGAGAAAAAAATAATAAGTGACTTCCACAATCAAATTATTATATGATAAAAAACAACAACACTACTTAAACGTTTGTTTTAGTAGCTAATTTGCGGTCACAAACATGGGATCTCGACACCACCGACGATCGGTCGTCACGAGAGATGACGCCGACGATGACCTTCCCGTGCCGGGAAGGCCGGGAAGGGGTGGCGCGGCGCCAGCGGTGACCTCCCAGCTGTATGGAGGCGGGCCGACCCCGGCTCACGCTCGTTTATAATGCAACTGAAATGAGGTCCGGCGGCGGCCTGCCCCCAAATGAGCAGCCGGCTAGTGCCCACGGCTGGAACGTGCTGGGTCTCAGCGCGGTTCCGCCGCCGACCCCACAAGTTCCGCGACTCCCGGCAACCCGACCATCACAGGCCGGCCCGGCGACCCGACCGGTGACCCTACAACCACAGCTCGTCCCGGCAACCCAGCAGCACACCGCGTGATCACCGCTGCACCGCCTATTATTAGTTTCCTGACGGTCTCCACTTGGCTAATGAGCCATGCATTTGTAAAGCACCGCTCTGCTGAATAAGCCACTGGCATGCGATTTCTTTTCACATAAAACGACAGGACGCTTATGTTGGTCCACATAAACGTCACAGAAGCACTACAAATGCTGCTCGGAACACATTCCCACTGGCGGCTTTACCCAAACATCTAATTCGAGAAATGCGGCTGGCGTCAGCAAATGAAATGTGTTGCCCGGTCTTTACCTCACCCTGGATACGGCTGCATACACAAATCAAACGATGTACCAAACCAATACAATTCTGATCGATCGTCATGTCGCATGCAATGCAAACATCTCTCTCTCTCTCTCTCTCTCTCTCTCTCTCTCTCTCTCTCTCTCTCTCTCTCTCTCTCTCTCTCTCTCTCTCTCTCTCTCTCTCTCTCTCTCTCTCTCTCTCTCTCTCTCTCTCTCTCTCTCTCTCTCTCCCTCCCCTCTTTCTTTGCCTCTCCCACCTCTTTCTTTGCCTCTCCCACCTCTTTCTTTGCCTCTCCCCCCTCTTTCTTTGCCTCTCCCTCCTGCGTTCTCTCTCTCCCTCTCCCTCCTGCGTTCTCTCTCTCCCTCTCCCTCCCTCCCTCTCCCTCCCTCCCCTCCTTTTCTCTCTCCTTCCTTCCTAACACACACACACCCGGACGGCGGCAGAGACGGCCTGCAGCGAGCGGTTCGGCGAGCGAAGCGTGTCGGCCAGCCGGCTCAGAACGGCCCACATCAGCTTCAGCGAGCGCGTCAGCAGCTTGCCCGAGTCGGAGAGCAGCACCAGGAACAGTGGTGCGCCTATCAGCGCGTACAGCATGGTGATGGCGCGGCCGACCGTGGTGGCCGGCACCATGTGCCCGTAACCTGCCAGACAGGCACGAGCAGTCAGTGGTGTCGGCATGGGGAGACGTCGGAGCAGCGACAGGAAGCACAGTGAAACGTCAGACGCAGGATGCTTTCAGAAGGGAGGAGACCACAGCGCCGTGAGAAGTCGCCGAATCATTGCTGCCAGATGTTACCGACGTTACCATGTTACACTGTGAGACATCAGAAGTCAGCAGTTGGAGCAGCGTCAGATCAAGACGTCACCTCCGTGAGCCACCAACGTCAAACATTAGACAGCAAGCGTCACCACACTGTCAGAAATCGACCCTGGCCGTCTCTAGACCGTTAGATTTCAGAAGACATTGGATGCTTAACCTTCGCAGGCCGAGAGGAGGCAGGTGCCCCCACACCTGCCTCCTCTCAGTCTTGAAGCTGTTCGAATGAGATGATCTCCCATATCATTCTATTCGGCAGGTCTTCCTGAGTCAGAGCTGCTTTCCTGTCCCGCGAGCTCAATTTGATCGATAATTATTGACGAACTCCGGATGAGATGACCTCGCATTGCCCCACGACTTTGACAGCTCCCATCCCGTGACGATTTTCGTTGCTTTCTCACAGTTCCTCGGGACGTGATTGCAATGGAAAGCTGAAAGCTGACAAACCTAACCTTCAATTATTCCCGGGCAATGGACGTGGCATTGCCGCTGCCTGACCGCTTGGAAGAGCGTGAGAGTTCCGGCTAGCACCTTGGTCCACCGGATGTGGTGCTCCATCGCCCTGGCAGGGGGGTCGATGCGACCCCCCTAAGGTTTTTCGAAGATAGCGTAAACACGGCGCCGCCAAATTTGGCACAGCTTCTAGGGCAACCTTTTTACATATGACCTGAAAATTTCAGGTCCCGGTGACCTTGGGTCAGGTCACCAGGTCAGAAAAACGGTACAAGGTCATGGTCAAATTTCAATTTTCTTTTTGCACTTGTCCAACTCACAGTTTTGGACTGATTTCCTTCAAACTTTCAGGATGTGCTAAGTTCACCGAGTTGTATAACATATAGTTCGGGTTTTTTGAGGTCACTGACCTGAGATCAGTTAGAGGTCATTACGTCGTAATGTTAAGCCTATGGGAAAATACTAAATTCGGAAAATACTGGAGATATCCGCTTCGTTCTGTCACTTTTGTGCTTTGAAACCACAGTACTTAACAGCAGGTCACTTGGTGCTTCTTTGTTTGGTGTACTTATCCATGGCTCATGGGTCAGGTCAAATGAGGTCAACTGAGGTCAAATGACGTTTTTGCCAATAACTTGGCACACAATGACGCTAGAGCTTAAAAAAATGGTATCATTGTGTTCCTGGTGATCAGCCAAATCGAATGATATGCGATATGATGCAATTTAGTCAACTTGAACTTAATTAATTAATTAAAGTTTACTTAAAATTTAAGAAAAACTTTAAGTACACTTAAGCAAGCTAAAAAGAACATCATTCGACGCGCCTTGACGTGCTGAGTTCACTGGTGCTTTTCTTTTTGCTCTATCTTAATTAGATCAAAAGTTATAAGTGAAAAACTTTTGACCTGTTTTTAGCGAAATTTTTGCATTTATACCCCCAAAACCCCCCTAAATATTGACCTAGAGCAACCAAATTTGCACAGGGGCGAGAACTCCAGGGGGCCCACCTACCTACCAAATTTGGTGTTACTAGGTGCCATAGGAGCCAATCGCGAGGGGGGTTGCATCGACCCCCCCCCCCTGCCAGGCCGTGTTATGAAAAATGCCTTGCCAGGGCGAGGGTTAACCCAAGCTAACCATTCAAGCCGGACCTATAGGCCCGGGCCTATAGTCATTATAGTGACCTCGACCACATTTTCAGGTTCAAGTCAGGTCACTGACCTATGACGTCATGCACGGTTAATAAATATCACAATTTTGCAACACCCTCGGTGCCAATAAATTTTCGGCAGCTAAAAATTATAAGGAAGAAGTCCCTCACAACTTGATATCTCAGATTTTTCCTACCTAACAGTTGCTTGAGGTCAGGTCGTATACGCAACCATACTATTATAAATCAATCGATAAATCATGAACCTGCTATTTTGGCGATTGAAATGATTAAAACCATCACAAGCACCTGGAATCGTGAGATAATACACTCCTTCTAGGGTCCAATGCTGATTTTTCATTGAGGAGCGTGCATGACGTCACTTGAGGTCATACGGAGTTTTTCGTTAATGCCTCTCGATCATATTAGCTAGCTATCTTAGGCTATCATTGGACACAGCTAGACCTGCTCAATCGAATGTAATGCAATAAGGCCTCCTTTGACCACCTTGTGCTATTAGCGGCTTTGACCTGACCTTAACCTGAGGTGCTTAATCCACCCTAAGTTGACCTCACCCAAACAAAACAAAAAAAAAGGATCATGACGAACACAATGGTGCTTAAAATCGCGGCTCGCGACCATTTTTTTTTCTATTCAACAAACAAGACCTCGCTACGCTACCATTGGGTCTCAGAAGTGAGTCAGAGGTCACTGGTTCAGACTGGTGCTGGATTCACCCGTGATTGAATCGATTGGATTGAATCAAACAAAATTTGTTGAATCAAAAAGATTTGATTCACCATCTTGTTCGATTCACAAGCAACTATTGAATCAAACGAATTTGGAATCCTAGGGTTGATTGAATCAAACAAATTAACTAGGTATTCATAGAGAAGTGACAGTCTGTGCATGAACTTAAGAAATTGAAGTGGGCATAGTTCATTATCAACAAATGTTAAAGGGACCCTCCCACCTTCAAAAAAGTTTATGAATTGGCATGAAAGTGATGTCGCTCGGTTCAGAAAGAGCGAAAACGAATATCTACCAAATTTCACCGAAAAATATTCACCGGTTTTCAAGATATTAGACTTTTACTTTTGTTTACTTTTTTGGGATCTCCGCTGTTTCTAGCGACTTTATTTTAGAAGTGCGGCGTTTGCGGCAGATGTTGCGCGCAAATAGCATATACCATCGCGTGCTACAAAACGTTTTAGTCAAACATTTAAAAATCGTTAGATATTTGCGCTGACGTCACACATTCAGAGGGGTATTCCTAAGCATTAGCCCCTCTGAATCAAAATGCTGCAATTTTGAAATTCAATATTTCCGATTTAAGGCATTTCTCGATGTTGTGAGTGCCGAAACCGGTAATTGTGAGCCAGGGACCCCATTTTGGCTATCTCAACTTAAATCTAATGTTAAGGTGGGAGGGTCCCTTTAACAGTGACTAACACTACCACCATGTCATGATAATTGCATGACAGCAAAAAGAACACAACATATACCTACAATAATATCCCTGATATTTTTCATATTTTATATTTTTCAATCGAATCGAAAAGAATCGTTCTGTAACTTCTTGGCTGAATCAAACGTGAATAATTCCTTTTTTTGTTTTTTGATTCTCTGAATCAAAAGGAATCGATTCACTAATGTTTTTTAAGGAATCGGACAGCAGGACCTAGTATCCTTCAGAGTTATCACAACCTCTATCTATATCTCGGAGTTTTTCAGAGAGGTCATATGAGGTCAGGTCGGTCACCGTGACTTCACCATTACCTACCCATAAGTCAATTGGGAAATGCGGAAAATGCATGCTATTTTAGCGCCGGGAATGATGTAAATTTTTGGTGAAGTTATTTACCAAAAAACAAACCCGTGCTTTGGGGCACTTGACCTAACCTCAGAAGTCACCACCGGTTGACAGGAGACCTTAAAATTTGGTACCAATCCCTACCAATCAATTACTACCAATCAATCGTTACGATTGGGTACCAATCGTAACGGCGCACACGCTGTTTCGCGAGACTCTAGCTCAATTAGGGGCGAAACGGCGAAGGGGGTCGTAACGACCCCCCTTTCGGCAGGGTTGTATGTAGAAAACCAATAGGTCCGGCCCCTCGCCGGACCTATCGGTTTATTTCTGAACAAACCACGGCCTCCGCGGAAGAAACCACCGTTTGATTTTTAAAGCCTAAGATCACCATGTGACCTCTAAGTCAAGTGCTCTAAAGACGGGGTCAGTTTTTTTGTGAATAACTTTGCCAGAAATAGTCATAAAGCCGCGACTTTGGCACCATCGTGTTTGCCATGCTCGGGCGCATCTTGCTGTGATGAAGTAAGCTTTGGATGTTGACTCCAGGTTAAGGTAATGTCAAAACCACTTAAGTCACTCAGTTGGTCGAATGAGATCATGTTGCATATTATTCGGTTCGGGAGGTCTTTCTGAGTTCATTGTTGGTTCATGGAGAATTCCGAAGAGCTTTGGAACGTCATATGTGATGTCACTCAAGGTCAACATGGCATTTCCCGGCATTATATCTCAGAAACTAATTGATATACGATAAAGCCATTTTAGAGGATAATAGCAGGCATGTGTGCGAATAAATCGATCGCATTTTCAACCCTTAAAAGCTTATAACGAAGAAGATCTAGCCGGAAATTTACTTAATTTTATAGGGGCAAAACCTGCCGTTAAAAGCTGCGATACCTGTACCTGACCGCAGGTGACCTTTATGAGTAACCTGAGACATATGTAGAGTTGTGACTTGCGAGTGCTAGAGAGGTCTCTACGGTCATATTAGTTTCATCTAATTGCAAAAGATGCTCTGGTACTTCTGGCTCTGAGGGTTTTGCAAAGTTGAAACATTGGTGCCGTTAGGACCTTTACTTATGACGTTAGGTCAGTGACCTGACCTGGAAATTTGGTTAGGGTCAGAACATACAGCTTGAATCACATGTCAGGTATGCCAATTTCAGCTATTGCATACGCGTTTCAAGTAATCGCAAAGAAAGTCTTCAAGGTGGTGGCCCTCTCTCCCCACCCTCCATCCCAAAAAGAGAATTCAATTGCTTTAGCTTTTAAGGTGACCAAATGATTAATACACTGAAAGCAATGCTAGTTCGTGCCTTTTTGTAGCTCCTCTAGGTTGAAATGTAGGTATGTAAATTGGCGTGCGTTGCATTTTACAAGAAATTTTAACAATGGGTAAATTATGTAGGTAAGTTGCCTAATACTTATGCTACAAACCACTTTTCATTAACACGGCCCTAATAGCCGAATGTGATTTCCGAAACGTTAACACGTGGACGTGATTTATGAATAGATCGTTGTGAATGAATAGTTATTATTCCTTCCATGATGGTTATCACTGCCATAATTTGCTTTATTAAATACGAATGATATGATTTATCATCTACCACCAGGTGCCATCATTTATGTAGTTATCATCGAACACTGCTGCTGACGTATATTCTTACCTAGATAACTACCACTTACTGCACAATTCCTCAGTATTCGATCGTTTATTATTTCTGAATTAACCATATAATTCAATAAACAGAATTAACCGTCGAGGTAAGGCTCGGCTCCTGGATAGACAGGCCCCATGCACTGTGTACCTGGTGGAGAGACTTCCGAACTCTGAACGCGCACTCTAATTCGGCTGGGCCACGTAGTGATCGTAGACACAAGCTAATCTTCTCGAAGTTTGCTATTTCGTTAGAAATTGATGCATTTTTTGTGAACCTACAGTGTGGTGAAAAGAATAATCGATAGATGAAGCACTTTTGCTTATATGGTTAGATTTTGAGGGTCGTAACCAATATGTTAAACTCTGCTGGCTAAACGGCTAGAATTGATGAGGAATGGTTTTTGCCTTATTTTCCATACCTCAAGGGCCTTGTTGTGTCATGTGGCAGTGTGCGAGTTGCTGCGTCAAATTTTTCTAACTCTTCCCACTGCCTAGGTCAACAAGGTCCCATATTTCCTAGCGGGTTGAAGGGAAAGTTACTACGATCTATGGGTTACTGATTGATGTGTTTTTGATCGCAAATTTTCCTATTTGTACATATATTCAAGAACTGTTGTGCAAATGTTCTTTCGATCTGACCCGTAAAGGACATGGTCATGGCGTGACCTATAGGTGTCGAAGTGATAATGGCAAAGTAGCTCCAGGTCCTGGCGAGTCGTTTGGTGTCGGTATGGTGCACTCTTCACTGGGTGGGCCGCAATCTGCTATGCGATGTTGGGATCGTGACCTAGGCATGACGCGAGGCATGAATGGTTCGGGTCACCTATTCCTCCATTCCGGCTGTGTTGTTTTCAAGTTTCAAGTGGATCCGATGCGTCTCAAACCTGGGTGGAATACGGGCCGAAAAAGGGGTTTATTGACCGACATACGTGATACTGACGTTTACTTTTTGGGTAAAATAGGGAAAAATAAATTTGGAAAATATTTGGCGGCGTTCAAACATTCTTCCTAGCGGTTCTGATTCAATGGCAAAGTATCAAACATATGTCAAAATAGAAATTACAGCAAAAACTAAAAAATCGCTCTCGGCCGCACCGTCTCCTCTACCACCTACAAGATCTCTGCATGAGTGTACCTATACGCATAGTGCACCTGACAGCGTCGTTAGAACATTTAAGTCATGACTCATGGGCCTTACCTATAGTGGTGATGATGGTGCCGCTGTAGAACCAGCCCGACCAAAAGTCCCACTGTGGACTGGTACGGTAAAAGCCCCGTTTCACCATGGCTACTAGGTCCGTCTCGAACTGCACCACGCGCTCTGTGACGTGCGCGTTGAGCGCGCCGCGCAGCTGTCCGAGCAGCCTGCCGCACTCGGATGACACCGGCTCGCCCTCCTCGGACGCGTTGTGGCACGACAAGTTGGCGAGCAGCTGCTCCATGATATCGTCCACTACGCCCTGGCGCAGCGCCGCCGAGCGCTCAACACTCTCGCGGTCCAGCGGGCCCTCAATCGCCTGGAACATGAACGAGCCCAGCACGCAGTAGGCGAAGATGATGCCGAACAGGATGGTGGTGGTGACCCAGCGGCGCGACAGGCCCGTGGCGCCCGTCAGCAGCCAGCGCTCCTGCTGCGCGGCGGCCGCCTTCTCCGCTCCGGCCGAGAGCGGCGCGCCGCGGCTGGGCGGCGGCCGGCCGCGCTCGCCGCGCTCCTGGTCGCGGTGCTGGCCATCGGCCGCCGCCGGCTGGCCGGCCGCGTCCAGTCCGGCGGCGGGCGGCGGATCGACACGCAGCAGCTCACTGACCACGGTCACACGCACGCCGTCGGCGTACATGGGCCCGCTCCGGCCGGCGGCGTGACGGCGACTCGAGTGGAGTGACCGCCGCCGCCGCCGCCGCCGACGGAGGCGACCGCAATGAGACCCGCCACCGACTCCGGCACGGCGAGCGCTGCGGCGGGGCCATCGACCGGCATCACGGCGGACGTCACCTCAGCCCTACTTCCCAAACGGACAATGCGGCCGAGGAATGGATAGAAATGGCAAATTGATCGACATTGGTCTTCAATCAAGGGCAAAGCAAGGGTGCATCTTATCTGATAAATTACCTACTTCTTTGGGAATTCTGGTAACGTGACCTTAAACTTCAACCGTCTAAATTATCAAAAAAAAAAAATTGGACATTGTACACTGACTGACGGCTCACAAGCTATCGAAAGGCATTGATGCTTGCGGTTGCGTCCTAAGAGACGAGTTAGTCTAGGCACGCGTGTGGGGGGGGGGGGGGGCGTGGGAGTTACACTAAGCGTCGCCTGATTGACGTGGATCATGATGCGTCCATGTGCAGCCATCCATGCGCGCTGCGGTCCATTTTTTTTTTAATGGCCTCCGATTCCATCATGTGATCATACGGGCCTTTGCGGACGCTGTTGATTGATGCAGTTTAATTAAACCGCGCATGACTGGGGTATTTTCCATAACGCGGCTGACTGGGGGGGGGGGGGCTCTACAGAGCCCACCTCCTATCTCCGAAACCACTGGGCCGATCGTCAAAATTCAAGCGACGTCTGATAGCCCTGGGAAAACTGTTGAACGAACTTTAATTCTATTGACCTCGAGGTCATCGATGACGTCACAGGTCAGGTCAAAGTAAAAGGTATCAACATTTTGGCTTTTCACGATTTAGGCTCTGGCCGCCGGATAACAGGTCCGATCTGTCTCATTTTTGGGTTACACACTTCTTGATGTATGCCTTAGATATCCATGGGTACCGAACTTGTGCTCCAAATTGTTCAGGTCAAGGCCAGGTCATCCTAGGTCACGGAAATTTTATATCAGGTAGGTATAGGTCACATGACACATGTTTTATGGTTTATTTCAGCCATAGATTTCGAATACAGTGTCGTCTGTGTCATTTGAGACAATTTTTCAGCTGAATATAGCTGGGATCAGGTCACTTTTAGGTCAAAAAAGGGCAAATTTTGAAGTTGTAACTTTCAACAAAAACGAGGTCTGTCAGATGCAGTTTGAGCTTAGGAACACGATGATGCTATTTATATCGATGTGCGATGTCAAAAACGTGCTGAAAAAAAAATAATTTGAAAAAATTAAATAGTGAACTTTTTACTATAATGCGTATAAGTTGGTTATTTTT
The DNA here is from genome assembly GCF_019059575.1 of Amphibalanus amphitrite. Taxonomy (NCBI): domain Eukaryota; kingdom Metazoa; phylum Arthropoda; class Thecostraca; order Balanomorpha; family Balanidae; genus Amphibalanus; species Amphibalanus amphitrite. Next base: position 61,353 of record NW_024881635.1, read on the forward strand.
AGATATAACGGGTTAAAACTTGCTGAGGTACCTAAATCATGGGCATGTGTTTTTCACATATATTCCGATTTTTTGAAAGTCATTAACTTTTTGAAAAATAAAACTATAATTTTAAAACTTGTTATAAATAAAATTCAGCATTTTCAAAATTTTGAAAATTCGTGATAGCATTTGATAGCCCTTTGCCTTTGTACTCTTAGTCCTCTCATGCAAAGAAATTTGATTTAGCTAAAAAACTGACACGTTTGGACCAAGTTGACACGTTCAGCGGCTTAGAAGATATTGCAGAAAAACTGGAGGCTGTAGAGCCATTAACGGGTTAAAAGGTAAATACGGCTGATGTGCAATTATATCCTTCACCCATTTTCCTTGCAAATTGCAATACGAGGATTGGTAACACCAAGGTACTTTTAAAATGTAGGTAATGATTTTCATTTGCTCAAAGTGTATGCAAAGTGTATATATAAAGTGTATGCAAAGTGTATGTATATTTGCTTCGGACCAAGTATTAGTTTCGTACCAATGCTACTTTCATCGATGTAAACGTAATAGGTATAAGATAAATGATAATAAACTTATATGATTAGATTATCATGATTCATGCTATTTACTGCACCATTATTGACAGTTACCTATTTGTTTTGTTCTGCAGCACCCACAGGCATGTCTGCGAGCCCTTTATTTAAAGGTTGAAGAGCTAAGCCGATGATGTTGAAAGCGATCTCTAATGCAGTCATTGCCTACCTTGATGTATTCCATCAGAGCCTGGCCGCCTGGCTGTCAAAGGACTTTACCGGCGGATTTTATGTAACAGTGGCTTTATATTTTATTTTGGACTGTATCTGGCCGGCACAGCCGGAATTTATCATTCAATAAGTAAATGTCCACTATACGATGCTACGGCACATACGTGGTCAGCACGAATACGGGCAGTAGTAACACGGCCGGCACGAACATGCCCGGATTCTAACCCGGGCAGTATGGGCAACGGGGGTTGAATCACGGACATCACACAAGCTGACTACAAAATGTCATAACCCTCACTAGCCATAGGTTGACTGGAACGCTAGGTTGTGCCGCTTAGCACGCAACTAAGTGTGTATGGCTCATTGGCGCGCGTAACGGCACAGGTTTACGGTGTATCACTTAGCCTGTGTATTGCGGTACAGCCTACCATTACAGGCAGCCGAATGCCTGTAAGCAACGGAACATCATTCTGTAAGTAAGCCATTCTGTTTAACTGTATATATGTACGCTCACTGTCAGTCGGAATGTGTATCGACACCAAGCTACCTATTGCGAGCCATAAAACGTCTGTTTGACCGTCCACAGACTTTGGTATATTGCGGCAAGTCAAGTCATTATCATCTGGTCCTTATTTATCCAATGAGTTGTACTTTTGTTAGCGTTGTGATTGGGTTTGTTTGTGATTGTTGTTTGAGTAATAAGTAAACCACTGGTGACCAGTGTGACTATGTGACTGAGTGCTATATTTATGTGATTGTGTGAATGTGCAAGGCCGTTATAGTCCCATACGGCGTTTTTTTCGACGAAGCGAGCTATCCATAGCTGATCATTGATCAAGGAGCTATAAATAAAACACCGTACTGACATTCCACTGGCTACTTTTCTTCTTTCGTTTCAAAGCGATTATTACGATCATACTCGTCGGTAAAATGTGGCGACTTTCTTGTAATGGCGACCTTGCATCCATAATGGAACATTCTAAACCAAGGAAGCGTTACGCTGTCACTTTGAAGTTTCAGAGTCAAAGTTAATGTTGGCTGTCCTGATAGAATGAACGAAAAACAAAGCTATTCCGACAGACTGTGTTATCGAAGACATTCTATAGTTATGCGTCCACACGGTGAGTCATTTTGCGAAGCCACAACTGCGCTGCACTACCTATATGTAGCTTCGATCGTTTATACAAAATGGCTTCGAGCTAATGACGTCAACATGGGTAGATTCATAACATATTCAGATGAGCAATTACGGCGACCTAATATGGCTGCCGTGTGTCGGCCGCGTGGGCGAAACCAATAACGACTCCATTGCTGCAACTCGTGCCGCGCATTCCCTAACATGACTTACCTATCTGCGTCGCTGGTTTCCGTTATGGTGATGTGCGTGACTGATGTGATATTTTGCTAAATATTTATCTAGCCAACACAATCAATTTGTTAAGATAGCTTTTTATTATGCTGGATTGTAAATCGTTATAGAATTAGAAAATCTGGAAGATTTAGTGAAGAAATAAGGCCTGCTGGCTCATGCCTTCGCGAGTTGTTAAGCTGTTTAGCACCCTTTCGACCACAGCCCACCTAATGATACTCAGCCGCACAGCGTCCGGGTTGCACCGTTCATGGGTGTAACTTTATATACTTTCGAGGTCCCATGTGGGACCCCAATGCGAACATTTGGGACCCCAATTGTCATTTTGGGACCCCAATAGTGGAGGCCCCCGAGACGCATCAGCTACTTTGCAAACGGAGGTCCGATATTCATATAAAAGGTTCTCTGTTTAAATAGGAGGCCCCTTGGACAAATCGGAGGCCCTGTTGGACAAATAGGAGGCCCCCTGAACAAGTAGGAGGCCCCCGGAAAACAGGAAGTCCCCTGGAGAAATAGGAGGCTCTCTGGACAAGTAGGAGGCCTCCTGGACAAATAGGAGGCCCTAGACAAATAAGAGGCCCCTAGACAAATAGTAAGCCCCATGGACAAGTAGGAGGCCCTCTGTACAAATAGGAGGCCCCCCTGCAAAAATAGGAGGCCCCCTGGACAAATAGGAGGTCCTAGACCTAGACAAACAGGAGGCCCCTTTCACAAAAGGAGGCCCCTGGACAAATAGTTAGGAGGCCCCATGGACAAGTAGGAGGCCCTCTGTACAAATAGGAGGCCCCTGCAAAAATAGGAGGCCCCCTGGACAAATAGAAGGTCCTAGACCTAGACAAAAAGGAGGCCCCTTTCACAAAAGGAGGCCCCCTGGACAAATAGGAGGCCCCTTTCACAAAAGGAGGCCCCTGGACAATTAAGAGGCCCCCTGAACAAGGAGGCCCCCTGGATAAAGAGGAGGCCCCCTAAAAATATGAGCCCTCTGGATAAATAGGAGGCCGCTTGGAAAATAAGAGGCTACTTTAACCAATAGGAGGCCCCTTGGACAAATAGGAGGCCCCCTGAACATGTAGGAGGCACGCTGGACAAATAGGAGGCCTCTTGGGCAAAGAGGCCCCCTAGAAAAATAACAGGTCCCTTGGACAAATAGGAGGCCCCCTGGACAAATAGGGGACCTCTTGAACAAATAGGAGGCTCCATGGACAAGTAGGAGCTAGAGGCTCTCTGTACGAATAGGAGGCCCCCTGGACAAATAGAAGGCTCCCTTAACAAAAAGGAGTCCCTTAAAAAAGGAGGCCCCGGGACAAGTAGGAGACCCTTGGACAAATAGGAGGCCCCTGCACAAATATGAGACTCCTAGTCGAATAAAAGACCCCTGGATAAATAGGAGGCCCCTGGACAAATAGGAGGCCCCTGAACACGTAGGAGGCCCCCTAGATAAAGAGGAGGCCCCCTGGAAAATAGAAGCCCCCTGGATAAATAGGGGACCTTCTGGAGAAACAGGAGGCCTCCTGGACAAATAGGAGGTCCCATAGACGAATAGGAGGCCGCTTGGACAAATAGGAGGCGCCGTTAACCAATAGGAGGCCCCCTAGACAAACAGGAGGCCCTCTGTAACAGTAGGAGGCTCTCTGTACGTACAAGAGACCGGCGCTGTAGAAGCTTAGCCGTATGTACGCTAGGAGGCTCTCTGTGCAAGTAGTCGAAGTAGGAGGCTCTCTGTACTGTACCTACAATTACAAATAAGAGGCCCCCTGGGTAACTTAGATGCAACACAAATCGGAGGTCACCTATAAAAAAGCGGGACTCTGTTGGAATACCTGATTTAATAAATTATTTTCCTGATATTCAAATTACTTAGGTAGGGTAAGGTGCCTAATTAGCGACCCTTTCCGATTTGCGACCTACCTCCCTACAGAAAAACTGGCAGGAGAAAACGGGGTAAAAACATCGTCAAAAGGTCAGCCATACTTTGGTTATCAAGTGAAATTATTTTCCGGTCGTCGATGTTTCTGGTGGGACGTTTCAGGTGAGTTTAAATAAAAATGACGAGTTTCTTATCCAAAACGTGTGTGTTTGGGCCCTCTCTGATGAAAAGCGATGCACATTAGGATGATGCACCTTTTTTTATTCTGAATCGACATTCCTTTTTTAATTGATTGCCGTTTTCCCATAGTGAATCGCTCAACTGTGCACAGCATGGCGGTTAAAAATGTGTCGCAACTCATATTTCCTATTTGCGCCTGACATGGTCGCAAATAGCTCAAGAAGGGAAAGAAATAGGAAAAGAGAGAAATGAAAATGAGGTGTTGCTGAAGCTTGCAATGTGTGGCAGGGGATGCCAAATGTCGTCACCGACTGCAGGGGTGCCGAATTCAGCGCGGACCTGGAATATCATGCAAGATAGCCCGCAAAATTTGGGTTTCCGCCTTCTTTTCGCCTTCGGTGCATAACGTGATCAGTTTTTACTTACGTAAATGTGTTGGATAAACGTTCCTGTTCGAGTGATTGAGTGCTTTGCGAATAGGTTACCTTTTTTAGATCATATTTCATCTTTTCAGGCGTCGTATTTTTTGCCATTTTTAATATGGGGAAACCCATAGACTTATTAGCGACCCTCCCCGGTCGCTAATCGGGAAGAGTTCCCTATTAGCGTTTTTTGCAATGGTTTGCCAAAATGCTCACTACAAATAAGTTAGTGAATATTAGGGCAGAAAATGACTATATTTTAATAGAAAAATGAACGATCTTTCCGAAAATCAAGCCAGTAGCACAGTGGCACCCACAGAGCGTGAGCAATGACGGTTCAAATTAAGGGGGTCGCTAATTAGGCACCTTACCCTAATCCTCGTCCGCACATGGGGGGGGGGGCAGTGGTTGCCACACCCCCCACCCCGACCTAGGTAGTTTTTTTTCTGCTCTGCACTAAACATTTTGATTGCTAGAAGTCGGATATTTCGTATAGCTGCTGCTCTATCCTTTTTTAGCATCCACTGAAAATTTCAAGTTTCTGTGGTTTTTGGTTTCGGAGATATGACCTTATTCTTCAGGTAATGTCATAACCCAAATGACAAATACCCAATATCTTGCGTTGGCGTTGGGTCTTGTGAGCTTTTGACACCTTGATTTCGGCCTTTTTTGTCAGTCTTACCTCCCACCTATCATGGAACATGTTGTTCAATGATGTAGAGATGCCAGGGTCAGGGTCAAGGTCAACCTAGGTCGTCTAAAAATATTGCGTTTTAGGCAAGCTGAATTTACTTTCGTGAAGTTTCTTTGACTGTATTTTTGGCAAAAGCTTCTCAGTTCATGATCTCATGTAATATGGACACATTCACAGTCGGTGCACACATCAGTATACTCGTACACACAGACACACACAGACATACAAACACATGTCATTGACCTTGAGCTAACTTGACCTGAAATGACCACAGCCAGCAAAAACCTAGTCGGATAGTGTGACAAAGAGGTTCTAGCTGGCTTGGCACCACAATACGGCAGCGTCATCGGTACATGATGAGCAGCGCACGTGATATTCCAACGGGCAACGGTGACCCCAAACAGCAACATTCTTTAGTTTGACCTGACCTGGAAGGTCAATGACTGACCTGATGAGGTAAAATTGGTATCATTGGATTCGTCACTTCCCAAAGAATCTGTTGCTCTTGACCGCAAGGCTTAAAATCTTGTAAGAAAAAATTGTGGTGATGTCGAATAAGATACCTACACAAGCAGCGGGCCAACCCATCATATACCGATGACGCTGCCGTATTAGTGCCAAGCGAGCTAGAACAGCTCTTTGTCACACTATCCGACTAATTTGCTGGCTGTGGTCATTTCACGTCAAGTTAGGTCAAGGTCAATGATATGTGTTTGTATGTCTGTGTATGTCTGTGTATGTACTGATGTGTGCACAGATCGGTTTGTGTGTCCCTATTACACTTGATCATGAACTGAGAAGCTTTTACTAAACATACAGTCAAAGAAACTTCACGAAAAGTAAATTCAGCTTGCCTAAAGCGCAATAATTTTAGATGACCTAGGTTGACCTTGACCCTGACTCTGACATCTGTACATCGCAGAACAACATGTTCAATGATAGGTGGGAGGTAAGACTGGCAAAAAAAAGCCGAAATCAGCGTGTCAAAAGCTCACAAGGCCCATAGCCATCGCAAGATATTGGGTATTCGTCATTTAGGACATGACATGACCTGAAGAACAAGGTCATATCTCCAAACCCAAATGCCGCAGAAGCTTGAAATTTTCAATGGACGCTGAGAAAAGATAGAAAAGCAGCTATACAAAGAAAATCAGGTTTCTAGCTTTAAAAATGTTAAGTGTAGAGCAGAAAAACTAACTTGGGGGTGGCGACCCTCCCCCCAGGTGCCGGCGAAGGTTAACCCTCACACTTTCTGGGGTCGGCTTACGGCTAGATTCCTTGCGCAATGCTGTGCCGTTAATTTTTTTTCTATTATAAAGGCATTGTGTTTTATTGTCAAAAGTGAAAAAGCCAGAAATTTTCGTCGATTTCGGATGCCGCGGGGGATATTTACATACAATGTCACCCTGCTGGCCTGGATCCACCAGTAGGGTCAGGTGACCTACCATTTCTTTATCGATATTAAAAAAAAATCATGGCATCAGAGCTGTGACGAAAAATAAGTGGCCTAAATCCGATGAGAAAACTGGATTTGGGGGTACCCCATGTTTGGCTTCTGAGCCTCTGGTCCCCCAATGAAAATTTCTTAGAGGAGGCCCTGGCGTGGCTCGTAAATTACCGCTTCCGCAATTGGAGGCCCCTAATTGCTTGGAGGCCCCCACTAAATGGAGGCCCCCTTGGACGTTTGGGACCCCAATGGTGATGTCAAAGTTTCACCCATGCGACCGTTTTGATAGTCATTAAGTGTCCTAAGTCTTCCAAGCATTGCATTCATCCTGCTTTGCTCTTGCCTTTTCTGTTTTTGTTTCTTTTTTCGTTTTGCTCGTTATATGCGTTCGTTCGTTTGCTTATTTCAGTGCCTTCTCGTATTCAGGAGTCTCACACCCTCAGTTAAATATTCACTCTATAGATAATCAAGTACCTAAATGGTGATAACTGCAAGACGGCGGGTTAACCAATATAGAAGAGGTTTGCCCTGTGCGGTCGACAGGAGTTCATTGTCCGCCAGCGTCAGTTCAGTCCAGTCCGCTGCTACCGAGCCATCCGGTCGTGTGTTAGCGGAAAGCTCCATTTGCAGCCCATCATACAAGACACTCTAATAAGCCGACTCCCAAACGCCTATCGATCCAAGGCCAGCAGTGGTTAATGTCATTATCGAGCCGTATAGCTTGATCGTTCAGTAATGGTCGCTTAAGGTTGATGTCATTGTATTGGCTGATGTGAGGTTTCAGCCTTTTCTGTTCACTTTTTTATCGTTCGTATGTTGATACAGGAACACTCTACATACACAGACAGCGCTCGAATTCGAGAGTGGCGTGATTAGCCACCGTTTTATTTCCTCGGCTTTTTAGATCCTCATTTCCACTGACATGTTAGGCAGGTATTGACGTTTTATAGTAAGTACAGGGCGTTGCAGGTAAATCCGACACTTGGAAAAAACGTGTTTATTCGAGTGCTATGCTCACGATGAAAAGTTTGGGCAGTATGTTACATCTCTATGATCAATTGCCTCCCCCAAAACACCGTAGGGGCGTGCCAACGGACGCCCCTACGTCTTCCAGCAAGACTCCGCCCCGGCGCACAAGGCCAGGACGACGCAGTCGTGGCTGCTCAACAACGTCCCTCACCACTGGTCGCCGGACTTGTGGCCGCCCTCCTCACCTGACTGCAACCCCCTCGAGTATTTCTTCTGGGTCGTGATCGAGGCCAAGACCAAAAAGCACGCACACAATACCGTCGACTCTCTCAAGGCCGCCATCGTGGCAGAGTTCGCCGCCGTAGACAAGGACACGGTCGCCAAGGCGTGCGAATCATTTCGCCCTCGGCTTGAGATGGTCGTCGCCGCCGACGGCGGTTACATCGAGTAGAAGTGCAGCATATGACTCGAACTGGTGCTGAATAAAATGCCAGGCCTGTGTGTGCAATATTCATGCTTTCATTGCCGATTTCGTATTTTGCCTCTCAAGTGTCGGGCTTACCTGCAACGTCCTGTAAGTCCTTAATGCCGGGTAGTAGCCGGTCTTATGGGTGAATCGTTTGTCTCCTATTTGTATAAGTATTTCTAATCACGTCAAGGTTTTGTCAAAGTCACGAATAAGATTAAGTAAGCCCTAAGCAAGTATCTACTTGTATGAACATGCAACATTGTTTCCGTTCGATTATTTCATGGTTATTGGTTGACGGTTGTTGACATTTAAAAATTTATTTCCATATATTACATAAAACACTCATGTGGTGGACATCGGCGAGGGGATTCGCCCAGTACGCTTATACGACCGGAAGAGACAAAATGTGGCGACGTTCTCGCCCAATGCAACTGGAACTGTATTAGCCGCTCCCATTGGATGCAGGCGTCACATAACACTCGATGCGCGCCTCCATTGAACCAGTCGGTCGGACTGGCTGATGATTTGAGAGCCGTGTGCGCGTCACTGGGGGCTGTCGCTGCACCGAGACGCCGTGGGCACGGGGTCAGTGCGGGCCAGTCCCGCGGTCAGCGCTCAGCCTCCGTGGTCAGCGCTCAACCCCAGCGCCCAGGGCCTGGCCCGCGGCAGGGTCAGGTCAGGTCGCGGTCCTCAGCGAGCCGTCGCCGCCACCCGCGGCTCACTGACCTGATAAGCAGACAGAGACGTGTCAGCTTCACAATATAATGTAAAATTCGTTAGGCTATTTCAAACTGGATGGCGTATGGAAGAACGCTAGCCTTATTGGACTTGTGCCATTATTTATAGCACGTCATTAACGCGAGTCATCGGAAGTCATTATGGGAAGGCCGAAAACACTATTTAGTTAAATTATATGTGCTGAAACAACCAGTTCTGACGATACCCTGATTCTAGAAGCCGATTGAATTCGACGTTTTAACCGTCAATGCCTCTTCCATAACGCCCCTCGGGTAGGGGAAGCAAACTTTGGTTTTCACCTGCAACTCAAGCAACTCATTATCATTAAGAATGATAAATGTGAAGAAATTGTGGTCTGTTCTTTTGTCTCAGTGCGTGTCCGTGACATGATTTCCAATCCAGCACCTGCATGTCTGTCGTGTCTGTGTGCACCGTTGAAACATGTACCTATGTATTTTGCACTTAGTTGACATGCATTTTTTCTTTCTCACCGCCTCATGCAATGTTGTTTGTTTTGCTGATTTCATGCGCTTTGTAACTTAGGGTAGAGTGGGGCAAAGCGCCCAGGGCGGGTCAAACGCCCACCCCTCTTTTTTATGAAGTGCTCGACTTTTCGAAGAATTCTCGATAGCCATTTTCAAGAACGAGCAGGAATCTACTTTTGCCCCCTTTTTCGGTTCTACAAGTGGGTTGTTCTGGACGTAAGATAAAGATTAGTTTATTTCAGACAATTCTTAGATATTACATGTTTTCATACTACTAAAACTTTGTCTGACAGAGATTAAAGTAGGCAGTGAAATTTAGCTACGCAGAACCCACGGATTTAAGCTACGTTTTGAGCATTTACTGGTTTGTAACACAATCGTCACACGCTTAATTTTGGTGGACTTCGTTTTGAATGTGCTGTTGGGGTAATACGCCCACTTTGGTGTGGGGCAAAACGCCCATCATGGGCGTTTTACCCCTAATGGGAGTTATACAGTACGGGTATTTGCGAACATTTTTGGCTGAAAGTGAGTGTCGGGATACGTTTCTAATGCTCAGGATTCTTATGAAATATGCAATATACTGGTTAGTATCGCCTGGAACAATTTATTCGCACGAACTAATCTCCGCTCTTTAAGGCGGTGACAGCCCGTTGACTGAATGAGGAGTGGGGTGGTAACAACAGTGTTCAAGATGTGTTTGGTGGTGTAATCTATCGATTTAAAGTCAAACAAAATGAGAAATGATAAATACTGCATTCTTTTGTCAGAGTACCGAGCGTGTAATGAAACGTTCAGGACTGGGCGTTATGCCCCACTCATATGGGCGTTATGCCCCATGTGTGGGGCAAAACGCCCGATTTGTAGTCCTCTCAATTCGGATGGCATATCTCAAAAACCATGCATGCCACTTGTTTCTGATGTGTTATTCGAAGAAAGCCAAGGTAATGAGCTACCAGATCAGCTACCTAGTTGTCTTTCAAATTTGTAAGATAAAGAGATACTGGGGCTGGAAAGTTAGGGTGGGCGCTTTGCCCCACTCTACCCTATATAACTTAGTTTTGAGCAAATAGAAAATAAAACAATATCAAGGGTTCGCCCGTTGTAAGACAAGTGGCGTAGACACGTCAGAGGCGACGGTTCACGGGAACTGTGCGTTGCTGTGTCAAATGTCAGCCCACGGTAACCATGGCAACGTGACTACAGAGCTGCCTGCGTCACAATGGCTCGGTAAGAAAAGGCCGTCTGAGGACGCGTGCAGCTGCCGCTCCCCTGTTTGGACCGCTCTGATGCGGACAATGCACGAAAATCAATGGTTTCCTGGGTGTGGCACCACCTGACTGGGGGCTCGACACAAACGACGGATAGATATCATGTTTTTCCTTTCACCCGAGAGTGTCAAAACGTTTTGTGACTTGTTTCCATTTCACACGCATTCTGAACTCATTAGCTTGTGGAGCCAAACGGACTCCAGTCGGCAGTGACAATTGGGAGAGATTGTCAAATCCTACTGTTTCGCGGAATTCATAAAATATGTAGTTATAATGCTGCTTGAATGCATGAATCCCTTTTGACGTGCACAACTCATAATAGCCTTAGTCGTCACATAACTGCAGTCGCTTTTTAATTCCTGATCGGATTTAACAAACACACGGGGGGAAATATTGAATAAATAAATGGAAGGACACAGAGCATACCAAAGTGGTAACGTATTCAGGTGAAAAACGTCCGCTCTTTGCATGGTTGGCTCACACCTGTAAAGCCTATCACATGTTAACTAGTTTTACAAGCTCATTAAGCTCATTTAATGTCTATTTTTTCCTAATTGTTTTCAGCAAAAATAAAGAAATAAGATTAAAGTACTCGGCTTTTCCGGACAGTTTCGCGACTGTATTCTTGTCACTTCGTCAGCGGCATATAAGTAATATAAACATTTTCACTCTTCCATCCTCCTATACAATGATTTGAAAGTTTATTTAAATAAAAAAACAAATGTTTTAGCTTTTTTGCCATATTCACCTGGGTGCTTTGAAAATAATGAACCAAGTCAAGCAATTAAGCCATAATATTTGGTTTCAAATCGCTTTTCACCTTAGCGTAGCCCAAAGGAAAAGGGGGAGTAAGACCATCTTAGTTAAAAAAAAAAACGTTGAGAATATGCTCTATTCAATCATAGTTTAAGTTATCTTTAGGGGTGACTGGTCATTTCTAAAGTTACAAGAACTTATTAATATTTTTTTCTAAATTTCATATTTCATACCTACTACGCAAAAAAAAACGTACCTTTAGACATGCAGGTGTAAAACACGAATTAGTTGGTAGCCATCACGTAAATAACTAGGACACTTAACAATGAATTTAACTATGAAGTTAGGTAGGCTGCGACCAATGACCGACTACTAATGTCTTCAAACACCTGACGAGAAATTAATAAAGGAACAGTATCATCATTGGACAATGACGCGGCTAAGAAGGGACACGTCCGACATGCCTCCAGTAACCGCTGCTACCTTTTAAAACGGTTGTCCTCCATGCATTATAAACAGCCGGATAGCCCAGTGACGCACGAGGACTGATGCATTATGCAATAAGGCCACGGCCAGCGTGGAGCACAGAGGCCATGGCGATGAGACGTGAAACACATCGGAGGCTCATGCGCCCTAACTGAAAACAAAAAATGGAAAGCATTGCCTCCCGCTGGCATCCAATGCCATCTTTCTGGACGGCGCGGCGGTGGCTGGGGTATATAAATGATTGTCTCTCTAACGATAAGCGGGGAAAGGGCGCAATGGTGAACAGACGGCTAAAATCAGCTCGACCCTCTCTTTCGCCTTCCTCCCCGACATCCTCGTCCATCCCCAGGTCAAGTGGTTCGGTGAATCTCAAGTTTAGCAGTCCTCCCTCGTTCGGGCTTGATCACACCGTTTCACCGTGTATCGGTTCTTTCAAGAGAGATTGTGCCGTCCACTGACCTGCTGTACCGGTGCTACGGCCGCCTGTTCCGGCACGCTCCTCCGACCCCGGTAGTACTGGGGCGCCGCCTGCGAAACACACCGATCTCAATCAGTAGGGAGCCGCCGAGCCCGCCAACAGATGACGGGGCGATCGCCACACACCGTACGACGGAGGGTGCTCCCGATTAGGACTTAGGAAGGACTATTTCTACTTATAGGAGTGGCGGTGCCGCGGCGGTGCACCATGAACAGTGACCGCATCAGCTAATATCTCCTCCCCATTTCAATTGCTGTGACTTTGAAAAACTCATTTTAGACCAAAAGGGGTAACCTAATCCGAAAATATCAAGCATCGTGATTTGAGGTAACTTTTTAGGCTGCCTTAGCGATAAACGATCTCAGAGCTTCGAGCCCATGTTCTGCCTCGCTTCACGCCCTGCTCGGACCGAGGTGATCCGAGCAGCGGCGGCTGGGCGCAGCTCACGTGCCTGGTCCTGACGAGCCCTCAGCAGGGTGGCCAGCAGGTCCTCCCAGAGTCGCGAGTCGGCGCCGGCCGGCGGCTGGGGAGGTCCGCCGGCGGCCTCCTCCAGCAGCGATAGGTCCGACCTCTTACGGCCGCAGCCTGCCGAACAAAATCGCAATCACGCGCTATAAACATAATCACGCTTATGGCCGCAGCCTGCGCCTGCCGAACATTATCAGGCCGCAGCCTGGAAATACGGCCAGGGGGAGGGGCAGTGCAGTCAGTCCCCTCACGCCCGCAGCCATCAGATCTGAATCCATTACAAATGATTTGTTCTGGAGAGCTAGAGGGACGGTAGCACTGATCGGAGAGGCGCAGTCGCACAATGGTGAAGCATTTCGTTTCCACTTTGGGTGAGCTGGGACTCAGCGAAGCGCCGACCTGCTGGGCATTCGTCAGTCACAACTGAAGTGGCTTGGACCAATAAGCAATCGAGATAAAAGTGGCGTATGCATGATGCATGCATTTAGCACGTAAGTTATAAGTATACCGATAGTACATCTTACCCGTGAAAGCGTTGCAGAATGGCCGCTTGTCTTTTGCTTGAAACAACATGTCTGGACTAATTTCCTGCGAAAGAAAAACGGAATCATTGTCTGTATATCCCCTTATCAGTTAGTTAAAGGATGCCCGCAAGAATATATATTACTGACCGGGCCGACGAAATTATTTGGAAACGAGGTTTGCAAAATTGACGTAGGCCCGAGTGCGAAGCACGAGGGCCGGAGTCAAATTTTGCAGACCGAGTTTCCAAATAATTTCGTACGGCTGAGGTCAGTCGAGGTCAGTAAGATTTTTCCTACATGCCGCATACCTACATGCTAAGTAGTTTCGACAGGTTTTGGTGACACTTTTATACAATTGTTTTGTCCATAATTTCCGAACAGTGATTGCACTACTGCTGTGGATAAAGCTTTAAAGGAAATTTATAGAAGAAAATGCATCAAAATACCTCACTTCAAAAAGAATCGAGTCTGAAAATATCAACTCAGAATGGCACAACAATTGGATATCCAAGGAACATCATGTGCATGAATAATTTGCCACGACATAAGAACAAGAAGAAGGTAGAAGGTGTAATATTCCTAGTGATTAAACGTGAATTTTCCAGTGCTCTTGCAAGAATCTTTTCTTTATTTATGTAATCGTACTTTGTTGATGACCTATGGCTAAACTTTCGTGAAATACATTATATTTTCCATATTTTACATATTTGTTTCGAGCAAAGGACTACAACTGTCAAACAATAGCGCAATAACTTAGGCCCAAGGTATCAGTGGACATATCAAACGAAGATAAGAAACAAGCGATAACGGATTTCGATTAATAGGAGCATATCTTGCCATAATTTTGGCTTTGTAACCAATACTAAGCATTTCAAAACCATTAATAAGCAGAACAGATATTTTTTTACCAATAAATGTTAGTTTTCTAATTTTACGCGGCAAATATCATGCAATAATGATGTCAATTACACATTCCCTATCAATTATACCTCTGGGCTAATCCGATAAACTGTAGTTTAGAGGTCATTGCCCTGGGCAGTAAACTCGGGCAGTAAACTTTTGTTTCCTGCCCGGCCTATCAAATAACATGGTATTTTGACACCGACAGTTTCTTGGTCATAGTTTTACTGCCCGGCTCGTGCTGTGCTTAAGACATACCCCGGCATGTAGGAAACACAAACATTGCCTTTGGGAGTTGATGCATGCATGCCGACAGGCACAGGTCTGGCTAAAATATCACAAAGTCGAATGCCTCACTCAAAACAAATGTCGCAAAGTACTGGGAACTGCCTGTCTCAAAATCAAATGCGTCCATACTGGCTGCCAGACGGATCAACATTGCAGGGACATTTGACAAGACTGAATTATATCAGCCTTGGGCTTAAAGAACCGTTTTCTACACGTCTTATGTAGTGAATAAATCTTAATCCTTTGAGAACGTGATGATAGATTTAACGGCCTACTGTTAACGGCAGGTTTGGCTTCATTTCATGACTTAATTCCACGAGGCAATATATACAGCTATGTAGTCATTCTCACCCGTTTCTGGATGGTCTTGGCGATGGTGAGGGCGCAGCAGCACAACAATACAGCTCCGAGCAGCACCGTGTCGCTCCTGTCCGGTCTCATTCTGCGTGCACACAGACACAGTTTGTGCACATCAATTATAATACATACTGCCACTCGTAAAGTCGACTACAGAATGATGTTCCACTTTTCGCAGGCAATTATTTGCCTGGAGTGGTAGGCTGTGCCGCATCACACGGGCTGAGTTCACAAATTAGAGCTTTGTCCCAATGCTCACAATCGACACGCTTAATTGCGTGATAAACGGCACAACTTAGCGCTCCGGTCAACTAATAGCTACTGAGGAGTGGAACATCATTATGTAGTCGACTATACAGCATCTCAATCCCACCGCGTACCGTCGCCCAGTTGGGACATTTTTTAAACATCACAGACTGTAGGCTATTTTTCAATGACCTCGGTGAACAACATCACTAACGGCCTCACAGCTCAGGTGAAGCGAAAATCAGTGATACTGGCGATCGTAGAAAGTTGCTGTGCATGCAAGATCATTGCTTCGAGCCTTTTTCGTATTGTCATCGTTTTTAGCATTGCTATTATTCTCCCATAAACAAACACCCGTCACCCTGATTGTCAAGAGTTATGTGCGTTTGTGTGGGCTTTTGTGTGCCCCCCCCCCCCGCTTCAGCTCGACTACTCGTCCAAGAAGATGCACGAGTGGCACCTCTCTCATCCGGCGGTCGCATCTCAGGCCACTCAGCATCCGGCGGCCATCACCGCCACGGGCAGGCGCCGGTTGGAGCCGGCCGCCGCCCACCCTGTGATTAGGGCCGATCGCTGACAGAGCCGGGGCCGAGGCGGGGTGGTCCCCCGATCCGCTGCCACCGCGGCGCACCAGGTCAACACACATTCATCGCCAGCCGACCGCCTAACGCATCAATGTATAAATGGGCACCAATCTGCATACTATAACACTGAACGGCGAATTCTCAGTAAAAAAAAAAAACGCATTTTACGAATGTGTAGCGGGCAGTGCTAAATGAAAATGGTCGCTTGAGAGTTCTACTTTAAGTAGAACTTTCTACAAAGATTATATGCCATTAAATGTCAATCTTTTATAAAACCAGCGCTCAATTCACGCTATCCGCGGCTGCAGCGCCGCGACGGACGGCTGTGACGGTTGGTATACGAAACGCCAGGTAGGTAGGCTGTGCCGCAGTGCTTCCTTGTCCGGCGGCACAGCATAACTACATGAAACGAGACTCGCCGCGCACTACATACAGGGTCCGGCAAAGGTTTTGTCTTCTTCCTATATGACAACACTTTCCGGTGCCTAATCGTTGATAACCCCAAGAAATAACGGTTCTGGTTGCACCCCTGCATTGCACGGTCTTTGACCACGGGACATGAGGTTGCTAACGGGCCTCGGGTCATGGGTCACTGGAGCTATGGCCAGTTTCACACAGATTGTCCACCCGAACGGCCGCGTCGCAAAATGAAGTCTGAAATTTTTATCTCGAGGAGCTGAACCAGACAGTTGACATGCTCCAGGCCGAAATGACACAGTATGTCATTGCTGATCAGTTGGGACATCTGCCTGCACACTGCACAGTCCGCGGCGTTCGTGGGATAAGCATACGGCTGCTGGCAGCGTAGCTAATCGTTCCAGTTTGAGCACACGGCTACCATTTCTACCGTGACAGAAGTCGCCTTGAAAATTTGAAAAATGCGGCCGGGAAGAGGGGCCAGTTGGTGACAAAAAAAAAAAATGGCAAAGCGACTTATGCGCAACAGCTATCCCCTCTCCAGACATGACCGTGAGACGCTATTGGAAGAGCCCTCCGATCTCTGCATTTCACTGCCTTTTCGAAGGCTGATTGGCTGTTTGCGTCAGAAAGCATTCCTCAGCGTGTTGTTTTTGCAGAATACAGTGGCTTGGCATGTCAGTTCCCACAACCGATTCTGTCACGGCTGCGCTCATCTCATTGTGCTCCCACCGACTGTGCGTACCAAAAAGCGCTGTTCACGTCAGTGAGCCGGGCTCAGAGCGGCGTTGGCCGCCCCGGTAACTCCTGCATTACCGATAGATCCAGAGCTTATGTCTTGATTGATGTGTTTTGATGCTGTGACCATTGTCGATTTGATTAGGTCATAGGAGGCAATAAAATGATAGCTCTTGATGTGCAGAGCAGATTTAGTTCAATGACAAAGAGCCAAGAGGGGCACTTAAACCAGGAATGCTAACAACTGTGAAAATGCACAGCAAGAAATTATATCGTCAGAGACTTGTAGGGAGATGCGCAAACGGATATCAAATGTGCTTGAACGTTTTAGCTGAAAAAGTATTTTAAAAACTATACATGGTTCGCGCTCACCATAATTAT
Organism: Amphibalanus amphitrite; assembly: GCF_019059575.1. Taxonomy (NCBI): domain Eukaryota; kingdom Metazoa; phylum Arthropoda; class Thecostraca; order Balanomorpha; family Balanidae; genus Amphibalanus; species Amphibalanus amphitrite. Next base: position 78,633 of record NW_024881635.1, read on the forward strand.
GTGCATGCGGGTTTCGTTCGTTTAAACTGAGTGACCTTAATTAAGCCATAAGAAGCTAATCACGTCCTAAGGTCACTCACAAATTTCACAGGATTATGTTGCCCAACATTTCTTATTCCAAGCGTTGGAACGCTGAACCGTGGCGAATTTGGAAAATGAGCACCAGGTGCTTATAGAGGCTCAGCTGATTTGACATGACCACTGCCCATTGCTCAGCCGATAATTTCTTGATTAGAGGAGTTAGGCGTTTGCAAGACGTACCTACTGCCGCACGATGTAACGTTTGCATTATTATTTCGCTTGGTGCACGAGGTGGCAAACGAAGCTCGCAACGAACCGATACGTATCCACTGGGTCCTTGGGGACACTTTAATAGACACAAAGAAAGAAAGGGTGGTAAAGGGTGGAAGCGTTACGCACTGTCCCTCGCTAGACGGAACTTATCAAATATTGACTCAAATCATGACTACTTGCATTGTAGCATCTTAAGCAACATTTCGCTGTCAACCTTTTATGCTTTAAAATTCATCTTCAGCACATGATTTAAGCAGAAGCATGATTTCACGATTACAGTTGACTACAAATTATTATAGACTGAAAAGTGAGGTCTGGTACATTCTGCTATAGTAGGTGTTAAGTTTCCAAATTCCAGCTATGATGATTTGTGTGTTTCCGTCAGCGCAAAAAAAAACTCTGCTATTGCTACCTTAGTTTAGGTTTCTGTATTTCAGTTCAAAATGACAGCTGTGTCACCTCTAGTCAAATAACGGCAGCATTGTCGACTCTGACTGTCTTGGAAGCGAGTATAGGATTTCCCTGCACACTGTCCGTCTAGAAGAGCACGTGTAAGTTACCGAACTAGATACAGATGAGTTTTTATTTTTAACATGCAATTACAAGAGTGTAATGGACCAACCAACCACCACGTAGCCACGGTGGCTGGTCGTGAAGCTGCTGCTGGTCCGGCCATGTGATTGCGATCGTACACAAGTATATAAAATCTTCAAAGCGTTTAGAAGCATAATTCATATTTGTAGAAGTGCTTATTTCCTGTACATAACGCAACCACCGCGCATTTGAGAAACCCCTGCTGTAAATACGTTGGGTCGTCGGGATGGGGGAGTGGGCGCGCGTTGTGTGTGAGAGGGTTGTTTGGTGTATGTGATTTTTTGAAGCATGCATGTACCTATGGGCAACGGGAGCGGTGCTTCGATATAAGCACGCAGTGCTTTTGCGCCGCCCTGCATATCCTGTTTGAGACTTGCTCTTAGCAATACATGATGATGATGTTGATGACGAATGATGATGATGATGATGGTGGATCCAGCAAGGTGGAAAAGGACTGCCAACTGTGCTGTGCATCCGACCATATGAGGGAGCGCAAGACGTACATAACTGTAGAACGAACAGTTATGAACGAACTTGGCTGACGCTCCGCTAAATAACCGGAAACAGACCCTGGCCGTTTTCTCAATCTGTAGTTTTTCGTTCTTTATTGGCGTGCAATATACTCATGTCTTTGAATGCTATAATACCATCTTTACGTAGTTCGTCACTAGATAAATTGAGAGTTTCGTGGGAAAAGAGGTTGTGCTTATCACAAGACGCAACAACACCCGTGAGGCATTAAAGTTTAGAGCGCGACGGTGATAATTGTTTTTATTAGGTCAAATCGAAAAGAAAAATAACTCGAAGAAAATCACTTTGCAATGAAATTTGACCGTTTCTTTTCTGTTACTCAGCGGCGAAGGATGTATTTCTGATTGATTTGCCTAGCACGAACACCAAGGTAGGCCAGTTTGACGTCTATTCAATATTTTTTTTTTACACAGGTAGACCCGTCTGCCGTCTGGGACCTTTCCTCATTCGAAAAAAATGAAACCAAAGGAATTCATTCTTCACATAATCGGCGCAACGAATCTGTTGAGTTCTGAGGTGAGGGGACGATTCTCCTCTAGAGTAACAAACATCGCCCAGGAGGGTGACAGGGTTTGACCGGCGGCTCTGAGGCTTATCTGTATAGGGTTCGCTTCCTACCTGGCTGGCGACGGCGCGGCAGACGCGGACGGCAGGCGGACACACGGGGCGGAGTGCGACCGCAGGCCGGCGACGAGCCCTATTTCAGCGTGAGGGCCCGGCGGCGCGCGCACTGGCACTCGGCGGCTCACCCACGCAGCGGTCAGCTTACCTGAGCAGTGGGCGTTCCTAAATATGAGGGAAATACGTCTAAACGATTGGTTTACTTTAATAAAATGATTTACTCAACTAATATTCTTAACAAAGCCACACCAAACATTAAAACGTTACATTTAAGCGAACAATGTTTCGTCCATTTCCATCTTCCCTTTCTTATATTTTACGGTAGCAGTAGGTACCTACCTAAGAAAATGATTACCTACCTTTTTTAAAGTTTCTTTCTTGGAAGGTATTTCAACAAACATAATCAAATACCTAACTATAAATTACCTGATTTCATACCTCACCAGACATATCAACATTCGGTTTTATACATATCAGCCGAGGGCGGTTGGTGCCATGGAACCCATCGCCGCTCGCCCCTAATTAAGCTAGAGCTTCCTTCGCCAAAAAAAAGAAGAAAAAAAAACGAGCGTGTGCGCTGTTACAAGACGCAGCGAATGGTACCTATACTCAGCCAATTTTGTCTCAGGTCAGCTGGTGACCTCTGAAGTCAGGTCAACATGACCTGTACTCGGGGTGTATTGGTGTTACAAGATCCGACTTAAATCGATGATCATGAGTGTCAGCTTTTAACATTCTGTCGCTACCGTGTGCTGAGAAATCACGAGAAAGCCGCAAGGGGGTGGCACTTATACAAAGTACCACAAGACGTTTTTTTCGCGATTTCTCTGAACGCATTGGCCATGAGAATTGAAAGCTGACACACCTGAACTTTGATTCAACTCTGATTTGGTGACTGCAGCTCAATTTTATGGTCAGGTCAGGTCACTGACCTATGACGTCATAAGCGAACCTCTGCACGTCCCTAAAAGGTCGAAGCTTTGCAACACCATCAGTGCCAGGGAGCCTTTTGCATTGAGATTAAACTTACAGACTTACAGGACTTCGTGAGCTCCCATGCCATCGTAACTTGAGTTATATCTCGGATTTTGCATGAAGGTCACCTAAGGTCAGGTCGGTCGCGTGACTTCATCATTAGGTAGGTATATGTCAATGTGAGAAACATAGAAGCTTATTTTGGGGCAAAAAAAAAAAACGATGTAAGACTATTTCACAATGCACGCACATGGGAACGTAGCTTAATATAGGTGTACATAGGTCCAAGCATAGATAACAGTAGGTAGAACTTTTATCTATGCTTGTTCTTCTGTTATCTATGGTCCAACTCCAAGCTAATGAAGATCATGGATACTTAGGTAATCGTGCAAGGTCCCAACCTAACTTTTGCATTGTTGACCTTGTGTAATGTCATATATGACGTTACTCGGTCATCGGATTTTCATCGTCAATAATTTACGATGAAATTGGTTTTACGAGTCGCGAAAGACACAAAAATCTCAGAAATATATGCCATTTCGAATGATATGCAACATGACATCCTCCGAGCAAGTTTGTGACCTGAACAGCTTTGATTTGACCTTGGCTTGATGTTAACAGTGTGCCGAAAAGATACATAAAAACGTGTGCTAAAAACGCCGGCGCCCCACATCACCGTTTTCCAAAAACGGCATTGGAGCGTTAAAAAAAATCCTCGGCCCAGGACGGGTTAACGGCCGAATATCCTGTACGTTGCGATCACCTTGTTTGGCATGCTATGACTGGAAGGCTATCGTCGGTTGCCCAGTCCGGATAGGAGCTGCCCGTCCCGTCCCCGGTCGGCCCGAACGGTCTACCGCCTGCCCGGGCCGACTTTAGCGGACCGCTCCTCACCAATCGGCTAAACCGGTTACCGGCCGGTAACTACAGCGACGAGCGGAGCGAGCATCGCACTCAGTCCGTCACACCGGCCAAACAGACACACGGTCACCCTGACCAAACAAACAGCCGGTCTCATCAGAGTCCCATCCAACTCACTATTTCCAGATTCCCTGGTGAAGCGTTAAAAACACACTAAACGGTTACAACATTATTTATTCCAAAGGAACCAGTGATCATGGATGTTATGTAGGTACCTACCTACTGATTGTTCGCTGATCCCGATTACATAGTGTTTACCACCATTAAAAAAAAAAACTCGGACCAAATCAACTTTTAGCCGAGACGGTGTTACTGAGACCATAGGTAGTCAGTAGTCCCAGTTTCGGATTAAGCTGTGGGATTACTTCACAGCTGGGCGGAGCTAGGGGGCGTGGCGGCTGGCGCTCCGGGTAGACCGATGAGCCCCGCCCACACCGTGTCCCGCTGACAGTGTCTTTCGCCACGGTCGGCCTGGCAGGCAGAGCACAGTAAAACGTATTTAACTCTGTAAATCATCAGCACATTAACATACGCAGAATAATGATGATGGTGCGCACGGTCCGTGCAATGCGCCCTTATCAGGCACGTACCCAGGATTTCGCCCAGGAGGGGGCCACCTGCTTTCGAAGGGGCCCCCCACAGTGTATAGGGCCCCCAGGTTCCCCGGGGGCCCCCGGGAGTCATGAAGAACCTTTCGATGGTGGTGGTGGGGGGGGGGGGGCATAGTGGGTCCGGTCTCTCCTGCAGACGTAGGTGAGAAAACGCCACGTGTGTGGAAAAACGCAATTCAGTTCTTTACAACCTAATGTAGCATTTGGTTGTGATTTCTCGCGTTCAACTTCATCAAAGTCAATTAAAACGGTCTCTGTAACGGTCTAAGCCTTGAGAAAATGTGGAAAATTGGAAAGTAAAAATATTTTTGCTTGAGAAGTGTGCATGAAACGCACGGCATTTTATGAGCGAGCGCCTCAATTACTGAACATCCTCTCCAATTCCGGATATGTAGGTAGGTATATAATATAATAGTGGGGAATAAATGTCTCGTTATCGGAATTCCACTATCTGGCAACTAGCCCTATGTAAACGCGGCTATTATATGTTTCACTAGGAATCGAGCGCAATTGTACTTTTAGCCAGAAAATAAATGCTTGGGTAATTCTGGGACACTCTGTATTAATTGGAGGAATAGGACTTAGGAGGAAATGCGATTGCAAATCGACCCACATCCCTGTGTTAGCCAATGACGCCTTTGGGGCCAAGGTTGGGGGGTATTCAGTTTAGCCTTTTTGTTTTTCTGTGATATGATATCCCCGGCACCGTGAAAGATATTGGCTCCTTCAGATGAGTGCCTACTCCAGTCACTACATATCCAGTAGCCACTCAGATGATTTGGGATCAATCATGTGATAAGTGTACTTTCAGACGACCAGGGGCCCCCAGTCGACCAGGGGTTCCCAGGCGACCAGGTCCTCCAGATGACTAGGGGTCCCACTGCCCCAGGCGACCAGGGCCCTCCAGGCGACCAAGGGCCAATGCGATCAGGTCCCCTAAGCGATCAGGGGCCCCCAGGCGACCAGGGGGCCCCCATGCGACCAGGCCCCCAGCTACCAGGGGCCCCCAGGCGACCAGGGGGGCCCTCTAGGTGACCAGCGGACCTCAGGCGACCAGGGGATCCCAGGCTACCAGGGGCCCAACGCGACCAGGGTCCCCCAGGCGACTAGGGGCAACCGGGGGCCCCAGGCAACCAGGCCCCCCGGCTACCAGGGGCCCCCTGGGCGACTAGGCACCCCCAGGCGATCAGGGGCCTCAATATCATGCAACCAGAGGCCCCCATGCGACTAGGGCCCCCTAGGCGACTAGGGGCCACAGACTATCAGGGGCCCATACGACCAGGCCCCCGGCTATCAGGGCCCCCTAGGCAACTAGGGGCCCCCAGTCGATCAGGGGCCTCATGCGACCAGGGGCCCCCCATGCGACCAGGGCCCCCTAGGCGACTAGGGGCCACAGGCTATCAGGGGCCCCCATGAGACCAGGCCCCCGGCTACCAGAGGCCCCCTAGGCGACCAGGGGCCCAGGAAACTGGGGGCCCTTGGATGACTGCAGGGGCCCCTCGGGTACCCAGGGCACATAAATGAAACTTTAATATCAATTTTTCTTCCGAGTAAAGACGTTTTATCCAGTGTTTAAAAAATATCCTGGGGCCTGAGGGGCCCCCTCCCTGAGCGCTTCGGCGCTCAGGGGGGGGCCTTGGCCCCCGTGGCCCCCCCCTTGGGTACGTCACTGGCCCTTATAGCGGTACAGCGCGTAAAGTTTGATGCATGAAGTCTTGCGTGAAGAAAAAAAAACACTTCCACGCCCTGGGCCTCGTTTCATAAAACTCTGCCGTAACTTACACCTTTCCGTAATTCACACCCTTTCAAACTACGGAGCGCAAATGAAGCGGTTTCACAAAGCCACAACTGGAATTGTTTACACCTCCGTAACTAAGCACATTTGCGTAGTTGCCGTAATTTATCAAGCGTCCTACAAAATACAATTTCGTGTCAACACTTATTTTTTACGAGAAATTATAAAACAATTATGTTGAATTTTAATCTTAAAAATTATTTATGAAAAAACAAAATTGATATTGATGACCATCCTTTATTAAATCAATATATTGAAAACAGCAGAAAGCCAGCTAAGCAGAAGTGCCTTACTACGAAAGTGGCGCGGCGCGGCGAATAAACAAAATTCCGATAGCTGCCACAAAAAGCGACTGGTACAGAAGATTTGCAGTTTCTTTTTCTCATTTTGGCTGTTCTTTCTTCCTCACCGGGCTCAACATTATAAAATATATTAAAAATTAGCTTCGAATCTTCACATTAATTCAAATTCACGCAACATTTTTGTGCGTAGTTTACACCACTGACATCAAGAACTTGATAAAATATTTGGCGTTAATTACGACGTTTTATGAAACCCAAATGGCATCAATTGGTCCGGATTCGAGCATTTGCCGTAAATGAAGCTCCGTAATTTCGATGGCGTGAATTACTCCGGTCTCCGGCTTTATGAAACCGAATTGGCATTAAATACGCCAAATCTGGCATAATTGACGGAACGCCGTAAGTAATTCCTTTTATGAAACGAGGCCCAGGTAGAAAGTCAAACGCATTTTAGCAGCGCATTTTGTATTAGAATGAGAAACGCTTTACGCCGTCTGATCGGCTTTATCGATTTCTTTTATATTTTTGAACGAATTAGAGTGATGATGTCATCGGGTCACTCCACGGCAATATTTTGAAATAATACCGCGGTCAATGTTGCGGGTCCGGTACTGCGCCACCGACCTCTGCTCCCCGCGGCGGTGACTCTGCGTTTGTGCACTGATTGCGCCCGAGGTTCCGTGCCGGGTGCCCTTCCTGCGTCGGCAGCCTGGGGCGGCCGCGATTGGCATCCAGTGTCGCACGCTGCCCTCCCCACGGTCCGGGCGCCACCTTTAATGGCCCAAACAGCGGGTACTCAGGCCAACACAGGACCGCCACAATCGGCCCGAGGTGTGACCGCTGATCGGCCGTCTGCGCGCGGTACGGTAGATACAGATTTGGAGACAAACGGTGAACGGTAAACACCCTCGCCTGGATGAGACAAAAAGACTGCCGTCACAAAAACACCAACTGGCGAACAGACGACACAAATGATCCTATTATCATCTGGTTGGCGCGCTTAAACTTCCATAGAGATTACAACATTAAGGCCGTGATGATGATGATGATGATGAATTGGGGTTTTTGGGCGCCCGGACTACAGTGGTCATCGGCACCCACACATTGGCCGTGGTCGAACCAATCTACTAAACTCGACGAATAAATGTCGTAGGAGATACATGTACAGGGCATTGTTAGTGTGTGCAGTTGTGTGCTCTGCCCCAGTGGCGGCGGAACACCTTGAATTAAGGGGGGAGGGGGCACTGCCGACTTTTGGTCCCATTCTTTTCATGCAACACCCATAGGGCTAATGTTAAAATGTCAAAATCAAAGGGGGGCACGGTGCCCCGGTGCTCTCCCCGTTCCGCCGCCTATGCTCTGCCCTGAGCAGGCTGCGAGGCGTGTGCCCTGTGCACTGCACTGAGTGTCGTGGGTGATGCACCTGCCGCCGTGTACTGTGGGCCGAGCGTCCGGTCCCGGTCGGACCAAAGTATGGGTCAGCTGGGACCGTGGGCAGCCACTCCGGCTGGGTGTGACACGGCGGCCGGCGGCGGTACGGCGGCGCTGCACGGTTCGCCGGCCCGCAGCGCACTGCTTCGGGCTCGGCTCTTTGTAGTCGGGCGTGAGACTGGCAGCGTACAAATGAGCCAGGCCAGATTCACACCAGGGAGTCGGTTCGGGGACGAACCATGAGCCAGTATTAGCAGGACAGCAAACATGGCCGGCATGGACAAAACAGTGGTCGGACTAGGAGTGTGGTGTGACGACAAGGGATAAGAAAGCTCTATGTAGTCCGTAACTTATTCTGCGGCACCGGAACCGGAACAAACCATTAGTTTTCACCTTTCAGCTCCTGTCAATTGCGATAGGTATAGATATCATGGAAGTTGGAATACCATGCCAGTGGCCTTTGATTCAAGCCTGATCTTTTGGAACCAACCAAATTTTTAAGTCAGGTCAGGTCAGTTTATCGTACTAGGATCTCAGGTAAATGAGCCTCTACCCATACGGCCCAAAACGGCAACTTTGCATTTTGCGACGAGCTTAGCGCAACGGAATCTTACGCAGGTATAGATGAAGTGAAGCCTACAGAGTACAGGGCGTAGCCAATTCCAAGAACTATCTTGGGAACATGAAATTATGATCTCATCCCGAGGTCCGACGCTCTGTTTTTGAATTTTTGAAATTGTATGACGTCTATATGACATCAATGAGGTCGCTTGAGCCTTGGCTCTTGAGGTCATCGGAGTTTCTTCCATAACGCCCGCCCCAACTGAGTTGACGTGACGATTAATGGCGTCAATAATAAACTAAGTATGAGCTGCCGTTGGATGACATGTGCAAAATAATCTCCTACTAATTTGGCAACCTGAGCGGCTTTTACCTCATCTTGTCGGAGGACGAGGTCTACAACCATTTGTCGCGGAGTTATTTATGTGAAAAAGCCACTAAAAAAAGCGAACCCATACTTGGGCTTTCGACCTGACCTGACCCCGTAAGTGGCTGGTCGACTATAGCACCTGGGCTGAAAATTGAGTAAAGTAGGTTCCAAGTTGTTCGGTAGCGGGTAGGGACTCTTTATTCACTGGTCACCGAAGCCTCAGCATTGGCAGCAGCCGCCTGGTACCGGCGGACTGTACCGCATGACTTGCGAGTTAAGCGGCACAGCCTATCCACACTGTTTGACGCCGGCCGATGTGCTGTTTCACCCCCGTTTTCATGATCAGGTTTTCATTCCGGGAAGAGTTGGTAGATTTGGGCGTTCGTAGATTTGGATGTCTCGAGCTGAGGTGGGGTGGATGGGGTCAATAACATTCAGCCCCCTCCCCTCCGGGCTGAAAAGTCAGAAGTTCAGCCCCCGCGAGCCCCCTGGCTCCCGCGCCAGACAGCTTTTGGCCTTCAGTTGTTCACGTCACGAAGAGCAGAAGTGAGAGCACCAGGAGCCCGTGAGCTCTCGTGAGCTTTTTATTGCTCATCTCCTACGTGGCACCAGAGCGAAAGCCGAATTATTCAGAAGTGGATCTCAGTTCTTCTAACGTCAGACGTGGCCGCACGTTGACAAAAAGCGCGTTTTTTTTGGAACCGTTGTCCCGCACCGTGTAAAGAAGTGATACCAACTCAGCTCACAAGCGAGTATAATGACCGCCATGGTAAGACCGAGCGGCACAAGAAGCAGCAGAGCCACTGCATCTGCCAGCGACACTGGCTTGATACCCGCTTCAGGCACACAGTTGGTGCTATAATTCGCGAACTGTTTCTTCACTCTTGCTAGGATCCCAGCTTCGTTTATTTTCCGCATTACTTGGTTCATGGCGCGTCTCTGCTTCAGTCCTTTTGCCACTACCATGTAGCTCCGACTTCGTTTCATGGGCTTTTCTTGCAGAGGGACAAGATGGCAGGCATCTTCACCCATGAGAAAGAACAACCGTTCAACGGCCACAAATGTCATTATTTTGGGCCTGACAAGCTGACGAACACTCTCTATTGTGTGAGAATATGGGACGAATCTGTCCTTGTTCACGACGCGATCGTACAGTTCCCGCTCGTATTTGTCGCTGCTGACTTTCCAGTCGTTGAGTATGATGTGGTTAGGGTATAAGCCCAACATCCAGTCGGATCGCTCAGAGAACTGCTGAAGGCTGGTGATGGGACGAGGGTCGCCAGTCACGGCCAAATGCGAGATCAGGTTAGCCGTGTAGCTGCTGCAGATGACCGTGTACAGTATCCACGCGGATAATGTGATTATGCGACCGGACCAGGAGTTGGGTATTGCAGACCAACCCTGACCGACCAGCGACATGAAGCTGGACAGAACGCAGACTGTCCACGTCATCTCGCACTTGGTTTGCCTGTCTTCAGTCGGGCAGAGTTTCACAGAGGCCTTCAGAGCCAAGGAGAGCAGCAGCAGTGTGCCCAACAGCGTCCACCAGACGGTCGCGTCCAACGGACCCAGCAGCGCTCCAAAGACGCCAGCGTTCACGATAACGTCATCGCTCACCCCCGTGCTGATATACAGGGCGTCGTTACTCTGCTCCACCGGCACAGCGTCCAGAAAGTCGATCACTTTCAGACGATCCTCTCTCATCCAGAGCCAGGTCAGCGCCACATCGGCTCTCCCGTAGGCCAGCTCGCCCACCATTCCCGTCCATGTGCTGTTCTCATCTAGTCTTCCGAAGCCTCCCTCCAACAGAGGCACCATTCGGTAGCGGAGGTTCAGCGACTCGGCCATCATTTTCCAGATGTCGATCAAATAACCTTCATAAGTGATTGCTCCGTTCGGGTTGTTGTGTATCCAGGTGTACGGAGGGTCATGGATGGCAATGACACGCAGTTCGGCAGCTGCCTCAGCAAGGCTGCTGTTTTCCATCGACCCAATTCTTCCCGCCAAGTCGAGGCTGGCTACCGACATAGCTTCAAAACACGGCCATAGGTGCTGTCAACTGTCTAGTCTTCTTTTGCAGCGCCGTCTTCCCACGGCCAGCTGTTTCACCGCACCAGTGTTCAGTAGTCCAACCAGAGCCGACCAATCTACAAGCACACTCCCATGGAGCGCCTACAGCCCTGTGCTCTGGTCGACTGCAGCACGGCGACTGCCGCGCGTCCCCGCACTGCCTGCAGCTGATGTAACGTGTACTATAATAGAGGCATAACTGCTCAGATATCTACTGACATGCTCTACCCATGTAATCTTGGGTTGCAGTACAACGTTTACTCGTGGAAATGATCTGGCTTAGTTGTGTAGCTCGAGCTGGCATTCTGCATTGTTCATGAATTCATCCAAGTATTACGAATCGTTAGCACAATCACTGCTGCCTTTCAACTCGATTGGGCAGAGATACATTTTTAACAGGGCATGCATTTGTTAATCCGCGCCAACTCGCTGGTTGGATCATAGCGTGTCGATATGGGTAGGGTGTAAAAACGCTCCTCATAGAACTTGGTTCCATGGCATGGCCGCTCAGCAAATGGCGTGGGTAACTATCAACTAAGCAATCCATGCCAGTGGCAAGCGGCGTCACAAAGGTCGCAAGTGCAACCACTTATCAAGTCCTAAGTGTAAAAATTCCCAGTACCTACGTCCTACATAATAGGTATGGGTGCCGGTGCAAAGGCAATACCTTGAAGCCATCATAATCACTATCATCAGCGTTGTGGATAGCAAAGCAATATGTTAGCTCAGGCGTCAGGCAGCTCACCAGGGCTTAGCATCTTGAAGTGTCAAGCTTTGCCTATTTCAGTTTGGGACAAACTAACTCATATTCAGTAGGAAGCTACAACTACCTGAATGCCACATAGCATAGAATATTCGGTAACGCTTTTCAGAGTCGATTTACTTTTCCATTTAATTTGCTATATCTATTTCGCCAGCCCCACTTTTTACCTCGCGTCAATGGCTTTACTTTCGCCCGTATTAGTGCTTTCCCAGCCTCGAACATATAAGGGGGGGGGGGGGTCCGTTGGACACTGCCCCCCCCTCCTGCCGTTTCGCCCCTGATCGAGCTACAGCTTCGCGGAAAAACGAGCTTGTTGCCCGTGACGAAGGAAGCCGATGATACCCAATTTTAAGGTCCTAGGTCAGGTCAATGACCCAAAAGTCGGGAAAATCGGGACATGTTAGAACGTCGGTAAAGTGTGGCTGCTAAGGGGTTTTTCGGGGTGCTGATCACGAATATCATGTTTGTTTTGATCATAGATGTCTTCATGCATTTAGGCCAGGTCGAGTCAGTTCAGGTCAGGTCAACCAGTAGGGTCCTGCCGGGTATTCGTATTAGGTGTCAACCGCCTCTGACAGCTTTGCAACATGTTACGAAGACACCAAAACTACTTCGTGAATATTCAAATGGTTGCTTAATTCAAATTCAGCTCCAAAAACTAGCCAAAAACATGTAAAACTGAAAAGTGAACCGAGGTCATCAAAGGTCAATGACCTGACCTGACCTTTAGGTGACCCTGACCATGACACCCACCCTAATGCATGGGACCAACATCATATCACATGTTTGAACGCTTGAAACCACGAAAAGACTGCAAACGCGCGGCAAATGCGAGCCGACATACGCCGAATCGCGATTCCGGCCAAACATGGTCTCGAAAAGTAGGTCACAGGTCAACAGTCATTTGGGTCAGGGAGAGGGACTCAGGGCCATGAAATTTTTAGGTTAGGTGTAAAATTTATTAACTCGAGAGTCGAGGGTACTGAAAGTTTCGTCGCGCTCGGCCGCTTTTTACGCGAGCTATTCGCGAAAAACCGAGGGGCTGTTCGACACCCCCCCCGCCCCCCCTATACGGGCGAGTTAATATGGAAAGAGTAATAAATATCAAAACAGATGTTTCGACGACTTTTTGGGTACTATTGCGTGACTTCAATCACAGCATCGTATTTCTCTTACAAGTAATAGACGCGTTGAATGATAACACGGCGCTAAAAACCAATTTCTAAATGTAATCTCTGGTCAAGGATATGACATAAACGAGGCCATGTTGCTCATGAGTCGATCGTATTGCCGAAATGAACAGAGTTCATATCGGTAACGGTGTTCATTGAACATACCTATAGCACTTTCATCGTTCTATCAGGCCATGAAGTACCCTAGGTCAATAAAGTTAAAGCCGAAAAACTGCTGACGTTTGCACTTTGCATGAACCCACATGAACTCAAGGGTATAATGCGGATTCAAGAGTGTAATTTCAGCAATCAACAGACCTGGTAAACGATGTCCATCGTTAACCCGCGCCCGGCTGGGGGTCCTGGATTTCCACGCCCTGCTGGGGGGGGGGGGTGTTTGAACACCCCCCCCTTCTAACTCGGCTCCTGAGCCACGTAGCGACACGCGGAAGGCGGCGTTCGAAAGAGCGTCAAAAATAATGAGGAAATCACTTCGGTCAATTTTTTCGTCAGGTCAAAGGTCAGGTCACCAGAGGTCATTGAAGGCAAAATTTCGCCGATTTCAAGGTCGAATGTCGACAATTTCCAAGAAGCCAACGTATAACTCGGGAACCAATAGGGCTACAGCGGCGCGGAAAAGCGCATTCGATAGCCCTATTAACGCCCTTTCTGAGTAATTCTCTCAGATTTGACCTAACGTCAACGGTTTTGCCTGCAGGGGGCAAAAACTGCAAAAATAGCCGATTTTTTCGGAAACAGTTTTTCTGCAATAACTTTTGACTCAAGCCTTGTACGAGCTTACTTTTACCGGCATCGTGTTCCTCTCGTCAAGACGCATCGAATGAACTATAACTTGACCTTGAAAGGTCAACTTGAAAATTTGACCTCAGGTCAAGGTCATGACCTGACCGGAAAGGGTCGTGTTGCATATCAGTCGATCCGTATCGTCGAGCTGAACACATCTAAGGCGCTTTCATCGCTCTAGCATGCCTCTATCAAAAGTTATTTGCGAAAAACTGTTAGATACTATTCGTGACCTTAGATGACCTCAGGGCATAAACAGGGGTCACGGACACCATTTTCATGTTCAGTGTGTCTAAACCACTTGTAATTCAGTGTTTGGGAGTGTTTATAATGTCTTTCGTCCAAAAGAGGCGCATTTGAATTTTCTCCCATTGACTTATAATGGGGAGGTCGCAAAATTGACCTGACCTTAGGTCATCGATATCAAAATTCTGAGATATACATTTTGTACATGCTATTGCTCTTAGCAATCGCTGAAAGTTTCAAAGCAATCGGTCACTCGGTGTAGCTATGACAGACATTGAAACTTTTTATGAGGTGAGGTCACTTGAAGTGACCTGGTGACCTGACCTTGAATGACCTTGGCCTGAAATTTTTACAACATGTGTAGAATTGATGTATGATAAGGTATACCAAAAACGGCGGCGCTCCGCGCCGCCGTTTTTGAGATATTCGCGAAAAACCACAGGGGGGGTGTTCAAACACCCCCCCCCCCCCAGCAGGGCGCGGGTTAAGAAAGAGTATGATGAGGCCTGCCAAGGCGGCAGGGCTAATATGTCCGCGAAAAGTCGACTGGGAGTTGGGACTTGGGGGAGATAATGAGAGCGCCCCTTCCCGGTACGGCGTCAAACAGCGGGCCAATGCCGACACTCGACCTTACCTCTGACAGACAACACTAACTGTACACACTACAGTCCGCACTCGTCCATTTGAGCACGAGTGCGGCCCTGGTGGCGCAGTCGGTTAAGGCGTCGACCCGCGGTGCGGGCGGTGCCGGATTCGGGTTCGATTCCCGGTTCCGCCCGTTCCGCGGGCGTCGTCCCCGGCTGTGTCACCAGGTGTGGGGTAGGCTCCCACTTCAGCCGTAGCCTGGGGGGGGTGGGTAATGAGGGCCGGGAGGAGGAGGAGCTCTCCTGTAATTGGGACGATACGAGCTCGTTGGAGGGAGGCCTGAATAAAAAAAAAAAAACGAGCATTCCGAGCAAAATTCGGGGCCCTAGAATTCGTAGACCGTATATCCGTAAGTATGTCCCCGAAAACAGACTTAGAGTCCCGTCCTGTCTATATTTCCAGCTCCAGTGTTCTGTGCGGCGCCGCGGCCGCGTTCCCGCTCGGTTTCTCCATATATTCTTACACGCACACTGTGATTAGACGGCTCGGGCCAGCCTACTTGAGCGCGGCCGCTCCCGAGATGATTTCGATCAGCTCGCGGGTGATGACCGCCTGGCGCGTCCGGTTGAATGTCAGAGTCAGCTTGTCGATCATCTCGCCTGGGAAGGGTGGGGAAACGGCCGGTCAGAGCGTGGGGTAACGGCCGGTCAGAGCGTGGGGGAAGCGGCCGGTCAGAGCGTGGGGAAACGGCCGGTCAGACGGGGGTAGGACATCGACGAACCAGTCGGCCGACTGCGAGCGGTGAAACCACGGCGGACAGTAACCACTAGTGATGTCAATTTCAGAAAACATATGTCCAATGTCTGTCCAATGTCCAATACTTACGTCGACTGTCCGTCCAAAAATGTCCAAGCCAGCCATTTGTCCAAAGATATCCGACATCTACGCAATAGTTTACACTCAACACCGCTATTTAATTTGCTTTTAATGTATCGTTACCAGCTCAAAAGTGGTAATCATATCGAAAGCTGAGCTTTCTAATAGCCAATCAATGTTAAACACGATTACTTTATAAAAATGTTGAGGTGTAGCAAGCGATTGTCCAAAGTTGTCCAAAGCCTGCTGTCATTGTCCAGCCGAATTCCGAATTGGACATTGGACAAAATCGGAATTCCGAAGATTCAAGTTCCGATTGACACCACTAGTAACCACTAGCGACTGAGTGGGCGGCCGACCGACCACGGCGCTGGGAGAAGGCAGCGGAGGAGCACGAAAAAAGCGTCCGCAAAAATTACAGACACCTGCAGCCTGCACACAGAGAGAGCGCCTTACCCTAGGGAAACGATTTACCACAAATAGTAATAACATTGCGAGTCTGAGGCAGGGTAATTAGCTGAATGGACATCCGACCGACACCAAAGTTACATTGTTTTGACAAGACATGCTGCAAACAGCATCCCTAACTAGCGGCTAATTGCCTCTGATAATAAACATAAAACTACAAACTTCATAACTTTACTAAAACAACGAGCGCTTATGCAGACGTCACAACAGTAATTTCGCATCCGCAATATAAAATAAAGCAATGAACATTCGCACAAAGTGCAATGCTATCCACCTTTTAACCGGCGCGGCGTACCAATTAAACGGAAAGGACTAAAAAAGGTTTCGGTAATTGTTGATTAGAATAGTTTTCGTTTGGAATGTCTCCAGCGAGTCCTTAGCCTCCAAAAATCTGCCTTCAACCTCATAACGGCATGTGACGTTGAAAATCCAGTCGACAATCATAAGAAATTACTAGTAATTAAGTAAGCATTTAATTACTAACTCAACAGTTGAGATTGTTATATAACTCAATGAGGTCGCCATGATGTATGAGATCACCAACAATTTACCAATTCGACATTGTTCATCACGCACCTACCATACGTGATGAAACGGATAAGAAGCTTGTGAATGGGATCGAAGCCAGAATCAATTCAAAAGCTGATACATTCATGGCAATCATGATATGAATGATGCACGCATGTAACACAACTGTATGTAACAGTAACAGTGAGCCCCCCCCCCTCACCCCGCCAGTGAGGGTAACAGACACAGTAACAGTGAGTCCCCCCCCCCTCACCCCGCCAGTGAGAGTAACAGTAACAGTAACAGTGAGCCCCCCCTCACCCCGCCAGTGAGAGTAACAGTAACAGTAACAGTGAGCCCCCCCTCACCCCGCCAGTGAGAGTAACAGTAACAGTCACCAAGAGTGGCTGGGCCCGCTGGCGGCACTGACCGGCGTTCTTGCTGGCGTTGTCCATGGCAGTCATTCGGCTGCTCTGCTCACTGCAAGCGCCCTCCTTCATCGCGTAGTAGAGCATGGAGGCCAGCGAGAACTCGAGGTAGCTCTGCGTCACCTCGGCGTCGAGCGAGTCGTAGACGGCCAGGTTGGGCGACTTGGTGACCGCGTCCAGCGAGTAGAGCGGCAGCTCGGACGTGTCGTACGACACCACGGACCTGGCCGACAAAGGGGCGTGTTACACACCCAGTGTTACACACCCACGTCCAGCGAGTAGAGCGGCAGCTCGGACGTGTCGTACGACACCACGGACCTGGCCGACAGAGGGGCGTGTTACACACCCAGTGTTACACACCCACGTCCAGCGAGTAGAGCGGCAGCTCGGACGTGTCGTACGACACCACGGACCTGGCCGACAGAGGGGCGTGTTACACACCCAGTGTTACACACCCACGTCCAGCGAGTAGAGCGGCAGCTCGGACGTGTCGTACGACACCACGGACCTGGCCGACAGAGGGGCGTGTTACACACCCAGTGTTACACACCCACGTCCAGCGAGTAGAGCGGCAGCTCGGATGTGTCGTACGACACCACGGACCTGGCCGACAGAGGGGCGTGTTACACACCCAGTGTTACACACCCACGTCCAGCGAGTAGAGCGGCAGCTCGGACGTGTCGTACGACACCACGGACCTGGCCGACAGAGGGGCGTGTTACACACCCAGTGTTACACACCCACGTCCAGCGAGTAGAGCGGCAGCTCGGATGTGTCGTACGACACCACGGACCTGGCCGACAGAGGGGTGTGTTACACACCCAGTGTTACACACCCACGTCCAGCGAGTACAGCGGCAGCTCGGACGTGTCGTACGACACCACGGACCTGGCCGACAGAGGGGCGTGTTACACACCCAGTGTTACACACCCACGTCCAGCGAGTAGAGCGGCAGCTCGGACGTGTCGTACGACACCACGGACCTGGCCGACAGAGGGGCGTGTTACACACCCAGTGTTACACACCCACGTCCAGCGAGTAGAGCGGCAGCTCGGACGTGTCGTACGACACCACGGACCTGGCAGACAGAGGGGCGTGTTACACACCCAGTGTTACACACCCACGTCCAGCGAGTAGAGCGGCAGCTCGGAGGTGTCGTACGACACCACGGACCTGGCCGACAGAGGGGCGTGTTACACACCCAGTGTTACACACCCACGTCCAGCGAGTAGAGCGGCAGCTCGGAGGTGTCGTACGACACCACGGACCTGGCAGACAGAGGGGCGTGTTACACACCCAGTGTTACACACCCAGCACTGTCCGCCCGGCAGCTCGGACGTGTCGTACGACACCACGGACCTGGCCGACAGAGGGGCGTGTTACACACCCAGTGTTACACACCCACGTCCAGCGAGTAGAGCGGCAGCTCGGACGTGTCGTACGACACCACGGACCTGGCCGACAGAGGGGCGTGTTACACACCCAGTGTTACACACCCACGTCCAGCGAGTAGAGCGCCAGCTCGGACGTGTCGTACGACACCACGGACCTGGCAGACAGAGGGGCGTGTTACACACCCACCACTGGCCGCCCGGCAGCTGCGCCAGGTGACACCACGGACCTGGCCGACAGAGGGGCGTGTTACACACCCAGCACTGTCCGCCCGGCAGCTGCGCCAGGTGACGCCACACAGCACAAACGTAGATTCAAACTACGATCTAGGCGGCGCCACATTATCTCAAATGATGGGTACACTGCGTACGGGCTGGAGTAAGATGTCTGAAAACGAAAAATGTAGGCATACGACTACGAGTGTATTCACCATAACACGCGATACAACGTACTAATGAATACCGTTAGTTAATTCGCAGGGTGTTTGAAGTTGTCAGCGTTCAACATGCACGGCGAAATCGGGCCGGTTGGCTCAAACACTAACTAGTTTTTGGTGCATTGAGGAACTCGCTTAACGCTCTGCTCTTGTTAGTAACAAGAGCTTGAAAACAATGCAACAGCTTCTCGTGTTTTCCCTTATGCACCTTTTTGGTACGTGTGATGGCATCAACATTAAATAAATGCAACACATTTTTAAAAGCGCTTGGAGAAAAAGCGATCCTTTATTAAAACGATGTTAGAAGCACGGTCGATATCGCCAAGCATAACAAGAATGTCTATGATAAAACCTGAAACTAGTTAGTGCGCAGCATGTCCCCTAACGATCAAAATATAACATTAAATTGATATTTTGAACTCACCTGAAGATGTTGAAGAAGATATTGCCCGTGCTGAACTCGTATCCGGAGGCGAGGATCTCCTGAGCGACGGCCGTGGCGTCCGAGAAGGACGGCGCCTTCTTGCCCACTTCACTGACGTGGAACAGAATGTTCTGGTTGTGGGTCCTGCCAATGGAAGCGGCACCCCGTCACACTGCTGACGAAACTGGACCCTAACACAGAGCGGAGCAACACCATGCATCACGCAAATCCACGCTCTACTGAAAAAGACAAAGCCAATTCGTGCTCGGAGGTTTTCAGTACTAGTGCCTAACCTATTTGTGATGATGGACCTGATTATACGGTTACGACAAGTTTTCTTTTTATGCTATCTGTACACACTCAAAGATACATCACACGTTGTTAACTTGTTACCGATCAATTTCTTCATTTTTTTCCCTGAATTAATTGCTTTTTTCCCAGCCGAGTCCCGCACCCCCCACGCACCGCTGCAGGATGGTGCGCGACTTGTCGCCGATGCAGACGATCTTGTAGTTCCCCTCGGGCGTGTAGTTGGCCCGGATGCGTTTGGCGATGCTCGAGTGGACGGCGCCGCAGAGTCCGCGGTCCGAGGTGACGGCCACCAGCAGCTGACTGGCGTCCGGCGCCGGCTCCTCGGCGCCGATCTCGGCCGCCTCGTAGAACGTCTGCGTAAGGAGTGGAGTGATCAGGTCATTACTCAGGCGCCCAGGCCGTATCGACTGTCATGGTATTAGCGCTCAATACAAGGAGCAATGTGGTGCGACCACAAGGGTCGACAGAAAGCATCCAATGACTCATCTTTTTTCAAGGGGAGAGAACAATGCTTTACATGATGACCATCAGATAGTCTGAGTCTCCCACTCTACAAACAGACAGTCTGAATCTCTCTTTACTTCTAGTCCTCCTTGCACAGTACTCTAAAACAGACATATTTTACCTCCCTATTTTATGCACAACTTGATACCATTTAGGGCCCAGGTCACCAGTTAGGTAAAGTTACATTAAAAGGACATCACCTGAATGAAAGTAAATTTGGACATCACCTGAATGAAAGTAAATTTTCTCTTGACTAGATCTACTGAAGGATTTCTTTAAAAATGATTTAACAATACTAATCTTTCAGCAATTATCATGACAGGATGTGTGAAACACTAACATAAAATTTTCAACATTGGTAACACTGGGTGAGGTCATTCTTACAACCTTTGTTGCTATACAAGGATGATTATTTCATTAGGAGTTATAAAGGAAATTCAGAGCCTGAGCATCTTTGTTTGGGCCATCTTTAACACTTTTCCCCATAAACATACAACTAACTATTATAGAAACATTCAGGTAGATATCTTTTATTTTATTTTTCACCTCAAGACCTAACATTTTCTCTTAAGTCATGCTCAAAGGATACAACCACCTTGGTTGGGTCATCTTAACAATATATACAGCTTTACTGAAACACTGACTATTTATATTTATGGTCAAATAACTGATCATCAACCTGCAAGACTTGGTGCAGGTTGACAAACAAAAAAGCATGCTTCAAACATTAGCTAGCACCTCTATTCAAAACTATAGACTACCTTTATTTTATCAGGTAATGTTAGTCGGGTTTCACCTGAGCTAATTTTATTGTTTATACAAAGAGGAAAAGCAGTAGCCTCAGAGAGAAGAGTTTAACTTACTTTTGCACCAATGCCATATGCCCTTGCTGGTTTCAGCTCGCGCTCAGCACGTGCATATTTGGCAGCTGACACCATCTTCATTGACTTGGTGATCTTTTGGATGTTCTTAACTGATCGCAACCTCATAGAGATTGCTTTCAGGGTAGACATTGCCCTCTGCTGCTGCTGCTGCTGTGGGCCGCTGTAAAATGAAAAGGATATTGTCAGTATCAGTGCCAAATTCTTGATAAGTACAATGAGATAAAATGACTATTCATTTGATATACAATAGCTCTGGATGATTTATTTCTTAAGGCACAGTGTACAAACCATTTACAGGTAATTAGGTACCTACCTACCTACACATAATTTGGGAAGATAATTATGCAATAGTTCGCATTAAGATCACTTGTGAATTGTGATCTTGACTGCTGCATGCATACTGAAGCTGAAGAATAAGCAATATCAATATTTCACTAAGTAGACTTTACAAAAATAATATTGTTACACCAATACACTTCATGATCTTCTCATGCTTGAGTATCAATTGTAACAACAAGCCTGCTCAAGAGCTCGAGCTCTTCAGTTAGTGGAAACATCTCCCTGAGAACCTTTTTAAAGACAAAACCAAATATAAGAAATGTATTTAATGAATGTTAATTATTAAAAATTTATTTTCAGGCAACTATCCACCAAAAACTTATTATGATACCTATTCAAGCCCTTAAGATGGCTAAAATGACGCACCTGTGCCAAAATATGTGCAAGAAAACCCAGCAATTTATGAAGCTCTGGAGCTGTTTCATAGGTGAAAAACGCGTAAAAATACAAGAAACTATTCAAAAATAGGACTAGCTCTTCGGTCATTCAAATTAACTTACCATAGCGGCAGCAGGAAGGTGGACCGGCTCAGCATCTTCACGGCCAGAGATATCCCACCGCGAGAGATCTTTTGGGCTGCGAGTACTTCCAAATACTTCTGTAGCGAAAGGAGAGCCATCACTACGACGCAAAAGTTGATATAATAAATACGATTCGTCAGTCACATAGAAAGATAACTTTGTTTTAAATCTGAATTTCTGTAAAGCATACATTTAAGTTACATTTAGGAACAATAATCACAAGCATTCCCTTTTATTAGGCTTCAGTACTTGTGTACTTGATTGCACTGCGAAAAACCTGCTCTTTTCAGTATCAGGAGAGGCAGACAACTTTTCTGAGAGAAAAGCATGCATTTACATAGACAGAATATATTCATTCGATGGCGAATAAAACAGCTTTACGCTTTTTAAACATGGGACTTATCAGCCATATTTTGATAATGATATAAGCGGTGATCGTAGCGGATCCATCGTCGTCGCAAGGGCCATTTATGCTGCGGGAACGGGGACAGAGATAGGTATTCAAGTTGACGTTTACATGAAAGTGGTGAAAAATTGCATTTGTCAACACTCAACTACGGAACAAAACGTATGAACAGGTGGATTTCCCACCCACTTTGAAGCATTAGGACACTTTCCGCATGGTTTATTTTGTTTTTACATTGGTTAGGAGCTAGGTATATAAACGTAGCAACAGATGGTAATTTTCAGCTGCCGGACATTGGTCACGTGACCACATTTTCCGTGTGACCTTGAGTTGGCACCAGATTTTGTCGACAGACGTGGCGCAGCTTATTTTACTGCATTATTTTAGATACTAAATATTTAGGCGTGTGGTGGTAAATGATACCGTGCAAATAATATTGAATCATCGGTGACATAGTTACCATTGTTACTTGAATAGCATCAATAAAATGCAATTAATCTATTATTACTCTTCCATTGATTTTATTCTGTTTGCAGGCATAGGTAGAAACTGAAAAGCTGAGCCTGCAGCTTACAGTTGTTCTATACAGTAGCGGCGGAACACCTTCAATTAAGGGGGGGGGGGCACTGCCGACTTTCGGTCCGATTCTTTCCATGCAACGCCCATAGGGCTAATGTTAAAATGCCAAAATTATAGGGGGCACGGTGCCCCGGTGCCCTCCCCGTTCCGCCGCCTATGGTTCTATAACTCTTAATGCATAAATCAATGCTACTGAGGGCTGCAAATTTGTTTTTTACCTATCTTTAATAACTGATGCCCTACCTTCATCTACCATTATCTGTAAGAATCTTGCATCAATCATCACCAGACTTCTTAGTTTTTTTTTTACATACCTACGCCCCAGCCGCGAGAGTGGGCGGGTACAACTCCCTCGCCTTAATTGAGCTAGCCTCGCGGGAAAAACGAGCATGTGTGCCGTTACGGGACCGGGGACGCAGCGATTGATGCACGGTTTAAAAGTCTCAGGTCAACTGATGGCCTCTGAGGGTCAGGTCAAGTGCCCCGAGGGCCAAAATACGATTTCGGGTTTTGAAAAATAACTTTGTCAAAAAAAAAACGGCGCAGAGTCGCGATTTTAGTACCATCATGTTTGTCATGCTCCGGTGCGTCAAAATGGTACACTTTTGTTTGGGTGGGGTCAACATAAGGTGTTCACATCGGATCAAAGCCAGGTCAGAGGCACTCAGGTCACGAACTTGGTCGGAGGAGGTTATATCGCATATCATTCGATTCGGTAGGTCTTCCCGAGTCTATTGGCGACTTTTCCGACTTGCCAGCTCAATTTTATCAGGAGTTATTGACGAAAAAACTTGTGACATTTATGACGTCATGAATAACGTCACGCTAGGTTAAAGATGCAAAAGTGAAGCATTGGACATTGCAAGAATTGCATGAAATTGCGATTCCATGTGCTTGAGCTAGGTTTAGATCATTCTCGGCGTCAAAATTACAGTTTCCATATTTTCCCCATTGACTTGTAATGGTGACGTCGCGCGATCGGCCTGACCTCATGTGACCTCCAGGAGAAATCAGAGATATACAAGTTTTGAGACTCCTAGAGGATACTAGGTCCTGTAAGTATCATCTCGCTGTGACAGCTCCTCTGGCACCGAGGGCATTGCGAAGTTTCGGTATTTTGGGACTATTGCAGAGGTTCACGTGTGACGTCATAAGTCAGTGACCTGACCTGAGACGGAAATGCAATTGGTTTCCAAAGATTCGTATGGAAGCAAAGATAAGGTGTGCCAAATAGCAGCCCTCTAGCTGTAAGGTGTTTTGAGCTATCGCCAAAAGTCGTGAGTGGAGCGCTACTGACTCCTCCGGTCGGCCGCCGGGGGTAAGGAGGCGTGCAGGGTATCGGAAAACCACCTGGTACTTTGCGAATTTTGCCGATAAAAATACGTTTCTTATGCCAACTTGTAGCCAAAAGACTACTGAATCTCAAACCAGTCGTATCCTTGCACTAAATGGCTTGGTTTAGACACGATAGGTCTGAAAAGAAAAGGTCCCATGTATTCTCTATGGGCGCCGCGAGGCCGTTGGCACCAGAGTTTCGGGAAGTGCCCTCGCCACAACCGCACGTGCAGATTTGGTCACGTGACCAAGCGCATTTGCCGCCACTGTATTTATATACACTGTGGTAATTTTCTATTTTCTATTTTTAATATACTATATTTAGCTCCATAGATTCATAGAGAACTGAGATTCTAACGTAATCACAAAGTTAGCGTTTAAATAGCATTATCCATTTCGACCATCCTTGGTGATGATAAAGTTTGTTTTGATACATTTATGACGTGGTGGTTGCAAAACAGTGGTGGCTGTTGTCTCGCGCGGGTCTGTGGCAGGGTATATTGAGTGAAGTCTGTGGTGTGTTTATCTGAGTTTCTAATTTTATTTAATCATTTAGAGGTAGGTCGATAAATTCGATAAATATTGTTCGGATATTTTAATTGCTGTAGACATTATACTTATCTTGCGCGCATACAGCAGAAAGGTATTGGTGTGAGTTGCACTTGCACGGCCCGACTTCTTAACAAGTCGTGTAAAAATGAAAATTAAAGTGAGTTGGAGTGTGCTAAAATGGGTGCTGACATGCCATTAATGGTGCAAAGTATACAAAAGTCACGGTGACTATAAATAACAAAAGTCATACCCATTATGCTCATACCTGATACCTGCCTCACCATTACAATTATTGATCCTGCAATGGTAATTCAAAGTTTGTTGGGAACCCTTTTTTACAGCACCCTGCCAGAGGCCACTAGCTTTATTGGGACTTTTGGTTTTATGGAAACATCAACAAACTGGGATGTTTGGTGGAAACAGCTAAAATTCTAACTGTGTTTTTTTTTGCAGTTCTAACCGTTTTATGATAATATCTCGTAAAGTAGCCATAGAAATCATCACAAATGCTAACATGTCAAAAACAAAGCAGCAAAAATTAACAAATTAAAGGAAATGATTCACTTTTAACATAGGGTTTTGAACAGGAATAGCAGTTTCGTAGCTTGAGCTGAGACAAGCACAAATCAGAACCTTTTACGGCTCAAAGATCAACCCAGGCAAAGATGTTCCATTTCTTGTCCAGAAAAGTGTCTTGCTGAGGAGTGCTTGTTATGCTGAGGAATGCAGCCACGTCATCATCAGCCAAGCAGCATGCTGCTTACAGCGTATGGGTTTGAAGTGACTTTGAACTACACACTATGATTGGTCAATGCTTAAAAAGCTTCTGCATCGAATAATATTTTCATAGAGCAGGTATAGTTCTTCCTATGTAAAAATGTAGAAAAGGATGTTTTTTTATAAAATGGTTTTAGTTTCTTTGCTGATCATTTTGAGCATAAAAATCTGAAATTCACTGCAAAAAAACTAATTTTGGGAAAGTGAACTATCCTCTTTAAAATCATTCTCTGATGGTCATCATCTCATCATGACTCCTGCTCTTCCTTCTCACTACTGGACTACTGGAGCCTTTTTTCTTTTTTTTCTTTAGTGCTGAAGTGCTTAGAGCATTGGTTGTGTCATAGGATCACAAATTGTTTCTAATATTGCATTGTTTATTTTTCAGAGCATGGCAAGCAGCAGTTCTAATAATGAAGGCCAAGGATTAAGTGGCAATGATAAAGGTGATGACATAAGAAATAAATTTATTGAACATCAAAATCCTGGGCAAGACTGTCAATCACACTCCACTCTACCAAATGTTGTGGAGGAGAGCACCACCATGGGCCATGGAGATCCATCTCCCAGCCACTCTGTAGCTGGATCGGAAGATGCTCTGATGATACGTGCTGCAGCATCCTCCCCACGGTCCAATGAGGCTTCTGGCCACGAGCAGCCTCCTGGTAGGGACTCAAGTCCTTCCACATCGGTAGCGTCGCCAGACGTGACAAAGTCGACCGCGACCCTCCCTGAAGTGCCCGACGATGCTGTGGAGCCGATCCGCGTCGCGCTGCCAGAGGAGCCAGCTGGCTCCGCGGAGCCGGCCCGTGTCGCTCTGTCGGAGGAAGAGCCAGTAGGCTCCGCGGAGCCCGCTCGCGTGGCGCTGCCGGAGGAGCCCGCCTGTGCCGCGGGGGCGGAGCGCGTGGCGCTGCCAGAGGAGCCCGCCAGTGCCGCGGGGGCGGAGCGACACGTGTCGGATACGGCGCACCACATCAAGTGGGTGCAGTTCCACGGGGCCCGCTCGCCGATCATCACACAGAATGTGAACGGACCGTGCCCGCTGCTGGCGCTGATCAATGTGATGCTGCTGAAGGGCAAGGTGCAGCTGCCCTCTGCGCTGGAGGTGATCACCATCGGCCAGCTGATGGACTACATCGGGGACACCATGCTCGACTCGGCGCCGGCCGAGGCGCAGCAGCCTGACTTTCAGCAAAACATGCAGGACGCCGTGGCCATCCTGCCCAAACTGCAGACCGGTCTCGACGTCAACGTCAAGTTCTCCGGGTAGGTCGTGTTACGCGTATCTATGTCGCCCTTGTTCATCTGAAATTAACCAGTGATGCTGCAGTAAAAGTTGAAACCCAAATCGAAACTGCAGATGATGCATCAGATATAGTTATTTAACTGCCCCCCGTAGTTTTGACGCTACATCAATGACGTTCGTGAGGAAGGCCCTTGGCGACTATTTAAACAACGTTCCATGTGCTTTAGACGGTCAGTTTTTGCAACGATGTGTGGCCAATAGTACCTGGTGACGGTTATTCTTCGTCTACGCATTTTCCAGTTATTGAATTTATTTTAGTGATTTCGTTCCGGGATCATATACGGATTCTAGTAAACCACATACCAATTATCAGCACTAAACAGTACACAACAGTTCAAATATCTCATTTCTCAATGTTAAATAAAAAAATGTCCGCAATATTTGATGTCATCCGGTTAAGAATGTTACGACACCATGACGTTATTGATCAGTCGTTCAGCTCGATATGTCACGTTGCGATGTTGTTAAACCCGATGCAATGAAGCAGCTGATGTCCGAAATGTTACCTTCTGATAATCCTGTTGGATACGTTCAAACACCGGCCTGGTGATCAGCCTGTCACATCCCGTTACACTGCTGCAGGGTGCAGGAGTTCGAGTACACGCCCGAGTGTTGTATATTCGACCTGCTGCACGTGCGGCTGTACCACGGCTGGCTGGTGGATCCGCATGAGCCGGACGTACACCGAGTGGTGGCCCAGTGCGGATACAACCAGCTGGCCGACAAGATAATCACCAACAAAGACTCGGACGACCCGGAACTTCTGCACGAGGGTGAGCTCACTACCCAGGACTCGGTCCACAGTTGCCGTTTTCTCAAGCTGCCGTTAATATGAAATGTTAATGGACATTATGCAATGTACACTAGGCGCTCGGCGGATGCTCTGGTAAACCGTGGACATGTTTGCACAGCCCAGCTGTCACGGTATGCTCGTGTGTCCCATTTCTGATGTCTGTGTCACGTGTGTGTCGGTGGATTCGGGGACTGGTGACTGCGGCCCTGCTGACGACTGGCTGTCGTGCTCTCTGCGTATAGTGCTGCTGGCCGAGAACTTCCTGGACACGACGGCCTCGCAGCTGACCGCCCACGGCCTGAGTCAGCTGAGGGAGACCATGCGGGACGGCGAGCTGGCCGTCTTCTTCAGAAACAACCACTTCAGTACCATCTACAGATACCAGGTCTGTGCTGTGTGCAGCTACCTGCGAGTATTCTCTCTGATTCTTCGGTATAACTGTACAAATTGCAGGCTCAAATTACGGTAGCTGCTATGCTATACCAATTTTAACACATTGCATTTGTTTGGAAGAATCATTATTAAATGCCAGTACGCTTTGATGCATTCTGGGTACGTTTTGGTGCGGTCGGGGTTCGATTTAAGGTGCGTTCTGGGCTCGATTTGGTACCCAGCATTTTGTATAGCTGTACTGCATTATTGCCGGCAGACGGCAGTAGCTCTATATCGTCGCTCGGGCCTCCGAGTGGTCTGCTGTGGATCTCTCGTTTGACACACCCGCTGACTGCAGCTGACGTGCGCGTTGTCTACCCTCCGCAGGACCAGTTGTACCTGCTGGTGACCGACCAGGGCTTCCTGCGCGAGCCGCGGGTGGTCTGGGAGACGCTCAGCTCCACTGACGGCGCCGGACAGTTCGTCAACGGAAACTTTGAGCCGCTGAGCCCTGAGCGGCCGCCGGCCTCCGGCCCCGAGCAGGTGGACCACGAGTGAGTGGGTAACGGGCGGTGCAGGTGCACTTGTGCAACACCCCCTCCCCGTCTGCCGCCTACGCTGGTACACATGTACATTGTACAGTACCCCTCCCCGTCTGCTGTGTACACTGGTATTCTTGTGCAGCTCTCTCGGCTGACTGGCGGTTTGGTCTCACCGCCGTGCCAGTGTGCTCTCTGTCTTTCTGGTACAAAATCTGACCAATCACCCTGGAGTTGAACTCAACAGCCCACTCATATGAGTGATGACCAACACTAGCCCGGCCGCTGACCGCCGCCGACCGCTCTTTTTCAGCTACATGGTGGCGCTGTCTCTGCAGGAGGAGAGCTCGCGGCAGCAGGCGCAGGATATGCAGTGGCAGGAGTACAAGGAGGCAGAGTTCGGCACCAGTGCCGAGCTACTCTCAGAGTGAGTCTCAGGTCCAGCGGCACACGGCGGTCGTGACGATAACCTGTGTTACGTTCGGTCATGGTGCTGTAATAATTCGGTGTTTGTTATGTGTAGGTGGTGTATGTGCGGGAGTGTGCTGCTGGTGCGGAGTGCAGTGCAGGCGCCCACACTGTGTTGACGCTACGTATGAGTACGCTCTGCTGTCGATCGGGCTCGCTGGCCGGCCCACCACCGGCGCTGTTCTGGAGCCAATTGTCCATGTTTTGCAGCGCCGAACTGGCCAGGCGGTTACAGGAGGAGGAGGACAGGAGTGCGGCGTCCGAGCAGCAGCAACAACAACAGCAGCCGCAGCAGCAGCAGCGGCAACGGCGGCGGCACTCTCAGCCGCCGGCGGCACCGCCGCAGCAGCCGGCCACGGGCCACCAACGGGTCAGCAGCACCGGAGGATCTGAAGGAAAATCAAAGGGGAAGGTGAGCCAGCCATCAGGACATGCTGCACTCGGTCGCACACTCTTGCTGAGCAAGGCCGTGCGGTCGATTGCAAAACGATGTTCCCCGGTCATCACATGACGCTTCGAACTATACAATTACTAAAAATATTGATTTTCATGGAATGTACTTGAATACTTGTCATCATGCTCAGAGCAGAGCGATGACTATTCGGCTCACTCACTCTGCTCGCCAAGAGGCCGCTGAACTTGACACCGCCAATGAACGCTGACGCCCGCCTCTCCGTTTCAGTGTGCCATTATGTAGCGGAGGGCCGCCGCGCCCGGCGCTGTGACCTTATCTGTACGGCGCGGCTGCGCCCCGGGTCGGCGGTCGGCCGGCCGACCGGAGCGCCGCGCGCGTCCTCTCCCGGTGCCTTGCCACGGCAGCACAGCGGCTGGCGTGTGGCCGCGCGCTGTGACCGATTCCATGTGATATACCGGCCCTGTGGCCGCGGCGCGCCGCCGCACCGTGCGCCTGACCCTCTACCCGCACCGCGCGCGGGACGGAGAGCGAGCCGAGCAGCCCACGACAGCTGTCAATGCCTGACTGACTGACACAATATATGTATACACTGGCGTCTGTATTACCTCTTTCTATGCGCGTGCCTAGTATTGAACCCGTCAGTCGCTAGATGGGTTTGGGTGCTTGGCCCCGCCTTTCGTCACCCAATTGCTGTTTTTCAACGGATGGTAGAGTTAAACGATACAAAGTTTATTGAAAAACTGCCCATCGAAGTGGTACACGAAGCAAAAGTACACCAAACATCACAATACATCGAAGATGCTTAGACTACAGCGCACAGCGACGCACAATTACTGAACAGCGATTCAGAGACTACCGACGCAAAACAGCGCGATACCAAAATGTAAGATGCAGCTGTGGCGCTGGCGTTTCTAGCACGGGTCTGTCGTGACCACGACCGCTACCCAGCATCAGATGGGAGATTCCACAAATACACAGCTTGTGTCCTGCTGGCAAGACGTACACACAGCTTCGAACAGATATTTGGCACTAGCTTACATGCGCTACGTGTAGCATTTCTACAAACTTCGAATCAACAGTAACACAGGACAAGATGATCTTTCAATAACAGCTCGTAGAAAACATTAATAAAAAATGTGACGGCAAGGAAAAGCACCTACAGACGAAGGCATGAGTGCCAACGCACATGCAACACAGACAATGAGGAGATCGATGAACGACGTTGGTAAAGGGGCTTCGTCGCGGATTTGACAGTTCAACGTTCAACACAATGGATGGGCAGAACACAGCTGGAAAAATGGTTTGGGACGTTATTGCTGCCTCCTTGTTTCTCCCGGCGAGAATGAAAGGCAAGCAAAGAGAAAATTGCAATTAACAATGCCCAATCTTGCAGACCATTGATGAACTGAGACACAGGATACAATTAATGTGAAAAATCACTATCTACACATAAATCGACGCCATAAACTGATAAGTAGCGATCCTTGCCTTGAAAAATGTACCATTTGCACTTCTTAGCTATTATTGTCTTAGCGAGATTCTGGTGAAATTATTGAGATAACAAAGTTGTTTAACGGCTGCCAGTTCTAATGTTATCATGTGAGATTGCATGCAATGGGCAACATCTGTGGCCGGACCTTTCGGAGTGTGATGGCAAGATCCATCATTATCATATACGGGGACATACAAATCAAGAACGTTGGAGCAAAGCTGCCTTCCTCGGCTAAAGCCATAGACAACGCACCGTGTCAGCCAGACAGCATGGCGGGACAGAGGTGCTCATTGCGCATCAGCTCAGCGGCGTGTCACAGCCGGGCCGGGGGCCGCTAGTCGGTGGCCGCCTTGCGCACGAACTGGGTGAGCGAGGTGAGGTCGCTGGGCTCGTCGTTGGCCGGGGCCAGACGCGAGAACTCGATCTCCTCGGACTGGCTGTCGAGCTGCGCCACGCCGCCGGCAGCCGCCGCCGTCGGCCAGCGCTTGTGCGAAGGCGCGTACAGGCAGATGACGGCCATCGTGTAGACGTTCCACATGCCGTACACCCCCGTCAGGATCGCCGACGTGTAATTGAGCGAGATCTCGTCGTCCCACTTCCACTGGCCTTCGGCTACTTGGCCCAGGATAAATCCGATCACGGTCATGGCGGCGCAGGTCAGCGTGGCCAGCATCAGAAACTTGAACCGGTAGATGATGCCCTCATAGTGCAGACGACGGACCGATGACATGGCCGGCAGGGAGTGCCGCTTCACGTTGATGTTGCAGAAGACGCGCCAGATCATCCAGGAGAGGAAGCAGAAGTAGAGGCTGGCCGACACGCCCGCCATGATGATGAAGCTCAGAGCCAGGTTTGTGCCGACGCGCGTGCCCCAGATGGAGTAGAACGGGTTTGTCAGCTGCACGCCTCGCTCGCACATGTCGAAAATAAAGAGCGATATACAGCCACAGGCAACCGCAGACAGGTGCTTCCAGTAAGCGGCCAGTCGGTTGCGGTCACAATCCTCCGACACCATGAGGTGTTCGCCGGCAAACACGAGCCAAAACGACAGCAGCACCGCGTAAAAGACGCCCTGGCGAATGTCCGTGATCAGCAGCATGTACGGCATGTCGAAGCGCAGAGTCAGGAACTCAAGCGGTAGATTTAGCACGCTCAGGCAGATGCCGAGCGAGAACAACATGCATTCGATGAGAGCCGGCTCTCGCTGGAGCGCCTGCACGCGCCGCCAGAACCAAACGAGCAGCACCACCACCAGCGGGAAGAAGATGGTCTTCAGCGACACCCACACCTTGGTGAAGCCGCCGTTCTGGAAGATGGCCACCAGGTTGATGTCGACGAGCTTGCCGATGCCGACATTGCGCTGGTTCTCCATGTTCGGCGGCAGACGCAAGTTTAGCAAATAATAGTCGTGGTGAAGTGAGCCCAGCTCGAACAGTGGAATCAGGTCGCAGTTGTAGCGGTAGCTCTGCTCAGAGTCCAAGTCGCAGAGGAGATGGCGCTCCTCAACTGAGGCGGCCAGCAGCGTCCAGTCCTCTGTCTTGTCTTCTTTGTTCTTGTAGCCGAGTCGCACGTCCAGCGCCAAAGTGGCGTTGGGCACCATCTCGTATTGCGAGTCGTGGTCAATGTCCAGCTGGAGTACACCGATCAGATTTTGCTGCCAGCGGGTAAAGTCCAGCACTGCACCTCTGCGCAGAGGCATCTGGAAGGCGAACACCACCTGTTCAGACGAAATGCCAGTGTCCATCAGGTCGTCCACTTTGTCTGCCTTGTCGCACATCTTTTCACTGCCGATGACGCTCCACACCTGGAACCATCGGTCTGGCTCGCGCTCGTGGTCCAGACAGATGGTCCCGAGGATGTTTTGCGAACTGCTCGGCTCAGGGGCCACCAGACCGCCCAGCAGGAAGCAGACCAACAATGCCACCAGCAGTGCCGAGCACAGACAGGCCAGCTTGCGGCCGCTCAGATTCTCTATCACAGCGCCGGCCATGGCCGCAGCCAAACAGATGTCCAAGGCTTCAATGTTCAATTCAAACAGGCTTCAATGTATAGGGTCAAATGCTGAAAGGAAGGGAAAACAAATAAGTTACTAGAATCAGCAAAATAGCAGCTGAAGGTCAAGTAATGTGTGCACTTACACGGTGCACATTATACCAATAACGGCCTCACTTTACTACAATACAACAGGTCCAGATTTTACAGACTTTTGGGTCACTGACCTGACCTGGAAGGTCAACCAATGACCTTGGACCTTCAAATTGGGTGTCATCAGGTTGCTCTAATCACAGGCAGCACACTCTTTTTTCTGTGAAGCTCTAGCTCAATCAGGTGCCAAACAGCAAGAGGGGTCCAACAGACGCTCAACTATGAACATCCATTCTGGTTCCTGCAGCAGGCAAAACACTGATACGGGCGATGGTTAAGTCAGGCAGAAAAATGAGAGATAAAGTGTTAAACAAGACAGCAATGCAAAAGGTCTGAATTGGAAATAGTAGGTAAGCACAAAGGGAAGCTTTGAATGAGGACATCCACCCGAGCTTAGGAACGTCTGAAAGGAACACCCTTATTCATGGTAACATTTATATCTCAAAATAATAGCCATGCATTATATTAGCTGCTGAATACTTGGAAGTAACATAATATAATCATCAATCAAAAGTAAATAACTACATAGGTACCAGCTACAAAAACACGCCACACGAAAATCCACTTTGTGATTACTACTATCCATGCAAAATCCGCTCTATGCCTTTTTGAAACTAACGCGCCACAAATGTATCAAAATAGCCTAACAAAGGTACCTAAAATGCTGCAAACTGTTTATTTCAAAATGACGTCGTTCCTGGAACATAAACCTTTTATATATTTAATACACTGTGCAAAAACCTACCTATTATGCTGTAACTTGTAACACTGTAAAGAGAATAGTCGATCGTTGAACATGAGAGCTAGCTAATTAAGTGTAAACACAGAGAAAGCACTCTTCGGCGTATCGTTTGAAGGGATCTGGCTTAAACGTGTGAATCCTGTCGCACCGTCTGGCGACGATCGCCAAAGTCCGAGAGAGGTCAACTCTGAATGGGCTTCCGAGGAAGGACCAGGGCCAACAAAATGGCCCATGGTGGGAGGCCGGGTCTCATCCCATAAGCTTGTTAGAGGGAGCGCATTCGGCGAATACCAGCCTCGCATGCAGCTTTTCCTACCGCCAGGCAATTCGGTCACATGGTCAAAGCGAATGCACTGTCTGTCTTTGTTCTGTTTCAACTGTCTGTGCATGTGGAGGCAGTGGAAACTTTGAATGGCGCAAACACTCAAGTAAAATGGTTCAATAGAAATGAGTGAGACTTCGTGCGGACAGTCCGCCAATGTTTTTTTTTCTTTTACAACATATTGACGAATGCATGAAAGATCGATCGGTGTGATGTTGGCGACCAGTGACCACCCACTTGAAGGGTCGTGGTTGGGCCTTGGAGGGCCGTACAGACAACGCGTATTTCAAACGGAACTGATAGTGAATTTCAATGAATAAAGAAAATGTTACAGGCGGTACATATACGCAAACATATATTGCGAGCAGAAGTGTCCCGGTGCCCAGACGACGGACCCGGCGGCCAGGACATCCGCGTTCGCCCTCTATCCGCGCTGTCTTTCGGCCCATATCAGCCTGTTGACGCCGCGCGGCACCGGTCGTCTCACATCCGTCCGCCGCTCACAGGTAACCACGGCAACATGGGACCGCAGCGGCGGCGCCAGCGTAACGCGAGCTCTCACACACAGGACTATGCGAGAATGTGTTAGCTACCGGCGCCGGGTCGAAATGGTGCTTGCACATCCCATATGCCTACACATCATACAAATCTTCAAAACCACTCGTATTCGCATTCACATGCATTCACAAACATAACAATGCATATCGCCCTGGGAGACAAGCCCTTCCCACTTTATAAGACGGAGCGGCATTACAGGATCCGCAGTCTGGATTAAGCAAACTCCACTTTGTCGCTTTAGCAGTTCATACCCCTTCGCAACCCCCCCCCCCCAAACAGCACCATGAATCAACACGCGAGAACATGGGGAACAACACATCGTTGGGTTCCCCCAGTCGAGAAATACGCATTAGGCCGGTATCTCGCCTCACTGCACAGTACACCCCACACACGGCTGACGCCTGACGGCACAACCATCCTCCCTGCCGTGTGCTCGCAACACGCCGACTCTTCAGGCCTAAGCAGCCGTGGTTCATTGGACAGCCCCGTGCCGTGCGGCTGCACAGCGGAGCGGCAACCGCCTATCGCCCCGCTCCGTCCCGCCTGCATGGTCAGTTCAGAACAGGTGGTGGTCGCGTAGTGACAGCAGTGTCGTGGCAGTCCGGTTGTGACATTCCTCAGTCCTCTCCTGACAATCCTGTCAGACAGTCGACTATGGAGGCAGTGACAGCCGGCCGCTGTAGCACTGGCAGTACCTACAACCAACCAGTCTGCCCGGTCAGGCCGTGGTGCTATTCCCAGCGCCCGGTCAGGCGGCCCGGCCGTGGTGGCAGTGCCGCCGGCCGCGGCTGCCGCTCGCGTGTCGTCAGCACTCCTGACCTTCGTCCTCTTCCTCCTCCTCGTCGTCCATTTCCTCCTCGCTGGTGACGTCCGGCTGGTCGGCCTCGGACCGACACCGGGCGCACTGGCAGTTGAACAGGTAGTTGCCCCTGCGGAGGGAGAGAGGCGCCACCCGTCACCGGACAGCACTACACAGTAAGCACTTACGCAGCAGTCATGGTATGGGTGGGCGAGTGGGAATGTGTCAGGGGGCTCACAGCCAGCACTCACTTTGTAGAAAGCCGAATCGACGGATCAGAAATGGACCGGGAGCTACTGTGCATGTATAGGAAACGACACTGCCGAAAACGCCAAGAAAAGGGAATCATGGGAAAGGGACAAAGCCGAAAAAACACGGTGGCAAATTGAAACTGAACTGATCAATCGGACTAGAAACCTGTGCCAATCCCCGGAGAAGATCTCTCCCCAATCCCGCCAGCGCGCGTTCACCGGCGGCGCGCGACTGACCTGAGTATCTTGTTGCGGCTGTGCCGGCTGCGCTCCAGGGCGCACTCGTCCAGGTAGCTGACGCAGATCTGCTCGCCGGCAGCGATGTCCTGCGTGGCCGACATGACCAGGTCGAAGTTGTCGCACGGGAAGCCGGGCATGGCGTTGGGCGTACAGCTGTGGTTACAGGAAGACTGCAGCGGGTACAGCGCCGAGCCCTCGTTGTTCAGAAAACAGCCCGCCTCTGGGGCAAACGACACCCGGTTAGAGGCGATAA
The DNA here is from genome assembly GCF_019059575.1 of Amphibalanus amphitrite. NCBI lineage: Eukaryota > Metazoa > Arthropoda > Thecostraca > Balanomorpha > Balanidae > Amphibalanus > Amphibalanus amphitrite. The sequence continues at coordinate 114,714 of NW_024881635.1, forward strand.
TGCAGCGCAGATCTCGCCAGGGGTCATCACAAACGGCAGGTATCACAGAGCCTTGAGTGCCTGACCCCGAACGAGTGACTGAGTTTGCACTTGAGAAGATAACATGTTGGGTTACGATTTGAATGGTTATGCTGGTCAGCTCACAGTGACAGTGACCTCTCAGCTCACCCTTCTCGAGGTCGTCGTAGAGCTGGTTGATGACCTGGTCGAGCTTCTCGTGCTCCTCGGCCGGCAGGTCGAGGTTGGTGCAGTTGCGTACCCACACAGAGATGGCGCTGGTGCCCACTCCCTGACCGTTCGTGCCCACCAGCGCTATCAGACTCCGGAACCCCTCGGGCGTCAGCCACTGAGGTGCAGCACACGTCCAGCCGAAAACAGAGGCACATCACAGTTAGAAACGAAAACAGAAACACGACGATAAATATACAAAATATCAGACATATTGCAACAAATTCACGCGATGCAACCAACACTTTCAAACGTCACAGAGTTTCTTCATCACGGGAGGATGGGCATTTTAGGCCTACGAACAAAAACATACCTACCAGGCGGATGAATTGGGCGCATGGATCTCACTAAGCACTTTGAGACGAAGGTGCTAAAATCAAACGTTACCCCGTACCAGCCCAGAGAAGTTCCATCCTCACTTCCCGTCTTTGATTTGTCTACACACCTGGTGAACGTCGGGTGTATAGAGCGCGTCCGACATGAGCTTCCGCAACACCTCAAGCTGCTCGTAGAACTGGACGCCGAGCATCTTGTGCGCTATTTCTTCTTCTTCGTTCACCGTCCGGTGGCAGAACTGAGGGGGTGGGGGCGGAACTAGTGACTACGCAGTAACTGTGCTGTGGAAAACGAGTGGGAAAAACAGCAGCGAGGGACATCGATGGCGGACAATTATAGCCATACATCCAGTCCCAGCATACATCATTAAAAGAAGCCACCACAATTACTCGCACGGATAGACGCGACACTGATACGATATTCACCCCGGAAATCATCACGGTTACAAATAGCGGCGAGCTATACTCGCCTTCCTCTACCAATTTACTGGTAATGACTCAATTGCTAAAGATCCCGTGCGGTGCCTAATAGCGGTCCGCGCGGTTCCCACCTGCATGAAGAGGTTCATGGCGCCCTCCTTGTCCTCCGCCTGGCGTACGGTGGCCAGCATTCGAGCCACGAGCATGATACAGGCTGTCTCCGGTGGATAGTGCATCTTCCTGGGGCACGCACACACGCTCAGTCACCGTCCATGGCCGTAACTGACACCGCGCTGGGTGAAAAATTACCGGCGAGCGTAGCGGAGACGAGAATAATCTTATCATTAAATGAGCGGGGAAATCCGGTCGATACTTTTGACCTTTGACCACCAACCTTTAACTACTGATGGTACCTAATGTGGCGGGCCCGCTCTGTAACTTGACCTCCCGGACTGACTTAAGCGCTGGATCTCCCCCGGGCGCTAGACACCGCCGAGTTCCGACAGTGGGACATAACCGAAGAACTACCCGCTCATTTTCGATGCCGGGTACTCTGCAGTCATTTCCGACCTCGCAGGCCCAATGCAGCGCTGAACTCTGTCCCAGGAAAAGCGAATGACGCTGAATTCCGACCACAGGCCACCGTAAACTCATTAACGTATTCTGATTGTGACGGGCCTCTGCTCTGTCTGGATAGGAGCACGGGCCGAAAAACCACTCACTTCCAGGTCTCCTGCAGGTTGACCAGCGGGTGCGACTCGTCCCTGGTGAAGGAGCGCGTGCACAGCGTCTTGTGGTACTGGCGCCAGGCGGCGTCTCTGCACGGCTCTCCGCAGTAACTCGCCTGCGGCCCACCGCCCGACACACAGTCCGTTACTCACTTGGTGCGATACGAGAATACTGGGTGACGCGGCACACGCACTAAATCCTCCTATACAGTACACAAACGCACATAAAAAATGAGCGGAGTATCTGCTCTGTCCAGGACACTCCATTCCATAAAAGCGGTGTCGTCAAAGGCGCCCAGCGACTCAGTATCCATTGTATAGTGAGACATAACGATTGACTGCATAAGTCCAAATCCACCTGTAAGCTCAGCAGTCAGTTATCTCAGTCACCTGTAAGCTCACTGCTCGTTCAGCCACCGGACGGAGCAGCCAAGGCACTCCGTCTCCTCAGTCCAACTCGTGCCAGTTGACAGCACTTACGTCACAGGTGGGGCACTCGACCACCTGGGCTTTCTTGGTCTCGCAGCACTCCGGGTGGGGCAGCGTCAGCGCGGCGTTCCCCGTCAGCCGGCGAGCGTTCTCCTCCGCCGTCTCCAGCGGCCTGCGGGAGGCGCGACGGCGCTCAGGGGCAGCCACAGTCCGAACGGGGAGGCAACACTAGCTCACTTCGTCCTGTTTTGATGATGCTAGGAACATCTCTCAGCTATGTGAGCGGAAGGCGGGCGGACATTGCAGCATTCAGCTTAAGCAAGGACGGGCGGATTCAGGATTGGAAGGGGCAGGAGCGTGCATTTACGAACTAAGGCATGACGTTCCTTGGCGGGAGCGGAAAGGTGCAACACTGCGTGTCAGTAGACGGGGAGGAGCAGTGTGCGCTGATTCCTCGTATCATCCTGAGTCATAATAAGCTGATTCAGAATACAAATAGGTCTGTACATTCATTATTCATTTTTCTAGTGATTTCCAAGGCGCTATTGGCACATTTCCTAATCCCTAAAACACGGCAGAATGTCATATTTGTTTATGATCTGACCTCTGGCATCAACAAATAGCGAATGCCTCAAAATTTAGTCATGTTAGCCTGATCTCTCGGGAAAACAGCTTGTCGATTCCAAATGAAAAACTCGAGCCCAGTGGATTCTAACTAGGGAGGGAAAGAATGTCCTCCATAGGCGGGAAAGGCGGGTTAGAATAGGGGACGCCGGACTTCCACGACTCCAACAGCCACTCCATAGTCCGTGCTCCCTATGCCATATGTACCTCAGTTGGTAATGTGACCCTTCGACAGATGACGTAAGCTACTAAAACGTGGCCGCTGCATTATACCTAGCCAATGGAAAAGGGATAGAGGTGTTGAAGAAAGCCAGGCTTGAAATTACTGTTGAAGTCGTTTTAATCGATTAGGATTCAAGCGCAAGAATTTCTATCGTCTCGAACCCGGAAAATCTTTGTCGTAGATAAGGCTTGTTCTATGTACAAGACATAAGCTCAAATCAAAACGAAGATGTTTGTCTGGGAATCTCGCATCCTGTCTCTGATGCGATATACGCTGACACATCGAGCAATGCCTGTGTGGGATTACAATATCGATCTTATCAAAACAAGTTAAGGTAAGGATTGCTTTTGGACTCAAGATTACTTTACTACTCTTTGGACTGGGGAAGACGGAATTTCAAGCCCACGTCTTTCAGGCCCCCCGTCGTATTGTATGAGAGACTGAGAAACAGGGACGGTCAAGGTTGTGCCACTGTAGCTCAGTACCTACTCATCGAGATTATCTTGGGATTACTGATAGATGTTGCTGAAACAGCTCGTCAGGCAGCTCATTCGAGGGCCTGGCCACAGACCTGAGACCAGGGTAGGCCAAGAAGTGATGTTTCAATCCCGAATTACACTGTATGTTTCTTGTGCTCACCTCATGCAGAAGTCGCACGCCAGATAGCCATAGGCCGCGTTCCAGAGGAACTGGCAGCAAACCAATGGACGCTCCTCGAAGATGACGTCACCCGCCTTGAAGTCACGGGTGGCAAACAGACCCTTCCCCTGGAGGCAGAAAAGCGGATGGAGACATACACGGAGCACAAACAAACAAGATATAAATGAGAAAAAAAAACTGAACAAAGAAAGGCCGACGGAGAGGAGAGAGAGACAGACAGAGAGGGGGAGAGCCTGCCCCGTTTTGTCGCTGCCTTTTTTTATTAACCCGCCCCGTACCCAGCACGGCGCGGGTTAATAACACTGGGGGACAGTAGTAATGCTTTTCTGGGTGGCGGATGCTTTTCCCGCAAAGCGTAACATCACCTGTCGAGTTTCTGCCCCCCCCCCCCCGGGAGATACAGAAGTCGCGGGCCACAATGAAGGACATCATGGGGGAATTTGCCGGCCAATTCTGTGGAAGCAACTGCTTTGAGAGAGCGCGGGAAAACGATGCGGAGCCGCGTTGTGCTGCGCGGGACGGAGCGGAGACTGCGATCATCTGCCGGTCATTTGTCCCAGTCCGTCTGTTCAGGGCCATGCCACTGTCTCAGCCCACCGGTCGGTCGTTTCAACCAGCTGATCCCTCGTCTCAACAGTCCCCAGTGGCGGCGGATTCGATTTTGGCGTGGGGGGGGGGGCAAGATCCCAGTCGAGATGATGTCATAGGCGGATCCAGAAAGGCGTTTTCGACGCTGTAGGGGACATACCCCCCCCCCCCAGGTGTCCAAAATCCAAAAACTCCTCGGATTTCGATTCCTTTACTGCTGAACAGTATAAAGCAAAAACATTCTGATAAAAGTTTTATTATTAGGAAACATAAGGTACGTTTTGTCTATTTCGGGCGATGCAAGGGGAGGGGGAGTAAATATTTGCTTTATATGCCCGCTCCCTGGATCTGCCAGTGGACGATGTAACGATTTTCGTATTGCTGTATTAGAAAAAAGGCTCCAATGGGAAAAAAATATGCCATAGCCCATAACCCGATCGCAAATCAGATTTGAGGAACGGTGCCAAACCTTTTGAAGTAGGCGAGCGCTATTCTTCAATGAGGTAACTCGAGTCGTTACCACTTTTCCTCTGTTCACTTTACGTTCGATTTCCGTTTAACCTTCCTTTAAAAAGTTAAAAGTATTTCTGAGACAGATATCAACTGAAACTAGCAAACAGCGGGAGGAGACCGCTCAAACATTCAGAGACAGTCGGTCGCATCTAAACCTTTTGGGACAGCAATCCGCCAGAAACCCACCCCAAGGCAGTAGTTCGCCAATTAAGCTCATCGAGACGGGCTGTCTCGATGGGTTTATCCTACAGTAAGCCCACAGCAAGGCTTAACTAAGGCCCAAACGCTCGTCAAGCTGGGAACGGAGGGCTGAGGTGAGGGAGTCGAGCGGTGGACTAGGGTGAAGTAATTCGTTGGACTGGATGCAGAAGCTCGGGAGGGGGGGGGGGAGGAGCGTTTCTTTATTAGGACTTAAGGGTGCGCTGACTACGGCAAGGACCAAATTATCACACCAAATTTTGCCACGACATCTACCGGTTCAGGCACTCGAGAATCAGCGGCCAGTGATATCTGCAAAGACGAAGCATTTCCAACCCAGCTTCAGCCTAGTGTGGGCGCCTCAGGTGGCTTTAATTACAGTTGCACATACCAAACGACCTCAGTGCAGACAGTCTGTCGCCAAAACCATTCGGAACAGACTTCAACGAAAAGTGAGACAAGGTTAGTGCTATCGTTAAGTGCCATTATAGACTTGGACCCCGTTGGCTTGACCCACTGGAAGGTGGTAGTTATCGGACGCTGCGTGGCATACTCATTTTTCCAAAATGCCTTAGATTTTGCTTTCGTGTTCGATGCTCTGTATTCTATAGCCAGCCTTTAGCCAGAGGGGGTCCCACTAATGATCAGTGCCCTAACCCTCAAAAGTTTCCAACGTTAATTTTTACTTATTTAATCGTGAATACTGAAATAAAGCGGATACTGAACTGTGAACATCCAGTTTTTACACTGGCCCCACACAAGCCTCCGAATGCCCAAAGCAGATCTCTGATGACTGGCCTTTGGGTGTCATACCGTGCATTGGTCAATGTGGTCAATGTGTACGACCTCGGCGTTTACCATTTTACTTGCACTGGAAACTGTTGCGTTCGAAAAAAATCAGGGGAGTGGCTTATTACGAGCACTCATCAGTCCTAACTACCCGCAAGCGAATGGCTAGCCCTTCCGTCTCCGCTCGCTTGCGATTTGGCATTCATGTAGGTACAAAATAGCGGCAAACGACCACTGAGGGTGTGAGTTGCGTCTCTTGCACACTTAAAATATCTCTAAATCGAATCTGAAAAGCCAAAAAATGCTATAAAGCGGAAATGGTTAGCTTTTACACATATTCAAAAGGCACCGTTGGACAAACTGTAGGAGCGCATAGCTGCAATATCAGGCTATGGAAATTTTCCTCATGTTTAGGGCACAAATTATGGAGGGGCAAGAATAAACGTTTGCCCCTCCTCCAAAAGTTTCTTAGGGAACGATGCCTCCTCTGCCGCTTCGTATCTGTCGCCCCTGTAAGCGGTAACTGAAGGCCTGGGTTGCCGCTGCGTCACTTTGACGCTTATAATGTCTCCAAAACTAGGTTAAAGAGAGGAAAACTTTAATTGAACGCGAACACTTGTCATTTAACCCTAGAACGCCTAGGGGGGGGGGGGGTTGTATCAACCCCCCCCCTGAGGTTTTTTCAAAGTGCACGCTAAACGGCTTGTCGTAGCGGGCTGAAATTTTCAATACCCTCTGGGGCAACCTTTGCGCATCTTTTGCCGAAAAAAATTGATCGGGTCATGTCAGGTCACGGAGTTATGACGTCATAAGAGGTACAGCCTCCGGCCGGATTTTCACAAACTGAGTGCCAACGCCCGAGGTTTCCTGCCGGTGGTACGGACATCGGTTGATGGATCGTGATGAAACTTCCCATGCATGTTGGGGCAAGTATTGGCTATCATATGGTATAAGAAATTTGACCGGGTCAGGTCAGGTCACGGAGCTATGACGTCACAAGAGGAACAGCGTCCGGTACTATTTTTGAAAAGCGCCCGAACCACTATTTTGCTAATTCTTGTCACCTCAATGGGAATATGCAGCAATATTAGCTTCTATAGGGAGCAAATGGACCTCCCAAATCCAAAAATACAATCAGATTTCAAAAATTTAAATTTTGATTTTTCGAATTTCTGCCGCCGACTGTGACCTTGCCGACTTCCGGCGCTCCCAACGCGCCATTTTTAGAGCTAGGGAAACGAAATACATATCAAACGATAGAGAATTGATCAAGGAACACGATAGTGAAGGTTTCAAGTCGATATCTCCCACCGTTTTGCCGCAATCGCCGCCGAAAGTTGAAAAAAGTCTATTTTTCCGAAAATTTGACCTTTGACCGGTCAAAAGTAGGTCAAATGTTGACCTAGAACCAAAAAATATACCACCAATCGCGAGATCTCGTTGAGAGCTATCCATTGGTTTTTTCCGCTAAGCTCTACGACCTTCCGTTTCGAAACGCCAGGGGGGGGGGGTCGTAACAACCCCCCCCCCCTGGTCGTTCGTGTTATGAGAAATGGCCTGGTCGTGCGAGGGTTAAGAAAGGCAACGTATGATAAAGTATATGGGCATCTGGTTACATCTTCAGATGATCGAACAGAATAATCAGGTATATGTTTCTTGTCTAAGTTTTGTCAAAAATTATGGGGGGGGGGGCAAAAAGATACTTTTGCCCCCCCCACGAGTTTGCCAGGGGGGGCAGCTGCCCCCCTGCCCCCCCCGAATCCGCCGCCCCTGACAGTCCCCCGTCCCCTGCCCGCCAGTTCCTCGTCCCAGCCTGCTGGTTAGTGGTACTGGTCACTCGTCCCAACAGCTCGTTATCAACCAGTTGGTCCCTCGTCCCCGCCCGACAGTCCATCGCCACAGCGCAATGGGCGCTGGGACTTTACTTAGCAGCTCCCTGCAGTGCCATTGAACTCACCAAAAACAGGCTGTCTTTGTGGGTTTGGTTGGCAGCACACCTTCTCAATGGAATTAGGGGGCAGCTGGCCGTCTCAGTGGGTTTCGTTGGTGTCTGGGCCATGACTGTCAGAGCAGGCCTAGTGGACTGCTGGGAAATTGCCTATTCCAGTCTAGTCAGAGACGTGTAAGATACACGCCACTTAAAAGAGGATATTTTATGGTAAGGTAGCAAGGAGCTTATAAACTGCTGTAACATTTAATGTGCAGAAGAGCAGAAGAATGGAGCAACGAGGAACTATGCAAGGAACAATGTCCAACAACACTTACAATGCTGTCATCAATGTTGCGGACCTCCACACCGCTGATAGCAGATTCTTCATTTTGATTTCCTGCTATGTTCATAGATGATGCCATTCTGAAAAAAAAAATGCTTGCATCACTAAGGTTCACTTGTTGACACAAGTGCTAAAAAAGGTTTGAAGCTATGAAGATATAGAAAAACGTTTGGGACATAAAAGGTGTAGAATTACCAGGGCTAAAAAAACTGATATCTCAGAAATTTGATTTTTTTTCATTCTAACCCCCAAAAACATTTAAAAAAAAAATATTTGCCAAAAATTAAAAAAAAATCCCATGTTAAAAAAAGCGGAACATATGTGATAGCTCTTACCGACTTCTATTCACATACCAAATTTTAGATCGATACCTCTTTTTTGGCCAAGTTATAGCAAAAAAAAAAAAACTGTTCAAAATTGATGACATCATCAGATTTTCAAAATCAATTTTTAGCAATAATAGACCACGTAGCGCAAAACAAAGACCATCATTAGACTTGCCGTGACGAGCTGCATCGAATTAACCCGCGCCCTGATGGGGTCTGCCGAGCAACGCGGTCTGATGGGGGGGGGGATTTGGCCCCCCCCTAAGATCTCGAGAACCACGCAACATAGCGACAAGCGGTAAACGGCGTTGGATAGCCCCAACGGGGAACTACCTTGTGACCCAATTTCATTGACCTCAGTCAAACCGATGACGTCACAGGTCAGGTCAAAGGTCGAATTTTCACCGTTTAGAGGCATTTCAAGAAATGCGTTGTAAAATCGAGTAAAATGCATTTCATTGAAAATCATCGATGGGGAAATGCTCTTCAAACACATATTTTGCTATTTGGGGTCACTGATACCAGGTCAGGTCACAGAGGTCAGGTCACTGGGGGAGGGGGGTCACAATATGAAAGTGTCGTGTGATACATGTTTTATGGTCCATTTTATATGACAAATGCGATAATGTGGGTCAGGCAGACTTTTGGGCCAACTTAGGTCACGTTTTGGTTATGGTCAGGTCAAGGTCAGGTCAAGGTCAGGTCAAATTAGGTCAAATTTCAAAGTTGATATTTTTGCATAAAATGGCTACCGATTCGATGCAGCTCGTCACGGGGAGTTCAATGGTGGTCTCCGTTTTGCGCTACGAGGTCTAGAATTGCTAAAAATTGAGTTCAAAAATTTGACGTCATCAATTTTTAACAGTTTTTTCGCTATAACTTGGCCAAAAAAGAGGTATCGATCTAAAATTTGGTATGTATATCGAAGAGCGCAGGGACTATCACATATATTCCGGTTTTTTCGAAATACGAAAAAATTGAAAATTTTGAATTTTTCTAAAAAAATCATTTTATTTGATTTTTGGGGGTCAAAATCCCAAAATTTCGAAAATCCGAGATAGCAGTTTTGTAGCGCCGTCTTTTCTCTACACAACCACATAAAGAACTTTAAAATTGCTTGTTAACTGTAGAATTGGTGAGCGTTTCAAGATGTCATGCTTTTTGCTCATTTTTACTCGAACATGACCTCAGTTTGACCTCAATAACTCCTGACCTCAGGTGACCTGTGACTTGAAATTTTGTGTGAAGGTGTCAAATTGATGCCCGGTAAGGTACCCAAAATTTGGCGGCGCGTTTTCTCGCTATTTAAGAAAAACCACAGGGGGGGGGCAAAATGCCCCCCCATCAGGGCGCGGGTTAATACCCATGTTATGCAAAATATCAACTTTGAAATTTGACCTTTTTTGACGTGACATTTACCTGACCTTCACCAGAAAGTGACCTAAACCGTTCCTGATGGTCTTATAACCAACACCGTTGAGTTTGAAATGAAAAATTGGCCATAAAACATGCATCACACAGCCCTAGTAAAATTGGTTTCATGTGCTGCCCTTGGTGACCTGACCTGGCATTATCAGTGACCTCTAAGAGCAACATATGTACAAGGCAACTGAAGCCATATCGCTGATTTTCGATAAAATGCGTTTTACTCGATGTTATAACGCATTCCCTAGAAGACTCGTGACCGGCAAAACATTTTATCTTTGACCTGATCTGTGACGTCATCGGTGACCCCGAGGTCAATGAAAGTGATTTTTTCAACGAATTTAACCGGGCTTTCGAACGCCGTTCGAATTTTGCGGATCTGTGCAGTAGTGTCGGAGATACGAGGGGGGGCAAAAAATAGTCCCCCCCCCCACCAGGTCGCGTTATGAACAGACCCCACTGCGCGGGTTAAATCTTTAAACATGATCATTGGTCATCCCATTCCACAAGTGAGTTTTGAACCTGCAATCTAAAAAAATAATCCGAAAATCGGTAAAACACTCGGCAATTTCTTGCCATTAGTGGGATTCAAACCTGCGATCAATGCCCCAACACAGAGCACAAAGGTTGGTGTCACATACCTGATACCACCATCCTGTTCTGTCAGGCTAATCTCTCTCATTGAACCGAAGTGCCAGCCTAGAAAACATTCAAACACTACGCCGGACGCCCGTGAGACCCTGCTGCACCGAAATTCGGCGTAAACGATTTTTCGTTGAAATTTCTCTATAATTTGCGCCAAAGGTTGGATGCATATTTGCGCCAAAATTAAGTTTTTTTTTTCTACAATAATCACACGTGTAAATCTAACGAACAAGGCTTTATCAACCTGACAGGGCGCTCCAGGGCCTTGACGCTCTCCCACGCAGGGTATACTAGATATATTGCTCCCACGTTTGAGAGTCCGAGTTAGTTGATGTTTCCACGGAAACCCAACACCACAATATGCGTAGCGCACTGCAGCGTCGTGCCGTGAAACAAGGCCCGGGCCGGAAGTTTTGGAGTCTCAAAAATCGGCGGGGCGGAATGTTCGAGGCTGGCGAGCGCCAGTGAGGGCCGCGCAGCAGAGCATCACCTGCTCCGGCACATCAGCCTCTTCTTAGAACACGGCGCAGAGCGCCACGGGGCACCGTTTGTCTGGGCACTGCTGGCACGCCGCGGAGGGGTAACGGCCGATTCGGTGCAGGTACTGAAGCGAACGGCCCCAGTGGCCCGCCCTCATTGGTGCACCGACACGGCGCCCTCTCGGTCCTCAACGGGGATGGGGAGCGGCAGTGTGCTGCCGAAGCACTGCCGAAGAGTGGCTTGAATAGTGACTCGGACCAGTTGTATGTACCTATTGACGCAAGGCAGCACAATGAACCACCCGGGTCAGCGAGCGGACGTCCGAGCCCCGAGGGCAGGGCGACTGCTTGTTTCGCCAGGTGGTCCGCGCTCTCATGCCCTCCGATCCCGCAGTGGACAGGAAACCACTGCAGGGAAACCACTTCGTGACGCCCGTCAATGTTCAACAAGCTCCCATACCCATCTCCATGCCGAGGGTGAAGGCCTCACTTGGGCGGCCGCTCCTCCGCCCAGTAGATTCACGGCGGCTCGTGAGTCTGAGCATGCGACGACAGGGGCAGGGGACGGCTCGTCCTGTGTCTCTCCAGAGCCACCCGCAGGGCGAATCTGCTGCTAGATTGGCCAGCGTGTCCATGCGCTGAATTCGGGGCGTGCGAAGTTATGCCAGACATGGATTCTTATCCATGTGCCAGACAAGCAAAGTAATTTTCAGCGCAATCCTACCATTACGCCGGACATGTTCGGCATAATGTGCGTTTTTCTAGTCTGGCAAAAGCGCTGCAACGATAGCTTGTCTCCGAAATATGCACCGACCTATCTGATGTAGCATGATAACTATATCATTGGTTCTCATCTCAAGCCAGACTGGAAAAACACATGTTATGCCGAATATGTCCGGCATAGTGGCGGGACTGCGCCCAAAATTTCAGCGCACGTCCGGCGTAACTTCGCATGCGCCGAATTCAGCGCATGTCGGTGGCGGAATTTTTCGGCACAGGGCGGCGCCGGCCACATTTTTTTTTTGGCCAAGGACGGTCACCGAATTTTGTCAGCACACTTGTCAATCTAGCAGCAGTTTCGCCCTGCGGCCGACTCTGGAGAGGTTTCGGAACGAGACGTCCCAGCCCCGGTCGTCGCGTGCTCGAACTGGCGAGCCGCCCTGAGTCTACTCAGCGGAGGAGCGGCCGCCCAAGTGAGTCACTTGGTGTGGAGATAGGTATGGAATACATTGCTGAACATCGCCAAGCGTCGTTAAGTAATACTGCAGTGGGTTCCTGCGCACTGCGGTATCGAGGGGAATGAGAGCGCGGATGACCTGGCGAAACAAGCGGCCGCCCTGCCCTCAACCGCCCCCTCGCTGACCAGGGCGGTTCATTGTGTGGACTCGGATCAATGGCGCGACAATTGGTCCGAGTCACTATTCAAGCCACTCCTCGGGAGCACGCCGCCGCTCCCTTTCCCCGGAGAGGACCAAGAGGAGGCCGTTTCGCTGCACCAGATCCAGATGAGGGCTGGCCACTTGGGCCGCTCGCTCAGTACGTGCACCAAATCGGCTGTTTCCACTCCGCGGCATGCCAGCAGTGCCCAGACAAGCGGTGCCCGAGCGCCCTCTGCGCCATGTGCCGAGAAGAGGCTGATGTGCCGGAGCATGTGCTGCTCTGCTGCCCGGCCCTCGCTTGCTCCCGCCAGTCTCGAACGCAGTCCTCCACCGATTTATGTGGCGCTAAGCGTATTGAGGCTCGGGTTTCCAAGGAAGTAAAAAACTTATTCCGATGCTCCAAAATGGGAAGGCGTCCAAAGCCCCGGAACGCTCCGTCTGGGCCTTGATCAGCGGCCGACTAGTACTCTTGGTGGCGCTTACATACGTGTTGGTTGCCCCGGCAACGGGCTATTGACCAATGAGAAGCAAGGAAAGTGCAACATCACTGCGATTTTTCATATACCTGTGCCCCCCGTAGCACACTTCTCATTGGTCAATAGCCCGTTGCCGGGGCAACTTGCACGTATGTGTGGGCGGGCTAGCGAGCTAGCTGGCCGCCAAACAGCACCCTGGTTGATATAATAGCCTTCATCCGTAGGTGTGCACATGTGCTTTATGGAAGTTGAAGTGGCTAAATTATGGCACGAATAGTGAATAGGCACCCAATTTTCGGCACAAATCATGCAGAAATTTCAGTGCAAAATTGCATGCGCCAAATTTCAGAGCAAGAGTGTCTCACGGACAACAGGCATCCGGCGTAGATTCTCAATGCCTGTCCCGTAGCTCAGTTGGTAGAGCACCGGACTCCCGGTAGTGAGAGCCCGGGTTCGAGTCGCTCCGGCGCTCGATATTTGAGACTCCTGACGGGGATGGTCTACGGTTGGTGGGAGCATCCGCAGCCAGTTAAAGTCAGTCGAGTGGGACAGGCCGTGTCCGGCTATTATATGGGCACGCTTTGAAGCTTAGCTTTGAAGGGCACGTTAAACTTTGGCATATAAATTCTCCCGTTACCCGGAATTGCGCGATCTGGCGGTAGGAGTCGGGTTCTACGCAACAAGCTCTGCTTAGCATGGGCCTCGGCTCTGTCAATCCGCCCATTCAAACATTCGGACTAAATTTATTTTAAAAAAATGTCACAGCCCATTACACTATCTCAGTAGGTGGAACTATGGTCATGAGTACCCAAATATAGGAACGTTCCCATTTTTGGGAACGGAGTTCCCAAATATGGGAACGGGCGTTCCCATTTATGGGAACGGAAGGTAATTTTTCGGCCGTTCGCCCACTAAAACTCATAAGTGCATCACGTCTCAAAAAAGTTCACGCTAATTTAAGTATCTACTAAGTCTCTATAAAATTATCTTTAATCTGACCGTTGCACAAGGAAATTGACCATCGAATGATATTTTTAATGATTTTTTGAAATGACGGAATGGTGAAAACATGGGTTATACTACATTTAACATGCAATTTTAAGGAAAATGAAGCGTTTTTTTACATTTTGAGGTCAAGTATAATAATTTTCGCCTGGTTATGAAGTTTCATACTAGCGACACCAAAAGCTGACATATGCAAGCGAACACGCGGACAGTCCGGGGGTAATATTGGTGACATTTGGTGTCGGGGCGCACGACCGCATGGAACGTCAGTGATTTTACCGAACTACTGTTGTAAACTCAGTTCTAGTGGTTTAAAATTATTCAGCTGTATTTTATCATCCCAGAAAGACATATTTCATTTGGATGCTAACTGTTTAGAGTTGTTTTATAAGGAGCGTCATGAGCGTGGTTTTTGTCTTCCGTGTTTCTAAGCGTGATCGTTTTGGGGGAATTTCTCTTATATAGGTCGCTCTGTGTGGCTTATTTATAATTTCTATGCTGATTTCGATCATTCCTCGTGCCCATCCTACCATGCCTTTTGCCACTTACACTCGTCAAGAAAGGAAAAAACTAGATTTTCATTGGGACTAGGTGTTTTGAGGGTGTAACATATTCAGCGTTCCCATTTTTGGATACTTCCTTGTGCTCGTCAACTATCGGTGATAACAGACAGGTGCTTGACATGTCTCCACCCTCGGCGCGGACGGTGGATATAGGTATGGAAGACCTTGTTGAACATCGCTGAGCGTCGTGAATTACGTAATCCTGCAGAGGGGGGAGTGCCCGCTGCGAGATCGACGGGAATAAAAGCGCAGAAGACCGGGCGAAACATGCAACGGTCTTGCCGGAAAGGTCATCTGATGATTGTTGCGTTAACAATAATTTGCGGCGTTGGACGTGATGCTTGTTAATGAAAAGAGCCTCTGAAAGGCGTCGGTGAAATCGTTCCCAATTTTGGGTACGCCGTTCCCATAATAAGGAACGCTTGCAGCGCCAGTGTACGAGAGCGTTCCCAAATTTGGGCTCGCGGCCCGGATGATGGACTGCTTTAGAAATAGGGGAACGATTTGAAACTACGATGGGCCTTACAATATCAAACTCTTTCCCAACAATATTGAGGCAAATATCAGGCGGTTCACGATCGTTTTATATTTTTTGGACGTCATTTAACGGTTCTTTTTCTTGTTTTAAATAATGCCTACATGGCGTTCCCATATTTGGGTTTATCGTTCCCAAACATGGGAACGATAATGCGTTCCCGAAAATGGGTACGCTTGACCATAGTTCCGCCTACTGATCTTCACCTTACATTGCTAACTACCCTACTTACCTCAATTTGAATTTGAGTTACCCTCGGCATACAAATCAAATCAAAATAAGTGGGTAGTCGTAACTCGTAAAGAAGGCGTCACACTGTTGCGCCCTGTCCTGGTCTAGTTACGCTTAAAACAAATCAAATGCCATCAATACTGATATCTTCGCGGGTATTAGTCAAAAACATAGAGTTCTATATAGGTGCCTGGCAACACTTAATTCCGTTAGCAATAATTCTCGATAGCCTAAATCTCCCAAATTGCAATTTTGCAATTATCCCCATGTGGATATTTTTTTGTTACGCGCAACAACTGTATTTGCTGCGTCATTTACTTGAAAAATGATAGTACTAATTAAAAAACAGTAAACACCGGCACATTTAGGGCATAGATACAAGAAGCGTAAAATATCCAGTCAAATGCAAATTTCCTGAAAAATTCATAGTTGTGTGCACTGATGGTATCTATTCAAATTATTTTATAATCAACTTCGTGCTTAGTATTGGGGTGGTACTGGGAAAGAAGTACTGGGATGATAAAAGTACTATTTTATGTCAAAACAAATTCGCTTGTGGCCTGCGCGTAAAGCACAAGAAACATATGATATTTTTTCAGAAAAAAAAATTTAAAACTGATTTGACGAATCTCAGTACTTAATTCAGTTTTTACCAGTGCCACCTCCTAAGTCAAATACATACACTTTTCACTAGTCCATCACTATACGCGGAAGAACTCCCTTAAACTTGCTTCAATATATTTAAAAGGAAAAAAACAAAATTAGTAATTTTACTAGCAAATTGAATGAAATAAATGATTTATATCAAAGAAGTGCATAATTGATAGTTTGTCAAGACAAAAGATAAAAAACAAAATTAGTTAAACCTAAACTACTTTCATTACGCTACGCCACCAAACATCTATAAAAACTTTTTGAAATTCAGTTTGAAAAGTGGCGCGCGCGCAGTTGGATGATTATGTGATATTTGTTTTATATTGTCTTTTTTAATTATCCTTCTCCTGTCCTCGTAAGTCGTAAGGTGAGTGATGACATTATTTTGCCCTTCACCTTACTTTGATGGATAAATATGCATGAAGATGAAGCTGTTATGTAAACATCGAATTGACCTGTGTCGTCAGGATTGCCAGCTTTTCAATTTTGATTAAAACTCTTCATTCAACCGTTCACTTATCTCTGCGCTAAGGCTGAGTTAAATAGATTTTAATATGCCTACCTAGTTAAACTTTTTTATCAAGTTATCAGTCATTGGCAATCCATACTTTCCGCACTGGCGCACTGCTCGGCTAGTGTGTAGGTAGGTATGTGGCAATGTTGATAAAATCATGTCACTGGGATATTCAGCTGATGTGTGGTGTGTTGTAGATTTGCTGTAGTGCAGTTGATTTTTTCTGGAGTGGTACAGATTCTAATTAGGCCATGTTCTAAATTGCTGCACTGGCAGCTTCCACAGCACTTTCCAAAATGATGCACTTGGTCAGTTGGGCAAACTAGACTTTTGGAATCAAAATATGGAGGCATCAATAATTTGATTCTGGTGGGAGGAGCCATGACCAAATATGGGCATGGAATCAATTTTTTGATTCATTTGGGTACACTTTTGACTTCAAATGAATCGTTACGGTTGAAAAAAGGCCCATGACGGTGAGATTTTTCTTTTAAATGGTAGAAAAATGTGGTAGGTTTGCAAAAAGTGTTACCTTAAAGCTAAGAAATTGTCCCTTTGGCCTTGTGAATGGGAAAAAGACAGAGCCACTGTCCATCACGTAAAAGCTGTTTTGAGGAAATCACACTGTATGTTATTTTTGTATCATGAATCACATACTAACCAATCAGTATTTGTGTAAAATGGCAAAATGAAATTTTTAAACCCCTAATTATCATTGTTGTAGTGCTTTTATATTATTTATATGGTTTTTACCTGTTGCTTCAGTTTTTGTATTATTGACATTTAAAAATTGTGAATTGTTATCAAATGTAGTGAAGGTAAAGTACAACAATGCTATAGGTATCAGTTGTGGTGCTGAGGATACCACTAAATGAGAATAATAGCAAGATAAATGCTGTATTCTTGCAAGTCATTGTTGCCTATCTGTTAACATTACCTGTGAATCAAAATAATGATTAGCCAGCTGATGGGGAATCAATATTATGATTATCTGTTTAAAGTGAATCAATTCCTTGATTGCGTTTCACTACCTATAGAATTCAAATTGTTATGATAGGAGCAATATTATTTTGCTTAGGAGATAGTTCAAGCATTCCTGTTCAAGATCAGGCATGCTCCTTCTTGAAACACTCTCTTATTTTTATGTGATTGGTAAGTTAGAAATGGTCTGCATTTATGCCCAAAAAGAATCAATCTTTTCATGCCTCCATATTTTGATTCCAAAGGTCTAGTTTGCCCAACTGTGGTGGTTGGTAAAACCTATGTAGCCTTTCATTGAGGTTGTCACCAGTATCAAATAATTCTCCTCACAGTGGTAAAATTTATTTTGTTTGGTGTGGGCTAATGCTGATATCCAGCCTGGTTGGGGTGATTTCCTCTTTATTGTTATGCACCCTTTAAAAACTGAAGAATTTCACAAAACAAGCATGAAAAAATTACACATCCTTTTAATGTTGAAAAGTGGGATCATACAATGATGCTAATGATACTATACACAGCACGTTTAAAAGGTACTGGTACCTACTGTTACATCTAGTCACACACTAAGTTAGGTAAGGTTATGTTATGTTAGTTAAGGTTAGGTCAGGTTAGATCTGGTTTAATTTCTGCTTGTAATGTACCCAATTTTGCTAGGATTAAATGATCATATGATAAATGACCATATTCTTATTCAATTTGTTGTATAACCCTCAGAGGTTGGACACACCACAAAACCCAACCCCCTCTTATTCAATTTGAGCCGAGGGTGCAAAAGGGCAATTTCACCTAGGTTGGCATGCTGGTGGGGACTTGTTACACCATGGCTGATGTGATTTTCTAGCTCTCAGCCATGCCTTGCAGTCTGGTCATATAGCATGTCTGATATGTTAACCCGCGCACCGACGGGGGTCTGCGCCAACTTTGACCGACGGGGGGGATGACCGCCCCCCTGAGATCTCGAGAACGAAACAAAATAGCGACAAGCGGTAAACGGCATTGGATACGCACGGCCAAGATCTACAATTTTTACTAAGGTCATTTTCAGGTCAGGTCAAAGATGACGTCACAGGGGTCGAAAAAGTCAAAATGGTGGCGCTAGATTTGGAGAGTTTTTCTCGAATAACTTTCGAATTAGTCAAGATAGGAACAAACTAAGGGCATCATCGTGATCCTCTCGTCAATCCGCATCGAATGATATATATGTTGACCTCGAAAGGTCAAGGTCAAAGGTTGACCTCAGGTCACGTGACCTCGAGGTCATCATGTATATCATTCGATGCGTCTTGACGAGCTGAACACAATGAGACCATCCACGCGTCTGTATCTTGTTCCTGTACGGAGTTATTGGCCAAAAACCTTTGGTGACCTTTGATGACGTCACATGACCTCACAGCTGCCCAACAGCAAAACAGACCTCAAGGTAGTGAAGGTTGATCGTATATGAAGTCATGTATGGTATATGGGGCCGTTCCGACCCGTTTTAGTGGTAAAAACAGGGAGTTGATTTTTCCCCCATTGACTTATAATGGGGAGGTCGCGAAATTGACCTGACCTTAGGTCACCGATATCAAAATTCCGAGATATACAAATTGTAGCTACTAATGACCTAATAATATCCTGCGACTTTCCTAGGCCTCCGACATCTACTGTAGCTCTGGCACGGTGACAAAGTTGCAAAAAAAGTGACTTGAGGTTGGGTCATTCAAAGTGACCTGGTGACCTGACCTTAAAAGGTAGGAGGTTCAAACTTGCACACCATGTGTAAAATTGATGAGGTTATAGTCATACTAAATTTCGCGGCGCTACGCGCCGCGGTTTTCCCGCAATTCGCGAAAAACCTCAGGGGGGGGGGGGATATCCGCCCCCCCGTCGGTGCGAGGGTTAATGCAAGGAATATGTAAAAGATAGGTAACATGCACCAGCCTGAGGAGGCTGTGGTCCAGACTGCAAAGCATGGCAATGGGGTCATTGAGACACACCAATTAGGGTAATTTATCTTCACCAGCTGAAATCAACCAGGCTGGAACTCCACAGTCCACACCATCTCTCACCATTACCAATGACACCAACACTTATAAATTGTCATTTCCTTTTACAAAGATGTGCTAGTGCAGCAGTTCAGCTCAGTAGCACATTGGGGCCTGCACTTCCTTTGGTAAAGTTGCACTGTGTCTGTGGCTGTATTACAGTTGAGTGCTCTTGTGCTATTCAGTCCCTGAAATGGCTATGCTTTGCAGTCTATTTCCATTATGCAGACTGCAGCCTCAGTACAATTCAGCATTGCCTTTCTAAATTTCTTACCTCTAGCACAAACTTCTTACAATCTTTATTCATAATTTTTTACTGTCAGTTTATGTTGAATGGTCATGAAATACTTTTGTTCGTTTTAACCATTTACTGCACAACTTGCCTGTTTGCAGGTGAACCGGGCTTTCTGAGATGGCGCACGGTTTCGTCGTGGTGGTACGGCGGACCGGTGCCGAGGGCTCGTCGTTCCCGCTAGTGACCGACTCGTGCATCATCGGCCGCCACTCGGACTGCGATGTGCGCGTCCAGCTGCCCACCGTGTCCCGACACCACTGCCGCGTCGACGTCGGGCCAGACGGACAGGTCAGTCAGACGAAACGCCTGCTGTTGGCTGATTTATTGTGCGGTGTTATTATACTTACTGTACGCCCTTGTCATGGGTTTAGTGATGTTGAAGTTCGATCTGGGAAAATTTGGCACCTACAGGGTGTCCCAGAATCACCCGAACATTTATTTTCTGGCTAAAATTACGGTGCGCTCGATGCTAGTGATATACAAGCATCATACTTTTATAAGATATTCCTTAGCTATCGATGTTGGGGACTGTGTGCTTTTGGTGACCGGTCTCGACTCGAGTCAATTATTATCCAGAGTCAGGTAAGAGTAAAGTCCGTTTTCAGCTTAATCCACTAAAAGGCAACCATGGTGAATCAATTCCCGTTCTCAACTTTGCAAACGGACTTTCGGCATGTCTTGCTGGAGAGCTTCAGCAGCTCATCTGCAGTGGTCTAACAAAGGTATTCCGTCATTTGAACCGCTCGAAAAAGGCGTGTGTGGACGTCATATGGCTACAACACCCCAACAGTGAAGACGGCCAGGCAGGGGTGCGGAGCCGGAGCCGGCATATTTTGCCCCGAGCCGGAGCCGGAGCCGTGAAACATTGGCCATTGGGCCTGTCCCAGCGCCTTCGGTAGAAATTCTTGACTGGAGGCTCTACCAGAAGTTTTACTGGAGTTGCTGGAACGCAATCTGGAGATTTGTGTCACGGATACCAAAAGAATGAAGATGGTTGACTCTTGAAAAACAAAATTTGTTTTTGATTTTGGGATGAAATATTTGCAAAATTATAATAATGTGTTTTCCCTTGCATTCAAATTGTAAAATAACAGTCAAAAGTCCTTTGATTACATTCGTAATTGTCACATGTGCGCCAAAACTGTAGACCAGAGCCTCCAGAGAAATGTGGACCTAGCAACTCTATGGAGGCTACTAGAGGTTTCTGGAGCTTTGGTGTGAGCTTTCTGGAGGCGCTGGAACGCTCTCTGGAGGATTCTAGAGCTTTCTGGAGGTTTCTGGAGGCGCTGGAACAGGCGGCCCAATATAGCCCGGAGCCGTCAAAAAAGGGGCGGCTCCGGCTCTTTTATTGAAGAGGAAAAAAAATATTGACCTAGTTCGGTTTGACAGTACCTACCAGGCAGTAAAACATGTGGTATTCAAAATAGCCTTGTTATGCAAATACAGAAGCAGCGTGCACCAATCCAATTCCAATCGCCTTTTTTCTACCACCCATTTTTAACCCTTGCCGGCCAAGGGGTGGCGGGTGCCGACCCCCCTCCCCCCGTATGTTTTTTTTTCACGATAGCTCCAAACACGCCTGCGATAGAGAGCTGAAACTTGGCAGACCTGACCTTTGATTCCAGCCGGATCTTTTGACACCAACTGCATTTTCGGGTCAGGTCAGGTCACTGACCTATGACGTCATAAGTGAACCTCTGCACGGTCTTCAGATGTCGCAACTTCGCAACGCCCTCACTGCCAGAGGAGCTTTCACAGGGAAATGAAACTTGCAGGACCTAGTATTCATTAGGAGTCTCTTAACTTGTAAATCTCGCATTTTTCCTAAAGGTCATATGAGGTCAGGTCATTTTCGTGAACTCACTCAACTAAAGTCAATGGGGAAAAATGAAAACTGCTCTTCTGGCACCGGGAACGATCTTCAACTATCTCAAGCACACAGAATCGTGATTTCGTGCACTCTTTGCAAGGTTCCATGCAGGGTTGTGCTTGACTCATGAGTCGAGTCAGAAATTTGACTTAACTCTGACTCAAATGAGTCAGATTTGAGTCGAGTCGGATAAAATGTTGAGCTGTTGAGTTGAGTCAGAGTTGAGTCAGTAAAATAACTTTTGACATTGAGTTGAGTCAAAAACATTTAGGAACATGAGTCAGCTGACTCAACTTTCTAGAAACAATATATTGTATAAGTTTTTCATTCTCCCCCGCTTAACCCTATTCCTGGCGGGGGGGGGGGCCTCAGGAGCCCCCCCCCCTGAGGTTTTTTGGTTATTTCTCCCAAACGCGTTGAGCTAGGAAGCTCAAATTTTCTGACTTTTCCTAAAAGGCTTCTACGCAACATGTCTGAAAATTTGAGTTGATCTGACCTCAGGTCAGGTCACCAGAGGCGGTTTGGTGACCCTACCTCAGAAAAGTTTGCAATCACGCCAAAGCTAGAGTTTTTGACCGATCAATTTCTTCTCTTCAGGCTTTGGTTAGGGTACCAGTATGTGCAATTTGTATATCTCGGAATTTTGATATCGGTGACCTAAGGTCAGGTCAGTTTCGCGACCTCCCCATTATAAGTCAATGGGGGAAAAATCAACTCCCTGTTTTTACAACTAAAACGGGTCGGAATGGCCCCATATACCATACATGACTTCATATACGATCAACCTTCACTACCTTGAGGTCTGTTTTGCTGTTGGGCAGCTGTGAGGTCATGTGACGTCATCAAAGGTCACCAAAGGTTTTTGGCCAATAACTCCGTACAGGAACAAGATACAGACGCGTGGATGGTCTCATTGTGTTCAGCTCGTCAAGACGCATCGAATGATATACATGATGACCTCGAGGTCACGTGACCTGAGGTCAACCTTTGACCTTGACCTTTCGAGGTCAACATATATATCATTCGATGCGGATTGACGAGAGGATGACGATGATGCCCTTAGTTTGTTCCTATCTTGACTAATTCGAAAGTTATTCGAGAAAAACTCTCTCCATATCTAGCGCCGCCATTTTGACTTTTTCGACCCCTGTGACGTCATCTTTGACCTGACCTGAAAATGACCTTGGTAAAAATTGTAGATCTTGACCGTGCGTATCCGATGCCGTTTACCGTTTGTCGCTGCGATGTGTAGTTTTTGAGATCTGAGGGGGGGCCGAATCGGCCCCCCCGCCAGTTTCTTGTCCCGGCGGAGCCCGCCAGGAATAGGGTTAACAACTTAGGCCTGGCCCTGCTGCCGGATTTTTTTCAACCCCCCCCCCGCTCAACAACTTTTTTATCTGAGTCAATTTTGAGTCAACACACTTGACTCAACAAAAAATTTGAGTCAAGTTTGAGTCAACTCATATTTTCATTGAGCCGCTTGAGTCATGAGTCGAGTCAGGGAAAAAATCAGCTCCTTGTTTGAGTCAGAGTTGAGTCAGGGCATTCTGAAGTTGAATGATGAGTCGAGTCGGCAAATTTTTTGAGTCGAGCACAACCCTGGTTCCATGCGTCACTTTTGCAATTTTGACCTTGGGTGACGTCATTTATGCCGTCATTTGGATGGTATTAGTTTTTTCGTCAATAACTGCCGATGAAATTGAGCTAGCGAGTCGGGAAAGCCTTAATGGACTCAGGAAGACCTGCCGAATCGAATGGCATGCGACATGATCTTCTTCGACCAATTTCGTGACCTGGGGGCGTTGACTTGACCGTGACCCGAGGTCAACAACCAAAGTTGACCTCACCCAAACAAAAAGTATATCATTCGACTCGCCTGTGTGAGGCGAACACGATGCTGCCAAAACCGCGGCTCTGCAGCCATTTCTTTGCGAGGTTATTCACCAAAAACGGAACCGTACCTTGGGGCACTTGACCTGACCTCAGACGTCACTGGTTGACCCAGGATGCTAAAATCCGGCGTCAATCTCTGCGTTTGGTAACGGCGCACACGCTCGTTTTTTTCCGCGACGCGCTAGCTCAACCAAGGGCGAAACGGAACGGCGAGAGGGCTGTACCCGCCCCGCCCCCTCGACCGGCACGTATTTAGAAAACCAATAGTGGGCGTAAAATGACCACCGCAGTCGACGCGCCCGTAAACCCTAATGAACGAAGAAAACCAATAGTTCCAGCGAGGGTTAATTAATGGCATAGGGGATATACTGAGTAGGAGCCGGAGCCGGACCATTTTACTCGGAGCGGGAGCCGCCATTGCAATTCATCCGGAAGCGGAGGCGATATTTTTCTCCGGAGCCGGAGCCGTCTGAAAGTTCCACGGCTCCGCATCCCTGCCAGGCACCCATCGAAAATCAAATTGCGAGACATTTTGAGCCACGGTGCACTCATTCAGCTTTATATGATGGCTTAAGACAACTGTTAGCACAAAGTTCTACTGCGGTAATGTTCTGGCATTACAAAAACTGCAAGATGTTTTACTTTACACCGCTATTACTAGAAAAGTTGTGAACCGATTTTCTTATTTCTTGCACGATGACGAGAAGATCTGCAATTCAATTCTGGACAGGTAGCCGAAGTTCCACATTAATATTATGTTTGCGGCGCGAGTTATTGGCGAAAAACAGGAGGGGTGGGCGAAATCCCCCCCCCCCTTCCACTGCGCGTGTTAACCCGGCAGGCGGTGGGCCTACCAGCCACCTTCCACGCGGTGGGGGGGGGGGGGCACTTTTTTGCCCCCCCCCGTATCTCCGAAACTACTGGACGGATCCGGAAAATTCAAACGGCGTTCGATAGCCCTGTCAAATTTGTCGAGGGAAACCAAATTTCATTGACCTCGGGGTCACCGATGACGTCACAGGTCAGGTCAAAGATAAAATGTTTCACCGTTCACAGGGCTTCTAGGGAAAGCGCTATAACACCGAGTAAAACGCATTTTGTCGAAAATCAGCGATAAGGCGTCAGTTGTCTAGTACATATGTTGCTATTAGAGGTCACTGGTCATACCAGGTCAGGTCACAGGTCAGGTCACCAAAGGTCACCAAGGGTCACCACATGAGCCCAACTTTACTAAGGTGATGTGATGCATGTTTTATGGCCAGTTTTTCATTTCCAACTCAATGGTGTTGGTTATAAGACCATCAGGTACGGTTTAGGTCACTTTCTGGTGGAGGTCAGGTCAAGGTCAGGTCAAAAAAGCTCAAATTTCAAAGTTGATATTTTTGCATAAAATGGGTATCGATTCGATGCAGCTTGTCACGGGGAGTCTAATGGTGGTCTTTGTTTTGCGCTACGAGGTCTAGAATTGCTAAAAATTGAGTTTGAAAATTTGACGTCATCAATTTTGAACAGTTTTTTCGCTATAACTTGGCCAAAAAACGAGGTATCGATCTCAAATTCGGTATGTAGATAGAAGGCGATAGGGACTATTACATATATTCCGGTTTTTTCGAAATTCAAAAAACTTTTTGGATTTTTTGGCTATTATATTCAAAAAATCTATTTTTTGATTTTTGGGGGTCAAAATCCAAAAAATTCGAAAAACCGAAATAGCAGTTTTGTAGCCCTTTTGATTCCACACCTTTTATGTCAAAAACATTTTTCTGTATCTCTAAAGCTGTAGGCCTGACAGCTCTTCCCGCGAAACCTTTTTTTGGGTCGAAAATGGCAAAAATGACGTCACTCTTACGTCATTAGCGGCCAACCTATCATAGCCTTTGGAAAAAATTTTTGGTCACCATGTGCGCTAGCTGCTCCCGGGAGGGTACTGAAAGTTTGGTGACGATCGGCGCAGCGGTTCTCGAGATATATCGAAAAAAGTAAAGGGGGGGGGCAAAAAAATGCCCCCCCCCCACCGCCTGGAAGGTTAACCCGCGCCCCGCTGGGGAGGGGGAGAGGGCAGAATCTGCCCCCTCCCCTTTTTCGTCAATAACTTCTAAACGCGTTACGCCAGCGACGTCAAACTCTCAGTACCTCATCATACATCAATTTGACACGTTCCCTAAAAATTTGAGCGAAATCCGTCGGAAATTGTTTGAGAAAATGGTATTTTAGTGACGTCCTCGCCATTTTCGCCTCGAGCACGGCAAAATTTCAAACGCCGCTAACATCTTTTTTAAAGGAATCAAGACGTAACAAAAAAGGTTATACGTGATTTTACTTTGTCTATCAAATGGATATCTCGTTTTTTTGAAAATTTTGGATTTTGGCCCACATTTTTTTCTTCAGAAAACTGATATTTGGGAAAATAATTATAAAATCCAAAGTTTTGAGTGTATCGAAAAAACCGGAATATATGTCAGAGAAGTGGTCTATGTACACCTACATACCAATTTTTAGAAGAATCGGTTAAAAAATGTGGGAGTTATTCAAAATTTTATGACGTCACGACACACAAAATTTTTGAAACATAAATTTTTGGAAGTTCTAGACCTCGAACGGAAACAAAAATAGCATCATTCGATTCGCCGTGAAAAACTCCATCAGATATACACATTTTAGGCCTTAACAACCAACTTCAAAATTTGACCTCACTTGACCTGACCTTGACCTGAACTCGACCTGAAATTCATCCAGATGTGGTCCATATCACTCATTGAGTGTGCCTATTGAATTCTATGAATAAAATGACCCATAAGACATTGTCGCACGTGTCGTTTTCTATATTTCGTTTTTGGTGACCTGACCTGACCTTGACCTTTGCATGATACCTATTGTATGCAACGAATATTGTCTTGGTAGCCTAAGAACACGTTTTGGGCAATCGGTCTCAGTCCATTCTTCGGCAACTACAGTGCAAGGCCGATACTGTAGAAACTTGCATTTTGTACCCTTGACCTGACCTGGACCTGACCTCTGACCTGCTAAAGCAAAAATAAAAGGGCAATTTAGATCCGCCTTGTTGAGAGCTTTCGATTGCCGTCGTCCCCGTCTTTCTACGACCATCGGTTCGGAAGTTAGACAGGGGGGGGGGCAGAATCTGCCCCCCCCCCCCCAGCAGGGCGCATATGGCTGAAGTGAATAGCCCAGCGGGGCGCGGGTTAATATATTGACAGTGGCTTGCTGGATAGTGGCGGAGATACTTTCGTACCGTCAACAATGTCGCCTGTTAGTATGAACGTGTGTGTTTGTGTGTTCTGTTACAGGCAAGGCTAGCAACGCTGTCGAGCACCAACCCGCCGCTGGTGAACGGCGAGGTGGTGGAGCTGGACCAGCCGCGGCCGCTGCGCCACGGCGACCTGTTCACCGTGGGCGAGCGGACGTTCCGCTGGACGTACCCGGAGGGCTCGCCGCTGGAGCTGCCGGCCACCGGTGCCGGCGAGCAGCTGCCGACTCCGACCAGACGCCGCAGCAGCGGCGCACGACCGCGGCCCGCCGCCGCCGGCGAGAAGGAAAACGACCCGGGCAGCGGCAACGGCGACACGGCCGGCCAGGCGGCGCCCGGCTCCGCTGAAGGTAACGGCCTGCTCTGGCTGGGCCTCGGGGTGGTGGCGGCGGCAGCGCTGATCACTTTTTGTGCCCGCCGGCCAAACGGTCTCGTAATCCACCTGGACCGCGCCTGACAGCCCGACAGGTGACGGGCACGAAATACCCTGAGACGATCTGTGAATAACGTCTGACACTCGACTGCTCCCACCGAGTTAAATGGAGCTACCAGTACGATCTGAGATACCCGCTATAATTATGAGATACTCAGGCTTGATACGACTTTGTCGCTGCGAAATCCTAGCTCTGCCGAGTGACGACTCTGCGACGGAGCTGTTGAGGGTCACTGTATGGAAACATGTGATACTGATTTAAATATGGTGCCTAAGCATGGAAACATCGAAGCCAAGTACAAATTGACTCTTGTCATTTTAGCATAATACATGCTTACAACAATTAAATTTGTTTCCATTCAGTGATTCTCGACAGCTTTCGAACGAAATAACAAAGTCAGTTCACATTGCGGGGAGACATTCCGTTATTTCGTCAATTAGTTACTCAAATGGCATTCCGGTATTCAGATCATTTCGACGTCGTTGTTTAAGCAGCACTATGGCAAGTTAATTACTTTTAATGTGTTCTAGATGAACTATTTAGCGTATTCTCAGTTATCAGTTTTGACTAATCGATAGTTAATGTGTCATTTTTTGTGTTGTTTCTGAAGCACGGATATTGGCGATATTGAAAATGAACGATTACTATTAACACTTTCCTAGCGGTCAATGCAAGAAATCGCGGAATGATTTGCATGACGTACTGACACGCGTTTCTGATCGACACAGCATGTATGTAAACGGAATTTCCATTCGTTTTTGTCCCTCCTGACATTTTAAGAACACAAGGTGACTATAGATATCAGGTGGCTGAAATGTTTCTCAATCTGGTAGGTGCGTGATGGTATCTTTTATTCAAAGCAACTCGATGGTAAGAGAAGACATGTTTAGTGAGAAAACTTTACTTTAGCTTGACCCAGCGTGAAAAAAGCTAGAGTCGATAGACTCCACCGTTTCCTAATGGAACACCTCGTCTCCTGTAGGCGGGCGGCCTCTCAAACGAATTCACTCGGAGGAGGTGCTCTCGGTGCTGGGCGCCAGCGAGGCCAAACGGAAGCGGGTCTCGTTCGGTCCGATGCTGAGTCCGGAGCAGTTCAACCGGAAGCTGCCGCCGTCGACGCCGGTCAAGAAGGGCGGCCGCCTGTCGACTCACACTCCGCTGGTGCAGGTGGGTGGCCGACTGGAGCGGTGGCTGGCTCCCGGACCCGACCAGCCGCGCCTGGCTGGCCTCAGGCCAGTTTTGCCAACAGAAATAACGCCGACTTTGATTATATTTAGCCGTTAATTTCGTCCACAAGTTTCACCAACCGCGCGGAAAAACAACTGCTGATGTGAAAATATCATTTATGAAGGCTGGTATTTTTTTCACATCAGCGTTTCACGAAACACGTGGGCGGCTTCAGTCTAAAAATACTCTCAGCCGGCCAGATTTCTGTCGGCAAAACTGACCTATGATCCAGGTAGGTACGATTTACAGGGTGTCCCATTAGTTCGTTCTCACCTAAATTTTACGTTTTTAGGCTCTCTTGCTTAAAGGCACGCTGGAATTGGTTCGTTACTGGGCTTACGTGGTTGCCATGGCTGGTAGAAATATGCTCCAAAGTAACTAATTTCTGTAGACAAAATAGTTTTGCTAGAGAGCCCGTTTCCTACACAGACGGCTAACGCCGCAACATAGAGGTCTCCAATACGGGTACGTCTCGGTATTTAGTCAGCACGTGACCATTCGCGACGATTGAGGGCAGTGTCCCAAAATTATATTTTGGCTTGGGCGTCAGAGGGGAATATTCGTCACTATAAAGAGGGCTGAGAGTGGAAAATTGCCAGTTAGAAAAGTACAAAAAAGAGCAGAAAACATATATCAACAATTAATTTGTGAGTGTTGGAGGATGTGGGAGCTGCCTCAAAAGATCATTGAATCAGATATGGAAGGAGGTACAAGCTGGTGCACGCAGATGCTCTTAATTGGTAAACTAGGGAGTGAAAAATCGCTCTGGAAAATTGGAGGTGGGAGTGGAAAATTATTTTGATTTGGATGTTACTTCCCACCCAAACTGGCAAATTTTGGGACACTGATTGAGGGTGATTGAGGCCTACCAGTCTGTAGACAATGTCCATCGCTAACTGGACGCACAGTCAGCAAGTGACACCGATGATTTGTCGGGAGTCAATCATTGCAAGTTTATCCTCTTTTTTGTCAGCTCTCAGGAGTGAGCCATGCGGCCAAAACTGTGTGGCGCCAAAGTGGCCATCAAAAAGGTCAAAGGGTTAGAAAGTTGGTAAGCAGACTTTTCAGGATGGATTACCAGCTGTCTAAGAGTGTTCTTTCGGGGTACATAACTCAAGGTGACTTAAGCTTTGCTTACCGGAGGGCTCAAAACAGTCAAAAACGTCTTAAAATGGCCAAACATGAGTTTCGTTACGCCTGAGGCTAAAAAAACTAAAGGGCTGAGGACATCAACCAGGTCATCTGGACTAACTAGTCCACGTTCGAGATGAAACACCCGTCCAAACCCGAAAACAACCCCATAAGGGCGAAGGAGGAGGAGGCCTCCTTTTCGTCCCGTTATGTTCCTATGCGAAAGGCCAAGGTCACGGTATTGTGGGGTTATAAGCGTCCAGACGCTGACCAGGTTGCGATTGGTGTCCCAGAAACAGCTTTGGGAAGCATAATGCTTTTCCAAGAACATCTAGGAGGAGTTTCAACCCTCAAGCTGAACTCGAACCGCGAGTATGAACACATTTATAGAGGAGAAAATGGCATCCGAGAGGTCGTAGGCCCATCTTCAGGCAAGACAGTGCATCAGTGCACAGGTCAAGCAAAGCTTAAAAGCGGTGCAAGGAGACTGTGACAGGCGTTTGTGGCAAAACCACATGCCAGGCACCTCATCGGGTCAGAATTTCAAAAAAATTTGTTGGTTATGCTGAAAATTAGGCTCGTCGAAGCGTAGCGCTGTTCCAGCCTCGAGGAGCTCACGACGCATGTCAAGTCAGTCTGGATTAACTTTAAGCCTGCTATGCAGCCAAACATGCCGGTTGGCATTCCGCAGCATGTGTTCATGTGTTTGCCTATTAAATGGGGAGCACATTGAGGGGTCACAAATATATCAAGACGCAATGTACTCTGTTTCACATGCAAATATAATGTGAGAACGAACTTATGAGACACCCTGTATTTGCACCTCGGACGGTCCATATGCAATTTGTATTGTTATTGTGCTATGAAGGCATCGAAAATCGTATCGAAGGCAATATAGTTAGAGCTTGACCCGTGCCCCGACGCCCCGCTGGGGCTCCTGGATTTGCACGATTTGCTGGGTAAAATTTCGGCGACTTCCAGGTCAAACTTCGACAATATTCGACGAACGGGCGCATAGCTCAGGAACGGATAGATGCTGTGGCGCTGCGGAAAAGCGCATTCGAAAGCTCTTTTAACGTTATTTTTTAATACTGTCCTCAGCTTTGACCTTAGGTCAACGGTTTAGCATGCAGGGGACAAAAAAAACTGCCAAAATAGGCGTTTTTACTGAGTTTTTTTTTGTAACAACTTTTGACTCAAAGCTTGCACGAGCTTACTTTCACCAACATCGTCTTCTTTCCGACGAGACGCATCGAATGAACTATTATTTGACCTTGAAAGTTCAACTTTGAAATTTGATCTCAAGTCAAGGTCATGACTCATGACCTGACCGGAAAAGGTCGTGCTGCATATCAGTCGATCGTATCGTCGAGCTGAACACAGCCAAAGCGGTTTCATCGCTCTAAAAAGTGACGAGCGAAAACTGTTAGATACCATTCGTGACCTGAGATGACCTCAGGGACATAAGGAGAAGTTGCAGGTGCAATTTTCCGGTTCAGTGTGTCATGATTGCTTGTAATTCGGCGTTTGAGACTTGAGTGTTTACAATGACGCTCGTTCAAAAGAGGCGCCTTTTAATTTTCTCGCATTTGCAATTCTGAACTGAGGAAGGACCGTGTCCGAAATATATTCATTTTTTAATTAATTTTGGAACCTTTCGCATGTTGCAATTATTGAGCATGAGGTTATCTTTAAAAACAAATATATGCCATAATGCTATGCGACAATGCTTTGTCACAATGCATAAATAGTTATATGTCAAAGTACTTCGCCGTTTACTTTCAAAAATTCAAATTACAAGAGTCTAGAAAAGTATGTGAACGAAATAAGGAGATAATCCTTGGAAACGAATGGTGTTCTGGAACCTAATCATTGTGTACATGACTTTACAAGAATAATAACTAGACTATTTATCATCATAAAATATAAATGTCATACAGTGCTGCAAGAATATCTGGGCTGTCCTTTGAAAGTTCGGGATATGTGCGCGAAAAGGCCACTAGTCGGTGTACCCTAAATTCCCAATAAGCAAACAAATAAAAAGGTCGGGCTAGTTTTTCCAGCAGGTCCTAGTTACATAAAACTGAGTGCGTACCCGGTTTTTCTTTTACCTTTGTTACGCAGTGACAATAATTCAAACGAACTACAAGAGAGGAGCAGAAAGTATTGTTTAAACCATTTGTATGTGTAGTAAAAATAAATAGTATTTTTTATGATGTATGAACTTCGCTACATAGTAACTTGCGCTCCACTTGCTTTCACCTTTGGTAAAGTCTAATGCCAGTGGTGGGTTTTGTTCGGCAGACGGTCATCATGGAGGAGTCGGACACCGTGGTACACACCCCGGTCAGAGGCCTCCTCAAGCGCAAACTGAGACGCTCGCAGTCAAAGTCGCCGAAGCCGTCCACTCCGGCCAAACGCCCGTCTCCGAAACAAAGTCCCAAGTCGGGGATCGCCACGTTGGGCGCGACGGTGAATGCCACTCCCAAGAAGTCGTCACCGAAAACGTCCCCAAGGGAACCCGCTCAAAAGGGCACGTCCACTATAACGTCGCCCCAGAGCACGCCCAAGTCCGGTAAAGGGGCATCTCCTGCGAAGCCATCTTCGTCGCCGCGCTCCAGCCCCAGGATGGCGAGCACGGCCGATGTCCTCTCTACCGCGTTGACGGTAGTCAACAATAAAGACGTGCTTGTCACACCGAGTCCAAGGGGAACTTCCCTTACCAGGCCTACTCCCAACAAGTCTCCGATCCAGGGAACACCAACTCCGAAGAAGTCTCTGATCCTGGCTACACCAACTCCGAAGAAGGGTGCTACTCTGGAGAAGTTAACTACTCCTAAGAGGGGCACTACTCCGAGGAAGGGTATTACTCCGGACAAGGGTACTACTCTGAAAAAGGGAACTACTCCGATAAAAGATGCTACTCCGAAGAAGGGTAATTCTCCTAAGACTGTCACTCCTACAAAGACAGCGACTCCTAAGCTGTCCACTTCGAAGAAAGCTCTCACGCCTAAGACTGCCACTCCAAAGAAAGTAGTAGCCAGCCGTAAAACGCCCACTCCTAAGAAGGTGACAAGTGCAGCTAGTATGCTTACTCCTAAAAGGCTAACTAGCCCCAAAGCAGTTACTCCCAAGAGCTTGCGCGCCTCAGAAAAGTCGCCTGCTTCCGTGGAGCGGCGTTCGGTGTCTTTGTTGGCGTCGAAAGTGACGCCGCGCAGTCCGAAGGGGACGCTTTCCACGCCGAAAACTGTCAAGACACCGATGTCTGCAAATGTACACACACCTAAGAGCACGGTGTCTCCTGGAAAGACCCCCGCCAGTAAAACACCGACTCCTAAGAAGACTCCAGCTGCCTCAAGAAAGGCAGCGGAAAGTCCCAAGTCGGTTACCCCGAGTAAAGTTGCCAGTCCCAAAACGACTACTCCCAAGCGGGGCAGCACGCCAATGAAGTCCATGTCCAAGGAGACAGGCACTCCTAAGACACCAGGGTCGATGCAGCGGCGCTCAGTGGCTGTCACATCCTCGAAGGTTACACCGCGCTCTGCTAAGGCAACAACGATCACACCGAGAAGGAAGAGCGAATCGACTTTGGTCGTTAAAAGCGGAAAGAAAACTTCGCGGGCCTCGAGTGGCCAGGCCGGGACTGCTGCTCAGACTCCTACCATACGTGTCTCCATGTCGAAAACGGCGCTATCCAGGTCCGCGAAGCGAGCATCCGCCACGCCTGCCGCCTCGACTGCGAAGAAACTTAAAGGTGAGTGCTTATCTGCGCATTGATACGGTACATATGAAGTCCTCTTTTTGGTTTAAAATATACAATGTAGCCTTTATTGTCTTATAAGGTTATAAGGTGAATGGAGAAAATATGTATTTTTGGACAGAATCCTTTGTTATGATGTCATTGGAGGTGCATTTCACCAGCCATTATCGTAATCTGGAAATACGTTTGTGATTTTACATGTTTTTTTTTTTTAACTGACCAAAATGACCTTTGCGGTCGGCGCGCCCAAAAACCCCAATAAACAAGCAAATCAAGATTCACTTCAGTTCGGAACGTTTCATTTTATAAAAGGAGATTTGATTGATGTCGCTGCACACTTTCATTAAGTCTTGTTCCGTACAGATATTGAAAGATAAATAGTGCCATCGTTCGCTCACCTAACGAAATATCATGTATGTAACATTTCAGTAGCTGGCTATATGTAGGACAGAGTACTGGTATGCGCTTGTAGTAGTTAGTGAAGCTGTGCTTCGTTGTTTTTCTGACTTTATCTCGGTTTTGTTTTAGATGTTGCGAAGAAAACGCCGGCAACACCTCGTCAGAACGCAAAGACACCGAAGACCGCGTCGAAAAGCACCCGTGGAAAGACGCCAAGCCGCAAGTTCAAGCTGACCTACGCGGATATGTTAAAGAAAAATCTAAAGAACAAATACATGAAGCTCGCTAAGTCTGCCAAGAAGGCTCCGGCGAAAACCAAGAAACCGAAAGCTCTCAAAACACCCACGTTGAGTACGGTAAGTTCACGAAAACAACAGTGCAAATATTGTGATCATTTTAATTTGGCCTGGCTCATTTTTAGCATGTCCAGCATTCAGGGTTGTGCTTGACTCATGAGTCGAGTCAGAAATTTGACTCAACTCTGACTCAAATGAGTCAGATTTGAGTCGAGTCGGATAAAATGTTGAACTGTTGAGTTGAGTCAGAGTTGAGTCGGACAAAAATATTAAGGTGTTGAGTTGAGTCAGAGCTGACTCAGTAAAATAACTTTTGACATTGAGCTGAGTCAAGCATTTAGGAACATGAGTCAGCTGACTCAACTCTCTAGAAACAATTTATAATATAAGCTTTTCACCCCCCCCCCCGCTTAATAACTTAGCCCTTGCCCTGCTGCCTGATTTTTTTTACCCCCCCCCCCCCGCTCAACAATTTTTTATCTGAGTCAATTTTGAGTCAACTCACTTGACTCAACAAAAAATTTGAGTCAAGTTTGAGTCGACTCACATTTTCATTGAGCCGCTTGAGTCATGAGTCGAGTCAAGGGAAAAATTCAGCTCCTTCTTTGAGTCAGAGTTGAGTCAGGGCTTTCTGAAGTTGAATGATGAGTCGAGTCGGCAATTTTTTTTTTAGTCGAGCACAACCCTGCCAGCATTGTTTCGGGTCAGATCACTAGGCCCAATCTTATAAATGCCTTTGACTTTGACTTTGACTTTTGACTTTGAAGGATTTCAGGAAGTGAGGCCTCTTCATGAGGCCTGTAGCTCCCATACGTAGTTTTGTTTTGAATAGGCCATGTGTTTATCTCAGTCCGGACTTGCGTCTACGTTGAATATCAGTGGGCTTGAAATATGACCTCTTCAGTTAACAGCGTCGCCATTCCAGTTCATACCACTTCTCGCACCAAAACTGATCCAGACTTGATTTAAACGAATTCAAGGACGGCGCAGTCACCACATCTTGCGGTAAGCTATTCCAGTCGTCAATTGCTCTAACTCCCAGATGATGACGTCTCACTGTTTTGACAGCTAAGGGTTTCCTGAGTCGCAGCTGGTGTCCCCTGGTGCGATGCTCTCCTGCTACGGGCTCAAACAATGGGTCCATCTGCATTTTGCCAGTCATGATTTTATACATAGTGAGCATGTCACCTCTTTTTCTCCTGTAGACCAGACTTGGCAAGTTCAACTTCTTAAGTCTGTCCTGGTATGACAGTTGGCGTATTTCTGGAACGAGTCGGGTTGCACGTCTTTGAATTCTTTCAATTTTCTTCTGATCACCGATGTACGTGGGGCCCCAAACGATATTTCCGTATTCAATTATCGGCCGAACTAAGGCTTTATACAGCATGGACATTGCTTTTGAGTTAAGAAAATCAAAGGATTTCCGAATCAGCCCCAGAATCGCATTTGCCTTCTTCATTGCTACTGCCGTCTGATCGTGAAAGGCAAGTTTTTCGTCAACTACGACTCCAAGATCCCTTTCATTGGTGACGCCGTCGATCATGTTCCCTGCTATGTGATATGTGTGCCTTGGATTTCGGTGGCCGAGGTGCAGAGTATGACACTTGTTTGTGTTTAGAGGCAGCTGCCATATAGATGTCCACTTCACAATAGCATCGATATCACTCTGCAGTGCCTCAATATTTTCTTGTGATGTCACATCTCCGTATACCTTGGTATCGTCTGCAAATAACTTCAGTGGTTTTGATACGACAGACGGGATATCGTTGACAAAGATAAGGAAACACAGAGGCCCCAGCACTGAACCTTGTGGGATTCCACTATCCACGCTTTTCCACCCTGATAGTTCACCGTCAACATTGACCCGCTGTCGCCTCCCTTTCAAAAAGTCTGACATCCACACATGTAGCTTCCCTCTGATTCCATAAGCTGCTAGCTTTTTCAAAAGTCGTTCGTGAGGCACGGTATCAAATGCCTTTCTGAAATCTAGATACACTACATCAACTGGTTTCCCTTGTTCCAACATATTCGTCCAGTCTTCCATGCATGTAAGAAGTTGCGCCTCACACGACTTCTTTGGAAGAAATCCGTACTGGGCGTCTGTCAGTAATCGATTCCCAAGCAGGTGTTCTAGTACAGCATCTCTGATCAGTGACTCCATGATCTTTCCTGGAACGGACGTGAGACTAATCGGTCGATAATTACCGGGGTCTCTGCGACTTCCTTTTTTAAAAATTGGTGTAACAATTGCTTCTTTCCATTGTTTTGGCAGTATTCCACTTTCCAGGGACTTTCGGAAGATCAGGCTAAGTGGCAAGCTGAGAGAACTCGAGAGTTCCTTCAAGACGCGTGGGTGAAACATGTCAGGTCCTGGAGACTTGCTTGGATTTAGCGACACCAGTTTCGTTGCCACAGCTGCTGGGGTTATGATTATGTCTTCAATTGGTTCTCCTTCGTAAACTTCACCAATTTGCGGCATCGTCTCGAGATTTTCTTTCGTGAATACGCTTGAAAAGAACTTATTTAGCACCTCGGCTTTCTCTCTGTCAGTTTCTGCGATCGTTCCATCTCCCCGGTTCAAGCTCTCCACTGTCACTCGGGTCTTCGTCTTAGTCTTCACGTATGCCCAGAAGGCTTTTGGCTTCTCTTTTATCTGCGAAACCAGATTGTTTTCAAACTGCTTCTTCAGCTTTCTGGACAGTGCTCTAAGAGCGTTCCTAGTCTTTCTATAAGTGGCAAAGTGTTGCGGCTGGCCTGTGAGTAAATACCGCTTCCACTGCTTCTCCTTTCTTCTTCTCAAGCGCAGAGCCGAGTCAGTCATGTATATGTTCCTCTTCTTTTTCGATGTTTTTCGACAGGGGACATACTCTTGGAGGATTGCTTGCAGGTGACCGCTAAAGTAATCCCAAGCTTCTTGAACATTTTTATTCTGCAGCACTTCTCTCCAGTCAGTGTTCTCAAGGATGTGACCGATTCTTCTGAAATCTGCGCGGTTATAATCCGGTTTTGGAGTTGAGTCTCGCTTTTCTTCAGTATAGCACAGCAAGTCGAATGAAATGCAAAGATGATCACTCAGCCCAATAGCTGGAAGGTATTCGGTATTGGTGACCATGCCCTCTTCGTTTGTGAAAATGAGATCTAAAATCTCGGATCGCTCGCCTAAGCGATGCCTGGTGTATTGATCTACATGCTGGAAAAGAAAGTTATCGTGAACTAGTTTCAAAAACTGATCTGAGGCATGTCCCGCTTGGTGTATACTTAGCGAGTGGTCCCAATTTATTCCTTTGATGTTAAAATCACCGCAGATTACTAGATGAGTAGCGTTTGCACACACAGCTTGACGGAAAACCTCAGCTATTCCGCAGAGGGATTCTTCTAATCGTCTTGAAGGACTCCTATAGTATCCCCCAAGGAGCAGCCGTAGAAAGGATTTGGCAGCACTGGCACAGAAAACTCATGTTTCACAGAAACACTCAGCACTGGTTCAGCTGCAGAAAACGACTGATGGTGCATATAAATGAACGAACTGAGTGTATGCAAACAGTTGCAGTGGGCTAAAAATTCAGTACGGCTACAAGAGTCATGAACTAGCTTTTTCTGACGATCCCGAAGCTCGATGATCACTATCGTATAACCCAAGCTTTTCTTTCTTCACAGGAGGTCCCTGGCAGTTTCTCGTTTGGCTCTCCGACTACAGGCCACGCGCAGTCTCCGCCAACTTACGTACTGCACGGCAAGGCGGCACCCAAACGGGCGCTGTCCGCCAAGAAGCCGCGTACGCCCGCCGCACGGCCGGCCGCTAAGGCGACTAAGTCACCTGCTGCGCGGCGCTCGAAGGCAGATAAGAGTCTAACGGCCGTCCGGTCGCCGCCGTCCCGCCGGTCTTCAGCCAGCTCCCGCAAGTCAATGACGACGACGATGGATAAAACCTTTGACATGGATTGCGTACAGACGCCCGACATTTCGCAGGACATGTTCGTGTCGCCGATGGGAACGCCCCGACGCCCGCTACTCACGCCCGGCAGGATCGGAGCGATGCTGTTGGAGCAGGCAACACCGGACGCGCCTGGCCCGGACGAAGTTGAGTCGGTGACGCCCAAGCGTTCGGGCAGGAAAGCGGATTATACCAATGTGTCTGGTGTCAAACAGATGATGAGAACTCCGAAGTCTGCTGGAACAACGCCTAAGGCTGACTATACCCAGGTTGCTGGCGTAAAGAAGCTGTTGAGAACTCCGAACGTTGTCGCTTCTTCTCCTCAGGCAGACTATACGGATGTTGCGGGAGTCAAGGGCTTGATGAAGACGCCGCGAGGGAAAGCCGCGACTCCAAGTGCCGACTACACAAGCGTTGAAGGCGTAAAGAAGTTGATGAAGACACCGAGAGCCAGTGCCCGCACGCCTAAAGCTGACTATTCACAGGTTGCTGGCGTGAAAAGGCTTTTGAAGACGCCAACATCTGTGGCGTCTCCGCAGGCAGACTATACGAATGTCGCAGGTGTCAAGAAACTTCTCAGAACGCCAAGGGCTGCTCCATCTCCGAAGGCCGACTACACGAATGTCGCAGGTGTCAAGAGGCTTCTCAAAACGCCGACGGCTGTCTCATCTCCGAAGGCCGACTACACGAATGTGGCAGGTGTCAAGAGGCTTCTCAAGACTCCGAGGGCTGCTCCATCTCCGAAGGCCGACTACACGAATGTGGCAGGTGTCAAGAGGCTTCTCAAGACTCCGAGGGCTGCTCCATCTCCGAAGGCCGACTACACGAATGTCGCAGGTGTCAAGAGTCTTCTCAAAACGCCGACGGCTGTCTCATCTCCGAAGGCCGACTACACGAATGTCGCAGGTGTCAAAAGGCTTCTTAGAACACCGACGACTGTTTCGTCGCCTAAGGCAGACTACACGAATGTCGCAGGCGTCAAGAGGCTTCTGAAAACGCCAAAGACTGTGTCCTCTCCGAAGGCCGACTACACGGATGTAGCAGGGGTGAAGAAATTGCTGAGGACACCACGCCGCGCTGGCCAACATCTTGACGATCTAACGAACGTTGAGGGCGTGCAGAGGCTGTTCAGTACGCCAGAGGTTGTGGGCGATTCCCCAGCTGTCACTGAAATGCCGTCACCAGGCAAAAAGCGGGCTGCTGGTGAGGCTTTGCCTGGTGATCGTGGCTCTGAAAAGGCAAAGTCTGATACACAAGAGAATCATGAAGTCAGTGCAACAGAGCCTCAAGCTTCAGCCCCTGCGAAACGTCTTCGTAAGTCATCAGCTTCAGTAGTCTCAGAGCCAGAAGTAGTCGCTGTTGAGCCAGCCCCGAAACGTGGTGGCCGGTCGCGAAAGGCGGTAACGTCTGAGCCAGAAGCTGTTGTGGATGTGCCACCTCCAAAACGTGGTGGTCGATCGCGAAAAGCGGCAACTTCTGAGCCAGAAGTGATTGTTGAGGTGCCCACCCCGAAACGCGGTGGCCGCTCACAGACGGTTGTTGCGTCTGAGCCAGAAGTCACTGATGCGCCAGCTCCGAAACGCGGCCGCTCGCAAAAGGCGGTCACGTCTGAGCCGGAAGTCGTTGCTGAGGGGCCAGCTCCGAAACGAAGTGGTCGATCACGAAAAACGGCTTTGTCTGAGCCAGAGGATGTCGCTGAGGTTTTGGCCCCGAAACGTGGTAGTTCGCGAAAGGCGGCAATATCTGAGCCAAAGGTCGCTGAAGTGCAAGCCCCGAAACGTGGTCGTTCGCGAAAGGCAGCTTCTGAGCCAGAAGTCATTGCTGAGGTGCCCACCCCGAAACGCGGTGGCCGCTCACAGAAGGTTACGACTGAGCAAGAAGTCGTTGAAGTGTCAGCTCCGAAACGCGGCCGTTCGCGAAAGGCGGTTGCGTCTGAGCCAGAAGTCGCTGAGTTGCCAATCGCGAAGCGTGGTGGTCGATCGCGGAAGGCGGCAACGTCTGAGCCTGAGGTCGCTGAAGTGCCAGCTGCGAAACGCGGTGGCCGCACACAAAAGGGGGTCGAGCCAGAGGTTGCTGAGTTGTCAGCCCCGAAGCGTGGTGGTCGATCACGAAAGGCGGCAACGTCTGAGCCTGAGGTCGCTGAAGTGTCAGCTCCGAAACGCGGTGGGCGTTCTCAAAAGGTGGATGCGTCGGAGCCAGAAGTGGCTGAGGTGCCAGCCCCGAAACGAGGTGGTCGATCGCGAAAGGTGGTAGAGTCGGAGCCAGAGGTTGTCGCTGTGGTTCCGGCCCCGAAACGCGTTGGCCGCTCAAAGAAGGTGGTCGCGTCTGAGCCAGAGGTCGCTGAAGTGCCAGCCCCGAAGCGTGGTGGTCGGTCGCGAAAGGTGGTCGAGTCTGAGCCAGAGATTGTCGTTGTGGTTCCGGCCCCGAAACGTGGCGACCGCTCAAAGAAGGTGGTTGTGTCCGAGCCAGAAGAAGTTGGTGAAGTGCTAGCTCCGAAACGCGGCCGCTCGCGAAAGACCTCTGAGCCGGAAGTAGCTGCTGAGGTTCCGGCCCCGAAACGTGGCCGTTCGCGAAAGGCAGTTTCTGAATCAGAAGAAGTTGCTGAGGTACCAGCCCCTAAACGCGGTGGCCGTTCACAGAAGGTGGTTGCGTCGGAGCCAGAAGTGACCGAGGTGCCAGCTCCGAAACGTGGTGGCCGGTCTCGAAAGGCGGTCGCCTCTGAGGAGGCAGATGTCACTGATGAGGTGCCAGCCTCGGAACGTGGCGGCCGGTCGCGAAGAGTGGCCATCACTGAACCCAGCGTACCTGCCGATGTGCCGACCACTAAACGTGGTGGTCGGGCGCAGAAAGCGACTCCGTCTGCTGCTGCCTCCGAGCAGCCTTCCACTGCGCCAAGAGGCAGCCGGAAGCGCGCTGCTGCCGAGCCACCGACTGCCGTCAGCCCGCCAAAACGACGGTAAGTGGCTGCATGGTGGCGGGAGGGGGGCTCGTAAACAGTGATAATGAGGATGCGTATTTGGCGTTGTTTTAGTTTTTGTCTCGCTATCATGGAGAAGAAAACTCTATTAGCTCTTTTGGTTTTATTCTCCATTATGTTGACTAATATGTAGATACGGAAATGAAACTCGTCTTACTACAAAGTATCAATGTGATTTCAATTTAACGTATGAGTAATGGTTACCGCAAGCTCCATGCCCCGCTTGTACCTTTAAAATATGCAGATAGTGATATTTCATCCCAACGTGATCGATTTGCGGCCGATGCTCGGGGATTGAGGTGACATGGGGTTTGTCATCGGTTTTATTTTGTTATTTTTGTTTCAGGGCTACACGTTCTAAACGTTAGAATTCGCACTTCTATTCAACGGCAAAGACTGCAAGCAGACAAACCGCAACACCAAAATGAAGGACACAGACGCGGCCATCTTTAGTGTTTTAGTGTCTGCGTAATTCGTATGAGTTATTCCACATGGCTCGGCATTGTACATAGTTCATTGTTTCTACTGAAGTCTGAGACTTAGACTTATAGTATGGGTAGTCCATGGTTTAAGCAAATTAATTGTTAGTTTACCTGAAACGACGATCGCGTTAGGCGACACGACATTTTACGAACGATTGTGGATTGTTTCCGGTGCACGATGAGCTGCCGTGTCAAGTACAACCAGCGCAGTCTGGGCTTCCAGCCAGGCTGCGCCAGTATGTGAGTGGGCGCCGCCTGGCGACCGCTGCTCGCACGTGTGCTGATGGGACCATGGGGTGTGTGGTGTCGCATTCGGTGGGCGAACGGTATGTACGTAGATGCTAGACATTCGATGTGTTTGCGTGTGTGTATGCTAGAAATGCTCGTCTTACAGAAGTACGCTATCCTGTCAATCACCCTCCTGTACGGATGAATGCTTACTGGTTTAATACATGCCAAAAATGTCACATTTTCCATTGTACGATCAGACTAGAGGTATCGAAAGATATTCCTGTGAAATATACAGGCAGCGTTAATCTGTTGGGTGTATGTCACTGTATCAGCTCGATGCGTCGATGACAGACGTGTATCGACGCATGGCAGACATTACCTACTCAGCAGTTTTTAACTACCGTCTGACTAGTGAAATTCGGTGGAAATGTACAACACAATTCGGAACCCATGTATCGCACGTCGTATCAACGACACATTGTTATCTGCGTCTCATGCACCACCCCCACACCAACCCATGGCCCTAGAACTACCACCCACCCCGAAATCGAAACGCCAGTGGTTTGTTTTCACACCATTTATTTTAACAAAGTTGAGGCACAATACACATGATGGGATTGCTTAATGGAAAAATTTGTGGATGAATTAAGCCATTCTACTTCCTTCGAACGTCCCAATGCCCAATTATCTGGCTAGCACTTGACACATGGCTGGTAAAGACACACGAGACACGAAGGTTAGGAGTGGGCGGCGCGGGAGTGGCGGGCGCGGCCGGCGCCTTGTCAGACGCCTATGGCACTACCCTAGTCAGCGGGTAGAAGAGCGACGCGTACCGGGCGAGGGCGCGCACGCGCCGGCTAATAACTGTCACGTAACAGCATATGATAACTGGGTAAATTGAACTGTGTAACGAGCCCGCCGCGGAACGGCGGCGCACCGGACAGCCGACGGCGCCACTGCCCGGCGGCAAATCAGGACCGTCCGGTGGGCCTACAATAATCCGGGTGGGCGCCGAGACGGGTGCGGGGCGGTCAGCGCGCCGGCCGCGCCCCGGCACCACACCGGTCAACGCAACTACAGGCAAAATGCACGGCGGCACTCATACACGTAACAGTACTGGATTTAGAGAATATAATGGCACGCTTGACAACAAGAGATCATACCGAGTGGCAACGAATAACTGGTGGGTTGGCGGCTGGGCCCGGTCCGGCCCGGCCGGGGCCGCGCGGACAGACGGCCGCCTCTGGTTAGTCAGGCGAAGAAGCGACGATCACAGGCGGTGCTGCGCGGTCGGGCGGCCCGGGTGCAGCGGGTGCGGGCGGCCCGCCGCCGCCGCGCCGGCGCGGCCACTGTTGGTCCCACAGAACACGACGGAAGACGAGGAGAGACACGGCCCGGCCGCCGCACGGGGACGGGGGAGGGGGGGGACGACCGGGCCAGGAACGCAACCAACGGCGGACACGGGATCGGGTCACCAGGAAACGAACGGAATGGACAGCCGGCCTCCCCGTCGGGGGCGGCGGGAGAGGGCCGGCTGCCGGCCTGCGGACTTGTCTGAACTAATCGATACAGACGGGCCGAGCCGGCGGCAGCGGCCGGCGGCGGGATCGGTACGGCCGAGGAACGGGGGACAGAAATAACGGGAGCGGGGAGACGGACGGGAGATGGGCGCCGGGAGGCGGAGCGCTGGCCGAGACCGGCCGGCGGCGGGGGCGCCGGACGTGCGCCGAACTACCCACCGGCTAGTAACAAGGAGCTAGCGGCGACCCTAACAAAACAGCACACCGACGGGCGGGCGCCGCGGCGCACAACACACATGCGCGCGCGCACACACACACGCACAAACACACAAAACCATTGGCGTCTACGACTTGAGCACAACGCGATACGACATGACAAAGCGCCTGAGTTACATGGATGTTACGTGGTACACTCACTCACACAAAGACGAGCGTGTGTGTGCGCACACAAGGACGCGCGAGTGCGCACGCTCAGCAGGCTGTTTGTACACTTAGCGCGGGAGACGTGATTAGCGCGTGGGTTTATTATGCGTGGGCGGCGGGCCGAACCTGCGGGCCGCGCCGCCGTGGTAGAGCGCTGGACGTCCTACGGTGCGCACAATGGGCGAGATTATTGCAATGTTCTTCGGTGGAATGCTGGGTAGGAAGGCAGGGC
Organism: Amphibalanus amphitrite; assembly: GCF_019059575.1. Lineage (NCBI taxonomy): Eukaryota > Metazoa > Arthropoda > Thecostraca > Balanomorpha > Balanidae > Amphibalanus > Amphibalanus amphitrite. The sequence goes on from NW_024881635.1 coordinate 158,331, forward strand.
GCGCGGCGGCGTGGCGGCGTGGTCGGGCGCAGAGGACGGGAAACGGCGCGCCGCCCGGCGGCAGGCACACTGACGGGCGCGCGCCGCCCACAGCCGTCTAAGAGGCGGCGAAGTAGCTGGACGCGTCGCCGCGGCAAATCGGGCAGGTGCGGTTCGTCTGTGGGCACGGAGAGCTCGGCGTCATACAGCTGACCAGGCCGGCGTGCGGGCTTCAGCACTTGCACACATTATCGTTGTACAACGTCGATAACAACCAATCTTTAAAAGGGCACATGCTCATCTACCGATACCTGCAGCCGTCAATAATTCCAGGTGTATGTTCGCTCACAATCCCTGTCGGCCCTTACAAGGCATAGAGTAAATAGAAACAATGTTGAACTAAGGCGCCAGTTCAACATATGCAAACCCAGGCACTGATTGAAAAGTCTAAACGAAGTCAACACAACTGACATGGTTCTCTTATGCCATCGCTCTACCTCCCGGTAATTTGAGAGCGCGCTGGAACTCACCTTGAGCCACTTGTCGACGCATTTGGTGTGGAACTCGTGGCTGCAGGGCAGGACGCGCAGCGTCTGCCTGCTCTCGAAGTCGCACATGCACACCACGCACGAGGTGAGGTCCGAGTTGTGCGTGTCGGCGTTGAACCGGTAGCTGGGCAGCTGGTCCACCTCGGCCTTGCTGAGGCCGCGCGGCTTGGCCTCGCCCAGCCGCTCGGCCAGAGTCAGCAGCGCCTCGTAGTTTTCCGTCTCGGCGTTGCCGGTCGGCAGCTCGGTGGGCCCGTAGGCCGACACGCCGCCGGGGCTGTTCAGCATGGCCAGGAACTGCAGCAGGAACGGCGTGTACGGCGTGGCGTGCGAGGCCGGCACCACCAGGCTGCGGCCCAGGTGGCGGCGCGGCAGCGGCGCGGCCGGCGGCGGCGGCGGAGGCGGCGGCGGCGGCGGCGGCGGCCGGCGGCTGGGCACGGCCGGCCGCCGCAGCCGGTGGCCGCCGGCGGCCAGGTGGGCGGCCAGCTCCAGCTGCGCGGCGCGCGAGTCGGCCGGCGGCAGCACGCTGCTAGGCGGCATCTGCAGCGGCCCGTGCGCCTGGTGCTGGTGCTGGTGCTGGTGGGGGTGCGGGTGGTGGTGGTGGTGCGGCGGCGGCGGCGGCGACTGGTGCTGCTGCAGCGGCACCATCCGCGGCATCGTCACCAGATTAGCCGACCGGCCGGCCAGAAAGTCGCCCTCGGCCCGCTGCAACAGAGCAGGAAGGCTCGTCAGACGGCGGCCCCACAGGTCATACCCACGTCGGCTGACTCCGCTCATCTCCCTCTCTCCCTTATCGACGGCGCTCTGAGGTCGCCCTAGCAACGCCCGTCTCCCGGGCAACGGGCGGTACCTTTCCGGCGGCCAATACTTTTTACCCGGCTTCCGCAACCGGGCGGCGGGCCGGCGGCGGTCATTGCTCAGTGCCGAGCGCCGCCTGTTTTCGCCGCGTCAAGAGTGCAGCTATTTACGGGCGCCAAACAGCGCTTAGGCACGAGTTGGCACGCGGCCGCGCCGCCGCTGCAGCCGCAGCCGCAGCCGGGCCCGAGTCAGCCTACGCTGTTTGGCGCCGCTCTATCAGCCTTCCACAAAGCGTGCGGCAGATGTGTGCAAGTTGCTGACTGAAATTTTGGTTTTGCTACATAAATGCGGCTTGGTTTTACAAATGTGTCTCGGGGCTACATTGCCTCTGAAAATATACAGGGCTACCAGCCTTTGTTTTTGGTCTCTTTGTTCCGTTTTCGACTGCGCCAACTAACTGCGCCCGACTCAACAGCCGAAATAGTTACACCCCCCTTGGAAAAAAGTGCTAACAGGGACAAAGGTACGGGGCTGGTGGCGTCAGACGATCAGCCAGGATTATCAATAGACGCCCAGAAACACTGCCAGTCCTAACAAAGACGTCACAAAAACCGACCGTACAAGATACCGGCCGAAAACGGGCAAAAAGAACACAGAACGGCACACAAACGCACCGGCCCCTGGGCTGGGTCAGAAAATACACCGTCACACGGCCACACGAAACTGGTACGCTGAGCAACTTAGCTCGGGTTAGCACTTAGCATTCCAATTTTGGGGAAAATTCACACCCTTGCAAGGTCTAATGAACAAATAATGTGACAATACACCCAGCCCTGTTTGAGAAGTAAGCACCGTACGTTTGCACAGCTGTTTAAAAGTTCCCTTCCCATTATCGGTTTGCAGTAGGCAAAGACAATAATAATAATAGATAATATAAATGAAACGTGGTTGATCCGCAAAATGCAAAAAAGAGCATTCCCTGCTAAATTAATGATGTAAAAGCGGCAATAATTGCAAGCGGCATGTAACTTACTCTCCAGCCTCATCCTTGATATTCTAGAACATAGCACCCGGCATGCCCGGCATTCCCTGGCGTATCAGAGATATCTAAGTTCGGTTAGCTCACCTGTGCCATGTGTGTGCGCGGCGGAAAGTGCGTCTGGTTCATGGTGTTGGCGTTCATATGCGCCTGGGGCGGCATCTGGCTGTGGAAGGGCGCGTACGGGCCCGGCAGGCAGGCGCCCATCTGGGGTACCTGAGGAAGGCGGACGGCTCGGTCAGACGCCACCGGCATAACCGGCTCCATAACGGCGATAGAACGAGCACAAAGATAGCTGGGAAGGAGTTGAACGGTCATTGTCGCCAAGAGTGAAGTCACGCTAAAGCTGGTATATGATTAGCAACGCGGTGTTCGGGATGAGCCTTCACAGGGTGATGACTGTCACAGGTGTAATGAATGCATAACAGCAGGAAGCCGTCAGTCATCAGTGTAATGACTCGATCGAAGCTCATACATATGCAGCAACGTGCTAGAACATTGTGGCAGCTAACGAGTCTTCCGGCGACCGTATACATTTTCCCCCTCGTCGACGTGTTTTAGCGGCGTTACTGGCTTCCGTCGGCCGCAGTACCGCTGTCTCTCAGACGCCAGAGAGCGACGGTCTTGATATTTGTGACACCTTCGGCAGGCTCAGCGGCGGCAACTCACCTGGCAGGTACCGGCGAAGTGGGGCCCGCTGCCGAACAGCTGGCACGGCTGCATGTGCGCCGGCGCGCCGCACAGCGGCAGATGATGGTGGCCAGAATAGAGCGGCACGTGCTGGGACGTGAAGCCCAGCTGCATCGGCACCGGTACCTGAGGACGGACGGAGAATCGGAGTGAGGAGCTGCGCGATACCCGCGGGCTGCACAACCACAGCCTCCGCTCCGGGCTCACACCGACACGCGACAAACTGGTTGAAACAAAACATCCTAACAGATCACAGCTTGCCTCCCTTCCCCCACGCAGATGAAATAAATGCTGTCAATACTTCGGTAGTCCTTTCTAAGCAGGGTTCTCGGAGACCATTCGCAACTATTCCCTCATAGGTACCCACTAAAGAAAAGTGTTTGTGTGTGGGGGAGGGGTCTGCGAACTAACTCAAGCTACTCACAGCGCATACAGATTACGAACACCCATGCATCCATCTCCCTCTCCGCCCCGCGGTGGGAGGTGATGGCGTCATCCGCCCACCGCCGTTGGCAAGGATGGGAGGAGGGCAGAGGTCAGCTGACCGACCCCCCCCCCCCTGGCTATCTCCCGGGTGGGGAGGGGGCTTCCGCCGACATAGCGGGAGCGGAGACCGGAGCTACGGAGCCGAGCTCCGGGAAATACGCGCTCTGTGTTTGGCGTTGGAAAGTAGAAAAGATAAAGCTTGAAAAACGTGGGATGTGTCAACTCCCTCGGAAATTATTTCGACATTGGCTCATAAGGATTTTACATTACATGTAGAAAGTCCCCTTCCCTTTCCTCTAAATCCTTAACCAAAAATTCCCCGCCTGAATTCCGCAGTGGCCAGTCAGTTGATGCCAGCTAGTGTAACCCTGGGGCTGGCCCGTGCATTACACCGGAGTCGCGCCATCCAGCGCCGGAAGAGGCGCCCATCAGCTGGGTGGGCGTCTATCGTGGCCAGACGGCCGCCCGCGGTCAGCGAGCTGGGCATCATAGCGACGGAGGCCCGACAACTGATGGCGGCCGCGATTCAGACCGGTCGGTCAGCCCGCCGGACGGGAAAAGCTCGCCCTTCCGCGAGTCCGGCACGCGCTCTGAATAAGTCATGACTAAGAGAGGGAGGTCGCCGGCGGGGCGGGGGCGGGGGAGGGCGGTATTGAGCCGGCAGCTGACCGGTCGCCGGGCCGGCCGGCCGGTAGCGATACCACCTGGCGGGGCTGGAGCCGCGCCCGCCGCTGACTCACTGCATCACGGCGTCAGCGGCGCCGGCCGGCCGTGAGTCGACGGATACGTGGAGTCGGCGAGTCACGGAGTCACCGGTCTGACTCAGCACGGCCGTCGGTGGCCGACGCACCGGTCGTGTGAGTGGCCGTCGCCGTCAACCCGTGCCCGTGCGGCCGCATCGATCGGTCTCGTGACGCACAGTACGCGTGCCCCCCGGCCGTCGACCGCCAGCTCAGGTAGCCCGTCCAAGTGCGCAGTTTCCGCCGCCCCTCCCTTCCCCACAGCAGTCACCTGAGCAGGTCGCGTGGGCGCTTCTTTCACCGCATTGCACACACCTGACACGGACAAAGCTGCGACCAGAGCTAACCGGTTAAATCAAGGGCGTAATAATTGGTCTCATCTACCTCAGTTCCAATCAATGCCCTCCAGTCAAGCCGGGCGTGGGCAGTTCCGCATCAGTATCATACCCTTAGCGCCAATTACCCGGGTCAGTGACATCCCCTGGGCTGACAGTTATCGGCCTTATGGGGGCCCATCTCGGCACAGACTGCCGGAGTTCTCAGGCGTTACCCCGTGGCTTTGTCACTGCAGCTGCAAACACTGGGCAAATGATTTGCGATGCTGAACAGCTTGAAGGTGATGCGGAAAGGGGCACGATCATTGTCCACTAATGCAAAAATACATTTATAATGAGGTGCCTGAGGAAAATAATGAGGGCTTCGAGGATGGCTTCCAATACAGTGAAAAATGAAATTAATAGGTTATAAAAATGTGTTATTTCGAACAATAACACGCGCTGGGATCAAGCCACGATAGAGACCCCTGCCTATGTAGCCGAGAGGACACAGTCCTGACGTCGCTGAGAGGTGGCCGCCGATCGAGTCTCACCGACAGCGGCACGCCACCAGTCCGTGCCGCTGCCCCGAGGCGGGCAGGCCGTCAGACGGGCCGTCGATGGCCGGTCGACAATCGATGACCGCGCCGTCCTCTGAGCTGGCCGAGACAGGCCGGCGCTGAGCACGGGCCACTGGGAACGCGCCACTCCAGCAGCTCAGAGACGAGTGAACAGGATCGACTGAGACTCGTCCTCTTGTGACTTCTCAGGGCAGACTGGCCACGTAGTCTGTAAGGCTACATGCTTTTCCTGGGTAAATAAACTAGCTCCCCTGTGGGCTGTGACCGATACATGGTGCCCCGCCAGGCGTGGGTCATTCCTCTGCTAATTAGCAGCACGGGGACAGCTCCGGCTCCGCCACGGGTCGGCTGCACGTGCCGCCGGCCCGTGTCGGAGGCGACGGCGCGCGCCACGTGACCGCGGCCCGATCGGCGTCCGAGTCGATGGCGTCGGCGGCTGCGCGGTAGGCGCGCCGCCGCTGCCGACGGCGCAGTGACGCGATCGGCCCGGCAGGAGCCGGCCAAGACCAACAGGACGCCCGTGACTGGCGCTGGAGGCCGGCTCAGACTCAGATACACCCCTCCCCTCCCCGCGCGCCGTCACAGGCCAACAAAGACGGTCCAGCTTCACATACATAGCCGGGACAGCCTGCAGCAGCCGGCGAGAGACAGAGACAGAGACAGAGACAGAGACAGAGACAGAGACAGAGACAGAGACAGAGACAGAGACAGAGACAGAGACAGAGAAGAGAGAGAGAGAGAGAGAGAGAGAGAGAGAGAGAGAGAGAGAGAGAGAGAGAGAGAGAGAGAGAGAGAGAGAGAGCTGCAGCGCGCCGGCCGCTGACGCAAACAGCGCCTCTGCCGTCCGGTCGATCAGCCGTGCGGCGGCGACCGACCGGCTCCCAGTCGCTGCAGCCAACCACCCAACTTTGGTCGTCAACGCGCCGACACACACAAGGAAACACTATCGTAAACTGAGCGAGATTGTGTCATTGAGTGGAGTCTGGCACATCTCAGGGAGGCGCCGGGCCCACGAGGAGCGTGTCGCTATTGGTGCGGTAGCGCCATTCATCAACAAAGCCCGCGCGGGCCCGGTGGGGGGGGGGGGGTGCTGTGCCGGCGCCCGGCCCTACCCAGTGTTTACGGTCGTGACTGGGACTGCGACGCACCGAGGCTGTGAGTTGGGCAGAGGTGCACACCGCCTCCGGTTCGCCCCACCCCGACCAGCCAGCCCAACTTCCGGTCAGCCGACCGCCAGCACGGTCTACAAATTCCCTCACACCGCAGCGCGCCGGGCCGCTGTACTGGCGCAGGGTCCAGCGCGGCGCGCTGTGCACCGTGAACCTGGCGCAGACGGCTCCGCGGCTCCTGCACCTCTCCGGCACGTCCGGCCGGCCCGCCGCCGCAGCCAGCCGAGCCCCAGCGGCGCACCAGCATACCGGCGCGACCTCGGACCAACGCGGGCCGGCGGTCACACACTGCTGCGGGGCCCTCATTACAGCGAGGGTCAGCTGGGTCCGACTCACCAGCCAGTAGGGGCCACCCGCCACACTAAACAAGGGAGGCTATTCCACCACGAAAAGAGACCGTCCAAGGGCAAAAAAGGGTCACAATAAGAAAGCGGGGCCTTCTAACGCCCGCTAAACAGGGAGCCACGTCGTTGAACTGGGCCGTTGCAACAACTAACAAGGACCACAAGGGACCGGGCCTTCTCACCAGCACATTGGGTGGGACCACAACGGGGGAACGGCACGGGGAGCGGAAAGGGTCCACAACGATAGGCCGGGGACTTCTAAGCAACAAAAACGGGACACAAGAAGAGACCAGGGCCTTTTCTCCAGCGAAAAGGGGCCACGACAATGGAGCGAGACCGACCTCCCTACGAAAAAGGGGCCACACCGAGGGAGCGGGGCTGCAAAAGGGGTCACACCGAGGAAGTGGAGTCGTTAAAAGGGGCGACACCGAGGGAGCGGGGCCGTCTCACCGGCACGCAGACGAGCATGGTGTCGGCCGGCAGCCACAGGACGAGCCGGTCGGAGTCGGGCGGAGCACGGGCCAGCATGGCGGGTGGCGCGGGGCGCCGCCGGCCTGACTCACTCGGCCCTGCGGCGTGCTACACTCACCGACACACAGACGATCATGGCGGCGCGCTGCGTCGGCTGGCGGCGGCCGACCGGCGTGCGGCGGCGCCGGCAGCTCGGCCCGTATTGAGCGGCGCCGGCCGCCGGCGGCGCGGCGGTGGCGGCCGAAAACAGCCGGCCGGCCGGCCGAGTGCGCCGGCCGGCCGGCCGCCGTACAAAGGCACAAAGGAGCGCCACTCGGCCGGCCGCAGCCAGGTCGATCGGCCGCCGCCGAGCCGAGGTCGGAGTCCGCCGGCGGCGCCCAGCCTGCTCCCGCGGGGAGGGGAGCCACACGCACAGCGGCCCAGACACAGACAGCCACGGGGAGGTCTGTAGGGGAGCGGCTGCACACAAAGACCACGGCTTCTTTCTTTTACTTTGGTTTTTGGTCTTCAGATGAGACCCTAAATGCAGCTCTACGAGTCGCAGTCTGACCTAAGCCTATTTCCCGACAACGTGGCCACGGCCGTTGTTTTACCTAGTCATGATCCATGTGGCATCTAACCCGACCAGTCCATACCAGTTCCACCATGATGGTGTCATCCACCGTGTTATCTGACTGGTACCTGACCTCAGCGCCTGCAAAAATCCCGTATTTCATCCGGGGACAGCCGTGGTAACGCGCTGAGAGACTGATACTACCACAGCACCGTTACCTAAAACTCGGCTCAGTTGCTGGCTCTAAATGATCCTGTCTTTAACTATTTTTGGCATGATTCCCCATAGTGCCCGCTGCAATTCGTCACGATATTAAATACCATTGTCATGTCCAGACAAAGTTCCAGGAGACTGAATAGTGGAAAGAACATGAACACAGCCAACCCTGTTTGCATGAGCGTGTGCATGCTCTTAGTGAAAGAACGTCTACATCATATTCAGTGACAGACTGAGACACACAGAGTGGTGTCCGTCGCCCGTTGGCGCGTCAGTAGCCTCTTTTCTGGCCTCACGACCTCACAGCCCTGGCGGCACGGCCAGCCTGCCGCAATCACGCCTCCGTCGCCAGCGCCAGCCTCCATTGCATATGGCTGGCCTGCGCAACGGCCCCAGACCCGCACCGATTCCCGAGGCCCTCGTCACGCCATCTGGACAAAGAAACGTCGACCACTAGTACCACCCACGTCCATAGGTGGCAGCACCAGTCGGCCGAGCGCCGATACGGGCAAGTGCCTCGCTCGTAATTACTTCCGCCATTATCCTGTGCGTATGCCGTTTTAAGCCGGCTTTCGCAACCGTACCGGCGTGGCGTGGGAGGTTGAGCGGGGCACGACGGCGGCGCTGGCGGGGTCACCACCGAGCTGTAGCCGACTGCCGGCGGCGGCGGCGTGACCGAGGCGCGCTCACGGCACGGCGGCCGGCCAAGGCCAGCGGGCGGCGGCCGCGGCTGACACGCGGCACACTGGGCCAGGCGCGGCCTCCGGCCACCGTGACGCGGCAGCCGCGTTTCCCAACGGCGACCGCCAGGCCTGAAAGGTCACGGTGAAAGGTGGCCGAGCAGCAAGGTCACGGGGCGCCGCCCGCGGCTGGCGGCCGGGTCGAGACCGCCGGCGCACGCGGCCCGCCGCGCCGGCACCGGACGCAGCCGCTCTCGCCGGCGGCCGTTTCCGCCAGCAGCGCTCAGTGTCGCCGGGCCGCGGGGCGGGCTGTGTGCAGCGCTGCCGAGCGTGCCGGGCCGGGCCGCGACCGGCCTTGACTGTCGAGGGCTGAGCGCCGGCTCGGCAGGCAGCGGGCCGGACGGACGGCGGCCGCCAGCCCTCCGCGGCGCCTCAGTGCGGCGGCAGGCGCCACCAGAGCAGTCTGCTCGGATTCGAGGCCGTTTGGTCGGCAGTCCCGTCCCCACGGCTGCAGTGGCACGACCACGCTGCGCCCTACGTGGGCGTCTGCGGTCATGTAGAAAAAAAAACATCTGAATGCTAGCCGCATTAGCTCTTGACATGGTTCACTGTCCCTGACCGCGTCAAGTCCGCACAGGGCCCGGGCAGCGGTCCTAGCAGACGATCCAGCCCGTGTCCTACTGCATGCATCCGCTCTGCACTGCTGTAAAGAAAAGAGCGCGTCGCGCACGTACCTGCAGCGAGCGGATGTGATGCGAGGCGGCGTCACTGGTGGCGTAGTGTGTCAGGTGCGGCGGCTGCGGCGGGTGGCCAGGGTGCGGCGGAGGTGGCGGCCCCGTGTCGGCCGCCACTCCGCGGCCCATCTCGCCGCCGTACCGCGACGAGCGGCGCATCGGCGGGCTGTCGGCGGCAGAGGCCACAGTCAGACAGAGGCAAGAGAACACAGTCATTCAAACGCAGAGCCAGATAGATAGCACGGTTAGTCACGGCAGATAGCACAGTCAGCCACAAAGCCAGCCAGTGAGAGACGGCAGTCAGCCATCGGTCGGGGAGAACAGTCAGAGGTCAGAGTCGGTGGTCACAGAACAGTCACTGACAGAGCACAATCAGCGACAGAGCACAATCAGTAGAGGCGGCAGTCACAGACCAGAGAGCAGCAGCCACAGAGCACAGTCAGTCGCAGAACAGAGAACAGTCAGCGAGCCACAGAGCACAGTCAGTCACGCCAGCAGTCACAGCACGGTCATCGGTGAGCTATGGAGCACAGAGCAGTCAATCAATCAGCCTGTGGTGGCAGTCAGTCACAGGGCCGGTCAGTGACAGTGATGTCAGTCAGTTACAAAACCAGACAGTGGCAGTAAAGACGCCCCCACGACACAAGTCCGGCAGAAGACAGAGCCACAGTCACAAAATACAGGGCAGTCCAGTCAGTGACAGTGACGGCAGCCAGAGTCAGCCAGTGACGGCAGTCAGACAGAGCCGGTCAGTGACCGGCCTGACTGACGGCGGCCTCACGACACCAGCCCGTCAGAGGTCACAGCAGTCACCGATCACAGGACCAGTTAGTGACGCTGACGGCGGCGCCACGGCACCAGTCCGTCACCGCGCACGTCAGTGGATTCCCGGCGCGCTGCTGGCCTGACCCCGGCCGCTGCGCAGCGCCTCCCAGTACAAACAGAGTCGGGCGGGCCTGGCGCCGACGGGACGGCGGTCACCGTCGCGGCCGCCAGCCTATCGGCCGCGGCTGACGGAAGCACAGCTCTCGAAATGATAGACAGTTCGAGCGGCGCTATAGCTAGACAGTTCGAGCAGCGCTACAGCTCGCGGTCTCACAGAACATGCAAATACTAAAACAAGTGCCTTCGTAGAACACATGGACTTAAAATAAGTCGCTCCAATAATCCTATTATGGTCTAAAACTCCAAAGAGCTGACGGCAGGCGGGCGAGCGGGTCCGGGCGGCGACTGACCTGCGGTGGTGGCGGCCGCCGTCACCGGGGGGCCGGCGGCCTGACGACAGCCGGCGCCTGTGGGCCGGCGGCGGCGGCGGCGACGCGGCGCGGCCCGGCGGTGGGGCGGCGGCCGCCGCTCCGGCCGGCGGCTCCTCCGGCGGCGGCGTCAGCTCCAGGTGCTGGCCACTCAGGGAGATGCGCCGCCGTTTGCGACTGGGCGACTCACCGGCCTGCGGCAGAACACGATACGGTGAGACGGAGAGAAAACGGGACCGGGGAGGCGCGCCGCTCGGCAGCCCCAGTTCGTTGGGGAAGACCACCAGCCCACCAGGCACAGTCGGCACGAGCAGAACTCACGGGAAGTCATCAGTCACGGCGGCGGCAGTCACGAACGGCCGCAGAGATCCCCCCGAACAGTCAGAAATCGGGACGGCGCCACCAGACGTCTCCAGTTTTCCCCACACCTCGACAGTCCCAGTTCTCTAAATATCCAGGGAAAAGCGGTCTGAACTGAAGTCGCATCGTTTTCACTTGCCCTCGAGGTTGACGCTTGTCTGTTCACTCACGCGACAAAATCAATGACCATCAAATCCAGCCAATGAGACTGGCGATCAGCAAATCAGCGAGACCCTGCAAGATAAGGGCGAGCGGCATTCTAGGTCGGCAGGTCGAGGTGGCCGGCCGTTACGTCAGTGTCACGGGCCGTGACGCAGCCTCTGGCGTCCCGCCCCGTCACGGTCGCCTGCTACTGGCGGCTGTTACCGGGCGGCGCAGTTGGGCAACTGAGGCCCGCCACCGTCAGTGGCTGCCGAGAGGCTCGGCAGGGAGGGACAGGGCCGGGGGAACGGAGCTCTACCAGCCCCTCTATAGGGGCTACATAGTACGTACGGTACCAATCCCATCCCTTCCGTATCTGTTCAGATAAGACAGCTTTTACACGGTCCGAAATGGGGCATTTCATAATAATATTTACCTTAAGCTAACAACTTATGCATTCCAACGGAAAACAATGTCAGCGCAAGAAGTATACCTATGATTCACAAAACATTTTTTTAATATTGCTTAAGCCTTAGCATATTTTTGACTATTCATCAATGCAACAAAAATATACGGCACTGGAATAGACGTCAAATTCCTAAAAAGTAAAAAATAAGAATCATTGTAAGAATTCTAAGAATTCTTGTGAAATAAAATGTGTCCTTCACCAACATCATACGAGCTAGGGATTCCCGTTGACTGAGCTTGCTGGAGAGACGAGGCGTCATCTTACCCTGAAATGCCACAGCAGTCTGGCTCGTCGGGTATCTCCCAGGGGGCTTTGTGCCGGGCGGAGCGCGCTATATGTATAAACGTCCAGGCCCGGAAAATAATGGTTGAAAACTCGTTTTTTGCCCATTTTCGTGGCGGGGCTGGCCGTTTTTCGGCGGGGTGCGCCGGGCGGCGTTTTTCTCCCTTCCGTCCCCATTTGGCTGGGTTTTTGTGGGCCAGAGCCGGGTCGGCGGGGAGCGTTCACCGACCGGCGCCGAGGCCAGCCGCCTTTTTCAGCCGGGCCGGCCGGCAGGCGCGGCGGCCTCACGGATTTGGTGCGCGCGCCGCCGCCTGGGCCGGTCCTGCCGCCGCCGCCGCCGTCCAAGGACATGTGAACCTCCTGGTGACGGCCTCCAGCCCAACCACAGCGTCGACGGCGATGAACAGCGGGGTCGGCCTCGGTCACCGCCGTCCCGGCCGGACCAGCGCGGCTAAAGGAACGCCATACAATGTCCGTGTCGGACTTAGGCGTTATAGAAAAACTCATGTTAGAATCAGTCGACCAAACGGCGGTCAGTCACGCAGGGGAGAGCTGTTGAGCGCTGTCGGCTGGGACATGAGTCGGAGCCGGCCTGTGCCGGGCAGGGGCGCCTGGAGCGGGGCGGGGATGGCGGATGGGGCCCACAGCACCGCTGCGCCGCCGTAGGAAGATAGTGTGCGGATCTTGCCGGTCCGTGTGGCGCACTGGGCCTATCGGTGCGTCATCACTGCGCGCCCGATCCCCGGTCGAGAGGCGCCGCGGGCAGCGGACGGCGGCGCTGAGCCGTACCGCCACTGCGGCGGGGGCGGAGCGCCCTAATGACCGGCCCACGGCCGCTCGGCAAATGGCGGCGGCCGGCCGGCCTCGGCGGCTCGGCGGCAGCGGCCGCGCTGACACACACTCAGCTGGTTTGGAGCCAGGCAGTCAGCCACACACTCGGCTGGTTTGGAGCCAGCCAGTCAGCCACACACTCGGCTGGTTTGGAGCCAGCCAGCCAGCCACAAACTCGGCTGGTTTGGAGTCAGTGCTGGTTGGAGCTAGCGCTGTTTTAGAACAAGTCTCAAACGCTGCTAGTTTGGAGCTAGCCTCCTCACAGCTGGTTTCGAGCCAGTCTCACACATTGCTGGTTTGGAGCTAGTCTCTTGGTTTGGAGCCATTGCTGGTTTTGAGGCAGCCCCGTACTCGTCTGGTTTGTAATCAGCTAGCCTCGCAGTTGATTTGGAGCAAGTCGCAAACACAGCTGGTTGGCTTGGAGCCGGTCTCGCACTCGAATGGTTTGAAGCGCGACGTGTGGTCCACAGCGAGTCACCAATCGGTAAAATACATTTGGGATGATATTGCAAGGCACAAACGAAAACGGAAAAAGTTCACCAAAGTTAACCACAAAGGCAATATAAGTTCGCGAACCATACGTGCGACACATGTTTTCAGCATCGATCAGTTACACCGCACACCATACTGACCATGCCAGTCGGTAGCTCAGCTGCATTCGTTACTACGTGGACCGAGTCGAACTGGTGGAAGGTCCGTCGCAGTACAGGGACAGAGTAGTAACATATAACGGCCTACACCTGGCCGACGTTCAGGAATGTAGACAGACAAAAAAAAAGGACGGCGAAAGTGGACAAAAAAGGATCGCCCTCGGTTCACAGATGTACTTGGAGGCACAGCAAACATAACAGATGATTAACAACAACGTACCTAAATTATTTAACAAGGTGATCTAGGTAAATGTGTCTTTTTATATGGCAGGGGTCTTTCTAAAAGAGGATTCAGTCTTCGAAAAGAGCGATGGCCATATCTTTCCCACTATCAAGGCAAACAAACCCATGTCGCCATCAGCTCATGCAAGCCAGTCGCTGACCAGACTCAGCAATTCTGCTACCACTCTGGTGGCGGCGGAAAGCCTGCCCCTCCCGCAGCGCCGCCTCCCCGACGGCGCCAGCCCTCAGCGCCTCCCCGTGCCCCCTGCCGGCCCCGTCCGAGAAGCCCCGGCCGTCCCTCGGCCGGGGAGGGAGCAACGCTCGGCGTTCCGGCGGCGGCGGCGGCAGTGAGCGCCACTCGCCGCCCCGCTAGGCCGGCGCCTTGTTTTCGTCGCGCCCGTGCACCGGCGCTGCGGGCACCGCTGCCGGGCGAGCGCTGATGGAACGCGCCGGTCGGGCCGGGCCGAGCCGCCGACCTCGCTGTGACCGTGCCGGCCCTCGCCATGTCCTCCAGCGCGGCGGCGGCGCCAATTTTCTGCTGGCTGCCGCCGGCGAACAAAGCGGCAGCGGCGGCGGCGAGGCCTCGCCGCTCGGCCGGCCACGACTGCGGCGCCGGAGTAGCGGGCAATTTTTCACGGCACCTGTGTGCAGTTGCTCCGACCGGGGAGGGCCGCGAGTCCACAGGGAATGCCTCAAAATATACAGGGAACTGATAAAAACGGAGGGGAGAAAATGATGAACGCTCCTACTGAAAATGATGCCGGGTAAATTCGGAAGATAGGAAGGGAATATCAGATATGAGGAATAACGAAAAAGAATATGATTTTACCGTCTATTCACAATCAGACATATTAGTCGTTTGAAAAAGAACCTAGCTTTGTTTGGTCGCGCGGGTCAAGTGTGTCCTCGGCCGGCGGGCGGGCCACGTGCCCCGTCCGCCGGCCTTGTTGCCGGGCGAGGCGGGGGTGGGGAGCGGCGGCAGGTGTCGGCGGGGGAGTGTGCCTCTGACCCTGGCCGCCGGGCCCGGCCCAAGGTCGACCGAGCCGCCCGAGCAGCGCCGCGGCCGCCCGGCCACCGAACTCTCCGCGGAGAGAAAACAGCGGGCCGAGTGACGTCATCAACACCACGGCCCCCGAAAACGGGGCCGGGCCCGACCGAGTTGTGACTCAGGCCAGCACGGACGACTGTTTCCGAAGAACACGCGCCCCGCTTACGAAAGGAAAGCGGACTCAGCAATGAGTCTATCGGGCCACCAGCGTGGGCTGCCGGCCCCCTTCCTGTGTACAGGGTAGCCAAACATGCAGTATGCTGGGCCCGGCTGGAGCCCCACTCCGCAGCTGCGGCAGTGCCCTGGCTGGGCGCGCGGTGCGCCGTGTGGTCGCCACATGCGCCGGCCGGCGCCCGGGACCGCGGCGTGTTTGGCACGGCGCGCCCGCTTCATTAGCGCCGGCCCGGCTGCACGGCCGCGGCGGCGCGCTGCCGGCCGAAAAACAGCCGCCGCTCGCCGCTCCAGTGGCGGCTCCGGTGCGTCGAGGGACGGCCGGCCGGCCGGGCAAAACACGACCCCGCTCCGGGCTCCGGCCGCCGGCCGACCAAACAAACCTGTACGGCGCCGGAGCGCGGCTGCAGCGCGCTGGGAGCCGGTCGCCCTAAGCCCACCGGCTCACATACGCTCCACAGGTCCCACACGGCCGAGCACGGAGGTAGGTTGCTGCCTGCTGGTGCCCGGAGGACAGCTCGCACGGCTCGCACGACGAATCCAGACAGTACAGAAACGCCAACAGCCGTCGGCAACGGCATAGCGCGGCAGAAAACGGCCACATCCGGCAGGTAAGCCCAGCTCAAAGTATCAGCTCCGGTGCGGCATCAAAGCTTAAAACAGCCAGAGAAAAGAGTAGCACGTGCAGTCAATCTTCATCAGATGGAAAACCAAGACCAATTCCAGTGCTGGAAGGCTGGTGGTGCTCCTTCAGGAATGCGCCCGCAACAGTTATTCACGCTCTGCTCCCATCGTCGGCCACAGACTTTTCCGGTTAGTCATACGTGTCCGACGCATTGCGGGCCTGGCGATCTCACCAGTTCCGTGATGATAAACGATTACCCGTCGGATTACAGAGGAAATGTAACTGAACAAAAGGCGGGCTGGGCCGGCCCGGCTCGTGTAGCGGACACCGGCGGGCGCCGACCGGGAAAGGCGGCACGCCGCCGGCACGGCACCGCGGCCGTGCTCCGTGCCCGGCCCGCCGTCCGTCGACGTGCCGCAGTCCGTGGCCGGCCCGCTGCGCCGTCTATCCTTGTCGGCTGTCACTATGCGTGCATCGTCTATCCTGGTTCACACCGGCGGCCGGTTTCGGCGAGGCCGCCGGCGGCACAGTCACGCAGGCTCGGGCAGCGCCATTCCTGTCGGTTCCCAGGCGGACAGCGGGGCCTTCAGCGTGTCCGTCCGGCTGCCGTCAGGGCCGCCGTCCGTCCGCCGGGACGGGGGCGCGCCACCAAAAAAAGGCCGCCGCCGCCGACACCCTCTTTCCTCCGCGGCTGTCTCCAGGCTGAAAGCCGAGCGGCGGCCGACATTTACCAGTATAAATCTCCACCACAATGACACATTTATTCCGTTACACGAGCTATTGAAGTGACGCTGGCGGCTGCCAGTGTACCCCTTGCTCGTCGGCTGCCGCTTTATTGAGGCGGTGCGCGGCTGTCTGGGCCGATTCGGCGAGTCGGTCCGGCGCCCAAAGGGTGCGCCCGCACCCCATCCGGCGGGGGCCGACCGAGACCGGCTGCCCTTCAGAAAATCCATGGAGCCATAGACGGTCCCAGCGCCGGCGGACGGACGGGCGACGGCAGGTGGCCACGGGAGAGTGGGAAAGGGAACGAGAGCGGGCAGAGGGGAGGCCGCAGAATACCTCAGGGAAACACTTGCCATCAAAAGTGATTAAACGATAAATCGATTACAGTTGCCAAGTGCAAAGTGTCCCATAAGTCCCAGAATAGCATCGTGAGCCGCAGAACGGAACAAACAATGTCACACGACGAAGCTAAAAATAAGGGTACATTGAACTCATTCAAAAGACGGACTTCAATAACAGAATGCATGCTGATAACGTAGCACAGAAACAGTAAAAAAGCAATGCTTGATACAAGCGACGAAGTGACGGCGAAGGAGCAAGGTATCTTCTAAGACATAGTTGTTTTTGGTCACTCTACTAGCCAAGGTTGGGAAACAATCTCGTCACTGGACGGAGTTGAGGGGAGTGAGGAAGTCACCAGATGGAGTTTGAGAGGAAAACGGAACGTATTCCGGAACGGGAGGGAGGGAGACGAACAGAGACGGCCGTGTGACTGACCCTTCACTGGGAGCTAGCTCCTCCTCTGGAGGAAGGTGGTCCGGGGGCGAGACTCGCACCGGCCCATCGGGCGCTGTCCGGTCCTCCAGCCAGCCGGCCCTCCACCGGACGGTCGTTCAACCCGTCAGATCTCAGCCCAGTCCCTAATCCGACTCCTCACGAAACCTGCACCGCGCTCCTCCCACAGTCCGTCGACTCCATCATCGCTAGCGCTACCAACTTCGAAACTGGAAAGCGCAATTAATTTACGTAACTTTAGGTTCTTACATTTATCAACTAGAATCATGTGACCAAATTATAGCTGAATGTTGGAATAAACGATGCCGAAGGGAGGCCGCTACTTATTCCTATTCCTCTTTCGGCATAGATGGAAATATTTACACCAATACTTATTTCGTGCCGTAGAACCGCTACGGGAAAAACTTCAGTAGCTACACCTAGCGATAATTACGGAGCCCACTCAGAGCCACAACGGCTCTCGCCGAGTCAACCACCGACTGGCGAACTCGAGGAAAACACCCGACCCGGTGCCACTGACTTTGTAGTGCAGCGCACCTGACGGGGAGCCGATCGTCAACACCCGCCGTCGGCCTCCTACCACCCCTACTCCCACCTGAATATCCCGCACAAACAGCGTTCACCGATCTCCCCTCGCCGTCCCAGACAACGATCCTCCCCAGTCCGTCGGGCACCGGGCGCCTTTCTCTGAACCCCACGGACTGAATCCCGACTGTGAGCTCGAGCGACGGGGTGAATCACCCCACGTGCAGTCCTGGGACCGAACGGCGCCGGTATGAAGGGATGGAGGAGGGAGGCGGAGGGAATAGCGGAGGGAATAGCGGAGGGAATAGCGGAGGGAATAGCGGAGGAAGGCAGAGGGAGGCGGAGGGACGGCGGAGGGAGGCGGAGGGACGGTGAGGGAATAGCGGAGGGACGGAGGATGGAGGCGGAGAAAGGCGGAGGGAATAGCGGAGGAAGGCAGAGGGACGGCGGAGGTACGGCGAGGGAATAGCGGAGGGCGGTGAAGGGACGGCAGTGAAGGTTAATGAAGGGACGGCCGACGGACAGTGAAGCAGAAGGGATGGATGAGAACTGGCGAAGGGACGAGGAAAGGGAGGCATGGCGGAGGGACAGTGCGAAGGTGCGAAGGGGTTATGAAGAAAGGGCGAAAGCGTAGTAAAGATGATTGGGAAAAGACCGTAGACACCGAGGAAGGTGAAGGGGCAGCCAATGGACGGAAGCGATAGCAGGCTGTGAATCGATAGCGCAGGGACAGATCACAGGGGGCGCTGAAGGAGCGGCGAAAGGATGAAAGGCCACGCAGTGGACCCAACGGGGGACTGGAGAGTTACTGCAGTCTGCACTGCACTGTGCACTGTGCAGTCCGTGTGCACAGGCACGGCCAGCGGCCGCCTACCTTTCGGTCGTCGCTGCGGAAGGTGTTGAAGAGTGCCTGGTTGGAGAGAGGTCCTCCACTACCCAGCTGGGCAGCGGCTGCTGCAGCGGCCGCCTGCATGCTTTGCACCTCTGCAAAGGTAGAGACAGCGTGTCACACACGGCTGGGCGGCGTCACACACGTCGCCGCACGTCACGAAGGCTGCCCCGCCCCGGCCCGGCCCGGCCCCGGGCGCACGGTGACGCGCCACACGCTGGCGCACACCTGTAACAGGGCCGCGGCGGTGCGGCGCGCCCGGCCGCAGCCCGTTTTCCCCGGCGGCTGAGGAAAGTGCACGGCGCCCCACACCATGCGAACACGACATATAGGGCGCTGCGGCGCCGTCACACCGCGGCGCGGCGACACGGACACGGCGCAGGCTCGGCAGCGGCGCCGCAGCGCCGCCAGCATTCCCCACCAGTCATCAACTCCGCGCCCGGCAGGCCTCCGCCGAAGCCACCCAAATGTGATGCTGAAGCTGGAGGAATACGGGGGCACCAATGGCCGCTCCCCTCCCTCCAATAAAGCCCGCCACTGGCCTGATAGGCAGGATAGGCAGCTGGCGAGTAGTGCTGCCGCCGCCGGGCCTCGCCCCAGAGCGACTCTAATTTCGGCGTCGGCAGCCCGCCGTCGTATTTTATGGAAATGAATGTTTTACGCGGAGGGAGACACGCATCGACCGTCGCGCATCCGGTGCGTCCCAGCGCGTAACGGGGACGCGTAACGGGCCGGCGCACGCGCGCCGAGCACCGCCGGGGGACGGGCGCGGCGGCCGCTCGCCCCGCCCTGGTCGGTCGGCTTCCCACAGGGGTCGATTCATTCGGGGCGGCCCGTCCGCTGACGTGGTTCGACCGGCGCGCCCAGCTGAAGTGGCAGCCTGCCAGGCGGCCGTTCCGGGGCCCACACGGGCTGGGGCGCCGCGTCACTGGCGGACGTGGGGTGGGGCGCGCCGGCCAGCCGGCGCCGCAGCCCGGCCGGCCGGCGGCGAGCCGCGCCAGCTCGCTGTGCCCCGGCGGCGCGGTGCTCGGCTCGGGAGCGGGTGTCGCCGCCGCCAACTGCGTTGCCGGGCGGTCCGTCGTTCATTGATCCAGCCCGCGGCGCACCGCCCGGCCGCCGCCCGATCGAAACCTATTTCATTCGGGCGCGCAATTCCCTTCGCGTAAGGGGACGGCAGCGGCGGCGGCGGCCGAGCCACGATGACGGCGCCGGCGCCGGCTGAGCCGCGCACGCACTTACACTCGCATGCAGCACAACCGTGGCTCATAAAAGATGCACGCCACCGAGGTCCAAGAGGGCCCGCTCGGCGGCAGCCGTCTGCTGAACGGCAGTCTGCAGCCGGAGCGGGCCCGGCCGACTGGCGCCGCCCGCCTCTAATGAAACCGGCCGCCAGCCTAAACTCGAGAGGCGCGCCGAGGCCGTATTGATCCCGGCTGGCACGACGGAGGGCCAGGAGAGAGCCGAGAGAGGGAACAGAGGCGGGGAGAGACGAAAAAGGCGCCGCAAAACCTGCCCCAGGAGATATACCGGCGGCGGAGGGAGACGCGCCGCCCGCCGCCGCTCACCGTTATCACTCGCCACGGGGAACAGCCCGAGGCGCGCCGCCACGCCGCGCCGCACTGCGCCGCAATGGCGCCCGCGCGGCATTTCCGGCGCACCTCGGCCGAGATTAATATTTCCGCCCAGCGGCGAGCGGCGTGCCTGGTGGACGTGGTCCGCCGGTGCGGCCGGACCGTCCGGTACAGCCGGACGAAGACGGGACCGTCCGCGTCGGCGACCGGACCGCCCGCGACGGAGGCCGATCTGGGGCCACAGTCCGACCGGCGCGGCGGCGCCGATCACGCGGCGCCAGTCCACCGCTCGCGGCCGCGATAGGGAATCTCGGATGAGCGCCTCCCGCTGCGGCGGCAGAGTGGAGGTCGCGCCGGCCGAGCCGACTCAGCGGACGGCTCTCACAGCCCTGACCGGCAGACCATTCCGGGAATGACCCGGCGCGCCCGATGGCAGCGGCCACGGGGCCCACCGACTCCGGCTCGCAGCCCCGCCTTGCAGGCCAGATTGCGGCGCGTCCGCCGTCCCCCGTCTCGGGAACAAAGCCGCGCCTCCCCGCCGCCCACCGGCCACCACCGCAAATTGTCGCCTCTGGCTCGGCGGGAGCGCCGTCGCACGCGCGTGAGAGCCGCAGCGCCGGCGGAGGGGCGCCGAGCCGCGCCGGCAGAGCTGGGCGGCTGCCAGCCAGCGCGGCCACCCGCGCCGCGCCTCTGCCAGAGAGCGTACACACGCCGCAGAGGCGGGACCTCCTCACAATTATTTACAAACACGGCGCGGGGTCGATAGACGGCCGGCGGACGGGGCCGGGGGCGGTCGGCGCCCGGAGAGCGCCGTGCCGCGCCTCTCGCGTCACTGGCACTGCTTGGTATGCAGGCTAATACGAGTGCCGTCAGCGGGGACCAGAGATCGCGCTATGCCAGGCCGGGCGGAGGACACCGAGTGCAGTAGCTGCCGAGCCGAACGGTCCGGTCCCTCGCCCTCTCCGTGTGTGTGGTTAGGGGTCAGCGGCCGGTGAGCCCGACCCTCTCCGTGCCGCTGATCGCGGCTGGCCGCAGGCGCCGGCAGCACGCGCTCGGCCCTGTCCGTCAGGCGAAGCAGCGGAGCGCCTCAGAAATGTGAGCGCATCACGCGTCCTCGGTTGGAGCCGGAGGCCCCAGTCTTTCGAGGCTCAGCCAGGAACTCGGCCTTCGGAGACCGAGATGACATGACCCTGGACCCTGGTGCTGGTCTTCGGTGACCTCCGAGACAAATAAAGCGAGCTCCAAACGAGGCAGCTTCTTATCATAATGCCGATCAAATAGCATATGGATGTGAAGACAACTTCATATCATTTAATATACATAAAAAGAATACGCGCAACGATCCTGTACGTACCAGAATAAGCCGCTAGGACATACGCACTGTAGAAAAAGAGCCTCTAGCAGAAAAATTGTATGGCTTATCAACTAAACAAACAATTGGTAACCCAAACTGGGTAGAATAGTTACGTGAGCAGCTGGCCGGTTACTGTCGCACAAATATTCCACGCTAACTAGCTGCAAAACACGAACTTATTCTAGTCCACACTCCACAATAGATTGAAAAAGTTAGCAACATTTGCCTGAAGAAAGATACACATTACACAGCCGAGAGATACACATTACACGGCGCTGCGGCCGGCGGCCCGCCGCAGCGACAGTCCTACCGTGTCAGCCAGATGTGCCAGCTCCCGGTCTGCGTCCCGCACCAGAGGACCTCGGTCCCTCAGCACCTGTTGTCGCGCCCACGGCCCGCACTGCAGTGGCAGCCGCGCACCGGCACCACATCAGCTGCGTCCCGCCGCGCCTGTGTGCCGGCCCGGAGCCCACACAGCCCCACCAGGAGCGCTCCCAGGCCGGACAGAGGTGCGTTTTCAAACGGCCCGGGCCGCAGAGGGGGCCGCCGACGCTGGGAGCCGTGCCAACGGCCGGCGGCGCGCACACAGCGCCCTGAGAACGCGCCTTTATCCGCCAGGACGGCGCGCGTCGATTTATGGCGCGCCGGCCAGATTCGTACACAGAGGAGCGGCGCCGGCGCGGTGCGGCACCAGCTGGTCCCGGCGGCGCAGACGTCACGACCGATCACGGACCATTGCTCCGCGGCTCACAGACGAAATCAGCGCTCAAACAGAACTCATGAAAATGGAGGAAAGTACGTGTCGCGCTGCCACCTTCACGCTCCTACCTCATCAATTGGGGCGCGAAAGTCGGCACCGTCGTGCACGACGGGCCTGGGCCCGGCTCACAGAGTGTTGCTGCACCGCGCCCGAGGTGTGGCCACATTTGGCGCCACCAGCCGGCTGGTTGCGTCAAGAACGCACTGAAACGCAACGCCGCACAGCCGCGCCCGGCTTTGAGCCGCGTGAAACGAGCCCGGCCGGCAAGGCCCGTGCGAAAGCCGTGTTCACACGGCGCGGCAGCTGAGAATGCATTGCCGCTCGCACGTAGAAAATGGGTCGGTCTGGCCTGCGTTTCAGTCGGCGCCGGAGGACTGCCAACTCAGCCTGAGCTGGCACTGCTGGGTCGTTTGAGGCGTTACGTAGGGCGTAGGCACAAGACGATTTACAATAGAAATTGCGATTACTCGGCCTAAAACGAAGCAGGCATAAGCTAAACCTGGTGCACTAAATATCTAATCGAGTGGCGACAATCTCACGCAATAGCGTGCGCATTTCAGCGTGTATCCGAGCGATGTGGCATGTTTCAGCGGGCGCCGCCGGTCTCAGCCGCCGAGCCGGTCCGTGGCGGATGGCGAACCGGTCCGGGCGGCCCGACCGGCCGCTGAGCAGCGGCTGGGGACGTCCCCCGTTTACTGAGCCTTCTGCTGTTGCTGCTGTTGCTGTCAGCCCGGGTGCAGCCCGCCCCCACCGGCGCAAAAAGCGGTCGCCAGCCGGCGCTCGGCCAGCCTTGAACCTTGACTGGCGGCTGGCGGCAGTGCGGCGGCCGATGTCTCGCCCTGAGCACACCGCTCGCAGCCGGCCGGAGCAGAGGCGTGGCGAGCTGCCAGCTGACTGGCGGCCGCTCCGTCGGCCTGACCGGTTGCCGTGCCGCTGACCTGACCGGTCGAATCATAACCCAGGAAAGGATCCAGCCAACAAAAACCAACCAAACTGACAAAGAGCAGCCTGTGAAGTGAAGCTTCGTCAGACTCGACCCCTTCGCGTGATGCGTGCCGGTTCGACGCACCGGGTGTCCCTCAGGGAGGCAGTACCCGGGCGGCGAGCACCAGCTAGCTGGCCTGGTCCGCTGCCGCCCTGATGAACCAGCCGGCGCTAATCCAAGCCGAGCTATCGACCCCAGTCCGCGGCCGGTCAACTCCATAGCCGGCCGCACCGCCGCAAAAACGGCCGCCACAGTCAGCCGGCCCACCAGGAAGGCCGGTCACCAGTCGCTCGGCCGGACAGTGAACCAGCCGTGTGTCCGCTGGTGCCGCGCCGCTGGTGTCGGCTGGTGCGCCGCAGGTGCTGGTGCCGCTCCGGCAGCAGCTGACACCCCCGAACAGCATTCCGGCGGGTGCCGGGGAACCGTGACCACACCTGCCGCCCACGGCCGGGTCCACGAACCGGGCGCACGTCACCGGCCGTCCCGGCGCCGCGGGGCCGTCGTCGGTGCGTCAGCAGCGCTGCACGGCCGACGGTGCGTCAGCAGGCAGCAGCAGCACCGCTGGGCTGCTGGCGCTACACGTCAGCAGCGCTGCACGGCCGACGGTGCGTCAGCAGGCAGCAGCAGCACCGCTGGGCTGCTGGCGCTATACGGCCGTCGGTGCGTCAGCAGCAGCCAGCGGACGGTGCGTCAGCGGCGCCACTCGGCCAGTCCGTCGAAATAGACCTTCGCAGCGAAGTTCTACCGCGGCGGAGCTTTCTTGACGCAACCACCGGCCGCCAGCTGCAACCAGCCGGTGGCGCAACCGGCCGCCTGTGGACCGCCGCGCACCGAACGGCCGCCGCCGCCGCTCGCGTTCGTTACGGCAAACCGAAGCGGAAATCATTAATGCCCGCTGGCGGAAGTAGGAGGTCGGCCAGCCACGGCCCAGCGGCTGTGGCACGGGCGCCGGCCGGAGCCGTATCGGGCCGTCGGCTGCAGCGGGCGGCGGCGGCAGCGGGCCGGGCCGGGCAGCGGCGCCGCCAGGGCAGGCCTGGCCGGAGCAGCCGGACCACCAGTGGCGGCGGCACCCACCGACCAACGGGCGGCACGCCACGCAAAACAAAATATCGCAGTAGTTGACACAAGACGCGATGAACTAATGAGCTCATTGGAACCAAAAGACATTGCAATGTTGTAGCAACAAACATTTTTACATGCATTATTGCATTTACATGCATTATTGCATACATTTCAGCAACGACGCGGCTCATTTTAACAGCCGAACCGGTTTTCCCTTTGTGGACTAATGGCCGCAGAGGAGGGCTGCCCTTGCCGTGCCCTACCAGATACCGTTTACCCTGCTACGACCCCCACCCAAGGCCCCAGAATATCCACCTCCCGGTCTCTCAGAGCTGCCGTCGCCCTGCGCCGCGGCGCCCCAGCTGGCGCTCCCCAGGCCACGATCAGGTGACGCTCCCCTGCGCCGCGGGCGTCATCCTATCCGGCGGCGGCGGCGGCGGCAGCGGCGGCGGCGCGGCGCACTCCGCCCCGAGCGGCCCGGCATGTCCGACCGGCGGACCGAGCCACCCGGCGCCGCCGCCGGGCCTTTGTATAATTCACAAAATGTCTCTCCACCCCCTTCTTAGACCTCATCACAGATCCTACCTTACGGGGACGTTTTTACGAACAAACACCCTCCAGCACTTGTTAGGTGTTATTGCGCCACGAAGGGCCAAAGTCCCAGCCAGTACCGGCGGCGCAGCGACCATCTAGCGCGCCGATTGGAGCCACCCGTCGATAAGGGTCAGAATGGCGTGGGTGATTGCGAAAATATCGTACTTATGCGTCCGGGCGAAGCGGTGGCGAGGCCTTCATCCATTTGGTTCAAAGGCCCCGTGGACGGTAGGGGGGATAAGAGGGCACCTGACTGGCGAACGCGGCCGTTCCGACCCGAGCCGATGGATTCCACGGCACCCCGACCGGCGCGGTGGTAGCCCAGTTTCATCACCCGCGGCGCCGCCGGCGGACACACGCGATGACGCAGACGGTGACGCACGCGCCGACTACGCGCCGCGCACCCACGTCGGATGGTACGGAAAAGGATTTCCACCGAGCTGGCGAGTTGGCAACTATCGAGCAAAAACCGCCTCCAGCGTCGCGGAATGGCAGCCGCACTGCGGGCAGGGGCCGGCGAACGGATGGCTGCGTGGGACTGGCGAGCTGCGCACAGTGCGACGTGCGCCCGAAGCCTGCGCTCTTTGTCGGCGAGTGTGGCAACTCCACAAGCGACGAACGGCGCACGTATTGAAACGACCCGCACTTGATTAATGATATCATGCGTCAAAACTCGGCCTCCATTGCGGCGAACCAGACAGTAAAGGCTAGGTCGATCTTATCATATCAATCGATCGATCTTATGATAAGGTAGTAATAGCGAAGTGATAAGCTGTTAAAACCCTCAGTAAAAAAGCGTAGAATATCACCCAAAAACGGCAGTGAAGGATAAATAGAACTTTGTTCATCAGACAAATTCAGGCTGCCTTTTCGGACCGATGAGCACGCTATCAAAGTCCCATAAGGCAGCGCCGGCCGCCGGCCTGGAATGCTTTCAGTCATCTGGCTGGATTGAACGGGCCGGTCGGGCAGGGACGGCCGGCCGGGCGGGGACGGGCTGGGGACGGGAATAGGGACGGGGAGCGAGCGCCGCCGACTGCCAGTCGAGCCGAGGGGAGGGGAGCGAGGCTGGTCTGGTATGCCGGCAATGTCCTCCCCTCGCCGGCGGCGTTGCCGGACGCGGTGGCGGCGCCGGCGCGCGGCGGCGCGTCTGGCTTCGACCCGGCTGCGGTGAACAGGTGTGCCGCCTCGCTCGGGCACCACCCGGCGCCGCGGCAGTCGCCACCCCTCGCTGCCTGCCTGTGCCGCAGCCGGCTGGACCGCAGCCGCGGCTCACCGACAGGGTTTCAGCCGCCGCACCAGGGTTTCAGCGAACGGTGAATAGCCGTCTTGTCCGCGCAGTGGAGGAGGGCGCTGGACGGTGAGACAGACTGGTTTTCGGCAGAGCTGCGGACGGCCAGCGGCAGCCGCACGGCGCGGCGCCCGTATCCGGGCCGGCAGGTGGGCCCGGCCGCCGAGTTCCCGACAGCGCAGCCCGGCCCGGGGGAACGGGGAGGGGCAGGTCGTCGCCCTCGCTCCCCCTCTCGGAACTCACACACCCCGATGATCCGAGCTAACGAACCGCATGCCGAAAAAGAGGGGGAGAGGGAGGCAGCGAGGGAGGGGGCAGGGAGCCGGGCAGCTGTACCGATGTAGTCCACCTGTCGTATTTGGCGGCGCATTCCCCCACAGGGGGTGCGCGCTGGGTGCAACTTGTCACCAAACTACTGGATAGCGGGCCTATCGATCCACGAGCACCTCAGGCAATGGAGCCGCAACCATACCAGGTTTTTAATGAAGTTGCAAAGACAAATTAAAAAGGCATTTTTAGAGTCTGTGACCTCCAGAGGCCAAATGTGGACACGGAGCAAATCAGCCGACGCACATTGAAAGTATGTTCATTATCAAGTTTTAGTTTCCCACAATATCCGCCTTCAAGTTTCTACCCTTACCCAAACTCCAGTGCGCGGGGAAGAAGCAGCCGTAAAGCTTTGCTTTGTGCTTGGAAAACAATAATGTTTTCTGTTTAAAGACCTTTTTCAACATTTACATTGAAACTTTCCGTTCAGATAGAGAAGAAATGTTCCCTATAAATTGCACAGCTTTTTACAAAACAACAGTCCGTAACATCACAACCAGGACCGCTAGCCGGCCCGTCGGTCGGTCCGGCTTTCGGTCCAGCCAGCGCGGCCGTCGCCTGCCATGTTTCGGGCCAGCCCGGCCCCAGCGGCCACCTGTGCCGCCTTATCGCGCGCCGCCGCCGCCGGCTGGCCGAGGGTGCAGCCGTGCAGCCGGTCGGCGGCCGCCGCCGCTGGCGCGCTGCCAGCACGGCCGCTCACGCAGCCGGCCAGCCCACCGCCGCGGCCGGGCGCCGCCCCAGCCCAGCCGCCCTTATCTGGCATCGTCGCACCGCCTATCCGGCGAAAATGCCGAAAGCCCAGGCGGCGGCGGAGGGACGGTATTTCACTGATCAGACTTTGTCGAACTCTGAGCCCATCTCTGAGAGTCGATATTAGGTTGTCGCTTAGTTGGCTGCGCCATCTCAAAGTGCAGCGGAGTCCCGAGTCGACCACCCCGGAGCCGCGAGTGACCCAGCGGAGCCCCCACAGGAGCGGCGACAACCACCCGCGATGGAGGAGCACTTCATAGCACTGCATGGGGTACCGGTACACGTTCAGGACAGGGCCGGCAGAAGAGCTGCAGCCAGCCGGCCGAGTCAGCACTCCATCCGCGGTGTCGGGCGGCTCAGCTCGGCGGCTGGCGCAGCAGCACGGAGCCCGTGCGTGCGGCGGCCGCACACGGCCGGCCTGGCGTCGCGCCCGCCGCCGACATCGACCGAGCCGGCGGCGGCGGCCACAAGGCCAGCCAGCCAGCCAGCCGGCGGCGGCGTGGGACCGCAGGCCGGCGCCGGCCCACTCACCGTCATTGATGACGTCATAGGTGGGCGACATGCGCTGGTGAGCGTCCATGGTGACCGGGTTCAGGCCGGGAGAGAGGTTCAGCACCGGTGGCGAGTGCGCGCCGAACAGAGGCGTCTCCTGCAAAACAGAACAGACACAACGTCAGCGGCAGTCAGCTGCTGGGCGACACAGCAGACGGTAACAGCCGGGCAGCAGCGGTAACAGCCGTCCCTGACGGTAACAGACTACTGAGGGTAACACATCAGACGGTAGCAGTCCGACAGTAATGGTAACAGTCCGTGCCTGACGGTAAAGGACCACTGAGGGCAACACTGCAGACGGTAACAGACCGAACGAATGTAGCGGTAACAGTCTGTCCCTGACGGTAACAGACCACTGATGGAAACACAGCAAACGGTTACAACCGGACAGTAACGGTAACAGGCAACAGTCCGTCACTGACGGTAACAACTAACAGGCAACAGTCCACTGAGGGTGCCACAGTAATCGGTAACAACCAGACAATAACGCAGGCAACAGGTAGCCTGCACGCAGGCACAGACAGCAAGCAGTAGCCCACAGCGAGGGCAACATATTGACGGCAAGGTAACAGCCCAATAGTAACAACAGCAGGCAACAGCTCGTCACTAACGGTAACGGGCCGATGAGGGCGACACAACACACCGCGTCAAACAACGTTAAACTTCCAACACCGCACCGTGTGCCAACCAGTCGCTCACTGCTCTCACAGAACACCGCGGTACAATAGAACACACTGCTCTCACAGAACACTGCCCTCATAGCACGATGTGGTACACAGCACATCATGGCGCAGCTCTACACAGACGGCACAGTCCCAAAAATTCGACACAAAACACTGCGTTACAGTCTCACATTGCTCTCACAGTACACCGTACAGCCAGCCTCGGCAGCGTGTGGCAGTGCCCAACACAGACAGCACAGTATAGCGCACAGATATAGTCAAAAGACTAAAGAGCACACTGATATAAAGAACACAAGGATGACACAGCACACTGGCACACGTCTACGTATGAAACACAGCACAGTGCACACTGTGGTACACCCTCACACGTGACGACACAACACACTGAGATAGAGCACACTGTGGCTTGGCGTCACACGGACGGCGCAGCACACTAGCGAAGTCCTTCATAGTCGACACAATACATTGTGATACAGCAGCACACAGACAGAGCAGCATACTGGCACGGTTTTACGCATAGGACACAACACACTGTGACAATGTGTCACAACGCTCACATGGCACTAAGCACACTCTGTGGCACAGCTTAGCACCGCTTGCTAAAAACAGTGCAATGTGGCCAACCAGCCACACGCAGTCGACATGGCGTACTGTCGCAAACTAACCGCACACATGTGACACAATACACTGTAACCAAACCCAACGCATGTGACACAGCTCACCGTGGCCAACCAGTCTCACATGGCGACACATCACACACGGGAACGAAACGGCCGTGTTCCCAACAGTCTCACACCGGCGGCGCAGAGGACTGCCATAGAGGACTACATGCGTGTTTCGCCTGAGGCGGTCAGAGCGTTCGGTAATTTTCGGGTCAGAGGGCCCACCCCGGTCCCCGCCGGGCGACTGACCTGGTGGAGGACGTTGATGTTGAGCGGCGGCGAGGTCTGGGCGGCGGCGCCGGCCTGGCCGCACTCGGCTCCGAAGAGGACGGGCGCAGACGAGGAGGGCACAGACATCACCGGCTTATCACCATGGTGGCGGCCCTGCTCGGACGTGGCCACTGGCATCGCAGGCGGGGCCGGCACACAGCGCTCCTGTCGGCACACACACGGCCGGCCGCTATCAGCCGGCGCACGCGCCCTGACGCACCCCCGACACCGACCGGCGCGGGGCGGCCCGCCGGGCACCGCGTCTCACTGCTAGCTGCAGAGCAGGGCACGGACACAGCACCCAGCTCTCAGCTCCCACCGCCTTCGGCAGCAGAACCAGTCCAAATAGTTTCCAAATTGTCGTTTTAACATAAGCGCCTCAGTGATTCGCAATTAAACAGTTCCTTTCTAAGGAGCTCGCAAATACAAAGAGATATTTGTTCAGTTTTTGATTTATTCATGGCAGATCAAGGATTTTTAGAGTGAGAAAGACGGCATTTTCCCCACACATTGATGAGTTCGAACTTCCATGGCAGCTGGTGAAATGTAACTTAGGTAGGTACGCTGACAAGAAGCATGTTCCTTCGTATCTTCTGTAAAGTGTGGAGTGTATTTTGCACGCATTTGCCCAGTCACAAACCCATGAAAAGAAGCAAAAATCGTGTCAGCAGCGCCGTCGGAACTATTATTGACGAGAAGAATTCACTGGTGTTTGCAAAAATAAAGAGCGAGGTAACCTAATGACCTGAAGCATATTTTAATTTATTTCATTTTATCTCGCTAGAAATTAAGGTATACAGTAACCAGGGATCAACTCAGGTCAGTGGCCTGACCTTTAACTAATTGATTGGGATCCATCGGATTTACCCATTCATCAAAACATTATAGTTCAAAGTTATGCCTTATCTCCAAAGGTTCATTGAAGGCTTGTCTGACGAAACCGGCGATGAACTCTTTATTCATTATCTAAGCTGGTCGTATAGCCTCTTGACCTAGCATCGGGTCATTCTTAAAGGGACAGTATCACCATTTTGATGAAATTTGACATTGCATAGGCCCCACCTTTCTGGTCCGGGAACTGAAGACCGATCCTCGAAGCTCCACACCGTTATCCCGCTATCGCCGCTCAAAGTACGAAAGGTGTACCACACTTTGAATCGTGCTTCACTATCTTCACTGTTTAAATGTTTGCGCCGTTTTGAATTGACCGCCAGTAATAAAACTTTTACCCTGGTCATTTCATCAAATTTTATAAAGCCAAAACGTTTTTCGCACTTATTCATCACCGTTAAATTCATTAAATAGTCGCAGGCAATTTCCGCTGTTTCCTTCGGATTCTAGCGGCTCAACAAAGGAATTCCTCCAGCTGGAATCACAATCTCCCTCCAATGTATGACGTTTATCACGTGATTGTCACGTGATATTTTCTCCCATTGTCAATTGTCACGTCCAGTTGTCACTCCCTCCAATTGTCACGTTATATTTTTATAGGCAATACCTAAGGCTACCTCTCCCTAAGGACAACTCAATCAGAAGAACGACCGCGTAAGCGTAGCGTCAATAATGTATTATCTGCGCCAGTTCTGTAGTAATTTTGCATGCTTCCAAACTGGCGGCCATGCTTGTATAGTGGTGGTTCGCTCATGAAAATGAATCATGAAAATGAAGTGTGGTTGCAATATTTTTCACCGAGTTCGGTCCTCAAACTATGTTTTTCTGATTCAGAAAAATAAGAAATGCTAGTAAAAAAAAAATCAGCTCCATACATGGATTTTTTTTTCGATGATACTGTCCCTTTAATCAGAGAATCGCCAAGGAATGATCGCTTTTCGCAGGTAACTGGGAGCTTCCGCGGGCTTCAACAAATGGCGAGGCGTCCAGCAACGAAACCCATCACATAATGGAGTTACATCACCTACCCCCCCCCCCCCCCGTACAGGAGAGGAACGATGGCACGGCTGTAGAGGTGCATTGACCTGACCCGGAGTCGGAGTCGAAACCGACCAGGAGTGCGCAGGTAGAGCAACGCCACGTGTCTTCGAAATCCTGCTAGGAGTGAGGTTTATTGAATTGATTGTTAAACAAAATTGCATGTATTTCGAGTCTTCCAAAACAATCTGCATGTATTTCGAGTCATCAAACCAATCTAAACTTAAAACTTTCTTAGTGCAAGTTTCAAAGATAACACTCACAAAATGGATGGATGGAGAAATATTGTGGTGGCATAAATTTCAGTAAAGGTAAGCCTAATTCAGACTAATTCCATTTCATTGCATAAATTAATACAAAATACTTGTTCTTGGTGAATTTGTATTCACAGGGCAGGGTGAACCTGCTTTGAGCTTTTAGACACATACTTTCTGATGATTCATATTATTCATTTAAGCATTACACATTTACATATGTACAATGTGTATTACACTATATAGTTGGCATTGTTAACTTGTAACTATTATACAGTTTATATGATAAATGATTTTCATACTTTATTTTTTAAAGCAGGAATATTGATTGATGCATTAAGTCTGTACCTTCCTAACTTGTATGTTAAAGAAAAATTGAATTAAGAATGGTAACAATGAGTTCCTTCCATCATCCAATTTGTTCCATCACTATTAAAATTTGGTTAAAACCACCTTATCAGAAATTTGATGTGTTCCAATCCTTATAAGGGCTTAGTACCTACCATCAATAATCAAAAGAACCTTTTCAGTTTCCTTTTGCAGACATTAAATTTGCCAGCAATCAAACTTAAGTTTTAAACATGGACCTCACATGACGATCTATGCAAATACAACACTGACCTATTACCAAAAAATGATTGGCACCTATACTATTCTAGGCCTATGCCAATGCCTACCTTATCACCCAAAGAAGTTGAAGTATGCCTGCGGCTGGAAAGTTCCTGTGCTGGTGGGGTGGCGGCAGTGCCGCAGTGGTACCCATTCCAAAACACCTTTTTGCAGGTTAATGTGCAATTGTCTTGTTACCATCTTACCCTCTACCCTCTTAATCTTTATCACCAATTTATTTTATTGCCAACATTGCAAGTGAAATACTGATATTCTGCTATACCTAAGGCCAATGCTCTTGCTTGTCCATTGCCATAAAACCCTTTCAGCTTTCAATGTTCATTCTACAATCCACTTCAATACTAAAAGAATGGTTGTTAGCATGAAACAAGAGACAGTCATAAAAAGATAGCAAAAGACAGATAGTTAAAATTTGATTTCAGACTTGTGCTATGAAACACAGCAATACAAACAGACCGAGACTGAGACTGAGACTGACTGACCCCATTGCCAGTAGGAACGGAAAATCGGCCAGCAGCACGAACACCTGAAAAGTCATCTGACCGTGCATTATACACTGTGATCTGATCCAATCTGGCCTACCTACCTTTTGATGATTTTTCAAAATTGGAGTCGAACTGACTGGCCCGGAATCACAAAGGACCGTCTTGTCCAATGTGAAGCTTCAGTATTCTTTGTTTCAAATGCCAGCGGGAATCGACGCCACCTTATCCCCAAAATATCACCCACTAACCACCACACAGCTCGTCCCAGCGGCCAGCACTGGCCAGCACCAGCCAGCACCCAGCACCAGCACCACCAGTTCCACACGTCCACGACGACGGACTGCGCCACTGCTCGGCACCCCTGATGGTTCAGCTGATTGTAAACAATACATCGAAGCCACATATTCTATTTTTTTCCACTAAAATCATCATTGACATTTTGAAAATATTTTTAGCATTATTGGATAATGCACATAGACAAGGAACTTAATATTTCTTAGTAAAATATTACCTCGAAATGGAAAATTATGAAATAGTACACATACGAAAGAAAATAGTTCAGCTGTAAGACCACCATTGGTGGGAAATCTATGACGTCAGAATGACGCAGCGTAGCTGGTATTCTAGACCAATCACCTTCTGAGTACTGTGTGCCGCTTTTCAGAAACTACTTTCAAGTGACTATTGCGCCAGACGGAAAATGACGCTGGAGAGGAGGGGACGTGTTTGGAGTTAGCGTAAAGCCACGGCTTTGTGTGATCATTTGTGATATTTCAGAGTGTGTGGGCGAGTGAATTATTTGTAAGTATACTCTATCTGTCTTGTTTGAGATTTATGTATGATATCATTGCGTTGCAACGATTTATTCCCATGATTTGATGGCCGACATGTTTTCTTTGTTCTCCCAGCTGGATAGCGGTTGATGCAGTTTTAATTAGTCATATCAATATGCGAGCATGTTTGCTGCTCTTATGGATGTAAGATTCATTCTTTAAGCATAGTTGTTTTTGAGGATCCCATAAATCATGCTTAAAGGAAATAGTTCACTTTCCTGAAATTAGTATTTTGCTATGGATTTATGTTTTTTTATGCTCAAAATGATCAGAAAATAAAACAAAACGTTTTTGTAAAAAGGATTATTTTCTATATTTTAGTATAAGAAGAATTATATTCTATATAAAATAAGGTTTGAAGCGGAAGCTTATTACGCGTTGACCAATCATATTGCGTAGGACAAACCCATCGGCTGTAAGCAGCATACTGATTGGCTGACGATGAGGTGACTGCATTCCTCTGCAAGGCACTCTTTTCGGAACGAAAAATGGAATATCTTCGTCTAGGGTGATCGTTGGGCCGTAAAAGCTTCTGATTTGTGCTAGTCTCAGCGCAAGCAACAAAACTGCTATTCCAGTTCCAAACCCCATGTTAAAAGTGAACTATTTCCTTTAAAGAAGATATGATTAGAAATATTAAAATACTGAGATTTTTTAGGGGAAGTATTCAAATAGGTTGGTGCGATAACCCAATTTCACTATGTATTTTGCATATTCATTATTTGTGTATCATGTAGACAGCAGTGTAGGTGAATTAATTGATAAATACTCTCACAAAATAAGTTCTATTACATTATTTGTATTCCGTATCATTCTACACAAGTTAAAAGATACCTTGGTATGAACACATGCTGAGGATTATCAAATGACAGATGTGTTGGGTTTGATCACCTCAGAGTAACTTTGAACCTATTATGTGTGTCATGGAGCTACTTATTTATGAACCAAATTAAAGTATTAAAATTCTATATTGGTTTAGATTGGTTTTGATATATATTGATATAATGCCTTTAACATCAAAAATCTCATTGAAATGTCTAAATATTCAATATTAGTATGATTTCCTGAATAAAAATGCTAGGGCCAAAGTAAAATATTCATTTATCAACTTAACTTTGAAAATAAGGTGTTATAACAGTTAGTTCATGCTATTTTGCTATTCTGCTAAACATTTTTGTGCTTATTTGTAGTGTTAGCACTAAGATTGAATGGCATGTATGTCATGGCAGAACTGTTTCAGTGCACAAAGACTTTCAGAATAGGAATGTGATTCAACAGTTCAATATTCCTGAACTAGTGATGAGCTATTTATTGGTAACTTGATTTGATCAGGCTGGTATCATTTGTGTAAAGTTAAGTCACCCATGTCAGGACTCAGCTTAATTCTACATGCTAAAGCTAAGCATGCCTACCTTATGAAGAAAAAGTTACCCTTGGATTTCACAAGACATGGAAGTGGAACAATAAGACAACTAAGATCAGTTGAACTTTGATGTTAAGTTATAAGTATACACACTACACATTACATATCAAAACATCTCCAGACTCCAATGTTGTAAAATGTATTATTATGTCAGACAGATTCTGATCAGGATTATTATGTCAATGTGTTGCTCAACCACAAGGCTTAAAAAAACATGCAAACAAACCAAATAGTATGCTCCCATTGCAACTGGTCATAGCTTTTTTTCCAGGGTTTTAACTTTTTAAGTTGCATACATTTCTTTACCATTTCCAATGTTCATTATAAATATTGAAACAAAAATATGTTAAGTCGTTGATGTAAAAGGATATAACTTCATTGTGCCTACATACCTATCTCATTGTGACACAAAATTTATGAATTCATGACTCATGCATTCATTTCATTATTTCATCAAACTCCACTAGGTTGCTCCCACTGAGCTAAGCATAAGCATGCATATTTCATGCACAAGACCATATTAGTTTCTTTCAAAGATGCAATTAGAACTTGAAGCTCCTATACTCTGTTCCGTTTCAAGTTTGCAGCCGAAGTGCCCTGCTGAAAGCAGTGCGTGAATTCTGTATATACAGCTCTTACATTTTGAGGCGCAAATTCTTGAGCGGAGGAGCGATCTGCCGAAGAAACTCCGACTGCAAGCTTGATATGGAACAGACTATAGCTTTATTAATGAGCCTGTCCACACCATCTTAGATAAAAAAGAGTATCATTGGAGATAAGTTTTGCATGTGCCACAGGAAAGGTAACCTAATCAGATGTTTTATTGAAAGTTGAGCATGAGACACGATTTAAGGTAGGTATGTTGCCAAAAAAAAATTTTGAGATATGCTATTCACTTTTCAGGTCGACACGATTGAGCTGCTAAAGTACAAATAGAGCTTTATCATGGTTCAAACGTGGGGCAGAAGTTCGGTGGTTCGCAGTCAGCCTAGGGTTGTGCAGCCTTCACTGAAGAGGCACAGCCCGTCGCTGCAGGCGTTTGTGACGCCGCCGCGTCCAAAGACGCGCGCGCGACGCACACCACCCGGCACTGTGGCCCATCCGGAGGCGACGTTCAAGCCGATCGCGCCGGAGCGCGCCGCGTCCGCGCCGTCGAGTCCGGTGCGGTCCGAAGGTGGCTGGGAGTCGCCGTTCGCCGGTGCCAAGTTCAGCGAGCCTCCGGAGCCGCAGCATTTGCCACGGCCGCCCACTCACTGGGCACCACAGATCTCAGCCGCTGTCGGTGACGGCCTGCACGATGCGTCTCGGCTGAAGGTGCTGCTGCAAGCCTGTGCCTGAGGCCGTGCCGCCGCTCGGCAAGTGGCCTCTTACGCTTTCATCAGAGACTCATGGAACGAAGAGTGCCGAAGCACACTCGGACACACGGCTCTTGGCTGTGCTGGGGCAGTCTGGTGGTTTCCGTCTTGCTTCCACACGCCCGTGGAAGAGGTTATGACTGAATGCATGAAGAGGGATGGTTGGGAGGAATGGGTGGATGTGTGGGTGGGTGTGCGTGCGACTTGACAGGCGCGTTTGTCAAGGTTTCTGTGATGTGTTTTACGATGCTCAAAATAGTCGCTTCTTCCGGCATTTTGGTAATTGATTGTTTCCGGCCCATATCATTAGTCCTTTTACTGTTCAGAAATTGATTCGGTCGTTATCGTATTCTCTGTGTAGTCTTCATTCAGTTAGCGTAAAATGTGCTTCGTTCAGTGTGAGAGTTCAGTATAGGCCAACACTTAAGTTAAGACTATGCGCTTGTTTCAGCAATTAGTGATACCAGTGATAAATATTCATCGATCTTTATCACACTCGACAGCATCAGCAGCAGACCAAATTCGGTTAGTCATTGGTATCCTGTATTCGGTTTTGGCCGTGTGCCTGTTAGTGTTGCGTCGGTATATTTGATTGTGTGGCTGTCTAACGCCTGTCGGGGTCAGTGTCGATCCCCTGTTCCCCTATGGAGACGCCGCTGGCGTTTGGTTTTTACTGGGCCAGAGCGGGATTCGGCAGCGCACGCTGGTGATAGGCGCCAGCCGGCTGGTCCGGTTCGCCACAGCTGTTGGCGTTGGCCGGTCCTCGCGATGCCCGGTGACTGAGCGACGGGAATCTGCCAGCCAGCTCTCAGGCCACCCATCTCCCCCGTATCTCTGTTGTCGAGTGTGTCGATAGAATCCTCACGGTATTGGCTGATAGCGGCGGAGGCGTCCACGCCAGTGGCAAGTTTCTGGTTCTTGTGATGCGCAAGCTCTAGTCAAGGAACTTTGCCACACGTGCGCCTTTTTACCTTGTATATATCGCGTCTGTGAAGATTTATTTTTATTATTGTGGTAGGTTTTAACCGTTTCGGCGAGCTATCGTTGGGCGGACCGCGTCGCGAACCCCCAAGGTTGTCTGTTTGGCGGCTTTGTGCGGTAGGGAAGAGTGCGCGTTCAGATGCGAGGTGCCTTTGTCCGGTAGTACCTGGCCGTGTTGTCGCCACTTCATGTTGTTACGTCCAGTATGGGAAGGCCCGCAGCTCATGCGACAAGCGGGAATAGCGATGGCCTCCCTCGACCAAATTTCGGCAAACGATTGGTGGGTGAGTCCCGCAGTCTTTCTTGTGCCAAGTACAAAGACGTCACTGGCCAGGTACTACGCCCCCCACCATGCGAATACTAGATGCGGAGTGTTGCTTCAGTACCGTGTTGGACTTGTTGACCGGCGGCGGGGACCGGCGATGTGCAAGAAGGCGCCGCCATCCGTCCTCGCCCGGTGCGGGATGATGATGATGGAATAAGCGGAAGGCTAGTATTGTTGGGGGTCAACGATTCTTCAAAGCTGTGCAGTACAAAGTCACCACATTCCAATCAGCTTGAATCTGGACACATGGTGCACTCGGTCTTGTCCCGCCTCTGACCCGAAGACGCGGGGGTCATGGCTGTGAACCGATGGGCTTCCCTCGCTCTGTGACCGCCGCCCTTCGACAGCTCGCCGAAAGCGTTGCTAAAACGATGAACAGCATTGTTAATGTGAACATTGGGTGCGCGTTATCAGCAACCGCTGACCAGTCTGCTCCAAGCCAGAGAGCAATCGCTAAATCTTGTTCCTGTGTCTAATCCTGATGTTGCACTTTGTCTGGTCCTGTCTCGAAGTTGAGTTTTGTACTGTTTAATGTATCGGCTGGTTCGAAATTGACTTCATGTGTTAGGAAATTGCGTGATCCCCATGGCGATGATTCTCTTCGGCGCTTCGTGTATCTGCTATGTAATCGTGATGTCGCGATCGTCAACCGCGGGCAGCCGACCAAGCCCGGACGTCCGACGCTGCCATTGTACAATCATGTCATCTTTTGTCAAGCCCCACCACCAACCGGCCTCCCTTGGCTGCAGACTTCCTGATTGAAATTACCTTCACTCCTTCCTTTTGGCTTACCTGTTCTATCCTCTTTTATCCTTTCCTGTCTATTTTCTTCTTTTTCCTCCTTCGGGCCCCCTCGCGGGGCCCACAATCGATCATTAGATTTTAACACAGATTTAACCGGCGCTGGATGTGCCCTGTATGGGCTTCCAGTGACAGTTTGCACGTGTCTCGAACACGTGCGTTGGCGAAGCCTTTTCTAAGGGCTGCCAACTGGTGCTTGGCCAAGCGTCAGCACGTCAGGCTCAGTATGCTGAGTAACACGTCTCACCGCAGCATCTAGCGCTATACAAACATCACACTCTATGCATCACCTATGCATTTCCACGCACCTTGAAAATTACCGGCACACACTTACGTACGCGCCACTCGCCAGTTTTCATCAGACTTCACAACGCCAGTTTTCACAATACAAACATACAAACAGGCATCGGTAGGATTGTGATTGCAGGATTGCAAAATCCTGATTGCATTCCTTTTTGGTGGATTGCACCTGGATTTGAAATCCATTTAAAGGAAAAGTGCCACCTTCTTGAAATATGAAGATATCGTTGGTTTTTATTTTGACATTATTATTTTCCATTTTCTTTTCAAAACCGGTGCCAGAAGTGCATAATTCGCTAAAAAGTATTTCAAACTATTTAACATATTGGTACTATGTTTATACCAAGATACCTATAAGAAACAGGTAGATCCGATGTTTGAAAGTAAAGCCCCAGTCACAAATTTGACGCACCTGTGACATTTCCCGACACCCACGTGACTATTTTATTAACTTTTGTGTTTTGCGATGTTTTGACCTTATTTGAAGTACTGAAAGCTCAAAATGTATGGTTAATGTTGTTTAAAGCAGCATATTAATAATTATGTTTGTAAATTATCGATAGGCTGCTTATAGCAGGTCACGTGATTGCTACCAGATTATGTGCTCAGAAAGCATCTTTTCAACTTCGATTTTGAACAATTTTTACCTCCTTTGAGGCCAAATGATGGACGGTTTGAGGCACACGATGAAATGCTGAATCTATTGATGCCAAAATTTGTTCGTTTTTTGCATTTTTAGACTAGTATATCCTGGCTCAAACTTTGACCAGTTTGTGTGTAAACCCTATGGTGAAGGGAAAACTTCACGCCCAGCAGGCCTCATTACAGTGCTACCAAATCGTGTTTGGTGGGGGTCGGTTTATAGGGCTGTTAAGTGATGACGTCACGGTTCCAACAGCTGACTGCGCTAATGTTGTAGAGATAGGCCAAACGATTCATAACTAAAATGCAAGAATTTGGGGACGTTTACCGATGTTATGTCATGTTTCAATAATGGAAATGGTATTAAGTTGTCATTTTGGTCGACTTAAATGCATTTATATTCATTGATTTGCACAAAAAACATGATTTTTTTGCATGGCTGCTAAATTAAAAAAACTTGTGCGATTTTGGCGCAGAATAGACATTGCGCCATTACGTTTATAACACGGGCACCAATGGGCAAATGTACTAGCTGTGAATAGGTAGTGAATTGGAGTGGGTTATTAATTAGATATATTGTGTTTCTCAGACCTCAGGTCAGCTATCACAAGACGCACGCTTGTTTTAAGCTTT
The DNA here is from genome assembly GCF_019059575.1 of Amphibalanus amphitrite. NCBI lineage: Eukaryota > Metazoa > Arthropoda > Thecostraca > Balanomorpha > Balanidae > Amphibalanus > Amphibalanus amphitrite. The sequence continues at coordinate 198,106 of NW_024881635.1, forward strand.
GAACATCGAGATGGTGAATTGCTGTGTCCCAGGCTGTACGAACCGGTCAGGGGACAAAAACAAATATGCGTTCTACAGGTTTCCCAGCAACAAACTGATCCCAGTTGGGCAAACTAGACTTTTGGAATCAAAATATGGAGGCATCAATAATTTGATTCTGGTGGGAGGAGCCATGACCAAATATGGGCATAGAATCAATTTTTTGATTCATTTGGGTACACTTTTGACTTCAAATGTATCGTTACGGTTGAAAAAAGGCCCATGACGGTGAGATTTTTCTATAAAAAGGTAGAAAAATGTGGTAGGTTTGCAAAAAGTGTTACCTCAATACTAAGAAATTGTCCCTTTGGCCTTATGAATGGGAAAAAGACAGAGGCACTGTCCATCACGTAAAAGCTGTTTTGAGGAAATCACACTATATGTTATTTTTGTATCATGAATCGCATACTAAACAATCAGTATTTGTGTAAAATGGCAAAATGAAATTTTCAAACCCCTAATTATCATTGTTGTAGTGCTTTTATATTTATTATATAGTTTTTACCTGTTGCTTCAGTTTTTGTATTCTTGACATTTAAAAATTGTGAATTGTTATCAAATGTAGTGAAGGTAAAGTACAACAATGCTATAGGTATCTGTTGTGGTGCTGAGGATACCACTAAATGAGAATAATATCAAGATAAATACTGTATTCTTGCAAGTCATTGCTGCCTATCTGTTAACATTACCTGTGAATCAAAATAATGATTAGCCAGCTGATGGGGAATCAATATTATGATTATCTGTTTAAAGTGAATCAATTCCTTGATTGCCTTTCACTACCCATAGAATTCAAATTGTTATGATAGGAGCAATATTATTTTGCTTAGGAGATACTTCCAGCATTTCTGTTCAAGATCAGGCATGCTCCTTCTTGAAACACTTTCTTATTTTTATGTGTTTGGTGAGTTAGAAATGGTCTGCATTTATGCCCAAATATGGTCATAAGGAATCAATCTTTTGATGCCTCCATATTTTGATTCCAAAGGTCTAGTTTGCCCAACTGATCCGTCAACGCTACATTCGTGCGATAAGGTTAGTAAGAATTTTGAGAATCAGCATATTTTACACGTCAAGCTTTCATAAATCCCATCATAAATCTTTTCCATAAATCATGCAAGGGAAATATGGCATCTTAGCTTTTAATAAAACATCAAATTATTGTTAACTATTTCTATAAAAGCTATAAAAGTGTATATAATATCAGATAATGAAAAATATTTATTTTTGGCATCATTACGGAATGATTCACAAGGTTAACTCGGAGCCTTGATCGTCAATCACTTGTGCATGGTGTGTAGGTACTCCATAAATAGCAGTAACAGTAGTCATAGCACAAATATATTTACCAAGTCTGTTGTATGTTTTGGATATGAACATTGAAACATTTACATTTTGTAACATTCAAATTGAAAATTATTAATAAACTGACAAGCTTCATTTCAGAAACAATCGCACGAACCTGTTTTTGTGGATATTTTCTACTTGAAGGGCTTGTAACTTTCGTCATCCTAATCATGCATGCCTAATCTAAATCATCATGTAATCCCTTTTTTCTGTTGCAGGAGGGAGAACTTCACCCCTACCGAACACACAAGGATCTGTTCGTGGCACTTCCCTAATGGCAAAAAAGCAGGTCCAGTGAGGTTTCCATGGAATGAAGGGAAGCGGATCAACTTGCCTGATGATACCAGACCCCATCACTCTTCTCCTGGAAACAGAAGACAAGATGCAGCTGTGGAAATGGAAGATGCTGTCCTTGGACCACCTGTGCATAGTGAGGCCATGTTGTCTGCCGAGAACGAGCTTCTCAAACAGCATATCAAACGACTTGAAACTGCAGCAGCTTATCAGCAGCAGAGGTTCTGCTACAACCAGATTAGCCATAGCGAACAGCTAGTAACTTACTATACTAGTTTGAGCAGAGCAATGTTTGAAACCCTAGTCACATATGTGAGCATGTGTGATTTTACATACCACACCTTCAAGGTCACAACGATGACATTAGAGGACCAAATTCTCCTGGTGTTGATGAAACTGCGACACAACTTTGGGCACACAGATCTAAGCGTGAGATTTAACAAGAGTGTAGCCACCGTTACAAATGTCTTCAGGACATTTGTGTCCATCTTCGCTGAGGCTCTGTTCAAGCCTATTTTTGGGAAGGGAATGCCTAGTAGAGAAAAGAATTCTCAATCTATGCCAGCATCGTTCAGGAAGTTCAGGCACTGCAGGACGACACTTGATTGCACAGAAATTAGGATTCAGCGACCTGATAGCTGTGAGGGCCGCTCAAGCACCTACAGTGCTTACAAAGCTGCCAACACCTTCAAGGTCATGGTTGGGGTGGCACCCAATGGCACTGTGAACTTTGTCAGTGACGTTTACGGCGGCAATGCCTCTGACAAGCACATCGTGGAGACTAGCGGCCTGTTGGAGCAGCTAACCACAGGCGACCTTATCCTGGCTGACAAAGGTTTTCCTATCAAGGACATTGTACCTGATGGCGTCACCGTCAACACACCTGCGTATCTATTTCAGCCTCAGTTCACCAAGCAAGAGGTGATGCACAACAGGGAAGTTGCCGAAGCCCGCGTGCACGTTGAGCGCGCGATTCAGCGGCTGAAGTATTACACCATTTTAGATGGCATACCCCACCAGTATAGGAATATGATAGACAATATAGTTCGTGTCTGTGCCTTCCTCACCACCGCCCAGAGCCCTATCATAAGCCACGAGAAACTTAGCAACATGTCCTCTTAAGCCGGGTAGCAAACTGCGCGTTATTAGTGGTGTCACCCTGTTAGATGCAACGTTTGCGTAGTTGTCAATTGAAGTAAGTCAGTAGCATTGTCTGTGTTTTTCTCACCAACGCCCGGAGTACTATCGCGGGAAACTGTGCATTTTGTCCTAAACTGGTTTGCGAACTGTTTGATATGTTAATATCTTCACTGTCTGATGAAACACTTCTTGAGTTATAGCTGTCATGGAAGTATGATAATCTGGAAATTGTTTCAGCTGTGCGCTGTGGTACGCGACATTTACTTGTCAATAAAACTGTCCACAAACATGTATGTTTATTATTTGCATTATTTACACACAGTTTGACGTTTGAAAGTGAAACACGACAACCAGCCTGGCGCGCACCTGTACAGTGACACACATTTACTTACGCACCTGTACATTACACACAGTTTGACGCTTGAAAGTGAAACACGACAACCAGCCTGGCGCGCACCTGTACAGTGACACACATTACATCACAGTGGCAAATCTCATATCGCCCAGCAGGCATGAGCCCTGCAGGTTAAGCGGACCCGATGATGCTCGGCACCATGTGGACCCTATAGAACTGTTTTAGGAGTTCTAGGTTTACAGTCCATGAATCGCTTCTGGCGATGGTAACGATGTGTAAGTCACGAGTCGTCCAGACAACAAAGTCACACTTGGTGAAGCCACTTAACCACATCTGGCCCTGTACCTGGTGGAAGTAATCGTGATCTTCTTTAAGATTCAGGTTTTCGTCCAAGAAAAACTTTCCATCTGCTTGCACGGCTTCCTGGATCGTTCGACACCTGTGTGTCCACGGACACTTCACCTCTAGGAGTGTGTCCCCCACTACACCATCTGGAGAGGCTCCAAGCATACCATCTTCAGAGAGAAAAATCCCATTCTCTTCCACCTTTTTTCCAGTGCGATTTTCATACGCTCGCTTTGCAGCTGCTTCGTGGGTTCGTCCCCATTTTACTGCTGCACTGCCGGATGGGTCATAGCCACCAAGGAGCCTTTTGAATAGTGACTTTGGGTATCTTCCTCTGGCAATTGCCTTCAAGACGAGGCCGAAGTTGCTCGATGTCAGCCTTCCCTTTCTAGCAACAAACCACTTGGGGTTTTTGACCTGACCACTGGTCACCCTCTGCACCTCTGCAATCTCTTCCTTTGAAAGAGACAGCATTGCTAAAAGGAAGTGGGACTTGTCAGCTGATGCATGAAACTCAGCACTAGTTAGGATGCTGTCGATGTCTGGTACCTTCTCTTCTGGGGAAGGCTGAGACTCTGGAGCCAACAGCCATGCCAGCCCACATGGCTGCTCCCTCACCTGATCATACAGCCATGCCAGTTGGTCCTCTTTGACAGAGCTCACCAGCAAAGAACTGTCTTCCTGGGGGAACATCTCCTTTGCTTTCAACATTGTCGCGTTGCTGGATCCTCGGTTCCATTGACACTGCCGATCAGTCTGCGACCAGTTCTTCTGTGCATACAGAAGGATGGCAGCCATGTGGGAGCACCGATGCTGACCATTTGGGCATGTGCAGCTTCCATCCACTGGCTTCTTGTTCTCGACAGTGACCTGAAACACAGAATAACAACAATTTACACCTTTGCAGCAGGTAATCAGCAAGCCTTATTCAGATTTTTATTAAATACCTGCATGATATTTTTCTAACACATTAGTTCAAACCATATTCAATTAATATCAAAGTGGACGTTTCACTCAAATGAAATGTTTATCATGAAAATAAGTTCACAAAAATGAGAAAGTTGTAGGTTGTAGGAAGTAGATTGTAGGTCAGCTTACGTATCTTTGGTTAGGTGTTTTGATTTGGTTAGCAAAATGCATTCTGGGGCATATGGCAGCTCGTGCTACGTCTGCTACCGTGGCATCTCAATTTTCCTATTCAGCTTTTGCTAAGGTAAAATAATGCAAGATGCCTGTCACATGGGGATAATATAAAGAACTATGGAGTATGTAGACTCGAATGGAAATATATAATGAAATGTTTCTGTAATTATTACCTCTGGACTCTGGTCATGTTCACTCAATACTTTTGCCACATTCACCTCATTCTCAATTGCAGTTGCAATTTTGTTCCCACATTCATGCCACGATTTCATGAAAGCAGATTTCATAAAGTACTTCAAATGCCTATCACAAGCATGAAGAAATACTCACTTGAACATCATAGGTCCTTTTCTTCATGCTGGCCTCAACAGAAGCCACAATGTATTTGCCATCCTGCAGGGCAATGGATCGGATTTTGCCACCATCCAATGCTCTTTCACCCTTCTCAATCACACTGGACATAGTTTGAAAAAAATCACCTATGGCTGCAACACTAACGAAGGCCATGATAGCTCATACCATGCCCAAACACGTCAAACACAAGCCCAGAAACGTGCAAATGTCCGTAACGTAATATTGTTTTCACGTGGTTTTCACCAAATGTCACATATGCGCCACAAATGCTGACACCATTGTGAATTTAGTAGCCTCACATTTCTTTGGGCTTTTTCAGCCAAATTTCGATGAAACTTGAAGCAAATCAATTTCAGAAATGTTATTCATCCATCTAAGTTTCCAAAGAAATTCCAAATCAGGGTCGGACAATTTTTGAATCGCCACAATACACCTTTCTAGATAATCCCCTATCTCTACAGCATTAGCGCAGTCAGCTGTTGGAACCGTGACGTCACACTTAACAGCCCAATACTCTCTACCGCAGCTACTGTATGATGTCATAGCAATGACGTCACACTCAAGCCAATCAGCCTTGAGGAGGATAGACTCGTCGGACTGTAGCGGTTCAGGTTGTAAACAACTTGTCGCCCCGTGTGTCTGCCCGTGGCGCTAGTTATCTGTCGGAGGTAAGGGTGAAAGATGCATATAATGGCCATGGAACGCTATTTTTGGATTATTGGTGAATAGCAAGAATATAGTTTTGGTGGTTTGAAATTGTTTGTCCTCAGTGATTGGCTTGATTCTCATTTTGCGGCATAAGCGGCTGTTTGGTTACATTGCATTTTTTATGATTGTGTAATTATTATGATTATGTTCCTCCAAAGTAGGCATCACATATCAATCTCAAAGGCAGATCATCTTCTTTTCATGCCTATAATTTTCTTCAAGAATATTAATAAAAATATTTCATTTACCCCTGCCTATCATATATCCCATGGAGCTGCCGGTGAAAGGCATGCAATGTGACCTAGCATTGGCGATGTGGTTAATTAGCTTTAAAGTACTATTGAATGCTAAAGGTCATCATTTAGAATGGTTTTCAAAACATTCCACTAGGAAATATTCATTGAAACCTGAAAATTACTTACAAAATGTAAATGTATAGCCACGTCTCAAGAGCATTCAGCCGTCTTCTCAGTAAATATATAATGAAACATACCTAATCAGAATCTTACCTGACCTAGCCTTACCTACAACCTACAACGTACGGCATTGGTAAAGCTGGCATCACTGTCAGCGTATATTAGTTTGGTAGGTTGTGGGTAGGTAGGTTGTAGGTCAGTAGGTAAGGTTAGGTTAGGTTAGATTGTTTTTAAGATTCCTTTTATCTACACATTTACCGGTTAGCGCTGACGGTGACACCAGCTTTACCGATACCCAACCTACCACCTACAACCTACAACCTAAAACCTACATTCAATGGTGGCGGGTGGTGATAATTGTTATACCTATATGATAATACTGGAGATAAATACCATACAGATTAGCTGGTATCCATGACACAGTTTCTTAAGAAGAAGTTCTTCTATTAAATCATGTCTGTATTATAGGAATCAAATGATTTTTGTTGTAGTCACATTCCCTACTCTGACCATCATGTCTGATTATTTCCAGTTACCACTGACAATGCCCAAAACAAGAACAACAAAGGCCCAAAGGTGGCTGTTTGGTAGTGCGCAAATTGCTGCTGGTAAGTGGCATCAAAGGATAGGATGTGCTTTGTTATTTCCAGGCACGTAGCCAGGATTTTGCTCAGGGGGGGGGGGGTCACAGGTTGTGGCCTAGTGTTGTACCCCCTCCAAAAAAGGAAAATTTCTCGGATTAGGCCCACTATTTTGGGGGTGTGTCACAGCTGTTTTTATTTAAAAAAAATTCGCCATCACCGAGGGGGGAAGGGGCACGAGGGCATGGCTCCCGTGCCCCTCCCCCCTCCTTGGTTACGTCCTTGGTTATTTCTGAGAGTTTGGATATCACAAAGCTTTAGATATAAATTAGAATGTAATAAGAAGCTTTCAGCATTGCACCTTTCCAGACACTGATAATTCATTTGCCTTTATTGTTTCAAAAGTCAATTTTCAACACAAAAAAGTTGAAATTATTAACTCAAATAATTGCAAATATATACTTTGGTAATTTGCCTTTCGCATCACTTTCAACAAAATAATCAAGGGTGACTAAATATGAAATGTTCCTGCATGATCTTCATCGTGAACAATTGTCAAGGTATGATGTTTGCGTGTTGAAATGTTATAGAGAACTTATGTCATAAAAACACAACTTGTAAAATAGTGTCTTTCCATATTATTCTGCAAGTAAGCCTTGGAAGGAAGAGACACTATTCCGTCCTACAGAAGCCATTTAGAAATGTGTGACATGTTCAGCACTTTGAGTCAGTCGGTGCCCGGACCTCAGTCGGCTGTATGACCGTCTCCTCGTCCTCTTTTGTCGGCTCCGCCCCGTGCTGTTTCTATAAGGGTGTCTGACCCGCTGCCGCTATCCCCACTGTGAGGTCTGACCCGCCGCGCGCTGTCACCACTGTCGGCCCTCTGTGTGCGCGGCAGGTGGTGGTGGATGTCTCTGCTCTGACGCGCGGCGTGCGCCTGCTCAGTGTGGAGGTGCCGCTAACAGCGGTGCCAGCCGGAGTGGCTGCCTCGCCGGCGGCCGACATTGAGCGCGGCACGTGTCAGCCGCCGTTCGGGCCACTGCAGCTGCTGCAGTCGGCGGCGCAGCTGTCCGTCTCCGTGTCGCTGGCCGTGCCGCTGGACCTGCTGCCGCGGCCGGCGCCGGCGCGCTGCGCCTATGGCCGACTGCTGGCCGTGGTCTCGCAGCGCGGCCTGCAGCGCAGCGGCGTGCTGCAGCTCATCCAACAGCTCAACGAGCCGCCCAGCCCGGCGGCGGCCGAGGGCACCGCGCCGCGCCGGCCGGGCGACGTCAGCACACCTGGCATCAGCGGCTTCTGCCTGGCCGACCGTCAGCTGCACCTGCTGTTCGCCGAGGGGCGCGCCGACGCCGAGCTGGAACAGACGGCGGCCGCGCCGCGCGCTCTGCCGCGCCGCGACGCTCGACTCTGCCACCACTCGGGCCTGCTGTTTAGGGAGCGCCTGTACCCGCGCCAGCCGGCCGCGTTCCGCGTGCTCGAGGACCGCCCGCTACGCGCCCAGCTGCTCGACACCCGCCTCTACACGTCACAGAAACAGGAGCCGGCGCGCGCCGTCCGCGCCATCAGAGAGTGCTTCCGCACGCAGTGGCTGTCGGAAAATGAACCTGCTTCCCAACGAGGCCGGCCTGCAACAACTGCTGGCCGGCTGTTGGCCGAAAAAAAACGCCTTCAACCGGATGTCAGTTGTCAAATCAACGCGTATTAATGCATTCACTAGGATGGGCTTACGTAAAGCTGTAGAATTGCAAATATATAATGGCACTGTTTATGATCCGTTCGGTATGCATTGGTATCATATGATCTCTCATTCACAGACGATCAGCTGCGAAGACCCAGATCCGTAGTAGAGGGCTCATCGAGTCTGGGTCCGGCTCCCCGTACTTCCTCCACTTTGGAAACACCGCAGCGCAGACCACAGTTATACATAATATTTAGTTTTCATTCACTTTATAACCGAAGGTTGTTTGATAGGTGATATGCTGCTTGAGTTGCACCCCGGTATATCAATACGAAGCTTCCGTCCCTGCCACATACCAGTGAAGGAGGCGGCGGCGGCGGCGGCCGGGGCCGGGCTGCCCTGCCCACCGACACAGTCTGTGAAATGTCCCAACAACCTTTAAAATTCAACAGGCTTCATAAATGTTTTTTGCACCATATTTTCTCGCGTATATGAATGAAAGCTCTAAAATGTACAATATTCCTTTCAGCCGCAAGCGATATAAAAGCTCTACAAAACGTCATGTCTCTGTGTGCAAGAAAGACACATATATTGTGTATAATCGAGCGTACATGATCTGCAGCGCTGCGGAGGGCTGCTCGGTTGCCGCTTTTTACCAGTCGGCTCTAGGTCGGACATATGGGTAAACAAAATGGAATAGTAATATTAAACAATGCTACCTGCTGATGCTACTGGGCCTCTCATTGGTGAAGAACTGGCAGCCAGCCAGCGTGTTTTTGTGAGAACTGTTTTAACAGCAGCAACCGAACGGCTCTCGGGCCAGCGACCAGTGAGCGTAGACAGCACAGCGCTCCGTTAGGCATCGGCGGGCAAGCACGCATTAGCTGTAGACGGACCGGCCGCCCGAACATATTTGTCGGTATCGAAAGTATCGTGAACCAAATGACTGCTAGCGAAAAAAGGACTGCCTCTCGTATCCATGAAAACATGTGTTCTACAAAAGTACAAAATTGCTTAGTTGTCGCCAGTCACTCATTGCACCATGGCGTCAGTGTGGGGCCGCGCCCCGAATCATCTCAATCGCCAGGCAAAGCATCTCAATCGACAGGCACATGGTAGTCCAGCTACGAATCCGAGCCGCGGCATCCCGTCTATGTATCTACATTACACCACAATCGAACACTGTCGGGCCACCCGAGACAGCAGTCTCCAATGTAACATCAAAACACGCCACTCGTCTAATATCAGAAAAATGAGCATTGAGTACCTACCGAATATCGACTACAGAAGATTACAATGGGGTGCAGATCTAGCAAGAGTGTCGCGGTTCGTCTCGGCACGGCTTACAGGCCGCCGAGCCCGCGCCGCTGGTCGCCGGCTCCACCTGTTCCACCTCCGGCGCGGAAGCTCGATCACAAGACTGACCTCAGTCGGCGCTCTGTGCTCGGCACAGGGCGACCGGGTCAGGAGCGGGCCGCTGCCACCAGCCACGCGGCAGCGCCCGCGCACCGGCCGCCACCACCCGCTCAGCCCAGATGCGCGCCACGGCGTCATTGGGGCTTCCCTGAGCAGGATCGAACCAGAGCTGCATGCACGGCTCCGTATCCGCCGTGAACTTCCACGAGTGATCCCACACCTGAAAAAGGCGCACGGTTTGCGTCACAGCTCGGCTCACTTTCACAGTCCACGCACCGGCAGCAATTAAGGGCTACTTAGATAGTGTGCTAATAGAGCGCAATCACTTAGCTTAATCCATATAGTCAACCATGAATTGTTAATTACGAGCGAGCGAGCGAAGCGAAGTCTTTTCAATATCACGGAAAAAGCTCAGTATGAGCGGCCCGACCCGGCCCGGCCTGTAACGCTTTTGAGAGGCTTATATCTCAGCAACCGCTGGACCGATTGGCCTGCGGTCTTTTTTTTTGTTGGGTAGCCCTATTCCCTCTACCCCGTAATTGACTACTCTTGATACATTACAGGGACCGTCGTGGCACGTGACACGTGAAAAGTCAAGGGTGTTATTTGTCAAAAGTTGCAAAAGAAGTGATTTTGAGAGGCTCATATCTCAGCAGCCGCTTGGGCGGTCTTGCGGTAAATTTTGTAGGGTAGCTGCACCCCTTCAACCAAAGGTCGGATGCTCTTGATCTATGTGAGTGACCCCCACTGCACGTGCAAAATGCAAAAAGAAGAGGTGCCGAATTTGTTCCCATTTCAATAACTCTGTAATTACTGGGGCGATTTAGCTGAAACTTGACATACAGGTAGGCAGTAGGCACCCACCAGGCAATGCATTCCCATATGTTGCGGTTAGGGTGCTACTGCACGTGCGCACGTGCAGGGGGGGGGGCGCTTCCAGATCTCGAGAACGGCTGGGCCGATTGCGTTCAAATTTGGTACCTACACGGTTGGGGACCGGTTAGTTCAGGTCAAGTTAGGTCAAGGTCAATTATATGTGTTTGTATGTCTGTGTGTGTCTGTGTGTATACTGCTGTGTGCACCGATTGTTTTTGGGTCCATATTACATGGAATCATGATCTGAGAAGCTTTTACCAAAAATGCAGTAAAAAAACTTCAAAAAAAAAGTAAATTCAGCTTGCCTAAAACGCAATTATCTTAGATGACCTAGGTTGACCTTGACCCTGACCTTGACCCCTGTACATCGTCGAACAACATGTTCCATGATAGGTGGGAGGTAAGACTGGCAAAAAAGGCCGAAATCAGGGTGTCAAAAGCTCATAAGGCCCATGGCAAACGCAAGATGTTGAGAATTGGCCATTTGGGTCATGACATGACCTGAAAAACAAGGTCATATCTCCGAAACCAAAAATCACAGAAACATAAAATTTTCAGTGGACATCAAGAAAGGATAGAGGAGCAGCTATACGAAAAATCAGCCTTCTAGCTCTAAAAATGTTGAGTGCAGAGCAGAAAGACTACCTGGGGGGGGGGGGGTGGCAACCCCCCATGTGCGGGCGAGGGTTAACCTACCTACATACCTACACATACCTGCACATGTAGGTTTACCTACATACCTACAACAGGCTGACCGCCCCCGAGTGCATAACAAGTTAAGTTAGTGTATTATGTGTAAAATAAAGGACGCTTGAATCTTACCTGAGTGATGTCCATTTCTTGATCACTTTCATCTGTGGGTGACCGAGCAGCGACAGCAACCCAAGGCGTATACGGAATCTGTAAAAAATCAGCACACCGTTACCACATGTTTTAATAAAACTTACCTATAGGGAGGTAGCATAAAATACAGATCAAAACAATAACATACAAACATACAGATATTCAGTTAGGTTGAAATGGCTAAAAAATATAAAAAATAAGGGCAAGGTACTAGGGTTGTAAAGCTGTAAGGGCTCGGTACTAGTAATTATTTTTGGCTAAAAATATTACAAATAAAGACTCTGCACTAAAGCTGTAATGTCTGGTACTACGAATAACTTTAGAGTGAAGTGTTACAAAAACAGTATTCAAAGTCTTTTGATAACTTTTTTTTAAACAATATAGCAGGCATTTTCATCACTTTTAAAAAATAACTTACATTCTGATCTGGCACAGCACTGTTCTTTAGACGCAAACGTTTTTGACTGTGCTTATCATGGTGCGCACTTCTTGTTAAGTTTAAGTGGTCATGTGGTCTTGTTTCATTGGTCATGCCACACACCCTCATCCACTTTTCTCTGTACTTCTTTTTTTAGCGGGAACCTAAAAGTAAAAAAGGGTCAACACATGCTTAGTCCATGCAACACATACTCTGTGTATTAAGCTGAATAGCTCCACTGAGCCCAGTTTCACCAAGTGCGGTAAACTTAATTTTGGGGTAGTTTTTGTAGTTAAGTAGTGGGGTAGTTTGGTAGTTTACCCCAAATTGAGTTTACTGCACTTGGTGAAACTGGGCTCTGGTGAGTTTCCTTTTCTTGTCAGCACATAAGTGAAAGAAAACTGTGTAGACAAGAGATGAACCAAACCCCCATGGAAAGGTAGGTGTTACCACAACCAGGAAATGGGATTTGAAGGGCTGGATAAATGTGTCTGAGTTCTGCCTTTCAGCCAGACTGGAAAACATCCATACACTACGCCGGACGCCCGTGAGCCCCTCATGCGCCAAAATTTGAAGCAAGCAATTTTGAGCTGAAATTCCAGTGCATGATTTCCACTGAAAGTTGGGTGCCTGTTTGCACCAAAATTAAGCCACTTTTACATAAAGCACATGTGCATATCTACCGACCAAGGCTTTATCAACCAGACAGGTCGTTCCGGGGCCTCGGAGTCAGACGCTCTTCCCTTTCTGAGCGTCCGAATTAGTTTATGTTCCCATGAAAACCCAATACCACAATATGTGTGGCACACTGTAGAATCTTAAGGTGAAACAAGGCCCAGGCCGGAAGTTCCGACTCTCTTCAGACCTGCCAGCACCCGCAGGGCAAGTCTGCTGCTAGATTGACCACAGCGTGTCAAAAAATTCGGTGACAGCCATTTGCATAAACATTATGCGCCATGCGGTCGACCTGCGCCTAAAAATTCAGCTGCCACCATGCGCTGAATTTGACGCATGCAAAATTATGCTGGATGTGCGATGAAATTTTCGGGGCAACGCCGCAATCACACCACTTCGCCTGACATATTCGGCATAACTTGTGTTTTTTTATCCAGTCTGGCATTTCAGTTGTGAAAGCCTGAACAGTTCAAAAGGGTTTGCTAATCCAGGGGAGAGTTCTGTGAAAACAAAAGTAATAGAAGAGCCATTGCAATAAATAAGAATTTAGGTACCTACCTAGGTGCACAGTCACACGCACAGTCACACGCATATCAGTCCCGACCCGACGTAGGTCGTTTGCTCCGCGGATCACGCACTTCTTCATCGTTATTATAGGTATTTGTTCGAACAAAAATGCCCTGATTTCGGATCAGAGCCACGGTATAAAATATGGTATACTGCCTTGCGTAAGATAAAAATACATTTTAGCAATTGGCTACCAAATGAGATGTCATCTGTTCAGGGCATAGCATAGGTTTACTTTCATAGACCTCATGAAAGTAGCTCATGAAACTCATCACCAATCAGCGCGACGGATTTCAAGATTCGATTGCGGATGTTCATCCGCCGGCCGATTGCCAGAACAGACAACGAAAAATAACGCAACTGCTCGTGGTCTGCTCGCTAGTACAGGGATCCGTGCCTGATCAGTACTGCTGCAAGCTGATTGGTTAAAAACCAAAGCCTCGCCGCGGGTGGCTGTATTGTCGGATAAGAACGCATTCCTGGGATAAGAACGCATTCCTGGCATATTTTCTTTTAAAATTGCCGATAACTACGAATGGAGGCCGAAATCGGCCGTAAGGGGGTAGACAAGAAGGTTTTCGGACACGGGCTACAAGATGGCTATCTCAGTTTCAATCCCCATGTTAAAGGTGGCCCTTTTCCTTTAAAAAAAAAAAAAACAGGATTTGATTGCGGATGGGAATGGGATTGCATCATACTTCCCATTTTTGCTATCCAATCCGGATTGTGTTACTGTTTGATTAGTGCTTTGAAATGGTTTGTTGCGATTGAAAATTAGGAGATCGGCTTGATTGGCTTAATTAATGTACTTTGCTATCAAGGGCTTTACATCGAAACTTGAAATAATTTAAACGCTTTTAATTTAAACGCTCAAAATAATATACGCTGATGAACTACATAGGAAGACCAAAATTACGTATTTGAGGGCGAGTTTTAAAAATATAAAACACTGGACGGGTAGAGGTTTAAATGTGGGGGTGTTTGAGGCAAAAAATATTTCCCTTAAAATACCTGTGCCTTAGATAGGAATTACTCGCAAGACTAGGTACTAGAAATGGGTGATTTGGGGATGGAGGCACGGCCCTATGCCCCCTCCCTCCCCCAGAGCCACTAGTGCACATAATGATACAACAGGATTGCAAAAAAGGATTGCGGATTTGATCACCATCCAAGCAGGCCCATGTCACTCCACTTTTGATGACATCATATGGGGGCCTCAAGACAATAATGGCGCGGCGCGCCACAATCGCTTCAAAGCTACTTGCCAACAGTTGCCATTTTTGAAAATATTATTTTGAAATAAAGTTCCAAGTAATAAAAACATTGTAATAAAGTTGTTGAATAAACCGATACCATATCTAAAAACTTACTGAAAAATGACTTATTCATAGTAAAAATATAAGCTCGATGCGTTTTTACGTTGCTTTCCTTCAACTGCAGAGGGTTTTTAAATCGTCTATATCTTCAAAACCGGTCATTTCTTAGCATATTGCTGCTCTTTTTTATCGCTAGAAAATTAGTTGGACCTTCCAATGACATCAATGGTTGAGCGATATGTGTAGAGTGTCACCAACAATCTTCAAATGAAGTTAGTCATTTTTACGTTGTAAAGGAATGGAGTACCTACCCCTATCGAGCATCAGGGGTGACGTCACTCAGGATCTGTCTCTGATTGGTCGGCGGGAGAGTGACTGTACAGTCTGTCTTAAAAGTACCGCGCAAAGTAACAGTGGATCCATCAAGCCTGACCGAGGAAGGACTGCTGGATTTGAGTCACCGAAACAATGGATATCCTCGTCCATTCCCCAGGTCAATTGATTCGGTGACTTTCAAATTAACACAGGCCCTTCCTCGGTTAGGGTTGATGGATCCACCGTCACTTTGCGCGGTACTTTTAAGACAGACTGTACCTTTTATAGATGGCCTTGCATCCAAGTGAAAAAAGGGGATTGCGGGTGGGAATGCAATCCACTTCGGGACTCCGATAGGAATGTGGATTGGGAATGCAATCCTTTCAAAAAGGATTTTACTGATGCCTGCATACAAATCAGTCGCCCAAGTCCCAATGTGGACTCAAGCCTGCCTCGTTCGCGAGGTATGCGCCGATTTATGAAAACAAAATGTCGAGATCGGGAACAACTGAATGTGACTGTACGTAATCATCTCAGTTTTCGAGGGTATGGCCAAATACGTCCGTCTTTCAGGGAAACTATAGTGTGCAATGTGCATATTGGAATTTGGACAGCGTTGGACTCTTTTCGTGGAATGTAGCGAGCTCGTTTTTGAAGGCCTTCAGATTTTTCTAGACTAAGGTTTAGCGTTAGCATACATGAACGCATTAGTGTTTTCATGCAAACTAAGCACATCATGAGGTACTTTTTAGTTTTTTTGCTCTTTTGCATTGACCTGACCAGATATCGACCTGACCCATTAACCCTATTCCTGGCGGGGGGGGCCTCAGGAGCCCCCCCCTGAGGTTTTTTGGTTATTTCTCCCAAACGCGTTGAGCTAGGAAGCTCAAATTTTCTGACTTTTCCTAAAAGGCTTCTACGCAACATGTCTGAAAATTTTAAGTTGATTTGACCTCAGGTCAGGTCACCAGAGGCGGTTTGGTGACCCTACCTCAGAAAAGTTTGCAATCACGCCAGAGCTAGAGTTTTTGACCGATCAATTTCTTCTCTTCAGGCTTTAGTTAGGGTACCAGTATGTGCAATTTGTATATCTCGGAATTTTGATATCGGTGACCTAAGGTCAGGTCAGTTTCGCGACCTCCCCATTATAAGTCAATGGGGGAAAAATCAACTCCCTGTTTTTACCACTAAAACGGGTCGGAATGGCCCCATATACCATACATGACTTCATATACGATCAACCTTCACTACCTTGAGGTCTGTTTTGCTGTTGGGCAGCTGTGAGGTCATGTGACGTCATCAAAGGTCACCAAAGGTTTTTGGCCAATAACTCCGTACAGGAACAAGATACAGACGCGTGAATGGTCTCATTGTGTTCAGCTCGTCAAGACGCATCGAATGATATACATGATGACCTCGAGGTCACGTGACCTGAGGTCAACCTTTGACCTTGACCTTTCGAGGTCAACATATATATCATTCGATGCGGATTGACGAGAGGATCACGATGATGCCCTTAGTTTGTTCCTATCTTGACTAATTCGAAAGTTATTCGAGAAAAACTCTCCATATCTAGCGCCGCCATTTTGACTTTTTCGACCCCTGTGACGTCATCTTTGACCTGACCTGAAAATGACCTTAGTAAAAATTGTAGATCTTGACCGTGCGTATCCGATGCCGTTTACCGTTTGTCGCTATCTTGCTTCGTTCTCGAGATCTCAGGGGGGGGGGGCCGAATCGGCCCCCCCCGCCAGTTTCTTGTCCCGGCGGAGCCCGCCAGGAATAGGGTTAAACACGTTCGAACTTCGAAGTCGTATCATTTCTAAAATATTCATGCAAAATACATGAAATTTTGGTAGTATCGACGTTTGACATATTTTGATGTCATGGCAAAGTTTGGTTGTAATATCTTGGTTGTGACTGAACTAATTTGAACCCCGCGCGGTGCTGGTGGGGGAGGAGGGGGCGTTTTCACGCCCCCCCCCCTCCCCCCTCCCTCAGGATTTTCGAGAATATCTCAAAAACGGCGACGCTTTGGTACACCGGTTCATACATTTTTCCGCACATGTGAAAATTTCAGACCCTGGTCGTTCAAGGTCAGGTCACCAGGTCACGTCAAGTGACCTTCTTACCTCGGAAAAAGTTCAAAGGCTCGCTGTAGCTACACCGACTGAGCGATCGCTGTGAAACTTCCAGCAATTGATAACAGTAACATTATGTATAACATGTTTTTTTTCGGAATTACGATGTCTGTGACCTAAGATCAGGTGAATTTTGCGGAAAATTGAAATGCACCACTTTTGGACGAATGCCATTCTTTTAACACCCTCAAACATTAGTTTATAGGTAAACATGACACACAATCGGAAAATTGTACCCGTGTGCCCCTGAGGTCATCGCAGGTCATGAGGTCACCAGCAGTTTTTGCTATAACTTTTGATAGAGACGTACTAGAGACGCAGTGGCGCAGCCAGGATTTCGTTTCGGGGGGTCATCGCCTCCAAAGCGGGCCCCCTATAGTGTGCGGGCCCCCACTCATTTTTCAGAATCTCTCCATATTTCATACACATTCTGCTGAGCGGGCCCTCTTTACCTGCACGATAACCCTAAGCGAGTATGAATCAGAAAATTTGGATAGAACAATAGCTCGGTAATCACCCGGTGCTCAATTTTTACGCAAACTGACCACAACAGAAATATGTTACTATGACGTATGAATTCGTATCTTTCGAGGCCGAAAAGTGTCCCTTCCGCAATATGCATAGCATATACATATGTAATCGGAACTGTTGCCTGCTTCTGTCGGACAAGATTTAAGTAGGCTCATGTGCCTGTCCTAAGCCATCTATTGGCTGCTGTAGTATCTAGATTATGCCATTATTCTTCTTCATTACGTGAATTCGCTCACAAAAAGTTTTAACCCTCGCCGGCACAGGGGGGAGGGGTTGATGATGCACCCCCTAAGGTTTTTTTTCGCGAATAACTCGCGTAAAAGTGGCTGATCGCGACGTAACTTTCAGCACCCTCGCGTTGATCAATTTTACACCTACCTACCCTAGATTTTTCATGTGTTGACCCTGACCCAAATGACATTTGACCTCCTTTCCGAGACCATGTTTGGCCAGAATCGCGGTTCGGCGTATGCCGGCTCGTATTAGCCGCGCGTTTGTACAGGGTGTTTCACTAAAAGTGTCAAAAAGTAAATGGCTATTAAAGTTATATAAAATGTGCAAATCACATGGTTGCGCACGTGGCTTTGTTGCAAATTTTTGGACATTTATGCTTTGTCCATTTAAGATATATTTTACACTCATACGGAGCGAGGGCAGGAGGCCAAAGTTACTAGTCGCTTTTTTCCTTATGCAGAACAAGAACAGGTTATTTACACCGCAACAGGAGGGGTGAATTACACTTACCTTTGGTGCCATCAGAAACATTGAAACCGTATGCCGACTTTTCATGAAACGTTTATTCTCTCACCTCGCTACGTTCCAGATTATAAAAGGTTCAAAGGGCTTCTTGAGAGGTTTAAAAGGGTTCCTTCGATGCCGGTCCCAGTCCAAAAAAAAAGACGGGGTCCCCACCTCTCGGCGGAAACCGTTACAAAGGTCGGGGTCTTTTTGGGGGTCTTTGAAGATAACAAGAAGCTAATTTTAACATCAGAAATAGCCAAGGCCTTACAAGTTATCAAAAACAGCCACTATAATGGCTGTAACCACCAGGAACTGGCTGGATTAGAAGTTCCTGCGCCGAAAAATCAGCTGCCTCGCCGCCCGCCTCTGGCCAGCGCAAAGCCCCGATCTGTCACCGCTTTACTTCTGGTTTTGGTCAGTAGGTAGCTCAGTTGGGCAAACTAGGCGGCGGGAATCAAAATATGGAGGCGGGCGGAGCTTTGACCATATATGGGCATACGTGCAGATCATCACAGAAACGTCAATTCTTCAGCAACCGGCTACAATTTCAAGATAGTTTCTTCACAAAATGAAG
The DNA here is from genome assembly GCF_019059575.1 of Amphibalanus amphitrite. Taxonomy (NCBI): domain Eukaryota; kingdom Metazoa; phylum Arthropoda; class Thecostraca; order Balanomorpha; family Balanidae; genus Amphibalanus; species Amphibalanus amphitrite. The sequence continues at coordinate 216,916 of NW_024881635.1, forward strand.
AGCAACGTTGAAGCTACCCGCCAGGCACGAAACAATAGCCCTAACCTCTTTGGTTAGTTTAGGAAAGCGTCTTGAAAATAATCAAGATATTGATTCATCACGGCGGCTAATCCCGGCGAGAATCAATATTTTGATTCCGCAAACAGCTGGCTAATCATTATTTTGATTCTGAAATCAGCTGGTTTATCAATATATTGATTCTGCGAACTGACTTTCTGCAGACGTACTTCACTCTTCAAATTGATTTATGGAATGTTTCTTGTGTGCAAATAATGCAAATTCAATAAATTCATGAATATATTATCAGCACAGGATCGTGTAATTTTTTTCTAGACCTTATTCCCACGGTAGACCAGGGATTTTCAGCACTCACCCTGGCTCCCTGCTCAAAGCTGCAAGCCTTCGAGGGAATGCGTGAAGGGAGCCGTGCTGACCTTCGTATAGTAGTTGTACTGAGTCGGAGCCGGAACCGAAGCCCGACCCGCCCGACCATTTTACTCGGAGCCGGAGCCGGAGCTGGAGCCGAAGCCGTCTGACATTTTCACGGCTCCACATCCCTGCTTTGTTATTTCGCCGAACAATATACTCAAGCCCGTTGCACAAATTGCACAATTTGAATGAAAATATGATACACGGATGTATTTGCATTCGCAAATAATACGATGATATTTATAACACATTTCACAACGATCCCTGCAATTGCCACACATTGACATTTGCCATCACAAAGCCCTGTCGTTGATGCTCACATCCCATGCAAAGCAATACTCACTTTTAGGACACGTCTCTTATTCAATGTGGTTACGTATTTGCAAAACATGCAGTTAATAATATTTGAAACTGAGACCTAACCAATAAGACATACCGTGGACAGGTAAGAAAAAACAAATAAACGTCTGGAGAATGACCTCAACGTCTCGATGTTGCCTAATTACAAAGAGCAATTTTCGGTTTCGAATCAAATAGGTACATCAAAACAAAATTTGTACAGATACACTCAATATAGGGTTTATGATTAGCACGGCTACCTAAAACATCAATCCTGTCAGGTTGAGCCACTTATGTGCACACCCAAAGCAGGTCGCTTCGGAACACCACAAGATCCCATATTACCACTGAAAACGGTCACCAATTGGTTACTGATCAGCATCTTCAGAACATTCTCGACCGAAAAGCTATCAGTCCTGTCTGTGTTTTGGTCAGCTCGTTCTTTGACAGGTTGGTGACGCTGTCGTCATCCGGCAGGATAACACGTGGCGCATTTCACCCTCGGCCCCGCCAGCCACATACACACTTCCTTACGTCATATTGCTTCTCGCCACGAGATCAAAGTTCAAAAGGTCGTGATGTAGTTAGTCTCCGCCCAGCCCGAGTCAGGTACTCCACAGGTTGGTCGGGTGCGGCCAGGTCCGCGCAACGCCGCCCTACTTCGGTCGACGCTCTGGTTGACAGGGATGGCGTTGTCATACAGTTGCCTGTCGACTGAACAGCGATTCAAAACGCCATCCTTGACCCTCTGAAGCCGATCCCCGCAACGACCAGTGTTTGATCCTTGGTTGACCTGCAGCAAACAACAGAACACAATAATTAGGACATTTGTGGACAATAAATTAGGAAACTATATGTGTTATTAATCTACTTGTTCAGCAACTATTAATTTTAGAATATATTCAATAAAAAATTAAATACTTAATGTCACTTAAATTTCCACTGAATGCCACCAGGTGCGCCAACAACTGTCATCTCATGCAGTTATATAAATTCTGCCAAAAAAGTAGATCTGAGGCCAGTTGTACCAACAGAAAAATAGGTGGCTGCTGGATTTTTTTTTTTGTCTAAAAGTTACTTCACATACAGAGCATGAACGGTACAGCCCTATCCATTTACGTGCCCATCATGTTAACGCTCCATATGTGAAGCAGTCTTTAGGCAAAAAATTCCAGCAGGCAGCTATTTGTGTTGATAAAACTGGCCTCTAAAATTAACTTTGGCATGGACAATCCTGAAAATTAACTATCCAGCATTCCCTGGACTGACGTACATTAGACACGTAATTTTCTTGAAGATCACGCATAGTGTTAATATGGCTTACACCATTCAGCAACTTGCTTTTGTTACACTTAAAATAAGCATCATTAAATAGGTAGGAAAATTGGGCGAAGCAATTACAAGCCAAGCATACATACCTACTATTTAGATAAGGCAAACACGAACATGCACTATGACCTTTCAATCTTAACTCGGAACAAGTCAATAACCTAGTTGCCCTTAAAAATTTAAATGCTACAAATTAAAGTTGTAGCAACAATTGGGTGAGTGAGACACAAGCAGAGGCTAAAACATCCAAATTATGTAAAATACTGGACATGCACTGCCCCCATTTCATGAGTCCACCCAACAATTCTATCATGTGAGACAAAACATTAGGCTTCTTGTAACTAATTTATACCATAACTTTTAAAGGACATCATATTTCACTGAAATACTACACCTAAGACTTCATTTTCAAAAAAATATAGCTTAAAAAGACAATAGAAGAGTGAGAAGGCGTCCCGCGCCGCTGACGTCGCTACCGCGCCATGTTCCTAAAACCATCTCTTAAAACGAGTTTTCGGTAAGAAACGTTAAGATCACATGCCTGAAATTGAAAAACACACTTCAAAGTATCTTAAAATATGATCCATTGTTACTTACACTTCAGAAAAGGTCGCTTAAACAAAATAAAACCGGGAGCACTACGTTGCATCTAAACACCCACGACGCCGGCGCGAAATGGCGGGAACCGGAAATCGTGGCTAGATACAAAGAAAAAGAATATTTCTTATAAATGAATTATACAACTAAATAACGCATTTTTTATTTTCTTTTAGACAAAATTATGAAAAAATTCCAAAGGCTCGTCGTTAATGGTAAACAGAGCAAGTTTTAACAGCACGTTTTTGTTGAATTATGGCGGCGAAATCTTTATGCCATTCGTAAAGGTACGCGCGACAAACGGCTGATAGCCATCACGGTATATAGAGAACTAGGTAAAACCGGTTTGCCGCTTCAACACTAACCCCGCGTTCGATGTCTCACGGACGACGAAGATTCTACGTCGTCCGGCCAATCCCGTCCAAGGTCAGCGGGGGCCCGGCTGCGGTTATGGAACGTGATTGGCCGGACGGCGAAGAATCTTCGCCGTCCGGGAGACATCGAACGCGGGGTAAGGTATATTGACCACTATTTTCAGCTGACCTCTTCAGTCCAAAAAAGAAAACTATGCCACAGATTTCAATATGTTTTATTATTCAAATATATATTTTTAATTAATGTACAGAGAGCACAGCTTATCAAAATCTGTAAAGTAACAACGAAAATAAATTTTTGTCCAACTCCGCCATTTCGAAAATAATGGTTCTAAGGTTTTAGGAATTTGTCAGGGACAACATTATTTTTCTACTTTTAAAATTTAAAATCAAAAATGAAAAAGTAATATCATGGGCAAATATTGTTTCCTTGAATTACAAAATCAGCATAGTGCTGAACTTCTCAGCTTACCGGACCTGCCATTGTTCTACCACAAATTATCGATTAATATCAGTGATGTGGTGTTCTCAATATGGTCAGAAAACATCAAATTTAAATTATCTTTCAGAATATGTGCATTATGTTGCCTTTGAAATGTTAAAAACTGAATTTAGATGATGTTGAATACACAGCCGCCATTGGTGTCCTTGGTCACCCTGTTCCACTAAATGTAGTATTTTTCAAAAACTAGCCTATGGCGGTGTCTAAAACATTTACCAAAATTTACAAAATTGTCTACACTATTAGAAATCAGAAAGTTTAAAGCTCTATGACCTCTGGCATTTTGACAAATTACTTCCGAGTCTAGAACTTAGATTTTTGAGAACCCAACATTTCTGAACGAAATAATTGCTTCTTGGTCTAACTGTCAATCATATGCTTTCGAAAGTTCTTTATTATAACCAAAATTTAATTTTCTTTCTAGATATGTATATTTACTTGCAATTTAGAAGGTTTTAAATATATTTTTTTGGTCTAGAATGAATTACCATTCATTCTGCTGAAGGTTACACTATGGAAATTAACGAAATATTACTAAAAAACAAGCCTATGGCGGTGTCTATTTCAAGATGAATAATAAACAAAATTCAATTGTCTATTTGTTGATATAAGTCGTAAAGCATGATGACCTCTGGCATTTACGAGATTTGGTGTTGAAAACTGCAGACCATGATTATCACCCACTGTTGCGCACAGTTTTCTGTACTGCTTTCGCTAGCAAACGCCAGTGCTCGCATTTGATTGGTCAAACGGCGTTTCTTTTGCTAATTGAGAACACTCTTCAGTTTTATTTTGGTTTCTGTGTATTTTGTTGATTTTGTTGTCGGACTTGGTAGTATTAGGCAAGGGTATTAGGCAAGGCATTAGGCATTTTTTCAGTCGCACCGTTCCCGTGGTATTAACTATTATGGTAAGCACTTATAATGTTTTATTGTGAGAGGCTACGTGTGCCAGGTTGGGTGATTTTGTTTTAAGTTTTTGTTCTATGGTTTAGTTGAGATGCAAATCACCAGTGCAGAGTTTGTTGCAAGCTACAAGGCGTACATTGTTTGTTTTTATTGATTTGTCATGCCTCAATTACCAATCCTTCGAAGTATGTAGTCTACCGCAAGTCTTTATAAACCTAATACCTAGATTCATTTTGTGCATCCGCTTTCTCTTTGCGCGCTTCCATGGTGTTCTCCCTCTCGATTCCATCCTCTTCTTCTCCTCCGCGTATCAACCCCCTGCTTCGGATGGCCATTGAGGTAGGTGCCTTTGGAGCTTGCAGCAATGAGCGTTAGAAATGAATTACCAGAAATAAATGATGCTGTGAAAATTAATCAACAAAAGCTGACAAGGATTAGCTATTAAAATATTATATCACTAAGAAAGTATATTTGTGTAGCGATCATGAAATACATGCCCTGCCCCTCTGGCCAATCCTGGTCAATCCTGCTCCGGGTTGTACAGACAACTACCCTATGTGGGAAGCCCAAAGCTCCCCCAGGAGTATGGCCATAATAGCTGGGTTTGGTGAGTGTCACAGGACTGATGCTGATGCTGATGATGTGGTCGGGCTGTCACCTTTGCATCGGTAGCCCTATAAACACAGGTCGGGTGGGAGGGTATTAGTAGGATAAGCTTAGGATGTTGGTTAAGCCCTTTCCTCGTCACCCGCCTCTGTCACCAGTTTTCTCCTCAGCCTCCATGGGCTCCAGAGCTGTTAGGTAGAGTCCATCCTTGTTCTGCTCCATCTCTTTTCTATCATCGTTAAAGAGGAATGCTTTCAGTACCTTGTTGGGTTCTTCCACATATGGCCTCAGTAGAGCTAGGTTTCATTGTCTTTCTTCTGTTAGCTTGGTACACTCTAGCATAAAATGGACTTCATTTCCTTCTTCTTTTCCACAGAGCTTAATCACCGTTATCACCTCATCCACCGTCTGCTCAATGTGTGAGTAATACGGAGACAAAGGCTGCTTGATAATTAAACAAGTTCTGTGCTTTCTCAGGAAGTCAGTACTTTGTTAGATATGTGATGAGTTTAACGTAGACAATTGCAGTCTTATGTGTCGATGAAACTAAAAGTCTTGGAAACATGATAAGCTTAGCATAACATTCTGCCATTGTGTTCATGTGGCTGGCTTTGTCGTTTCTATTGTAGGTATGCTTTGTGGATTGGATTCTGAGTTCTGACCATATTATCTTTCACCAGGTTCATTGCTGGCAGTGGTTCAGGAGGCAGTGGTTCGATCCCAGCTGTAGAACGTCACCTGCAGGAAGTAGCATTGTGATGGCCAGCCACTTGGCGCTTGTATCCAGCCACATTGTCCAGAAACCATCACGTCATTTCTAGGTCAGTAACTGTGTGGACCAGTCCAAGGCGTCCACAGACCACAGGTCATGCTGTATCGTACCACGTCACTAGGTCAGTGACGTAATGGCATTGTGTGACCCGTCGCCGCGTCCTTATGAGGACCACTCACCTATAATAGGTGAGTGGCTCGGGGGAACTTTTTGTGTTGCCGGGATGGGATGTCTGCTAAATGCGGGTGCCGCTGCAAGTGTCGTGACGTATGATGGGTCTCAGGTTCGGATTTCGATTTGTCGAGTGAGAAATGTGTGTACAGGCTAATGTAATGTTATTTTAGCTGAGTGTGCGACAGGAAACGTTAATCATGAGCTATGAGTCGTTGTCGCCGTGGCTCGTAGTGGTATTTGACGACCGTCGTGACCTGTGACGGTCACCGTGACTGCTATGTGATGGTCGCCGCGGCTGGCATATGACGGCCGCCGTGACTTCTATAACGGCCTTCGTGACTGAAACGTGACGGTCGTCGTGATGTGCCGCGACTCGCTGCTTTACAGGTCCCTGGTCGCGGGTGCTCGAGCTGACTGTGTCTTCAACGGCTCCACGGTGACCAGCGCCGCCACCGCCGAGACCATCCGATTCCTGAAATGATAATGGCCGTACACGAACAAGAGGCTCTATGCATCCAGGTGCAAGTCAAGCGCCATGCTCAGAGGCGTCATCCGGAGAAGGCCGCACAGTGCACTTTAGGCTGAGCTCGGGTGTAGTGCGCGCTGACGGATAGGATGAAATTACGGGCCGGCCATCAGATTTCAGTGCGGGGATCAAGATGGTCGGAGCCGATATGGCTCGGTTGATGGTGTGTCAGGGTTGATTGAGAGTGGAGGCGAGACACCCGGATGTGAAGGATACACCGATACGGGTCTCGACGTCGTCTCGCAATTTGTGCTATGTAATATGACGGCTATGCCATGGTATCATTCACTCTCGATGCGCTAATAAGTAGTAAATAGGACAGAGACTGGAATTAATATTATTATATTTGGATGTAAGGGCCAGGTTTTGGCCAGCGCTATATTAGAAATCGTGAGCGTGCTAGTTGCAATCAATCGCGCGCTTCTTGCTGAGCATCTGTGAGCGAAAAATACTTTCTCTGGAACGTTCGTCGTAAAATATGTGTACCTATCTTTGGAATAAGTTGTCAGAACATGAATGCATTTTTGGTGTCCACTGCAGCTGCTGTTCTGGAACAGAAACATACCGAGATCGGCTGTGTATGTACTATGTACGCTGTGGCAAAATCAAGCAGCCGGGCCATGAGTCAAAAGCGATATGTGAATTAAAGTGGATATATTTCACTTTTTCAGTTTAATCATACAGATAACAGAAATGCGTCAAATACTGATCACACCCGGTTCCAAACAACTAAACGCCTGCGATCACTGGAAAGTAAATAAACAATAGATACCCATGTGCCTGTCTTGTCTGGCGTGATCCGAGACTCTCTCTCTCTCTCTCTCTCTCTCTCTCTCTCTCTCTCTCTCTCTCTCTCTCCCTCTCTCTCCCTCTCTCTCTCTCTCTCTCTCTCTCTCTCTCTCTCTCTCTCTCACTGTTGTTGCTGACGCACAAAAGGACAACACGGCCGAATCGCGGCGATGGAGAGCACGGAACGATGCTGGTGACTGGCGGACCAGCGAAAACAGGAAAGGAGATGAATAGCTCTAGCTCCCGTCCGCGCGGAAGGGCGCTGATTGGCGCGGCTCGCAGACTCCATTGGCTCATCAGACTGTTGTTGGTTTTCTCCTTCCCCTCCCACAAGCGTAGCCAGGTAGCTAAGTTGTGCGCGGAAGCGGGCGGCCAGAGCGGCGCTAGGTGTCGCCCTCCCAGCGACCGGGCAGTGCAGCTGGACGTGCCCCGGATGGTCCGCCTCTGATCTCGGCACACTCGGCAGAGTGCGGCCGGACACTCCATGGAGTTGCATAGCGTCGATAGGCCGTATGGTGTCGCTGTCGTAATTGTAAAAGCGTAAGTAGAAGGTTGAAGCAAGATATAGAATGCTTCTCTTTACATTTAATATCGCAAAGCACAGCTTTATGCGCTGGCTACGATATGTGCGTGTCGGTTGTGGCAGTGATCATCGAAGAAATATATGATTTATGAACGTTTCTTTATCATAGAATGATAAAACATTGCGATATTTGCCTGTTGTGAAGAAAACTCCTATACTGCGGCTCTATCGTCCGGAATTACTCGTGTTTGATTACGACAATTCCGCCACTCTATCAGCTGATTTTTGTTTCCGAGTCACGTGACCAACCGGTGTCTCCCTGATAGCCATGCAGCGAAAAATTGAAGCAGGGAAGTTTTTTGTATTGACATGTCAAAAAATCTCGCCGTCATGGGGGTTATTTCCGCCGTAACGGGTCGTCTGAAGGTGGGAATGTCCCAAATTGAATCAAAATATTGATTCTATGCCCATATATGGTCAAAGCTCCGCCCACTAGAATCAATATTTTGATGCCTCCATATTTTGATTCCCGCCGCCTAGTTTGCCCAACTGAGCTCTCGCAGAGCTGAGGAAGACTCAAGTCGCATCACTTCGGGAGCCGAAGAGCACCATTCAAGGCTTTGCCGACAGCCTGGACGCTGAAGATGAAAACGGGATGTGAGGCACCTCCGGACACGTGCCGAAAGGGTGCATCAAAAGAAGGGGCGGATATGTGGAATAGGTTTGAGTGACGGTGCTATCGTTTTTATATATTCAAATGTCCAACAATTGCGCCAGACTGCAAAGTATGGCAATTTCGACGAGATCTCGTCGGTGCGGGCTTGTTCGTCTGGTGCGGATTTCGGAGTGGTGCGGTGCGGATTTGGCCTGTGCGGTGCGGATTTGGCTTGGACCTTGCTGCGGTGCGGACTTCGCTTGGTCTTCTTACCCGGCCGGGTTCCCTGCCGGGTTCCCTGACTGTTCTTTGGAAAGCCCTACAAATGCGTGTCAGCCACGGTGACGCACGGTGACGGACCAAGGTTTTCAATTAACTCTACGAACTAACAATTGCGGCAGAACAAATCCATTCTCGCCTCGGGACCCTCGGGAATTATCGTGAAGACGACGTCATTAGAACGAAGACTGGTTGCGGTGGTGACTGGTGATTTGTGTGCTATATATGTCACATTTGCGAGCAGCTGGTTTGGATTGCCAATCAGCGCGCTACTTTGGAATGACATCATTGTTTTTACTCATACGAAAGTTTGTTGGCGCGATTTGATCAAGGCTCGTGACATTCACACGTGACATATAGCATGTAGATTGTAGAAGGCCCACGAAGGGGAGAAGTTCCGAATGTCACGTGACCCAATATGCCCTCCGGCGCCCTATTTTCACCGGCGTCCGTCTATTTCAGGGGGCGTCGAAGTCTAGTTCCTACCAACCTGGCACTCCCATGCCTACGTCACCACGAGGACGCCCGAGGGCATTTACATGTTGAAGATAGGGAAATTGCCATAGTTTAGAGCCGCCTGAAGGGCAACCTTGAGATAAATGATAATGTAAATGTGTGCTAATATGATCATCAACATGTTATTTATCCAAATCCAGGGCCAATTAATGGATAACTTGTCACGTTTTCCAGTGGTGATGCGCTAACTTTCGTGGTTCTTGCAGCCAATAAGGGTGTTTCATAGTGCGATTCAGCCGCATTATCGACTTTAATGCCCTAAACCGCCACGAAACATACGATTTGCAGCTTCCTGGCGTGATAGCTGCCAGTAGGGCTCCGGAGTCGGAGTCATGAAGTCGGTCGGAATCGACAGTTCTGACCTGAGTCGTCGAGTCAGAGTCAGAGTCGATTTTAAAAGCTGGAATCTGAGTCAGTCACCGAAATTCGATCCCCTCGGCAGACCTTTCAGGGTTCCGTAGTCGGAGTTGTAGTCGGTCGGAGTCGACAGTTCTGACCTGAGTCGTCGAGTCAGAGTCAGAGTCGATTTTAAAAGCTGGAGTCTGAGTCAGTCACCGAAATTCGATCCCCTCCGCAGACCTTTCAGGGTTCCGTAGTCGGAGTTGTAGTCGATCGGAGTCGACAGTTCTGACCAGAGTCAGAGTCAGAGTCGATTTTGAAGGCCAGAGTCGGAGTCGGAGTCACCAAAATCCATTGCCTCCGCAGACCTGCTAGGACTGTGAAGTGTGGAGTCGGAGTCGGTCAGAGCAGACATTTGAAATCAAGGTCAGTTGATTTTTGAAAGTCTGAGTCAGAGTTGGAGTCATCAAGAAACCCATTGACGATCCGCAGTACCATGCAGTAAGGGCGCTGCCGATCGATGCCCTGAATTGCCAATGAATTGAATGAATAGATGACAATAAATTAGGTAGGTACCTTCTATTATTCATCCCCTGCCACTTGGAGGACTTACTTTCAGTAGAAAAAGACGCATTATTGTTTGTTTGTTTGTTTATTTATTGACAAATATTTTTTGAGCAGTTTATAGGGATACAGACACAAAACACAATGATAGCACCTCGCTGGTGCAAATCATTGCTAGATAGATGTTGAAATGTGTTGCCATTGAAGAATCTACTGATTTTCCTGGCGGCTCTCATTTTCAAGTAACTACTGGTCTTGTAAGATCTCTTGATTGCTCACCGTCTGGCGTCTTCCAAGGTTTTCTGAAAGCTAATCAAATGTTACCATGGTGCTCTTGATTGCATGGCGCTTGCTGGTTCTGGGTTCTTAATTGGTGGTTCTTGCGTCTGATCCTGTTGCTTCATGTTCCATCACATCACATTAAATTTCTAATCTAATGGAACAGACACTTTTACCTTTTATTTCACTATCAGTCGACTTGCATTTACCCCTGTGGCCTGCTCGCCCTTTTATTTCGACGCTAGAATTTACCAATTATTGAAAAAGCCTCGGATAAAAAAGCAAGAAAAGTATGTCAAGTTTAATAATTGAGACGGTCCTAGAACACCAGAAAAAAATTCAAAAAGCCTGTCCATCTCACTTCCCTCACTTCATAACAAAAACGCAGCAAAACATGCGAAAGAGTCCTTAGCAACGCCCTAGCAACGCGTTTGTCTGAAGTGCGCAATATGTGTACCATCTGGAAAATTTAGTAGCTACTTGATTATTCAACTAGAGTTGGACTATATAAGCTAGGCTTTTATATAAAAAATAAGTATTTGCTTATTGAATTTATAGCAACTGGTCGCTTAGCTTCGAAATAATGATTTATTACAAAAAAAGCTTGTTTGCGACATATTTGTAAAGAAACAGCGGAAATAGCTTTGACTCGTGCGCTATTCTAGTACATTTTTGGTAGAAAACTTCGTCCAACCTTATGTTTTAGGGCCTTGGTCTATTTGCTCTATTTCAAACTTCAGGTACAAGTACGCGGTGCGGTCCCGTGGTGAGCGTTGCTCAAGCCGTAAGTGAAACTGAAAGTGGACGGGAAATAATTATAGTAGATGAATTAAGTCCCTTGCATTATAATTGCCTGTGGGTTCCCGGTTCGGTGCGGATTTTTGGGCTCTCGGCCCGCTTCGGTGCGGATTTTCCGGCTCAGTTTGAAGGGTTGGTGCGGATTTTGAACTTGGGCCGGTGCGCCTCGTCGACCTGCGTGCCATACTTTGCAGTCTGGCAATTGCGGATGAAATGGTATGCAAATTTCCGTAGAAAACATTGTTATTATGTGCATTATGACCTTTTACTTTTTGACACTTTTAGTGAAACACCCTGTAGTCCTTTCGTGGTTTCAAGCGTTCAAACATGTGATTTCATGTTGCTCCCATGCATAAGGGTGATGTCAATGTCACCTGAAGGTCAGGTCAGGTCAGGTCAGGTCATTGACTTATGATGACCTCGGTACACTTTTTCAAGTAATGCATGTTTCTAGGCTATTTTTTAAGCTGAATTCGATTTTAGCAACCATTTGAACACTTAAGAAGTAGTTTTGGTGCCTTCGTAACATGTTACGAAGCTGTCAGAGGCGGTTGAGACGCACCTACTACGAATACCCGGCAGGACCCCTACTGGTTGACATGACCTGACCTGACCCGACCTGGCCCAAATGCATAAAGATATCATCTGTGATCAAAACTAACATAATATTCGTGATCAGCACCCCGACAAAAACCCTATAGCAGCCACATTTTACGACGTTCTAACAGATCCCGATTTTCCCGACATTTGGGTCATTGACCTGACCTGGAAGGTCAACCAATGGCCTAGGACCTTGGAATTGGGTATTATCGGCTTCCTCTCGTCACGGGCAACACGCTCGTTTTTTTCCGTCTAGCTCGATCATGGGCCAAACGCGAGGAAGGGGGTCGTACCCTCCCTCCCTTGTGCCGTCGAAGGACGCAAAATGGCCTGAGCCGGCGAGGGTGAACGCGCTCACATGGGATATGTATTGCCTTGGGCCTGGTTTGTTGTGGTGTGGTGATGTGGTGACGTAGATTCTGTCTGTTACCGTGGTCCCGGCATGGTGTTACTTATCCCGGGGTAGGTACAGGCCAGACCGTTGCACCTATATAGGCCCCGACCCCATCCACCCGGGGCCCGGGCCCCATCCACCCGAGGGTCCAGGCCCGTTTTCCCGGGGGCCCGGGCTCCGTCCACCCGGGGCTCCGGTCCGGGGCCCGTCCACCAGGGGCCCGGGCTCCGTTCTCCCGGGGGCCCGGGTCCAATCCACCCGGGGCCCGGGCCCCGTCCACCCGGGGCCCGACCCCATCCACCTGGGGCCCGGGCCCTGTTCTCTCGGGGACCCGGCCCCATCCACCCGGGGGCCCGGGCCCCATTCACCCGAGGGCCCGGGCCCTATCCCCACGGGGCCCGGGCCACGTCCACCTGGGCTTCGAGTCCGGGCCCCGTTCTCCCGGGGGCCCGGGCCCCATCCACCCGGGGGTCCGGGCCCCGTCCACTCGGGGCCCGGGGCCCGTGCCCCCGGGGGCTTGGGGCCGGACCCATCCACCGGGGGCCCGGGCCCCGTCCACCCGGGGCCCGACCCCATCCACCCGGGGCCCGGGCCCCATTCACCCGAGGGCCCGGGCCCTATCCCCACGGGGGCCCGGGCCCTATCCCCACGGGGGCCCGGGCCACGTCCATCTGGGCTCCGAGTCCGGGCCCCGTTCTCCCGGGGGCCCGGGCCCTATCCACTTGGGGGTCCGGACCCCGTCCACTCGGGGCCCGGGGTCCGTACTCCCGGGGGCTTGGGCCCCATCCACCGGGGGCCCGGGCCCCATCCACCCGGGGGCCCCGGGCCCCATCCACCCAGGGGGCCCGGGCCCGTTCTCCCGGGGGCCTGGGCCCCATCCACCCGGGGCCCGGGCCCCGTCCACCTGGGGCCCCAGGCCGACCCCTCACCCGTGGTGTCCCAGTAGGCATTTCTCGAAGCGGGCTCGTCCGATTAGATTAGGACCTCTCTCCTCCCTCCCTCCCTCTCTCTCTCTCTCTCTCTCTCTCTCTCTCTCTCTCTCTCTCTCTCTCTCTCTCTCTCTCTCTCTCTCTCTCTCTCGAGCGGGCCCCTGACAGAAATTTCGGGGGGGTCAGCTGACCCTCTGACCCCCCCCCTGGCTGCGCCACTGTGACGTGAAAACACGTCAGGCGTATTCAGCTCGACGATACCATTCTACTGAAATGCAGCATGACCCTTTTCGGTCAGGTCATGACCTTGACCTGAGGTCAAATTTTCAAAATGACCTTTCAAGGTCAACTTATAGTTTAATTGACGCGTCTCGACGAGAGGAAGACGCTGCTGGCAAAAGTAATGTCGTGGCTCTTGAGTCAAAAATAATTACCAAAAAAACATGTTTTCGTAAAGACGTCTATTTTTTAGAGGTTTTGCTTTCTGGAGGCTAAACCGTTGACCTGAGGTCAAATCTGACAATAGTCGGAAAGGCCTGTGAAGGAGGCAGGAGCTATCGAATGCGTTTTTCTGCGGCGCTCTAGCTCTCTTGGTTCCCGACCCGAGTTATGCATCGGGTGATTCGAAAGTTGTTGAAATAGACATAATTTAACCTTTGACGACCTCTGGGGACTTGGCCTTTGACCTGACCTAAAACATGACCTCAGTTTTCCCGTCATTATTTGCCGCAACGCGTCGCTACGTGGCCCAGGAGCCGAGTTAAATGGGCGGGGGGGGGCATGAAAACGCCGTCCCCCCCCCCAGCACGACACGGAAAACTCAGACCACCACCACGGCGCGGGTTAAACTAACCGCTAACTTTTTTTCTTGCCCATTACCATCAGATAGGTACTAACTTGATTCCTATCTATAACGACAGAAGAGATTGTCGTATCTTAACTCGCGCCCTGATGGGGTCTGCCGAGCAACGCGGTCTGATGGGGGGGGGGGGGCATTTTGCCCCCCCCCCCCCAGATCTCGAGAACCACGCAACATACTAGCGACAAGCGGCAAACGGCGTTGGATAGCCCCAACGGGGAACTACCTTGTGACCTAATTTCATTGACCTCGGTCTAACCGATGACGTCACAGGTCAGGTCAAAGGTCGAATTTTCACCGTTTACAGGCATTTCAAGAAATGCGTTGTAAAATCGAGCAAAATGCATTTCATTGAAAATCATCGAGGGGGAAATGTTCGTCAAACACATATTTTGCTATTTGAGGTCACTGATAGCAGGTCAGGTCACTGAGGGTCACAATATAAAAATATCATGTGATGCATGTTTTATGGCCCATTTTATATGCCAAATGCGATTATGTGGGACAGGCAGCCCTTTGGGTCAGTTGAGATTATGTTTTGGTGAAGGTCAGGTCAAGGTCAGGTCAAATTAGGTCAAATTTCAAAGTTGATATTTTTGCATAAAATGGATATCGATTCGATGCAGCTCGTCACGGGGAGTTCAATGGTGGTCTTTGTTTTGCGCTACGTGGTCTAGCATTGCTAAAAATTGAGTTCAAAAATTTGACGTCATCAATTTTGAACAGTTTTTTCGCTATCACTTGGCCAAAAAAGGAGGTATCGATCTAAAATCTGGTGTGTATATCGAAGAGCGCTGGGACTATCACATATATTCCGTTTAAATTCGGAATTTTTTGGGAATTTTGCGAGTTTAAAAAAAATCAATTTTTATTTTTGGGGTTAACCCTCGCATGTGTAGGGGGGGGGTCGGATGGACCCCCCCCATGGTTTTTCGCGAATAACTCGCGTAAAAAGCGGCCGATCGCGACGAAACTTTCAGTACCCTCGCATTGATCAATTTTACAACTACCCTGAAAATTTCATGACCCTGACCCCAATGACCTTTGACCTGTGACCTCTTTTCCGAGACCATGTTTGGCCGGAATCGCGATTCCGCGTATGTCGGCTCGCATTAGCCGCGCGTTTGCAAGCTTTTCGTGGTTTCAAATGTTCAAACATGTGATGTGATGTTGCTCCCATGCATTAGGGTGGATGTCAAGGTCACCTGAAGGTCAGGTCAGGTCATTGACCTTTGGTGACCTCGGCTCACTTTTTCGAGTTTTACATGTTTCTAGGCTAGTTTTTGGAGCTGAATTCTAATTTAGCAACCATTTGAACATTTACGAAGTAGTTTTGGTGCCTTCGTAACATGTTACGAAGCTGTCAGAGGCGGTTGACACGTACTACGAATACCCGTCACGACGCCTACTGGTTGACCTGACCTGACCTGACCCGACCTGGTCTAAATGCTTCAAGACATCATCTGTGATCAAAACTAACACGATATTCGTGATCAGCACCCCGAAAACCCCTTAGCAGCCACACTTTACGACTTTCTAACAGGTCCCGATTTTCCCGACTTTGGGTCATTGACCTGACCTGGAAGGTCAACCAATGACCTAGGACCTTAAAATTGGGTATCATCGGCTTCCTCTCGTCACGGGCAACACGCTCGTTTTTTCCGCGAAGCTCTAGCTCAATCAGGGGCCAAACGGCAAGGGGGGGTCCAATCGACCCCCCCTCCTACACATTAGAAGCTGGCAAATGCCGCACACATGCGAGGGTTAAAACCCCAAAAATTCGAAAATCCGAGATGGCAGTTTTGTAGCGCCGTCTTTTTTATACACAACCACATAGAGAACTTTAAAATTGCTTGTAAACTGTATATTTGGTGAGCGTTTCAAGATGTCATGTTTTTTTGCTCATTTTTACTCGAACATGACCTCAGTTTGATCTCAATAACTCCTGACCCAAGGTGACCTGTGACTTGAAATTTTGTGTGAAGGTGTCAAATTGATGCCCGGGAAGGTACCCAAAATTTGGCGACTATTTAAGAAAAACCACAGGGGGGGGGGGCAAATGCCCCCCATCAGGGCGCGGGTTAACTTTTAACATGGGGTCTTGAGCTGGAGTAGCAGTTTTGTAGCTTTACTTGAGACTAGCACAAATCAGGAGCTTTTACATATCGATGATTACCCTAGTCAAAGATATTTTATTTCTCGTTCCAAAATGAGTGACTTGCGCAGGAATGTAGTGACTAGTGATGTCCATCAAGACAGCCCATGTATTCAGCCCAGACTCGGGTAAAGCTGAAACTTACACACAGTAGAGGCCGAGACACACACAGTCCACAGCCCGACCCATTCGGTGGCACTTGCAGCTGTTTAACCTGCAGAGGTCAGCAAAGGTCACGTGACCCAAATTTGCGCAGCAGTTTGAGGCTCACCAAGTACCTACATAGAGCTGGAGCGCTAAAAACAGCACCAAACGACTCGCCGGCATCCAATCTTATACTTTCCCACTAGCAATTTGATCTCTCAAGGTCATGCGTTGACCTAAGGTGAAAGGTCATTACTGGGTTATGTCGAAAGAACATTTGCACAGCGGTTCTAGAGTATAAGGAAGGATCGGTCGAAATCCAAATCAAAGCATATCATCGGGTAGCTCATAAGCCATAGCAACTTTTCCTTTACGCCTCTCCTCGATATGTGGCCTCGTTTGACGTCGACAAGACTAAATGTGCATTGTACAAATAAACGACGACCCCCACGTCGCAGCCCACGTATTCAGCCCAGATTCGGGACACCTCAGACCAAGCTGAAACTTGCGCACAGTAGATGCCGAGACATCCGTCCACAGCCTGAGCTATTCAGTGGCACTCCCAGCCATTTGACCTGCAGAGGTCAGAAAAGGTCACATGACCCAAATTCGCACAGCAATAATTTGTAGCCCACTCAGTAGAGTTAGAGCGCTAAAAACGACACCAAACTACTCGACAGCATCTTATCATAGGTTGATCTCAAGTGTCTCGACTCTCGAATCTCGGCTGAATCCAGGCTGCGACGTAGGGGGTGTCGCTGAATTGTACACTTTGTCCTGCCGAGGTCAAACAGGGTCACATAGGTATCGAGAAGAGGTTTCGTTGAAAATTTACTACGGCCTACGTGACCCAATGATAGGGGAGAGTGGGGAAAGATGCCCAGGGTTTTACTAAGTCATATATTATTCGAAAATGATGATCGGAAAGCAAAAACTTGGAGTTTCAACGGAAGCCGACATCATTTTTCTCCAAAAATATCACACTTTCGTGCCTGAAATATGATAACTTTTTTGCTGTTTAGCATTTTCCTGAAGAAGTGAAAGGGGGCATCTTACCCCACAGGGTGGGAAAGACGCCCCTGGCGTTGGGGAAGATGCCCCCTGCACTATAAGTGACATAAATGGGCACGTGAATCGCCTGAACGAATCAGTAGTCCTTTCCAGCCTTGCAGTACACACCAAACGTCATCGTAAGGGCCCTCAAAAGTGGTCGTAAGGGGCTTCAGAGGTCATCGTTAGGGCCATCATAGTTCAGCGCGGCCAAACAAGCCTCCGTGGTGGCGTTCGGAGACCACTGTGGGGCCCTTATAGGTCTTCATGATGCTTGAGGGCCCTCGAGCCCATCGTGGGGACCTCAGATGCCAGTGCGGCCCGTGGAGCCAACGTGGGAGCCCTCAAAGGATGTCGTGAGGGGCCCTGGAGCCAATAATGGGGCCCACAGAGGCCGTCGTGAGGGCTCTCAGAGTCAGATGCCGCCCAAAAAGTCGCTGTGTGGGCCGAGAGACCGGCATGGGGAGCACCCAACCGTACTGGACTTTCAATAGTCCCAGATCGGCTTTTGTCTCTCATCACAAGCATGTAATAAATGATTTGACGGGCTGCTTGAAGGGCAGCCTACGGATTTAGGAGGGCGTCTTTCCCCATCAGGACAGGGGACATCTTACCCCAAGGTGCCGAAGTAACAGTAAACCAGTACAATTTGTTAGCCATAAAGCTACACCCTGAAACAAACTCAGGGCCTCCTCTAAGGTTTTTTCACTGGGTGGGCAAAATTTTCGCTACTCCCCTGCCCAAGGGCGGATCCAGCCACTGTTTTGGGGTTCAACCAATTTCAAAACCTGTTACCGGGGGGGGGGGGGGGCGGGGGTGAGGCGAAATAAGCAGTACCGTTATTGGACATAAGATGATAGTTTGCAAAGTTAACGTTTGTCGCATGTTTTATGGTTAGCGATACTCGAGCGATTCGTTTCAGAGTTAGGTACATGTACAGCCCTCCGCAAACTGCGTGGTAGTTATTCTTATTCGGTATTCTTGCTATTTTGACAATGTACCAGTTTTTGTGACTTTGTGACCTAACCTCGGGTCACTGGAACCTAAAACTCCAAGGCCAAGTGACAAACAGATGCTCCAAGTCGTGTCTTAAATTTGGTAGCGCTACGTGCTATAGAACTCACGCTATCAACGAAAAACTCTGGCATTCAATTGCCGCTAAACTAGTCCAATTTTCCCCCGACCTTGTACCGGGTTTGTGACCTGGTGACCTGACCTGAAAAGACTAGAGACCTGAAATTTTCAGGACAAGTGCCAAAAGGTTGCCCCAGAGGGTATGCCAAATTTGAGCGCCGCCGTTTTACGTTATTTATGAAAAACCTTAGGGGGTGCATCAACCCCCTCACCGGGCGAGGGCTAACAACATAATACATTGTAGTAAAGGCTACCCGAACCGGTAATGATTCTTGCTTATTTGTTCAGCTCAGCCGTATTTAGAGATTTAGCTGGCTTTGTCCATGAATAACAATATCGGCAGGGGTGTAGCCAAGGGGGAGGGGCCACGGGGGCAATGGCCCCTCCCTTGAGCGCAAAACGCGCCATGGGGGAGCCCCTCAGGCCCCGGGATATTTTTTTTCAAACACTGGATAAAACGTCTTTTACTCGGAAGAAAATTGATATCGAAGTTTCATTTCTGTGGCCCTCTGATGACCCAATGGGCCCCTGCACTCATCCGATGACCCCCGGTTTCCTGGGGCCCCTGGTCGCCTAGGGGGCCCCGGTCGCTTGGGGGCTAGTCGCCTGGGGGCCCCTGGTCGCCTGGGGGCCTGGTCGCCTGGCCCCTGCCCCCTGGTCGCCTGGAAGAACGCTTGTCACCTGCAGTGGCATAGCCAAGGAGGGGGCCAAAGGGACCATGCCCCCCCCCCGCCCTGGAAGCCAGGGGTCCTTATTCTATAGGGGCCCCTGGCTGACACAGTGGGCCCTTGGCGACGCAAAGGCCCCTGCGGCAGATCCTTTGACACAGCTGAGTAGTTATACTTTGGCCAAGAGAGCCCCAATTTTAGAGCCTTGGAGCCCTATTGAAACCAGGGGGCCAGTTGGATGGGATGGGTCCAACTTGGGTCCAACGGTGTGTAAACAGAATCAATGCGTTCCGACTGTTGGTCTGACCCTAAATCGGTTTGAGGGAGCTCGTATCGGATCCACTGTCGATCTGAGGGGCCCCTATCGGTTTGAGGAAGCCCTCAAATGCCCTGAACGGGTCCTTAGTTTGTCTGAGAGAGCCCTCAGTCGGCATGACTGGGCCTCTGCAAGTGCAAGGAGGGCTTTTGTCGGTCTTAGTGGCCCTTAGGCGGCTTATATGACCCTCAGACGGCTTACGAGGCTCTCATGCGCTGTAGGGGCCTGTGACGGTCTGAAGAACCCTCATCCGACCGCCCTCAAAACCGACTGGCGACTCTATGAAGCTATTCGTGGGCCTATCTAACAGGGCCCATGGACTGCCTACCCCCTCAGTTCTAATATTTTTTGTTAAGAAATATGTTTTCTATTTATTTGGGCTCCCTCAAAAAAATATTGGATGCAACCAGATGGCTTTTTGGATTTTGAGGGGGTTATCTTGGGCCCCTGTGCGTTTGGCCCCCTCCTTGAGGAAATCCTGGCTACGCCCCTGAATATCGGACAACCAGAAAACTTTTTTGACCTTCAAACAGGGGCGTCGACACCGGTCCGACTTTTCCGACTAGTCGGACCACTTTTTCGACTAGGCGGTGCCCTGCTGTGGCCCGCGGGGGCCCCTGCTGCAGACCGCGGGGCCCTACTGCGGCTCGGAGGGCCCTGCTAGAGACAGCGGGGGCCCTGCTGCGCCTCTGGGGCCCTGCTAGACACCGCGGGGCCCTGCTGCGGCCCGCGGGGTCCCCTTCTGCGGCCGCGGGGGGCCCCTGTTGGGGCTCTCGGGGGGCCCTGCTGCGGCCACGGGGGCCCCTGGGGGCCCCCACCGGTGGGGGCCCCCCGAGAAAAAGTCGGACCAGTTTTCCTTACGCGTCGATGCCCCTGCCTTCAAACAGCATCCAGTTTGCTTAAAGGGACCCTCCCACCTTAACATTAGATTTGAGTTGAGATAGCCAAAATGGGGTCCCTGGCTCACAATTACCGGTTTCGGCACTCACAACATCCAGAAATGCCTTAAATCGGAAATATTGAATTTCAAAATTGCAGCATTTTGATTCAGAGGGGCTAATGCATAGGTATACCCCTCTGAATGTGTGACGTCATCGTAGATATCTAACGATTTTTAAATGTTTGACTAAAACGTTTTGTAGCACGCGGTGGTATATGCTGCTTTGCGCGCAACAAATGCCGCACTTTCAAATAAAGTCGCTAGGAACAGCGGGGATCCCAAAAAGTAAACAAAAGTAAAAGTCTAATATCTTGAAAACCGGTGAATATTTTTCGATGAAATTTGGTAGATATTCGTTTTTGCTCTTTCTGAACCGAGCGACATCACTTTCATGCCAATTCATTAACTTTTTTGAAGGTGGGAGGGTCCCTTTAACCCTCGCATGTGTAGGGGGGGGGGTCGGATGGACCCCCCCCCCATGGTTTTTCGCGAATAACTCGCGTAAAAAGCGGCCGATCGCGACGAAACTTTCAGTACCCTCGCATTGATCAATTTTACACCTACCCTGAAAATTTCATGACCCTGACCCAAATGACCTTTGACCTGTGACCTCTTTTCCGAGACCATGTTTGGCCGGAATCGCGATTTCGCGTATGTCGGCTCGCACTAGCCGCGTGTTTGCAAGCTTTTCGTGGTTTCAAACGTTCAAACATGTGATTTGATGTTACTCCCGTGTGTGTCAAGGTCACCTGAAGGTCAGGTCAGGTCATTGACCTTTGGTGACCTCGGGTGACCTCGGGTCACTTTTTCGAGTTTTACATGTTTCTAGGCTAGTTTTTGGAGCTGAATCCGAATTTAGCAACCATTTGAACATTTACGAAGTAGTTTTGGTGACTTCGTAACATGTTACGAAGCTGTCAGAGGCGGTTGACACGTACTACGAATACCCGTCACGACGCCTACTGGTTGACCTGACCTGACCTGACCCGACCTGGTCTAAATGCTTCAAGACATCATCTGTGATCAAAACTAACACGATATTCGTGATCAGCACCCCGAAAAACCCCTTAGCAGCCACACTTTACGACTTTCTAACAGGTCCCGATTTTCCCGACTTTGGGTCATTGACCTGACCTGGAAGGTCAACCAATGACCTAGGACCTTAAAATTGGGTATCATCGGCTTCCTCTCGTCACGGGCAACACGCTCGTTTTTTCCGCGAAGCTCTAGCTCGATCAGGGGCCAAACGGCAAGGGGGGGGTCCAACCGACCCCCCCCCCTACACATTAGAAGCTGGCAAACGCCGCACACATGCGAGGGTTAAGACCAGACAGGTAGTACCGGACGTCCGGCCGGACCAGAATTTTTGCATTTGCTTCTGGGTGGGCAAATCGACGCCACTGGGTGGGCAATTGTGGTGACTGGGTGGGTATTTGCCCACCCAGTGGGTATGTTAGAGGAGGCCCTGAACAAACTGTTTGGGACACAGTACACGCGTGTTAATGTATCAGGACTATAGCAAGGGACGCAAAAATTATCTTCCTTCTTTGATATTTACAATGTTTTGACAACAAAATATTTTTTGAAAGCATCAAATAAAAAACATACATTCACCATCCAGCCGTTGCCCAACTGAGCTTCGCAAATTTTTGTGCAGTTAACAAGGCAGGCTTCCGCTTTACGCTAAGAACATTAATTTCCGGGTTCGATTCTCTGTTTCGCCGCTAGAGGGGGTGGGGCGTCTTACCCACCCTGGGCATCTTACCCCACTCTCCCCTATGCTTTGATTTGGAACTTGGCCGATCCTTATAAGTACTCTAGAGGCGCTGTGCATGTGTATTTTCGACATAACCCCCAATTGACCTTAGGTCGACGCATGACCTTGAGAGGTTAAATTGCTAGTGTGAAAGTAAGATTAGTTAGATGCTGGCGAGTACAGTAGCCAGTAGGTAGGTAATAGTTCTTAAATACTTTAATGAAAAATATACTTATGATAGCTTATCATAAGAAGGTTATATTTTTAAACCATGCGTCCATCTTTCAATACCCCTACCTACCCTTATCAATTATCATACGGAACTTTTAACGTAAGGAAGTTAGCCAACATTTAGGCTCGGGAATCCTCGCTCCAGCGCAACATCGTGAATCTAATGTAGCTTAGAAAGTAGGTCGAATGGAATTGTAATTTCACTTCCGGGATTAAAAGTTTGAAGTGCCGTACATTTTCAGCACACATCATTTTGAAGTCATCTGAAACGTAGGTATTTCTAAAAGCGGTGTTTCAGCCATGTCTATAACCCAAGAGAATATCTTCGGTTGACGGTTGTGCTAGCTGCCCTGTCGCCGTTCGTGGTTTCGCCTCACGGCTCGCAGGCCTCGGCTGGCCGCCGCGCCGGGCCCCCGGTCCCAGGCACGGCCGGTCGACCTCCCGCGCCGAGCCCCACGGCCCTGAGCCACGGCCCCGCGCTATCGGCAGGCACGGCCGTGACGTGTCGCCGGTGACGTCACGGACCGGGCGGCCCGGCTCTCCCGCTGACGTCACGTCACGTGCAGCGGATGCACGGGAACTGGATCGCCTGCCTCGGCCTTCCGGATGCCCGCGAGGATAGGCCGGCCGACCTCACTGGCAGGCTTGGTGGAAGGCTTCGTGTACCCAATGTCTACGGTACACACGATACAATAAACATTCCTACTAAACATAACGGCAGTCGGCAACACACTACACAGGCATACCCTGAAAAAAAAACTTAGCTCCCTGAGCTAGTCCCTTTTTCCAGAAAAAACGCACCCGAATCCTCTATTCCAGCAGACCGCCCTGCACACACCAACGTCTTACATATGGACGACGCGCGCCGGTCGCCTATACGGCTGGCGCCGGCTCGGAGTCGGCGGGCGCCCGCCGCGGTGGACCCGGCCGGTCCTCGCCGAGCTACTTTCACGTCGGCCGGTCAGGCCGGCGGTACCGTTCGGTCGATAGGACTGCCTCCGCCCGGCGCGGCCGGCGGACACCGCCGCCGCTCCCCGCCGCGCTGGGGCGCCCCAGGTGGACCCCATTATAAGGGTACACACAGCACTGAGCTGTTTTTGTGGGCGGCAGCTCGCTCGGCCGTATTTTCGTTTGCCCAAGGTCACCTTGGTATGTCGGCCGGGCGCTGGCGCTGGCGGGCAGACCACGGAGTGCCGGTCGGCCTCCCTGTTGTGAAACGTGGCCCTGAGCTGGCGGCGCTCGGCAGGCAGCTCGCTCGATGTGTCCGTGCACGGGCTGCTGCAGGCTGGGATTGGGCTTCGTGCGAGAACAGTGAGAAGGGAGCAGGTCAACGTCTATGTAGCTTTGGATGCATCATGCACACATCGTGCATGCATGGTCTGCTGACTAACTCGTGCCTCGCATGGAGTGGGCTCCTCGGGGCTCCTGGACCTCCACGCCATGCTGACGAGGGTAGGGGACTTGAACCTTTTATTATTCGGCTCTTGGGTGGGTCACGTAGCCAGCGACCCGCGGTAGCAGGCGCGCTCGAAAGAGCGAAGAGGAAGGTGGGGCAATATGGGCAGTGTGCACTAACCCGCGCCCCGTAGGGCTACCGGCGGACCCTACCACCCCTAGGGGAGGGGCCGTTTTGGCCCCCCCTAAGATCTCGGAAATTTACCGGCCGATTTTCAAAATTCAAACGGTGTTCGATAGCCCCACCGGGGAACTACCTTGTGACCAAATTTCATTGACCTAGGTCAAACCGATGACGTCACAGATCAGGTCAAAAGTCGGATTTTCACCGTTCACAGGCATTTCAAGAAATGTGTTGTCAAATCGAGTAAATTGGTAATTTATTGAAAACCATCGATGGTACATTGTTCGTCAAACACATACTTTGCTATCTGAGGTCACTGATACCAGGTCAGGTCACAGCGAGGTCAGGTCACAGCGAGGTCAGGTCACCGGGGGTCACAATATGAAAGTGTGGTGTGATACATGTTTTATGGTCCACTCCATTTTACATGACAAATGCGATTATGTGGGTTAGGCAGCCTTTGGGGCCAGCCTGGGTCACATTTTGGTGAAGGTCAGGTCAAGGTCAGGTCAAATTAGGTCAAATTTCAAAGTTGATATTTTTGCATAAAATTGGTATCGATTCGATGCAGCTCGTCGCGGGGAGTCTAATGGTGGTCTTTGTTCTGCTCTACGAGGTCTAGAATTGCCAAAACTTGAGTTTGAAAATTTGACGTCATCATTTTTGAGCAGTTTTCTGTTTTTTTTTTGCTATAACTTGGCCAAAAACGAGGTATCGATATGAAATTTGGTAGGGGAAGGAGGGTGAATTGCGCCACCTTAAGGAAAAACGCTAATTGTAAGAAAACCACTGGAGATGTAAGCATGCACTGGTAACCATTTTAAAGAGGAACTCATTGGCTACGATTTAAGAGCCTCCCGATCAATTAAGAATGTTTCGTTTGCTTCTGACAGCTGCTTTTTCAGAAACATGCAAAAGGGCGCATTTACCAACAACTGCTGTAAATTGCGCCAGGGGGATGGCGCAATTAGAATCCAATTGCGCCCTATCCTATAACATGGCTAAGCAAAGGAGACGGAATGCATACACTCCGGCATTCTATGTCATTGTGGCTTACTTGAACATGTATTATGTGAATCAAGCTCGATACATAATAAATGTAGATATAAATTGCGATGTTTTTTGCGCAGGTAAATAACTTTACTTGTGTCCAGTATGCTTGTGAAGTGGAACGAAAACGTTTGATGTAACCGACTAGATATATATGAACGTATGCGCCTAGACGGTTATATTTTCAGTCGTTTCTCTCAAAATTAAAATTTTTTATTGCTTCTACAACTTTTTTGACATCAGTTTTTACTTTGTATCATGGCTGTCACCTCTCACGCCTCTGTCCATGTTAAAAATGCCGTATTTTGTCAATTACACCGGGCAAGCTCATAGCCCAAATGGCAGCTACATTATAAGTTCGATGAGAGAAAAAAAATTTTGGACTGACGATGGCGGGTTGCTCCCCTGCCTGACATAAAACTCCTTCTTTATTGCAATCAGTTAATGATGCATTCATACTGTCGTGATACAATAGCTACACCATTATTCTATTTGCGCCCCCCTGGCGCAATTGCCATGGGCGCAATTAAAATTGAGGTACTTTTTAATAAAAGCGTAGAAGTTACCATAAAAATGCTGAAGGATGTTTACTGTTTCAGTGAAATATAATGAAAAAAGGATTTTTCTTTCCAAATATCACTCTCAAAATGACACATGTATCGCCTATTTTTATAGCCAACGGTTCAAAATGCTGCAAAAAAGTTAAGAAAACGCCGTAATATCTTCGATGGCGTAATGAGCCTTGCTGATTGGCTTCATCGGAGAGCTTGGGCCATAAAAGGAACTATCCAGTGGCGAAAATAATGTTTTCGAAAACAAAATGCTGAACATGCCATTGAATTCGTGGGAATGTGGGTGGGCGCAATTGGTTAGGAGGGCGCAATACACCCACTTTCCCCTATGTAGATAGAAGACGGTAGGTGCTATCACATATACTCCGGTTTTTCGAAACTCAAAAAACTTTTTTGATTTTTCGGCTAACATAAAAAATGCTTTTTTGATTTTTGGGGGTCAAAACTCAAAAATCTCAAAAATCCGAGATTGCAATTTTGTAGCCCTGTGAATTCTACACCTTTTTTTTGTCTGATCATTTTTCTGTATCTTCAAAGCTGTAGGCGTGACAGGTCTTCTCGCGAGGTCTTTTTTCGGTCGAAAATGACAGAACATGACGTCATTCTGACGTCATTTGTGGCCGACCTATCATAGCCTCTGGAAAATTTTTGGTCACAATGTGTAAAATTGATGCCCGGAGGGGTTCTGAAAGTTTGGTGGCGATATCTCCAGCCGTTTAGGAGATATCGACGGAAAAGGACAGGGAGGGGCCGTTTCGCCCCCCCCCCCCCTACGGGGCGCGGGTGATGAAGAAACATTATGACAACGTTTGAAACGTTATTCAATCACTCCTCTTTGGAAAGAGCACATTTGAACATGCATTTATGAAACATGAGTGGGCCGATAAAGGCACCTAGTTTTAAAGGGACCCTCCCACCTTAACATTAGTTTTGAGTTGAGATAGCCAAGTTTGCGGCCAGGCTCAGAAACCACCATTTATCCTGGTCGCAACCCCCGCAGCTTTATGGTGTTCAAGAAATTTCTTCCCTTTACTTGCAGGGTGGGACCAGCGTGGTCCCTATCTCTTAACCATTACGGGAGTCTGATGACGTCATCAGGCTTTCGAACGTCCGTTAAATGTTTGACTAAAACGTTTTGTAGCACGCGGTGGTATATGCTGCTTTGCGCGCAACAAATGCCGCACTTTCAAATAAAGTCGCTAGGAACAGCGGAGATCCCAAAAAGTAAGCAAAAGTAAAAGTCTAATATCTTGAAAACCGGTGAATATTTTTCGATGAAATTTGGTAGATATTCGTTTTTGCTCTTTCTGAACCGAGCGACATCACTTTCATGCCAATTCATTAACTTTTTTGAAGGTGGGAGGGTCCCTTTAACTGTAACAACAAAAAGCACTTATGGGCACTGAGCCGATCGAGATCGAGAGAGTTGACCCCTCGAGGTCACCGAGGTCACCATATTCGAAACGGCTGATGAAATCGGATACGGCAAATTGGTGATGTTTTTGTCTCGATCGGCCCAGTAGTTGCTGAATTATAGAATGGCTACAAAAGGCGAAAGTGTTAAGCTGACCCCTCGAGGTCACCGAGGTCACCTGGGGTCACCATATTCGAAACGGATGCCCGGGCGAGTGGAGCGGACCAGCAACGGTCGCTGCTGAGCACGTTTCCTCCACCCACCCCCTCCAACCATCTGCGCTGGTTTTTATTTACCTGCATTTCCTTACCTCGTCGACGGTCTGAGAAAGAGAGACGGGCGGCCGATAAACAGCCATGAGCCAACACATGAGCGTGGAGCATACGATACCGAAGCGTTACGAGATTAAAGGGACCCTCCCACCCAGTGTCAGAAAAGTGGTTTGGGGATCTAAGTTCGCGGAACAAAATGTTTAGCTGCTCACGGAACAAAAATCATAAAGTAAGGCACTGTAGGGCCATGCGTATTGTTCTAGGTATGCTTTAAGTATACAAGATATTTGCCAGAGTCTCAGTCAGAAACAGCAGCTTCTACATAAAAAATAAAGGTTCAAGGAACGCAGCAGGTTGTGGCCTTACAGCCCAGGTGTTAGACTTATTTATAATTAGTTAGCAAATCTGGACATGCAGGTAATGGATGACCACTGATGCTCAAAATTATTCATAATGGAAAATATACAAATTATTCTTAAAATTGTGAATGCAGTGAGAAAAATGAATGGGGTATAAAAATATACACAACATCCAGAATATGCTTTTCAAATGACACATTTTCACATGAAACAAAAACTGCTAAGTACATTGAAATACTATTTGAAATACCTTTAAGCAACATCAAAACATAGCCAAGTGGACTGGTACCTACTACCTACCTACCTAGATAGTATCAGTTTAAATGGACTTGTACCTACCTATACCTATCTAATGCAAGTTTGACAAATTTGACGCAATCCAGCTTGAAGCAAATAACCAACAAATAACGAACCACAAAGGCACAAAAACATGCCAGCACTTAAAGAAAAAAGGTCTTGTGCAAGACAACTCCCAAAAACCATGCCACAAATGATTATAATCAATAATAGATAATTGCCCCCGTGCTTGCCCAAACTGAAACGGACGCCTCGCACCTCGAGCCTTGAGAAATGGCGCGGAGGATGACTCGGCGAGGGAAATTAGAGGAAAGGGATTTCCTCTTTACTGGTTTTCAATTTGATAAAAATGATTCAAATTGATGAAAACTTCAAAATAGCATATCATATTTAAAAAGAATCTAAAATAAATGAATATTTGACCTCAATCTGGCTGCTTTATTTCAAAAAATATACTTATAAGCAAAGGGATTTTATGCCCTAGACAAACATTACTTCATGTAAAAGTGATATCAGCATATGTCGATATTATACCTGCAATCGGCATCAACTGGGCAATAATTTTATGCTATGAAAAGCGCCGTCTTTCAACGATTCTAACGGTACCTAATTTTTTATAAATAAAAGCCGAGATTGCTTAAACGTTCCAAATTAAGTGAGTTGTTCCGTGACGAAACATGGTCACGGCGTTTCAATAAAACTATATGAAAACGTCCATAAAAATATAAAAATTGGACATAGAAACAAGCAGAATTGAACAATCTATGATGCGATACCTAATTTTAACCGATTGCAAGCCTACTTCAACCTTTATTCTACCCTTACTTTTGTTCCGTGTCACGGAACAAGAATATGGTAAACTGAGAAATGCACTGCCATTGAAATGCCGTTATGAGGATATGGCAGCCTCACTGAACGGTCGAAAGAGCGTCTTTTTGGGAAATTCGACAAATAATGCGCATCATGGTCAAAAGTAATGTTTATTTTTTTTTAAATCAGTGTTTCCTGCATAAAAATCGTTTTCTGCCCAATAGTGGACGAGAAAGCAGGAAATCGGTAGTTACTGATTTGATGAAAGAATACGCAAAAGGAATGGCAGTGTATCCATAAACGTGGTGTGGATTGTGCATTGTGCAAAGACATTGTGGTGAGGCTGAGACTGAGGACTTGCCATTCAAGTCGTAGGTATTGGTATGGGTGGTTGTTCGTGATAATATTGATTTATCGTAAGAAGCATCTAACCTCATTCCGTGCACGTGACATGCAGGTGATCATGGTTGAATTGGATGGTAGGTATCATCCTGTCACGGGCTGATTCTCTTTCGTAAACATCTGATTCTCATTCGTAGACAAACCAGGTGTGAAATGTGATGGAAACATTTATTTATTTCACAAACACACTCAATACCATACATTCAAGGCACGTATACTGGATTCATTCCTTCACGCTTGTTTTAAAACTTGCTGGATAGTTTGACATGGTTTGTCAATACTTCTATCTTGTAAGCAGTAAGCACTTCAACTTTGGAAAGTAATGAATGACTGGCATTTTAACTGATCCAATTATGATGATTGCATGGTGAAATTGTGGAGCAACTGCTTCTTATCTGTTTCAATAGTACTTGCAGGATGCTTGCTTGCTGCTTTGGAGATCTGAAAACAGAACAAAGCACAATGTCAAATTTTCAATTAACATGTATCTTTAGTAAGTTTCCCTTTCAGTCCTGTGATGCCCAGTTGCAGTTGATATTTAGTCAGTGGTGGAACAAAAAAAGTGATTATTAGCAGTGAAAAATCTCACAGAACAAATCTTCCAAGTTCAAAAAAATTGAGAAACCGGCCACTTTTCTGACACTGCTCCCACCTTAACATTAGTTTTGAGTTGAGATAGCCAAGTTTGCAGCCAGGCTCAGAAACCACTATTTATCCTGGTCGCAACCCCCGCAGCTTTATGGTGTTTAAGAAATTTCTTCCCTTTACTTGCAGGGTGGGACCAGCGTGGTCCCTATCTCTTAACCATTACGGGAATCTGATGACGTCATCAGGCTTTCGAACGTCCGTTAAATGTTTGACTAAAACGTTTTGTAGCACGCGGTGGTATATGCTGCTTTGCGCGCAACAAATGCCGCACTTTCAAATAAAGTCGCTAGGAACAGCGGAGATCCCAAAAAGTAAACAAAAGTAAAAGTCTAATATCTTGAAAACCGGTGAATATTTTTCGATGAAATTTGGTAGATATTCGTTTTTGCTCTTTCTGAACCGAGCGACATCACTTTCATGCCAATTCATTAACTTTTTTGAAGGTGGGAGGGTCCCTTTAACGCAACTAACGATTAACGATTAAAGGGACCCTCCCACCTTCAAAAAAGTTAATGAATTGGCATGAAAGTGATGTTGCTCGGTTCAGAAAGAGCGAAAACGAATATCTACCAAATTTCACCGAAAAATATTCACCGGTTTTCAAAATATTAGACTTTTACTTTTGTTTACTTTTTTGGGATCTCCGCTGTTTCTAGCGACTTTATTTTAGAAGTGCGGCGTTTGCGGCAGATGTTGCGCGCAAATAGCATATACCACCGCGTGCTACAAAACGTTTTAGTCAAACATTTAAAAATCGTTAGATATCTGCGCTGACGTCACACATTCAGAGGGGTATACCTAAGCATTAGCCCCTCTGAATCAAAATGCTGCAATTTTGAAATTCAATATTTCCGATTTAAGGCATTTCTCGATGTTGTGAGTGCCGAAACCGGTAATTGTGAGCCAGGGACCCCATTTTGGCTATCTCAACTCAAATCTAATGTTAAGGTGGGAGGGTCCCTTTAACGATTAACGCCAGTGATCAGGATATGAAATCGCATACGGCGCAAGGCCATATATAGTGATATATAGTATACTCGAACGGCGAATCGAATGATGGTGTTTTCGTCTCGATCGGCAAGTGGTTCCTGACACAGTGTATATAAATAGTTATAAAATGAGTAATAAATGGTTCCTGAGTTATAAAATAGCTGCAGTAGGCAAAAATGTCAAGTTGACCTTTCGAGGTCACTGAGGTCACCCGACATCACCATATTCAGAACGACCAATACAATCGTATCTCTTGATCTGAATCGTGTTCAGTCCGTTCCCATTAGCTTAGTGGTTCCTGAGTTAGAGAATGGCTGCAAGTGTGGCAGTCAAATGGTGCAATGTGGAGGTCGAGCTTTGTTGACATCACTCTATGACGTCAAGAATGACTGGCCAACAAACGCTATCATTTGGCGAGCTGTCATTGGATAATTTCTGCTGTTTTGTCAAAAGACGCACGCGAGTCAGTTTTCTTAAGAGTTTTCGAACACTAATTGCCGACAGCGCTCTAAAATTGTCTACGGTGCATAAGCGCTTGTTTTGGTGGTATGAGAAGGGCTCACATTGGGCACACACATTTTCTCCACAAACGTTTTGGGTTAGAAAGCGGTAAATGAAGATCCGCAATTACTGATTTATAATACACCTTGCCAGTAGAGAGTAATGATGTTCTGTCACTTGTGATGTTGTGTCTCATCTTGTGTCACCTACAGGCTACGTATCAAGGCTATGTATGGCCTTGGCCTTGCACTTGTTGTTGTGTCTTATTAGCATGGAATAAACTTCGCATGACAAATTGAAATGGTGTTGGTAGTTGGTACATGCCCTTCTTATCTCTGATCTAGTAAGGCTCATGCCATTCGATATATTTTACTAAATTGTAGTTAAATGGATAATCCCTGCTATTCTAAAGAAATCTGTTCTTTTTGCATTTGAAAAGTGATAGGTTATCCCAAGCTCATCTAGAAAACCCTCTTTTTCTTTTTTCAAGTAGCAGAATGCATATTTTATGTATGTACAGCATGCTATTTTTATAAATTAAGTCGGAACCTTTTGAATGGAAGGGTTCACAACAAAAGAGTCCCCACTAAGCAAAGCTTGTTTCGTTGACCCTGCCCTCTACCCTCCGATCGCGCAATTCCGGTTCTATGGCAGAATTTGGAGTCCAAAGTTTAACGTGCGCACATAGCCGCGCACGGCCGGTCCCCTCACTGAATTCGCCTGGCTACGGCCTGCCACCAACCACAACCATACCTGTCAGGAGGCCCATAAACGTCAAGTGCCGGTCGCGCCTCGAACCCGGACTGTTATAACTGGGAATTGTGCTCTCACCACACCGAGTCCAACACTACTAACTGAGGGACAGGCAAATTTCTTCCTGCTCTTGTCAGTTTTTTTTTTTTTTTGCTGTGCACCTGAAGGTGCCTGCTCTTTGAGTACAGCTGTTGATGGCCTGTTTCTGTTTTAAGTTGGTACCAGTGATGGATAATCACAAAGAAGCTGACCAAGACATGGCTGACAACAGCAGCGACAGTGACTCTTCAATGGAGGATGACACGCAACAGGAGGAAATCACCACCCTTATGAAAGAGGTATCATGACTTAGCTTTTTTTGCTTATATTTCTTAGTGTGCCCAGCCCATGCTTTTGCAGGGTTATGCATGGATAATTTGAAAAATGGAGCTCATTGAGTTATTGAGTTAGTGTGTTTGTGTGTGTTGATTCGTATTGTATTTACACGTTTTAGCGCAGCGGTTTGTGACGCTTTGATGACTCGCTGGCCGTCGTTACCAGGTGCAGGAGTCGCCGTACAAGTACGACTCTCACGTGCGGCTGATCGAGCTTCTGCGGTCGTCCGACAGCCGGCAGATGCTCACTGAGAGTCGCGAGACGATGAACAAGTACTTCCCCCTGTCACCAAGTGAGCCAACCTTTTTGGAATGATAAGTGGGTCGTGATTTCTCATTTTTTTTTTAATTGTACCTTTGTGGTTACGGATGGATGGGGTAACGGGGTCACTGTTCTTACTGAGATAATTGATTACCTTTCAGTATGACCGGGCTCCTTCAGCTTTTAGTGTGAGATATTGGAATCTTCAATTGCCATGGAGCTAACCTTAAACCTTCTGCGCATGTTGGAGGAAGGCAAGGGCCCGCTCCTTCTGTGATAATGGGTGTTGCGTTAGAGAATCCCCTCTTTTGCGAAATCGGTACCTAACTGTCCAGCAACCATATCATGGGTGGAAAGAAATTATGCGAACATGTACGTCATTTTCCTACAACATCGCCACTCAAGTAGCAGGGCTGCGGAGTCGATGGATTTTAGGGTGACTCCGACTCGGACTCTGACTCCGGATTGAAAAATCGACTCCGACTCCAACTCCGACTCCGGACGGTTCTATTCATCCGGAAATTCCCATTGGTGGGTCGCTGAAAAAAAGTTCGGCTGAACCTGTTTGTCAGTGAGTATGTGAGTATGTGAGTGAGTTTGTCCAAGCTTTTTTGGACCTGGAGTCAAAATGGGTGGACCGATCGGGACGAAAGTGGGACCGTTTGATTCGTCTCCGGCGAGGTAAACTTTTGGCGCTTGCCTCGGTTCGCTCGGTGCTTCGTGGCACATGCTATTCCGCTTCAAAGTTTCGGTGACACGAAATTTTTTGTCAGACAAGGCTACAGGTCAACCCGAGGTCACGGGCAAAGCCATACTGGCGGGACACATCGGTAACACCTTGAACCAGTTTCCAGGGGGGGGGGGGGGTCACCGTCTGCGAGGGGTGCAGGCTGCACGTGCTGGGGTCGGAAAACCGTTTTGACGTGAGGTCCTCTGGCTCAAAGAAATTTTAAGCTATCAACCTCAAAATCGGTTCAATGGTAGTCCCAGGCAAGGCCTCCAAAATAATGCACATTTCATTGGGCTATGGATCCTCCAATTCTGGCCCAAGGCAACGCACGAGCGCTGCCGGCATCTAGTATCTATATCATGATATTGAAGTTCATAATGGAGATGTTTATATCTTGCCTGAAACGATCACTTGTGCGTTCCAAGGCTTTGTGTTGCAAATATGCATTTAAAAAAAACATGCAGAATTAAGAAGCAGGTTCGGGGGAATTCACAGTCTTCTGCTTCATTCGCTGAAAACGTTCGTCCAAAACAGCAAAATGGTCTTTTTTCGACAAAATCTAATTTCGAGCGCAGTATCGTCAATCAAACAGGTGTAGTCAGGGGCGTCGCCACGGATTTTTGAGTGGGGGGGTCGGGTTTCCGGTCTTCGTCTTGATGGGTAGGGGTGTTTTTAGCCACACTCCCGGTTTTTTTTCGTGTGCCCGGAGAAAAACCTCGGCGCGCAGCGCCGCGAAAGCAGCGGTATATCTTATTGTACATAAATTTTGCATCGTGCATAAAAATCAAGCAGCGGTCACCTGAGGTCAGGTCACAATGTCATGTCAAGTTCAGTTTTAATGCCTCTTAAAACTGCAATCTTGTCATTCCTACAGATTATCTCCTGACTCCTATAAGTCTGAAATTTGGTGTAATGAATGGGATTATAAGTGCCAACAGTTCATGAATCTGGGATTTTACATCTGAGAAGCGAAGTCAGGTCAAATAGGTGTGTGAGCTAGATACTTTTGTAGCCATGGCACCTTGTTCATTTTAGAGATAAGGTGCAGCTAATGACCAGTGGTGACTGAAATGGTCAGTCATTAGGTCATCAAAGGTCTCTAACACATTTTCGACAACAACTTTTGATGGAGACGTTGTAGAGCGATGACAGCACCTGGAGTGTGTTCAGCTCAGTAACACGGATCGATCCATATGCAGCAGGTTCTTTTCCGGTCAGGTCATGACCTTTACCTGATATCAAGTTTTCTATTCAAGTTTTTAAGTTCAAATTGTAAGCCATGCGACGTGTTTCGACGAAACAAAAACGATGGTGATAACATGAATATCATACACATTCACTGAATCATAGGTTGTTACAGAACAAATGTTTCGGCAAAATCCGTCCGTTTAGCTGTTTGGACTCTATGGTACACAAGCCATAGACCCGAAGTCATATCTGAGGCGAAGTTGGCGAAAGAGCTTTAAAAGCTATCGAATACGCTTTATGTGTTGCTGTAGCTCTTATTCGTATTTTGCGGGTCGCTAAGGTAAAACGTTTACCAACGTAACGCATAAGGCATGCTTTCGGCCCCTGATCGACGTAGAGTTTCGCGGAAGAGCGAAAATGCTGCCCGTGATGAGAGAAAGCCGATGATGCCCAATTTCAAGGTCTTGGCCGCGTCATCTTAGGTCAACGCCCAAAAGTAGGAAAAATCTGGCCGCCTGCTAGAACTTAGTGAGCCGTAGCTGTTATCGGGGTCCCGAGTACGAGTTCGATGTTAGTCTTGAACAAAGATGATGACTCCATGCATTTCGGGTAGATCGGGTCGGGTCAGGTCAGGTCGACCAGCAGACTTCCTGCCGGCCATCTAGAGTGGGTGACTGACAACCACCAACGATAGCTTCGTAACATGTTGCATAACCATAATTTATCAAAACTACTTCAAGCGGTTCAAACGGGCGTTAACCCTATTCCTGGCGGGGGGGCCTCAGGAGCCCCCCCCCCCCTGAGGTTTTTTGGTTATTTCTCCCAAACGCATTGAGCTAGGAAGCTCAAATTTTCTGACTTTTCCTAAAAGGCTTCTACGCAACATGTCTGAAAATTTTGAGTTAATCTGACCTCAGGTCAGGTCACCAGAGGCGGTTTGGTGACCTTACCTCAGAAAAGTTTGCAATCACGCCAGAGCTAGAGTTTTTGACCGATCAATTTCTTCTCTTCAGGCTTTAGTTAGGGTACCAGTATGTGCAATTTGTTTATCTCGAAATTTTGATATCGGTGACCTAAGGTCAGGTCAGTCTCGCGACCTCCCCATTATAAGTCAATGGGGGAAAAATCAACTCCCTGTTTTTACCACTAAAACGGGTCGGAATGGCCCCATATACCATACATGACTTCATATACGATCAACCTTCACTACCTTGAGGTCTGTTTTGCTGTTGGGCAGCTGTGAGGTCATGTGACGTCATCAAAGGTCACCAAAGGTTTTTGGCCAATAACTCCGTACAGGAACAAGATACAGACGCGTGGATGGTCTCATTGTGTTCAGCTCGTCAAGACGCATCGAATGATATACATAATGACCTCGAGGTCACGTGACCTGAGGTCAACCTTTGACCTTGACCTTTCGAGGTCAACATATATATCATTCGATGCGGATTGACGAGAGGATCACGATGATGCCCTTAGTTTGTTCCTATCTTGACTAATTCGAAAGTTATTCGAGAAAAACTCTCCATATCTAGCGCCGCCATTTTGACTTTTTCGACCCCTGTGACGTCATCTTTGACCTGACCTGAAAATGACCTTGGTAAAAATTGTAGATCTTGACCGTGCGTATCCGATGCCGTTTACCGTTTGTCGCTGTGATGTGTAGTTTTTGAGATCTGAAGGGGGGCCGAATCGGCCCCCCCGCCAGTTTCTTGTCCCGGCGGAGCCCGCCAGGAATAGGGTTAAACTCGAAATCAGCCCCAAAAACCACACTTGTAAGTGGAAGCAAATAAAACTCAAAAAAGTTTACCAAGGTCATCCATATTCGAATCAGGGCCAATTTTTTTTTAGAATAGGTGTAAAATTCATTAACACGGGGTCACTGGAAGTTTCGTTGCAATATACTCCTTTTTGCGCGTCTTATTAGGAAAGCCCCAGAGGGATCCACCATCTGACCCCATTTCCCCTATGCAGGCAGGTCCGAGGGTAGCAGGGCTGAGGCTAGCCAGGTACCTCGTAGTTACTGATACGTCATCCGATGAATCGACTGCAACCATTATTTTGACAATCAGACGAACGCTTGGGTCAGTTTTGAAGCGCTCGCTCATTTGAGGGATAAAAAGGGACTAAAATCATATTGTCATGCTGATGTTGTAGCCCAC
Organism: Amphibalanus amphitrite; assembly: GCF_019059575.1. NCBI lineage: Eukaryota > Metazoa > Arthropoda > Thecostraca > Balanomorpha > Balanidae > Amphibalanus > Amphibalanus amphitrite. The sequence goes on from NW_024881635.1 coordinate 253,753, forward strand.
AGCTTATTGACCTATAAGCAATAGGGACTAGGGAGCTCTTGAAGCGATTCTGAATCTCACGTGGTATTTGTTGATGTTGCTGACGCCAACTTCCCTGACATGATAGCTAAAAAAAGCATACTCAGCATCGCCAAAAGTGGGGGGGTCGACCCCCCCGGTTCTGACGAGTGGGGGGGTCGCGACCCCCCCGACCCCCCCGTCGGCGACGCCCCTGGGTGTAGTGCATGACTTTTAGCCATGCAGCGCTAACTCTTGACTCCGGAGTCGGAATCGGTAAGATTTTGGCGACTCCGACTCCTGTCGACTCCGACCGACTCCAACTCCGACTCCGGGCAGAACTGTCGACTCCGACCGACTCCAACTCCGACTCCGACTCCGCAGCCCTGGTCAGTAGCGACTTGGTATTAACAAAGTTGTCAAACGGCATCAATTATAGCGTTTAGCTGAGCGATGTTCTCTTCTGTATGCCTCCCAGCTGTGTGAACACATCCGCCCCTGGCTCTGACCGCGTCCCGTCCGGCCGGGCCGCAGCGCTGTGGCTGAGCTGGATCCGTGACGAGCACCAGTGGGCCGAGACGGACGAGGAGCGGCAGCGCGTGCTGGTGCTCTGTGACCGCGCCGTGGCCGAGTACGTCAGCGTCGACCTGTGGCTCGAGTACTGCCAGCTGGCCATCGGCGGACTGGCGGCCGCCGACGGGCCGGCCCGCGTGCGCGCCGTCTTCGAGCGCGCGCTCACCGCCGTCGGCCTGCACGTCACCAAAGGGGCGCTCATCTGGGAGGCGTACCGCGAGTTCGAGAACGCCCTCTACAGCACACTGCAGGTCAGTGGCCGCTGGCTCCAGCCGAGGCTGTATTGTTGCATGTGCAATGTATGGACACGCTAGTCTCCCGCAGCTGCCGTGTCGGCGTCCGCATCTCTTGCTGCTACTCTGTGTCTGCCCTCTCTTCATTCATTCGCTCGCTGTATCCAATATTCGACATCCGTAATCACTTGCAGCTGCAGATGTTGTTTCAGTGTCCAGTGCCTAGCCGGCCTGCGTGTGTCGCAATCTGACCTGTTCCTCCGCCTGTTCCCAGGAGGCGGGCGGTGAGGCGGCGGCTGAGGCCCGCGGTCGTGTCACAGCCCTGTTCCGGCGTCAGCTGCGCCAGCCGCTGGTCGGTCTCGAGCTGTGCTGGGCGGAATTCGAGGCCTGGCTGGCGGCCGACGGCGCCGCACCTGACGCAAACGACAAGCGAAACTACGAGAAGGCGCTGGAGCGACTGGAGACGCTGCAGCCACTCGAGGAGGCGCTGGTGAGTAGCGACATGGAACGGCGCCGAGGACCCACGGATAGGCGCTTCGAATCATCGTCGAGTACACAGAGTACCGTCGAATTACTTTTTCTCTCATTATATATATATATATATATATATATATATATATATATATAATATATATATATATATATATATATATATATATATATATGTACTTTTATTTTTCTTTCTCGTGCTTTCCCGCAATGCTGGGCTCCATGGCTCTATACTACACATATATGTCTGCTGGCTGAAACTATTTTGTGTGCCCGGCATATTGGCCTAGCTGGCGGTTCCGCTATGACCTCTGGTGTTCGGTCTGTCGCTGCTCTCTGATCGCCGCTGTGTACCCTCCCCCGTCCAGACGGAGGAGGCGGAGGGCGGCGGGACGGTGGCCGCCTACCAGCAGTACGTGCGGCACGAGCTGACGGACGGCACGCCGGCGCGCGTGCAGCTCGTCTTCGAGCGCGCCGTGCTCGACAACTGCCTATCACTGGAGCTGTGGCAGGCGTACACACGCTACCTGGACTTTGAGCTGCGGCCGGCCGGTGACGTGACGCTGGCGGTGCACGAGCGCGCCGTCCGCAATCTGCCCTGGTCGGCCGAGCTCTGGGAGAGCTACATCCGCGCCGCCGAGCGCGCCCAGCTGCCGCTCGAACGGCTGGAAGGTGGGTGGACGAGAGGGTTGCTAAACGGATGCGTTTGGTTAATCGGTTTGCTTGTGTGATACGCGCTGATGTGTCCATCATTCTGAGCTGGTGTCTGATAGTCTGAGCCGTTCAAACGGTAACCAGAGATGTCGGAGCTGGGAACGCAGCGTGGTGTTGCCGTACGGCTCTGTGTCTGAGGTGACTTCTCTGGCCGACAGACCTGGTCAGCCGGGCGCTGGTGAGCGGTCTGCAGACCCCGGCTGACGTGCTGCTCGTCTGGCTGGCCTGGATCGACCTCTACCGGCGACGGCTGTCCAGTGACGGCCGTAAGGGTGCCGAGCTCATGGTCAGCATGCGGGAGCAGTTCAACAAGGCCTGCGAGCACCTGGCGCAAGGTAAACAGGCAGCCCGTGGCGCCCGTCCCTAACGTGATGATCTGGCCACATGCCGTCCTCTCATGAGGGATGTTGTTTGTCTTTTGGGGTACCTATTCAAATATTGTATCTCATATTTTAGCCGGGCGTGCACACGCACTCTTAGTTTTACGGGACGACGGGGATGGTGTCAAGTCCATAGCTTGTCATATCACTTCGAATCAGGTTATCCGATATAATTTGGTATCGTGCCGCTCGATGTCGCCCCCTTCATTGCCTTGCACAGTCGCGTGTCGTGCTCTGCGCTCTCCATGTTCACGGAGTTGACGGGTGCCGTGGCGGCGGGGTCGGGCGGGCAGCGTTCGGCATGGACGGCGACCCGGAGTGTGTGCTGCTCCAGTACTGGGCCAGTCTGGAGGCGGCCAACGGCTGTCTGGGCGAGGCCACCGCTCTCTGGGAGGACATCCTCAGCCAGGGACACGACAAGTCGGCGCGCATGTGGCTACAGTTCCTGCGGCTTGTACAGTAAGTGGTGGAAAACCTCGCGGTGGTTGACAAAATAAAACACCGTGTTTTATTTTGTGTATCCAGCGAGTGAAAAAACGTGAAGTTTTTTCACTCGCTGGGTACTCAACTGACAATATGGAGTCCTGTGCTGTCCTGTGCTGAAAGACTTTTAAATTTGGTACAACTTGCCCTCTGGTGCTGACGTGATGGACGCGCTAGCGACTCTGAACAACATGCATGTGAATAAAGGAAACTATCCAAATGAATTTTCCTAGCATAAGCCGTATGCATTACCTATAGTAAGCTGCCTTGAAGGCTGAAGCTGACGTACCGTATTCTAGTCGGTGTGATAAATGGCGTCTCATCAGCCAGTGCTCAGGCCGTGTCAGGTCTGAAGGTGACATTGTCGTGCCCGGTAGACGGTTCGGCACGGCTGAGCAGCTGCGGAAGCTGTGTGCACGCGCCATGGAGCGCACTGTAGACTGGCCGGAGAGCGTGTACGAATTGTGGGCGGCCTTCGAGCGCGAGCGAGGCACCCTCGACACCTGGGACCAGATGGCTTACAAGTGAGTTCGGTACACCGGCTGTGAGTGAAAAGTAACACACCTGCCTTCTGGGATTATGCACTGATTTGCAATCATAACGACGTCTTGTTTTCGATGTTCATTAGAATATGTCTTTCTACTTCGTGTTTCTATTTATTTCAAAAAGTGTTACGTAAATTCTGAATTATAAATTAGTACTTGCACCGGTTGATCGATATGTGAGCGATAGGATGGCATGATCGTTTCGTTCATCGGTAATTAAGTGCTACGTTTTCATTCCCTGATAGGTACCGTGTCCGCATGAAACGTGTGGAAGCATTACGTGCCAAGGAGGTTGAAAAGCAAGCAGAAGAGCAACAACGGGTACAAGAGAAGCTCGAGAAGAGGAAGCAGAGAGATGTTGAAAGGAGGAAAACAAAGCGTCAGGAGTTGAGGGCAGAGAAGCAGCAGTTTGCGAAGCCCGATTCCGCTGCCGGACAGAAGAGAAAGGTAATTTTGTGTGAGGGTGCGTGACCGTGGTGCAACATCATTTCGTGAAGCTGTTATTTATTTTTCTTCCATCATGGTTTTATCAGTCATTGGTAGTGCAGGTACTAAACATTGCCAGCGTTTTGTTTGCGTTATGTATCCGTTGAATGTGCATCGGTCGCCCATCCGAATAATTATTGCTCAGGCTCGTCCGATCTGTCCGACAGCGCGGCTCAGAGGATGCAGAGGATGAGGAGGAGGAGCCGCGACCGGCGCCGGCTCAGAGGACGGCCGCCGACCCGGCCATGCCCCCGCCCCCGCCCGGCTTCAAGAAGCCCGCGCCGCCCGCCGCCGACGGCAAACCAGCCCCGCCCCCGGGCTTCAAACCGCCTCCCCCTCCCGGCTACAAACCGAAGGAGCCGGCGAGAGAAGCGCCGCCCAAAGGTAACTAGCGGCGGAAGAACGCATATTTTGTCGTGTGTTGCGAGACATTGGTCGACTTACAGCGACTTATATTTACACTCATTTGGCGCTTTACCCATACAGCTGTGCCAGCATTCCATCAAAAAGCATTGTTTTATTAATTGACTCGATTTGTGACGTGGCACGGACTTGTTTTTACGCTATGACGTTCCAATCACACTTCAACAGCTGCAGTTTAAGTCAAGGACCAGCTATTTGGCAGCCCGCTAGGCACTTTTTTATATCACCTTGTTTTTTGTAACACCTATCTTTTTATGCATTCTTAAATGGTTTCGTGGATGAAGTGACGGGCCTCTTTTCGTCGACTGAAAATGAGTAAGAAAGTTAACACTGACAGCCTAATTGTGCTCGTCTCTTCACTTTTCTTGACATTACTGTTTTGTGCATCTTGCAGATATATGTCTCACCTATGTTATTCATCAATCATCAAGTATAACGTTGACATTTTACGGACTATGATGAGTGACGACCGCGTTCTTTCGCATCATTACAGCGGGCGAGGAGGGCGGCAGCACGGGCGACGTTGAGCGGGACTCGCGGACCGTGTTCCTCAGCAATCTCGACTTCAACATGAGCGCCGACCGTCTGCGGCAGCACTGGCAGTCCACGGGCGAGATCGCCGACCTGCGCGTCGTCAAGGACTACAAGGGACGCTCCAAGGGCTTCGCCTACCTCGAGTTCACCAACATTGTGAGTGGTGGATGACGAAGGGGTCGGCAGAGAGTCGGGCTGACAGATGGCTATTCGGTGTCAGATTCGTGTGGCTTGCGCCACTGGTTATGAGCATGTCGATCGTGGTAATGGTGAGCTGTTATTACCGAACCGGTCAAATTGGTGAGTGAAGAGTTGGGGGTTCTCTTAGCCATTACCGCTGATAAAGTATGACGCCTAATCCGCGAATAACCGTGACACGCCTGTGACACCCGGTGACCGTGACTCGTCTGTACTTTTCACGGTTACTGTTACCCGCCTGTACCTCTTCCCGTAACCCTGACTCGCCAGTGAAGCTCCCAATGACCGCGGCCCGTTGGCTGTCAGCTGATTATCCTGACCCGTTTGATGACCGAGATCCATGGTTTTAGGCGGCGGCCGAGGCGGCGCTGAAGCAGGACCACAGTCCGATCGACGGTCGGCCGTGCTTCGTCTCCCGGCTCTGGAGCGGCGGGGAGCGGCCCAAAGCCTTCAAATACAACACCGGCATGGAGAGAAACAAACTCTTCATCAAAGGTCCGTGGTAGACGTGCGAACTGCGAAAAGAGGCAGATTGAGGCCCCAAGAGGTTATTATGCCACTAAATGCCACGACGGTAAACTGGTGAAGCAGCTTTTACTCTTTAAGGATAGCGTGCACTTGCAGCTAGTAATTGTTTTCGATATTGCAAATTATGCTCATTGATTTCATTCAAGATATCTTTACTGGCCACTCCCTTTGTTACAGGTCTGTCGCTGAAGACAACCGCTGACACCCTCCGCACCAAGTTCTCCGAGTTCGGGCCGCTTAAGGACGTCAGGCTAGTCACCCTCCGTAACGGCTACCCCAAGGGCATAGCCTATGTCGAGTTTGAGGACGAGGTGAGTAGACCGCTGTGTCACGACACGGTGGCGGGAAACGTCGAAGCCTGAGGCGTCTTAGCTTGATGGAGATATTCTGAAGCTGCCATTTGAGTGTTTGAATCGATGACTAACGTTATCCAGTGTGTCAGCACCTCTACCGGTTATCAGACGTGGCCATCAGCTCTTGAGAGCTGCTCAATACGCGTCGTTAGTCACTGCCCTTCGTACCTTCCACCCAATCCCTAGTCAATCGTGATGGGTAAGGCGTTTTAGCAGCACTGGGCAGCAGAGTGGCGGGCACACTGAAAAGTCCTCCCGGTGTGTTCATGCTGCTACCTCTGACTGACCGCCCACCGCCACCACTGTCCGACAGGCGGCGGCCCAGCGGGCGGTGGAGCAGACCGACCAGACCCAGCTGGAGGGAAGCACCATCCTGGTGGCCATCAGTGACCCGTCCAAGGCCCGGGGTGGAGCCGGCGGACCGACCGGCGCCGGCGGGGCGAGCGGCGCTGGCCGACCTCCGCCCCGACCGGCCGCGGGCCGAGGAGCTCCGGCCAGGTGAGCCGAACGGACGGACGCGCCGTGCACTGCCCAGTGACCAGTACAATCTCCGTGGCATATGACGAGAGTACCTGCGTTATATGCCTTTGGTTTTTTTTGTGATGGACGAGTTGACATGAAATGCCGCGGGGAAAACCGAGCAATCAAGTGCCATGACAGGGCCCGGTAGCGTCTAGCGGTGCGTTGGTAGGCGAGGACGGAACAAGTTCAGTTACAACGTTCAAACCTGATTCCTCTTTTTAAGGATAAGCCTTGGCTTTTGTTGCGTAAAACCTTTTTTCTTGGTAAAAAAATCAATTCTTTAATGGATCATATGTCAGAAAGTCCTGTCGTCTCTTTTCGGACGGGATGTTTGAAAGACAAGTCACTGTTGTGACGTCCTGGGGAAGTTGTTCTACGTTTGCTGATTGAGCCTCGGTCACTGCAGTGTCATCACCTCCCCGAGTGACAACCGGTTCCGCCTTCCAGGGGTCGCCGGCAGCAGACGGCGTTCGTCCCACGCGCCCTGCAGAAGAGGCCGGACCAGGCGGCGTCCGGCGACCCTACCGCGCCCCCCAAGAGCAACGCCGAGTTCCGAAACCTGCTGCTGGCGAAGAAAGACTGAGCGCCGCAGCTCGGAGCTGGGAGCGTCGTGACCCTCATCCACATCAAAGAGCGCTGTTAATTTTCACTGTCAAATACAGTTTTTTGTTTACTAGTGGATATTTTGAGTTTCAGTGAATTGACAAGAAACTACTATGGACGTCAAACCCCTTGAGACCCCACTTTTTTGCGATAATTTTTAAATGCGTCAACTCTCGTTGACAATATTCTGGCAATGTGTGTTTCAGAACCTGCCGAAACTTTTATTACTAAGGTATTTTGACGCCAAACGATTATTAAAGGTACTTCTCATTCACTCGTAATGTTAAATTTCACGGAACGAATCTGCTGTTTGGGTAGAGGCTACGCGCTCATGGGGCGGAGCCACGTAATGACGTCAGCGCTAAGCTCCGCCCTACCCCTCCGGCGCTCCTCGCCCGGCGACCGGTCACTCGCGTCTCTCGCTCCATTCAGGCTTGATGGTGGGCGGTAGCTGGTAGCGGTAGTGGGCGCTGGTAGATGGCATTTAGAGCAGATGGCGCTGGTGGCGGGGCTCGAGTGTGGCCGAGCGCAAGCCTCTGCCCGGGCCTGAATTGACCTTAACATTACGAGTGAATGAGAAGTACCTTCCATAATCGTTTGGCGTCAAAATACCTTAGTAATAAAAGTTTCGGCAGGTTCTGAAACATACATTGCCAGAATATTGTCAACGAATGTTGACGCATTTAAAAATTATCGCAAAAAAGTGGGGTCTCAAGGGGTTTGACGTTCATAGTAGACCCAATCGTCGAACGTCTTATAGATAGGCAGTCAGGTAGGGGAAGGTTACTTATGCCGGTTCAAGTGAAGCAATCAGAATGCGCTCCTTTCATGACGATCGGTTGCAGCATAATTTGTACAAAACTGGCCTGCTAAGTGCGAACGACGACACGGTCAGTACGGTTTGATTGCGGTCTCAACAGAAAATGCTTGTGAAAAAGGCTATAGCCGAGATCGAGACGATAATGAAATCGACTGCAGCAGATCGATGACTATAGCGAGGGCCTAGAGACAACCATAAATTTAAGGAAACAACTTGAAAACGTGTGCCTCGCGTGATCTCTTCACACGAAGGTGCGACCACAGCTATCTATAGCCGGACCTATCTTGATCTGTAAGAATATTGGCCGGACCTCTATCACGACAAGTGACATGGTGCTTGTGTTATGTTGCCAAGGAACTGATCGCCTTTGCTGCTAGCGGGTCAATGACTTGATGGCAACCAAATTGATATCCTCCTAGAAGAGACACATTCGGTGTCGAAATCGGTGGTCAGAAATCGATTGGATCAAGATTACTTGATTGGATAGCTCGACGAGTTTTTCTTTGCGTGCCAGGCCAAGATTAGGCTATACTAATATGCCTGAGGCTTCTTCATAATTTGGTAGCAATATGGCAGCAATTACGGGCTACATTAGTGGCGCTCACAAGACATCAACAAACCCGTGGGAAAACGCGCATATTTATCGTATTTATATACACTGGTGGTAAAACTTTTTTATTGTATGGGTACCGTGATAATTTGGCTTTTATTCATCGTTCTTTTAATGACATTCAATTATATGGACTGTTGTAAATGGAATCCTAGACAAATCAAAGCAACTCTCTGCAAATGAAAGTTTAAAGAGGGAAGCTTAGACAATGCCCAATGATCAAAATGCTTTCCTTCAGAAATCTTTCAAAATTAGAAATTCCTAATTAAAGTTCTGAGATTGATGAAAAGAAATACACCACTTTGGCGACATTTTAGATGAACCGCCTGCAAATGACTTTTTGATGCCTGGAATCAAATTCTCTTTGTCAACCCCAAATTGCCTAGTTTTTGCTATGGTTAAATGATTTTTATGCTTGTCCCACACGCCCTGCAGTGATTGTAAAAAATGATAAATGTTCACCAAAGGAATTAACTATTGTCATATAGGTAGAATGTCATCTTTTTTCTACAACAGAGGCTAAATATTGGTTGTGCAGAAGCTAATTATGCATTGACTGATCATATTTTTTTTTTTTTTTTAGTGGCCCTAACTTACGTTACCGGCCTCGCGAGGAGGGCGGCGACCTAACTACGCCGCGCAAAACAAACCGGCCGTCCTAACTAAGACCGGTGGCCACTTTTACAGCAAGACAACATGGGAAAACCCATATCCATGTACTATGCCATGAATATGGGGAAAAACCCATGAATTTACGTTAAGACGGATAAATGACAGTGAAACTTACCGGTAAATTGATGTTTGTGAAAGGAGGGAAGGAGGAAGTTTGTGAATGGTAAGGTTACGACGAGAGTTGGATGACAGGAATGGTTTGAAGAGTGGGGGATAGGTCGCTGGGAGGGATGGGGTTTGTGAATGTTTAAGCGTCACGATGAAAGGAAAGGTTTGGAGGATAGGGAATTTGTCGCTGCTGCAGTTGGCGGCCGACGGTGTCTGTGGTCGTTCAACCCGGCCGCCGCCGCTGTTCAGCGGCCGGGGTCCGCTGGTGTAGCTCGCTGGGCCGCTGAGCCTCTAAGCCTGCTCCCGCGGCTGGAGAAAACCCGTCTGCCATCGAAGCTCTGTGTTTCGGTACCAGCGAAAAAACTCGACCCATCGGCCATCCCGTATCACAAGTCAGCCTGGTGGTAGCGAGACGGGTGCCTGCTAACTCGAAGTCAAGGCCGTTAAAGTAGCTCTGAGTAGGGTGATGTTAGGACGAAATCAAGTACCAGGTTTGTCAATGTTGTGTCGTCTCCGAGAAGGGTCGGGAGGTCGTTTTTAAGGTGTTGTACCGCAAGATAGTTAGTGATGTGTCTTCGTTCGTGATGCAATGCCGTGCATGCGATCAAAATGTGCTCTACGGAGATGCGTGTGTCACAGGTGTGGCAAATCGGAGGGTCCGTCCTATCAAAAAGGTGGCCATGTGTGAGGCGGGTATGACCACACCTCAATCTGGCCAGGGTCACCTCGCGTATCCTGTCTGGTTGGTTACATGTGACCCATGTTCTAAGTTCTCGTTTGATCGCATACATATGTGCAGCATGATGTTGGTCCCATTTGCGTTGAAGGTACTCGGCGAATTTGATTTTTATCATATGGATAGCGTCCCCTTGGGCCATAGGTTCCACAACTGGATCAGGTCGCATTGCAGCCTCCTTTGCGAGGACATCCGCACGTTCATTTCCTGCAATACCGTAATGACCTGGAACCCAGAGAAGGGTCACATGCTGGCCCTCATTGAGGTCTGATGTGATTTTGAGAATATTGTAGATACCGTGGTGCGTAACATTATCAGTCCTTTCCAGTGCTTGAAGAGCGGATTTCGAATCAGTACAGATGGTTGCTCGATCAATCTTTTTTGCCTTGATGTGCTCCATAACTTTTTCGATTGCGTGAACTTCGGCACTGAAGACTGTCGTGAATTCTTGAAGCCGGGTCCCAAACCTAAGCCCAGGGCCGACGGCTGCTGAACCTATCTTATTTTCGTGACATGAGCCATCTGTAAAGAAAAAAGCAGAGTCGCAGTTGAGCTCTACATACTCCTGGAAGAGCATTTGAGCTTCCACCGGAGGTATACTGGTCTTCTTATAATCGAAAAGAAATTCGATGGATAGGTCTTTGAGGAGCCAAAATGGAATCATAGGAGGATTTAGAGTAACTTCAGTGTACCTAATGTTTAGCAGTTGATGAGCTTGCTCAAGGCACCCAGGGAGAAAGCATGATCTACGCAGTGGGCGTCGGGTTCTTGGTTTCCTCACCTCCATCGCTGGTATAGCAATGTGATTTCGAACACTTTTTGCTCTGTAGTAATAGCGGAGGAAAAGAAAGACGCGTCGGTCATCAAGTGCTGGAATGCCGGTATCTGCACGAAGAGCAAGAACTGGCGATGTGCGAAAGGCCCCAGTTAGTTGACTGATCATATTGCACTGCTTAGTTTAAGTTATAAAACAACTACATGCTGCTTGGCTGAGGTTATAGCCTCTGAGACAGGTAGCTGCTTTTACTAAATAATCCATGTTAAAAGTGGTCTGTGGTGGTGAAGGTTAAGTGCATCAATTTTCCCTCGTTACTTTGCTGCAGGTATCTGGTCAGCCAGCAGGATGGCGCTGAGCCGAGGCTGCCTGTCAGGCCTGGCGCGGAGGGATCGGTGGCTGGATGCCGGCTCAAGATGTCTGACAGTTTCAGCGGTCTCACTGCATAAAACACGATGGATGCCGACGGCACCATCCAAGGTTTATCGTGTGCCCAAACGGCCGGAGATCCCACAGGAAGACCGAGTGGAACTTAAAAACCTCTACAACAGTTACCGAACGGCAATGAAGTCATTGAAGTAAGCACACTGATGTTTTGGTTCTGTGTGAATGTGTTAAATGTACGTATCGACTCAATGTTTGTTTGATGATGTTTATTTGAATGAGCCATGCCTCACAATTGAGAAGAAATGTCGCAAATTTACGTAAAATAGGCCGGATTCGATGTCAACCGGCAGACAAAGATTCTACGTCGTCCGGCCAATCCCGTACGATAGCCGCAGCCCAGCCTCCGCCTACCTCGAACGGCATTGGCCGGACGACGTAGAATCTTTGTCGCCCGGGAGACATCGAATCTGGGGATAGTCTCCATGCCGTGACCTTTGTTTGACCCCACTGAGTGGCGGCTGAGCTCTGACCGTGTCTGGTGATGTCCGTACTCAGCGGGTACCTGCGCGCCGACTGGCAGCGGCGTCAGAGCAGCCGCGCCCAGCCCGGCCACGTGCTCTCGCCGGAGGAGGAGGAGGCGGAGCACCGCCAGCTGATGGAGCTCAACCGGGCCGAGAACGCGCGCATGGCCGCCGAGCGTCAGGCTAGGTAACTGGGCACCTCTGCGCAGTGGGAAACACCCGACTGCGGAAAAATTGTCATCTCGTAGCCAATGCCATATGGTGAAATAGCGAGACTTTATTTTCCTAGCGATCTAGCGAAGGTCTATTCCCAACTTGACACGATGTTAGGTCAGGTTGCAATGTGATGACGTGAGACGTGTGTACTTTGCATATGCCTTTTTGTTTTGTAGCCCAGTGACGTAAGTTATACGGTATACCGCCCGCGGGCTGCGTGATCAGTAATGCGTTACACCCATTTCAGGCTGAGTGATAAGGCGGAGGCGATCCGGAGGAAGGTGGAGCGTCTGCAGCAGGAGGCCCTGGAGCAGCAGCAGCGTGACCACGAGACGGCTGTCAGCCTGATCCGCACGCAGGAGGTGAGTCGGAGTCATGTGACTCGGTTGGCCTGCACACAGGAGGTGAGTCGGAGTCACTGTGCCAGAGCAAGAAAAGATGTTCAAGAAAATGGATTACCGTTCGTCTGTACATATGGTTGATGGCATAATATTCCATGGTTTGTGCTGTCGAGTGTCGACTATCTTCGTGACTTCCGTGGTTAGTGGATTGACTGGTTAGGAGAATTGTGACTGGTGGTAGGGAAATGAACTAGATAGGAAATGTAGTTGCTTGACTTTGACGTAGAGAAATGGGAAGTAAGAATTGTTGAGACGTAGCGATGAAATCGTGCACCGTTCGTTTATTGGAAACGCAGTGGCTGTATTTCTCGTCTCTCTGAATGCTGTATTTGCCACTTTGCAGGAGATATCACGTCTATACATCCCTCGGGAGAAGCTGGAAGAGGCTATAGAGAACGCCATAAACAACGAGACCGACTACAACTACGCCATCGACCGGGAGGGCCGGCGGTGCGAGGGCCGTCTCACGAGGCCGTCGTAGCGTCTCAGAGCCGCGGGCTGCGGCCGGCTGGGGCTGTGGCTGCCGCCGTGAGCCGAAGTGCTTACTGCTTGCCGGACACCGTGCGTCTAACTCAGATCACTGGGAACAGCGAGTGACTGGCTACCGTGACTACTCGTGTCTCCCAAGGTATTGCGCGGCACTTTTGACGTTTTTTATAGTGTGGAATGCTTGTGATCGTCGAGTCTGATGAAGTATCGAAGAGATGGCACTATTGTGTTCTAGTGTATCGCTATTCGTTTTTGTGAAACATGGAGGTCCTGATATTGGCCTTTTTATAATTGATATTGAAAAGGAATTTCGAGAAATAAGATGCACTAATCCGTAAAGTAACTTTCGTAAACGGAACTGGTTTTCCTCGAGTTGTCTGCTTTAATACCAGTTCAAGTGGCTCTCGATAACACACACAGGCGGATGAAACTTTGGCTGGCGAAACGTGATTATGAAATGTCTAAAAAAAAAGTCTTCTTCAGTTTATAGAGTAGGGATCATGTCATGATCATGATCAAAGGATCATGTCGACTATGAAGTTCCAGAGTTTAGAATTGCTGAAGCTACTTAAGTCTCCTCCAAGTCGAAAGAGGCCGACTGCACGGGGCAATGTTTATGGATTTTTAGACGGCACGTTGCCAGGCGGGTGACACAAACATTACCGACACATTGAGTCAGACAAACAGATTTCTCCACACCATGGTCGCCGATGCCGTGACACACCTCAGTTATCGCGATAGCCCCAGCCGACATCTGTACCCCCCCCCCCCTCTCGGTATGCCGCCGCGATCCCACAGAGGTCACGTGACGCGGATGGCCCCGGCGGTTATTTGCCGACGGCGCGCGGACAGAGGTCACGTGACGCGGATGGCCCCGGCGGTAATCTGCCGACGGCGCGCGGACTTCGGTCCGGCCGGTGGCTATCTGGCGCCGTCAGCGGTCGGCTGGCGGCCACCAGACGACACCAGTGGCCGGCAGCCGGCGGAAGGGTGCAGTGACTGTGACTCGGCCAGCCTTTCCCCTGCCGCCACCATGCTGTTCTCTCTGGCGATGGCCGCTGTGGTGACGCTGGCCCTGTACCGGCTGTACGCCGGAGACGTGCCGCCGCGCGTCATGTTCGACGTCTACACGCGCCCGGGCATCTTCTACTACCCCAAGGTGGCCACCTTCTGGCTCTTCCTCACCTTCAGGAAGTGGAAGGCGGCGCGGGACCAGCGGCGCGGAGCCCAGCCGGGCGCCGCCGCCGGATACGGTGTCAAGTCGCGCGCCTCGCCGGCTGAGATGGACTGCGTGCAGCCGCTGGCCGAGCACCCGCGCGCGCTGGACGCCGTGCTGTTCCAGGGCGCGGCCGGCGACGGCTCGTGGCTGGTGCTGGCGCTGGCGCGGCGGCCGCGCGGCGTCTCCAACACCATCTGTCTGGTGACGCTGCCGGGCGTGGGCACGCTGCAGATGGAGCGCCACCCCGACACCACCGTGTTCGGCGACGAGCACTCGCACGCCGGCGGCGGGTTCCGACTCACGCCGCTGGAGCCCATGCGCTGCTGGAGACTCCAGTTCTCCGGAAAGATGCGTCTCGACGAGAAACTGGTGGACGTGACGTTCGACCTGACGTACCGCTCCGACCTGCCCTACTTCGACTTCGACACGGACATGGCGCCGCTGGCGGTGGCGCGCGCCATGGCGCTCGAGCCGTGGACGCGGGAGTTCTTCGAGCGTCTGCGGGATGCTCACCAGACGCACTACGAACAGATCGGCACCACCAGCGGCACGGTGACGGTGTCGGGCCGCGAGCATCGGCTCCAGGTGACCGGTATGCGCGACCACAGCTACGCGCGCTACCGCGACTGGACGCTGCTGCACCGCTACGGCCTGCACACGCTCATCATGGAGGACGGCACGCGCGCCCAGGTCGGCGTCGTCTCGCAGCCCTACTCGTTCTCGCGGATCGAGCTCGGCTATCTGTACACCCCGGAGGGCCGGCTGCACGCGCTCGACTGGTGCGATCTGGAGCTGGGCTACCACGGCGAGCAGGGCACTCCGCCGGCCGACTACGGCTTCAGCTTCGGCGCCGGCGGCCGCACCTACCACGCGCTGGTCAAGGTGGAGGACGTCCAGGAGGTGTACATCGGCTGGGAGTGGGAGGCGCGCATCCTGGAGCGCCGCTGCTCGTACCGCGTCAACGGCCTGTCGGCGCACGGCGTGTCGGAGTGGTACTACCGGCACCACGGCGGCCGGCCGGAGCGCTACGCCAGCGCCGACCCCGCCTGGAGCCGCGACATCGAGAAATGAGGCCCACCGCCGGGAGCCGCGACATCCGGAAATGAGAGCGTGCCCTGACGAACATGGTCTGGGTGGGAGAGGGTGGGAAAGTGGCCATGAATGCGAAAAGTGAAAGACATACAAAGAGGCGTTGAATTGTCATTACAAGTATGCTGTGTTGTGATTATATGCACTTTTTTAAGTCCGCAATCCGCATATGCATAGAAAACGATGCCTATGTATTTAGTACACTACAGACAACGGGACAATGCGGACTAGGAATAAAGCACGAGCAAAGGGCATCATTTTGTCTGACCCCCCCCCCCTACACACACACTTGTCCCAAGAGATCCAGTATGAGTGTAAATTGAACGCTGTAATGACCAAAGTGTATGTTTGGGGGGGGGGGGTTGGGCGCCCGGACTACAGTGGTCATCGGCGAAAGTGTATGTTTCTGGGATGCTACTAAGAAGTAAGAAGTAAATGCTAGGTATTAACTAATGTCAATGATCCATTCCATTTTCCGTTGACAACTCGGAGATCGATAGAGCCAGGTACGGTTTATATTGTTCACCATTGGTTATGAAGTGACGGACAATCCACCACCGAGTGATGCCTACAGTCACACCGTCGCACCGTGCCCACCACAGGGAGCGCCGACCGCCACCGGCTGCGAGCGCGAGATCGTTGTAGCGGCGAGCGCCCGAAGAGTATGTTCTCACACGGGCAGTGCAGGGATGCTTCTTATACACAGATACATGACGAGTTACACAACCGGATATTAGTTATTAACGCACTTTATCTAATGTAATACCTATTCGCCACATCTAATGTCACCAAATCACAATATCGAGCCTCGTATTACCCGGCGAATATTACGTGCATTTCGTGCACAGGGCAGCCAACGCCTCCAGGTCTGAAGACAAGCGATGAATGGCCTGTTTTTGGCACGGGCGTGATAAGGTACGGCAAGTACTGTCCGCGGCGGACACCAGGCTGCTCCGGAATCACGGTCCTCGCTCGTTGAACACCTTATCAGTTGCGGAATCGCGGCCACATACAGAATACACACTAAACATGTGATATCTCACTCACATCCACGACCGCTCGAACTCAATGGGGCCCATTAGTTTATCACAAGGGACACGCTGTCCCCCCGAGTCTATATCTAATATTTACAGGGTAACGACACAACGGATGGCTAAGTTACCAGGCCAATCAATGGTAAGATAGGCCAACAGAACAGTGAAACGAGGATGAGATTAAAACAAGTGGATTCACCAATCGCTGGTTGACGTGCACGTCGCACGATAAATGCTTCAAGTTATAAGGTGCCAACTTCCAGTCACACCCGAGCCAAAAACAATTGACAGGGGAGGATCAATTATACGGTAGGTATATAGTTAAGGCTTGCACTGCCCAGAACACAACAACGCTCGCCGTAGCAGCTCCAACCGAGTAACTTTAAAGTACCGTTGCCGATCCACAACCAAATCTTCCGACGATTTAGAAGTAGTTCCACGAGTCCCCCTCACTGTCGAATGCCACGAAAAAGCCCAGGATTGTCAGAAACATGATGATGTTTCCTGTGAAGACGAGGGCACAGGCGCCCCACTCGATGACCGGACCGTCGACGGGCGCGTGCGCAAGTACGATGGGCAGGCCGAACGCCGAGATGACGATACCGGCAGTGAGGAAAACGGCCAGCTCCGTGCACGCGTTGCCGGCGCCCGAGTCCTCGGCGTACCGGCGCGCGATGGTGTACGGCAGTGGCGCCAGCATGTAGAACACGATGACAAAGAACGGCCACCAGTTGTTGTACTGTGGCAGTGCGCAGGCCAGCACCATGAACATGATCCCAAGAGCACCAGAAAATGCTAAGAGAATCAGAGCCTTCACGCTGTTTGCCATGACTGCTCAGTAATCAGTGACAGGTGCCAAATAGAGCATGTAAATGTGGGAAATTGTAGCTACCTGAAAAAGACAGGTAAATATCATCAGATGCCATAAACAAATCACAATGACATGCATGATGTAGCCTTTCAAGTATGTACCTACTTGACCAATAGCTCAGCTATCGCCACCTGTCAAATAGGGTACCAGTATAGCGCCTTTTGGGGCGACTAACGGAGCGAGCGAGGGGGTGAGTCTTGCACGTGCGAAATTCGAGGGGGTACCTCCAACTGACTTGTGCACGGCACCCTACTGACCGGTTTCTAGCGATGTGCCAAATTTGAGCACAATCGGCCCAGTCGTTCTCGAGATCTGGAAGCGGCACCCTGCACGTGCGCACGTGCAAAATGGGTCCCAGCTGACTTTTGCACGGCACCCTACTAACCGGTCCCTAACCGCATACCAAATTTGAGCGCAATCGGTCCAGCCGTTCTCGAGATCTGGAATTGAGCCCTGCACGTGCGCACGTGCAGCAGCACCCCAACTGTGGTATATGGATATGTATTGCCTAGTGGGTGCCTACCTACCTGCCAACTTTCAGCGCAATCGGCCCAATAGTTACCGAGATATTGCAACAATTACAAAACTGACACCTCTTCGTTTTGCACGTGGCACGTGCATAAGGGGTCACCCACATGCATCGGGAATAGTCCAATACTTGGTAGAAGGAATGAAGCTACCCTACAAAAATTACCGCATCTAAATCGGTCAAGTGGTTGCTGAGATATAAGCCTCGCAAAAGCGTCCGCACGGCCGGCCGGCCGGCCGGCCGCTCATACTCAGAAATTTCCGTTAACCCGCGCCCCGTAGGGCTACCGGCGGACCCTACCACCCGTAGGGGGGGGGGCGTTTCGGCCCCCCCTAAGATCTCGGAAAGTTACCGGCCGATTTTCAAAATTCAAACGGCGTTCGATAGCCCCACCCGGGAACTACCTTGTGACCAAATTTCATTGACCTAGGTCAAACCGATGACGTCACAGGTCAGGTCAAAGGTCAGATTTTCACCGTTCACAGGCAATTCAAGAAATGTGCTGTGAAAGCGAGTAAATTGGTAATTTATTGAAAACCATCGATGGTACATTGTTCGTCAAACACATACTTTGCTATCTGAGGTCACTGATACCAGGTCAGGTCACAGTGAGGTCAGGTCACCGGGGGTCACAATATGAATGTGTCGTGTGATACATGTTTTATGGTCCATTTTACATGACAAATGCGATTATGTGGGTTAGGCAGCCTTTGGGGCCAGCCTAGGTCACGTTTTTGTGAAGGTCAGGTCAAGGTCAGGTCAAATTAGGTCAAATTTCAAAGTTGATATTTTTGCATAAAATGGGTATCGATTCGATGCAGCTCGTCACGGAGAGTCTAATGGTGGTCTTCGTTTTGCTCTACGAGTTTTAGAATTGCCAAAAATTGAGTTTGAAAATTTGACGTCATCATTTTTGAACAGTTTTTTCGCTATAACTTGGCCAAAAAACGAGGTATCGATCTGAAATTTGGTATGTAGATAGAAGACGGTAGGCACTATCACATATATTCCGTTTTTTTCGAAACTCAAAAAACTTTTTGGATTTTTTGGCGAATATATCCCAAAAAAAATGCTTTTTTGATTTTTGGGGGTCAAAACTCAAAAATTTCAAAAATTCGAGATAGCAGTTTTGTAGCCCTGTCAATTCTACACCTTTTATGTCTTGATCATTTTTCTGTATCTTCAAAGCTGTAGTCCTGACAGGTCTTCTCGCGAAGGTCTTTTTTCGGTCGAAAATGACAGAACATGACGTCACTCTGACGTCATTTGTGGCCAACCTATCATAGCCTCTGGAAAAATTTTTGGTCACAATGTGTAAAATTGATGCCCGGAGGGAAAGTTTGGTGGCGATATCTCCAGCCGTTTAGGAGATATTGACCGAAAAGGACAGGGGGGGGGGCCGTTTCGGCCCCCCCCCCTACGGGGCGCGGGTTAATCTAAGGAAAGACTACGCTCGCTTCGCTCGCTCCGTAATGACAATCTATAGTTCGTTTTTCTTAAGTTTGACCCTCACTGTAAATATCTTTTTGAACACAGCACGGGAATTGCTAGCTGAATCACTGAGAAAACTGGTTAGCGCACTTTGTATTGGAGATATGAATGAATATTTTTCCAAATAAGTTTGGAACACCCATGATGCACGGTTAAGTTAAACACCGTACCTACGATTTAGTTATTAGTTGAGTTATAATCCCTGACAAGTCGTCTATAGGTACCCGTAGAGTTGTAAATATAGACAAATACGAGCTGAGAGTCTGGGAACTAGGATCCAGGTAAAACTATTTTTGATAAAAGTTGATCGTAGTTTCTATGGCCTTGAGTTGATCGTCTGTGATATCAATGTGCGTTAACCAGTTTTCTCAGTAATTTAGCTACCGATTCTCGTGCTGTGTTCAAAGAGACATTTACAGTGAGGGTCAAACTTGAAATAAACGAACACAGGCCGTCCTTCGCCGGCACAAAGGGGGGGGGGGTACGACCCCCCTCGCGTTTGGCCCCTGATCGAGCTAGAGCTTCGCGGAAAAAACGAGCGTGTTGCTCGTGACGAGAGGAAGCCGATGATACCCAATTTGAAGATCCTAGGTCATCAGTTGACCTTCTGGGTCAGCTCAATGACCCAAAAGTCGGGAAAATCGGGACTTGTTAGAACATCGTAAAGTGTGCTGCTATGTTTTTTTTCTCGGGGTGCTGACCAGGAACATCATGTGAGTTTTGATCACAGATGATGTCTTTAAGCATTTAGGCCAGGTCGGGTCAGTTCAGGTCAGGTCAACCAGTAGGGGTCCTGCTGGGTATTCGTAGTACGTGTCAACCGCTTCTGACAGCTTCGTAACATGTTACGAAGGCATCAAAACTACTTTAAATGTTCAAATGGTTGCTAAATTCGAATTCAGCTCCAAAAACTAGTCTAGAAGCATGCAACACTCGAAAAGTGGACCGAGGACCGAGGTCATCAAAGGTCAATGACCTAACCTGACATTCAGGTGACCTTGACAATTGACATCCACCCTAATCCATGGGAGCAGCATCAAATCACATGTTTGAACGCTTGAAACCACGAAAAGACTGCAAACGCGCGGCTAATGCGAGCCGACATACGCCGAATCGCGATTCAGGCCAAGCATTGTCTCGAAAAAGTAGGTCACAACTCACAAGTCAAAGGTCATTTGGGTCAGAGTCATGAAATTTTCAGGGTATGTGTAAAATTGATCAACGCGAGGGTATTGAATGCTTCGTCGCGATCGGCCGATTTTTACGCGAGTTATTCGCGAAAAACCTAGGGAGGGGGGGGGGGTACTAAACTCCCTGTGCCGGCGAGGATAAGGGAATATACCAGTTACCACTCTCCTCAAATTAAGTTTTTTTTTGGAACAGTTTCAATGCTTTTTTATGTATGAATGATCAGAAAAGAAAAGAAACTACTGAACATTTACAGAAGGTTAAGTGAATCACTTCGGAAAAATAAATGAAATATCTTTGCCTAGGAAGATCATTGGGCAGTAAAGACTCCTGATTTGTGCTACTCAGCTCAAGCTACGAAGGGAATTGCTATTTCAGCTCACAGCCCTACATCAAAAGTGGTTTATTTCCTTTACAGTGCTGTAGTTTAGCCCTCGCTCGTTTAGGGGGAGGGGGGGGGGGTCGAACGAACCTACCTCGGTTTTCCGCGAATAGCTTGCTAAAAAGGGGTCGATCGAGACGAACCTTTCAGTAACCTCGCGTTAATCAATTTTACATCGACCCTAAACATTTTATATAGAAAATTTTATAGAATTTTATGACCCTGACCCAAATGACTTTTGACCTGTGACTTACTTTTCGAGATCATGTTTGGCCGGAGTGGCGATTCGGCGTATGTCGGCTCGCATTAGCCGCGCGTTTGCGGTTTTTCGTGGTTTCAAGCGTTCAAACATCTGATATGATGTTGGTCCCATGCATTAGGGTCAATAGGGTAAGTGTAAAGGTCACCTGAAGGTCAGATCAGGTCATTGATCTTTGATGAGTTCAGTTCACTTTTTCAAGTTATACATGTTTCTAAGCTAATTTTTGGAGCTGAACTTGAATTCAGCAACCATTTGAACATTTATGAAGTAGTTTTGGTGCCTTTTAACATGTTACGAAGCTGTCATAGGCAGTTGACACCTACTTTAAATTCTCGGCAGGACCCCTACTGGTTGACCTAACCTGACCCGACCTGGCCTACATGTATGAAGACATCATCTGTGATCAACACCTACTAACATGAACATGATTTTCATGAGCAGCACCCCAAAAAACATGGTAGCCACACATTACGACATTCTAACAGGTTCTGATTTTCCAAACTTTTGGGTCATTGACTCAACCTGTGAGGTCAACCAATGACCAATGACCTTAAAATTGGGCATTATCGGCCTCCTCAGTTCTCTCGTCATGGGATACACGCTCGTTTTACCACAAAAATCTAGCTCGAACAGGGGCCAAACGGCAAGTGGGGATCCAATGGACCCCCTCAGAAATATTAACTTACCCCCTCCCCCATACGTTCACGGCTGGCAAAACACCAAAACGGGTGAGGGTTAATCTTACTTTTGTAGCTTACATTTGTAGTGGTAAAGAGCAGGCATCACACTTGCTTTTTGCAACCAAGGAGAAGCACTGTAGGTCTGTAAGTTAGGTTGTAGGTTGTAGGTAAGGTTAGGACTAGGTCAGATTTTGCTAGGTTTGGTTTGGTTTGATTAGAGAGCATCACTGGGTAGGTATATCACTTCTTCGGTATTTATTTACTTTAGGACCGGCAGCCTTTACTTTCGTCGCGAACCCCAAGTGATAGAAAGAAGCATATCGCATGACATAATTTGACCTATTGATTTCATAGCTGATAGTCATTCATGGCACAAACAAGTTAAAATGCACCAATACAATATTTACCGTCACCGCCATAGATCCCCACAAACTGCGTACTCCACCGGCCACGCACTGCGCTCCAAGGTTTAGTGAATACATATTAACGATGCTATTCAACTGTGAGGAAAGTGACGTCATGAAATTTCTCGTCGCGAAGCAGCGGCAGTGCCGAAGGCAATGCCTTAGGAGAGATTACAGGCAATGGTAGGTCAAATATTTTTAGGTTAAGTGATTGTGCATTAGGCTTCAGGCCACAATCACTTAACCTAAAAATATTTGACCTACCATTGCTTGCAATCTATTCATGCTAGCAACTTTTTCCTTATCCCCGGGTAGGCAAATATCAGTAGGTCAGGTTAGGTAAGGTTAGGTTATGTTCTGATAATTTTTTCCGTGTTTAATTTGCTATCCTACCCCATATCATCCAATTTTTAACCATTTAAATTTTTCCAATATGTATTTTTTGGTATTATGACGTCATTTTCATTGAATTAAACATGCACACATTTTTCCTTTTCGCAAATGGCAACGGCGCAAACACGTTGTTTATATCGTAATCGCCGCATTCGTATAATTTTGTCGGTGTACGTTACGTGACGCGGGGTTAGATGGCTGGATTTTATCAAGTTTTTGTGTGACTTTTTGCAGTTTTGGTGACATGTAAATATCATTTCTTGATTTAGGGTGTCAAATAATGGAAGATTGTCGAAAATTTCCCTTTGAAAAAGTGTGCCGGTCCTAAAGTAAATATTTACCACTTCTTCTTGGTTGCAAAAAACAAGTGCGACGCCTGCTTTACAACAACTGCTTGCATCTCATTTTCCTGTAATTGAATCACAGGACAGTAAATTTAATTTTATTGATAAATGTCATTAATGTTCTTAATGACACCTTCGGTTTAAGCCAAAATCATTTAACTTCTTTACTGGAATGGATTAGAATTTGAAACTGACTTTGCAATGCATAGTCTCACACTAAATCTAAGTTGCATAAAAGTATTATCGTCTAGTCTACTTTACAAATTTGTATTAGCATAGTATTTAACCAATTTGACAACCTAGAAAATTGAATTCCTGCTCGTAATCTCACATGCAACCCCCAAACACATACAAAATTGACAACCACAATCGCCGCAATGGCCGCGAAAAATCCTAGCAGGTAATCAAGGGTAGGTATTTCTATCACTTTAGGGCAATGCAAATGCTATGACGTCATAAAATTGACATGAAAACTTCAAAAAGGACGTTCATTGAAAAATGATGTTTTCATGAAAAATCTAATATAGGTGCTTAGGCTGTAATACCTTTGCGATCATCAAAAGCTATTACAAATTTTCAAGACAAAGTGGTTGTCAACCATTGTAAGCGAACTGATCTTTCTGTTTCTACGTGCTGCCATCTACACACAAAGAGTTCGCCCTTGTACTCAGTTACCTTCTACCTCTACGAAATTCCACGATCAGAAATACAAGACAATGCAAAAAATGTATCGTCTATTAAATTTTGCCATTGCATAGCATTGTGCTGGCAATCTTGCTTATCTATGAATCTGACAGCCTAGGACTTCGATTTTCAAATCATGATCATTGATCTAACTTGCAGTTTGCTCTTGGTTTTTGGAAATAACTTGCAATCACGTAGCAAGTAAAATCGTCCGTGTTCTAACACTGAATAATTTTTGATATATTCGGCATCAGTTTCATCCCATACGAACAAATTATTTTATTTGATTGTCTATTTGTTGATAATTATAAATCAACTGTATAAAGGGAGTTTTACCGTGAATCGATAAGATAACAATTAGCAGCCTCTTCCTAGTCATATTTGGTCACATAAATGACGCTCTAGAAACGAGCAGAAGACTCCTCATTTTTGCAATCAAATTACGTAATATGGATTATTTTGTTTATTTATTACAATGCACTGATATTATACACTGTATTGTTACAAAGTTTCTCGCTAAATTATTGCAGAAATTGTAGCACTGCATACACTTTTATCAAAAGCACCAAATTATAAGCAGTGACGCTTGCAGTATGTAAGGCAGCTTACCAACCCAACAGACCTACCTTGGTACCCTTGGTTCATTACCTACCGAATTTCTCGGGCATTGTGTGTGGAAAAATTGCTGTGTGTGCCGTGTGTCAGGGAGACACCGGTTGGTCACGTGACTCGGAAACAAAAATCAGCTGATAGAGTGGCGGAATTGACGTAATCAAACACGAATAATTCCGGACGATAGAGCGGCAATATAGAAGTTTTCTTCACAACAGGCAAACATTGCAATGTTTTATCATTCTATGATCAAGAAACGTTTATAAATCATATATTTCTTCGATGATCACTGCCGCAACCGACACGCACATGTCGTAGCCAGCGCATAAAGCTGTGCTTTGCGATATTAAATGTAAAGAGAAGCATTCTATATCTTGCTTCAACCTTCTACTTACGCGTTTATAATTACGACAGCGACACCATACGGCCTATCGACGCTATGCAACTCCATGGAGTGTCCGGCCGCACTCCGCCGAGTGTGCCGAGATCAGAGGCGGACCATCCGGGGCACGTCCAGCTGCACTGCCCGGTCGCTGGGAGGGCGACACCTAGCGCCGCTCTGGCCGCCCGCTTCCGCGCACAACTTAGCTACCTGGCTACGCCTGTGGGGGGGGGGGAGGGAGAAAACCAACAACAGTCTGATGAGCCAATGGGGTCTGCGAGCCGCGCCAATCATCGCCCTTCCGCGCGCAGACGGGAGCTAGAGCTATTCATCTCCTTTCCTGTTTTCGCTGGTCCGCCAGTCACCAGCATCGTTCCGTGCTCTCCATCGTCGCGATTCGGCCGTGTTGTCCTTTTGTGCGTCAGCAACAACAGTCAGAGAGAGAGAGAGAGGGAGAGAGAGAGAGAGAGAGAGAGAGAGAGAGAGAGAGAGAGAGAGAGAGAGAGAGAGAGAGAGAAGAGAGAGAGAGAGAGAGAGAGAGAGAGAGAGAGAGAGAGAGAGAGAGAGAGAGAGAGAGAGAGAGAGAGAGAGAGTCTCGGATCACGCCAGACAAGACAGCCACATGGGTATCTATTGTTTATTTACTTTCCAGTGATCGTAGGCGTTTAGTTGTTTAAAATAGTGAAATATATCAACTTAAATTCACATATCGCTTTTGACTCATGGCCCGGCTGCTTGATTTTGCCACAGCGTACATAGTACATACACAGCCGATCTCGGTATGTTTCTGTTCCAGAACAGCAGCTGCAGTGGACACCAAAAATGCATTCATGTTCTGACAACTTATTCCAAAGATACACATATTTTACGACGAACGTTTTAGAGAAGGTATTTTTTTTTCGCTCACAGATGCTCAGCAAGAAGCGCGCGATTGATTGCAACTAGCACGCTCACGATTTCTAATATAGCGCTGGCCAAAACCTGGCCCTTACATCCAAATATAATAATATTAATTCCAGTCTCTGTCCTATTTACTACTTATTAGCGCATCGAGAGTGAATGATACCACGGCATAACCGTCATATTACATAGCACAAATTGCGAGACGACGTCGAGACCCGTATCGGTGTTTACTTCACAGTTCTCTATATACCGTGCCGTGTGTAATGCGTGTAATGTGAGAGATACCAACGATACCAATACCCAATACCGAGCGCGTGTGTGTGTGTGTGTGACTATCTGTAAGAATCTTGTGTGTGACGCAGTGTGGGCGACGGGCTTAGTAGGTTGGAACTTGGAAGCGGTTTGAAGTTACAGTAAGGTGTAATATTTTCGTTTAGTAGGTACCTACTCTATAGTTGAAGTAAGTGTATGTTATGAGTTGTGAAGGCTTGAGGCTGGATCCAAGCTAACTCAAACTGAGAACCGTTGTATACTGCTCCAAATTCCAGGGATGCAGTGCGATTGATTTTTGGTATTTGTCCCTCCCACATGTCTAAAATGGACAAAATTTGTTTTTCTCACATACCTATAAGGGAACTGTATTGGTATGTACCTACCAAAAAAAGAGGTTTGCGCCTACATCATCCAAAGTGAAGTAAAATTTAAAATCATATTTTAACCTACCTACTGCAACAAGTGACCCTATCTATCACTATAGATGGCAAAGCTGGCAAAGTGTGCTTAGCAGCTCTGTATGCCACCAATTGCATCAATTGGCTAATTTTGTACCAAGTATGAGATGAGGTCTCCTTTCAAAGCTAATGAAAATTGGGAAAGTGAAATGCTATTGGTAGAATGTGACATGTCTATATGCCTATTTGTGTGTGTTTACGAGCGAGCGAGCGCAGCGAGCGAAGTGAGTCTTTTCAATATAACGGAAAAATCTCAGTATGAGCGGCCCGGCCCGGCCCGGCCCGGCCCGGCCCGGCCCGGCCCGGCCTGTAACGCTTTTGAGAGGCTTATATCTCAGCAACCGCTGGACCGATTGGCCTGCGGTCTTTTTTGTTGGGTAGCCCCATCCCTTCTATCCCGTAATTGACTACTTTTGATACATCTCAGTGACCGTCGTGGCACGTGCCACGTGAAAAGTCAAGGGTGTTCAAGCTGTTTTGCAAAAGTAGTGATTTTGAGAGGTTCATATCTCAGCAGCCGCTTGGGCGATTGACTTGCGGTAATTTTTGTAGGGTAGCAGTATCCCTTCTACCCAAAA
This sequence comes from Amphibalanus amphitrite, assembly GCF_019059575.1. Taxonomy (NCBI): domain Eukaryota; kingdom Metazoa; phylum Arthropoda; class Thecostraca; order Balanomorpha; family Balanidae; genus Amphibalanus; species Amphibalanus amphitrite. The sequence continues at coordinate 280,325 of NW_024881635.1, forward strand.
CAGGATAGTCTCGATGCATGTGGTTCACCCCCAGTGCACGTGCAAAATACAACAATAAGAGGTGCCAAATTTGTTCCCATTTCAGTAACTCGGTAATTACTGGGGCGATTTCGCTGAAACTTGGCATACAGGTAGGTACCCACCAGGCAATGCATTCCCATGTGTTGCGGTTAGGGTGCTACTGCACGTGCGCACGTGAAGGGGGCGTTTCCAGATCTCGAGAACGGCTGAGCCGATTGCGCTCAAATTTGGTACACGGTTGGGGACCAGTTAGTAGGGTGTCGTGCAAAAGTCATTTTGGACCCCGTTTGCACGTGCGCACGTGCAGAATGCCGCTTCCAGATCTCAGGAACGGCTGGGCCGATTGCGTTCAAATTTGGCACACCGCTAGCGACCGGTTTGAAGGGTGCCTTGCGCAAGCCCGTTGGAAGCACCCTCTCGCCCTTCTGCACGTGCATGGCTCACTATCTCGCTCGCTCGTTCTTCGCCCAAAAGGCGTTTTACTGGTTTCTAACAATGGCCTTCGTTTCAGGAAACCTCTCGGTTTATGATAAATCAAGTATTTCATTCTTGGTTCAGGCTTGTTTGGAGTTTGGACATAACCAGTCACTTCATCAACAGGGAACTGTCATGTCTTCCATGGCAATTCTTGCAATTGTTGCTTTATGCTTATGGTTGGTGGTAAAGTTTCTGAACTTGCAAAGCTCTCCATCCATACCTTCCATAACATGCAAGGACCAGAAATTCTGTGAGAACATTATCAAACACTGCCCAGATCTGCTGAAACGGTAAGTATTGCTCCTGCTTGTTAGCTTTCATTGTCAGAGCCTAAGAACAGCTGCACATTGCTCAAGTTGTCAGCAGCTCATTGCATTCATTTCATGTTTTCATTGTACAATGTGTGCCTTATCTAAAAATAAGTGAATGATTTTATACTAATATGTAATATTTACCCAAACATTGGGTACACAATGCACTTAATGCCATTATGGTGTATGACCAGACCTTGTGGTTACCTGAAAAAAAAAGAATGCTACCTCTCACCAGAAGGAGCTTATACATGAAGAGCATCATATATCAAAAGCTAACTTTATGCACCTGAGAAACAAACGTGCTTGTCTATCATTGTCAGTGTTACCCAAGGTCTGCATTTTTAGAACACTGTTTGTCATGAGCTTTTGCACCATGCACTTCTGCAGTCTACCAGGTGGGAGTCTATCACACTTCCGGCCTGCAGGCGGGGTTCTGACTTCTGACCGTTCTGACTGCACCCTGTGCTGACCAGGTACGTGCCCACGCCGCTGTGGGGCCTCTCGGGCCACCTGCAGACCATCGTGCACGCCGTGGTGGGCCGCGTGCGCACCCGACAGCGCGAGAGTGTGCGCCGCTTCTCCCGTCTGGCGGACGGCGCCACACTCACCTGGGATGAATGGACGCCACTGGACGAGCACCCGGCCGCAGGTGGGTCCGCGCGCAGTCCGCCCGATCCGTCCCAAATCACCCAGCAACACCTATCCGTGGTTGAGCGAGCCTGTGAAGAGTTTTCCAATTAGCTAACATCTTCTGTCTTGGTTTTGATCTCCCAGACACCTGTTAAGCATATCATTACCTATCATGCTGGTTGAAACGCGCCGCTTTGCTACCTACCTTGCGTGTTTGCAAGGACGCCATCCAGGGCTCCGGTGGTCCTACGATGCTCGTCTATTGCGCTGTGTTGTACTTTGCGGTTGTCTGTTTGTCATAGTTTTGTGTCTGTCCCGAGTTATACTTTCCCGATAATTTTCCGATGACACCGTATCTTAAATCTTTCGTGATGGATCATTATGCCTTATGTAAGGTAATGTTTCCTTCAGGGCTCTGGTTGTTAAAAAAAAAAAATCATCGGAAATGATACCTATAATCTTTTTTTACCGGTTTAACAGTGATGTTTGTCGGCATACCGCATATTTGTAAGCAGACCACCGCTCGATATGGAAGTGTGTTCTATTTTAGCCGTTTTATAGCTCGCCTCGCCCACTGACTTGGTCTGCTATGGACCTGTTGAATGCTGTCGTGGCTCAGCTTTGGAGCTATCGTCTTCAACTTATGGTTATGGGCTGTCTCAGTATACGAGCGTTGCTGCGCCGCCACTCGCGTTTCGCAACGTGAACACGACTCCGTATGGGCACACGGCGGCTCTCTTTATGCTCTGGTGTCATCGGTTCCTAATGGCTAGGTGGTTTCACTCGAGGTGGATTTATAGTGGTACTTAAAACTTATTTGTTTGAAGAAAGATGCTTGTGTCCATAAAATCACACATTTGCTACTCTCTCCATAGTCTGCGTACGATTTTTATAAAACTTGAGACTAAAACAAACGGGAAAAGTGTAGCTGCCATATCATCCGCTGCATAAGTTTAACATTTATATGCAGCGGAACATCCGGATCCGCTTTATCATGAACATCCGCTTAGTAATGGTGTGGCTTCCACTCGACATCTCTCCGCTCCGTCATGACACCCTGTTGACGAACTAGCGATCATTAGAGATTGGATAATATTTGTGGGTTAATGGGGTAGGTACCGATGGTGAAGTGACAATTGTTTTGAGTGTTTTTTGTGTGGTTCTGATTGTTGGAGTCGTATCAGTCCCACCCCGGAACCACGCAGTCATGCGGAATATGCAATGTATAATGTACAATGAAGAATGTAACCTACCTCGAGCGGCGCGGATAAACGCCAGAACCGCCGGACGCGGCCAACTGTTGTGCAATGTGCCTGATCGGACTGTGATGGAAAGTTTGGGCGCTAGTGATGCCAATTTCATGACCGTGGTGCATTGTCAAAACCATGGCCTGGCGGGTGAGGTGGAGCGCAGCCTTATCGGTCTAAGGTCTTACTGATATACCGGGATTTAGTCAAGCCTATGTTGATGTTAAACCTGCCGAGCGCGGTGGCCTGCCAAGGCGATATGGGACAGGTGCGCTGCTTCGAAATATCGGCTGCGTAGATTGCGGTACGGGATCCGTGTTGTGGTGCAATTTCGGGGACTCTATTGGGCGGAGGGACTGTGAGCGAATGTTCGAGCAACCGTCGGCTTTTTCATTTGCAGCTCTGTGGGTTCGTTCCCGAATAGCTGTGTGCTGTTAATCCACGCACTTGGCCTTGCCGTAGATATATGACACTAATTCGCATGAAGCGTGGGCCTTGGAGGGTTGCCCGTGCAAACAGACCCCGTTGCGCAAATGCGCCCGTGACCAGGTCCAATGTCCTCCCACGCCGTTGCGTAATGCCACCGGCAGTGGGGTGCCTCGGGTTTGCCTGGGGCGCGCCGTCGTCTGGTATCGTACAGTGGGGCATGTCTGTCGACAGTGGCTGGGTCCGTAAATAAACCGACCACTTCGCTAGGGCAGGGATCTAGGGTCACTAGGGTAGGGTGGGGTAATTTGAACATATGGGGCAATTTGAACATAGTGTAAATAACACAAAATTACGGAAAATCCTTAAGTGGCATGACAATAAGACCAATTAGATAAATTATCGTAACTAAAAGGGCTATCATATGAACGGGGTTTAAAGTTTCAGGGAATGAAGATGTTGACGCACAGTGTAAAAAATCAATTTCGCAAGGAAAAACGCCTAACAACACGTCATTGCAACTTCATTGCACCGCAAAATGTTGCATTGCTAGCGCCTAATACGCAACGGCTTTTGTTGTACATTGACCTAATCAGTGCCTTCAATCCAAGAAATTTGCTTTTGAACCCTGTTTTTAAAAATGGCAAAATAACTTTTGGCGTGGGGTAATTTGAACATAGTGCAAGAATTTCAATGGAGACAGGGATAGCTCCGAAAAAAACAACGCTCCCAGTTTTTTTTTTGCCAATATTTTCGACCCAAAGCAGTGGCAGATAAGTGATGCCAGTTTTAGAAAATTTACGTCTAATATCCGTCTAATGTCCGGAATTTTCGTTGATTTTCCGTCCAAAAATGTTAAAGTCAACTATTTGTCCAAATATGTCACAAAATTATGCAGCTATCAACACTCAAAACCGTCATTTATATTGCTTATCATGTAATTTTACCAGCCGAAAAGTGTTCATTACATTGAGAGCTTAACAAGCTTTCCATTTGCCAATCAATGCTACGCACGATTACTTGATGAAAATGCTTAAGTGTGCCAGGCCATCGTCCAATGTTGTCCAGACTACTATACCTTTGTGCAATCAATTCCGAATTGGACATTATAAAGAATCGGAACTTCGAATGTCCAGGTTCCGATTGGCACCATTATAACAGATGAAGTAAGGTTTTGTAGAGTTTTTTATCGAACGGAGATGATAGACGTTCTGTTAATTGAAGAGAGGCGAATTCTGTCAACTGACCGGTGTGCAGCGTGCAGATATTGATACTCTGCAACTGTTATTTTTGTTGTTGTGTTGATTTTTCAAATGAAGGTATGTTTAGAATTGCTCTGCCTATTCGTATATGGGTTAAACAACATTGGTGCTGGCGAGACTATCGCTTTTATGGCAGGTAAAGGCAGTATGTTCAAATTACCCCACGGTGGGGCAATTTGAACACACCGTGACTTGGTGGAGAAGTGATGCTATGCTATTCAAGGTATGCTCGGCTCGTCCAAAAATGAGGCTTGCATGGTGAAAGCAAGTGACACATGCGCGACTGAAACAGTTTTTCTTCATCCAGGGTTGAGCAGGAATTTGGTGCAACGGAGAAGACGTAAAAATATGTTCAAATTACCCCACACTACCCTATTGGGTCATTGTGGCTTGGGTATGGTGAATGTTCCTTATGGGCCAAATTTGAGCTAATTTGCACCAGTAGTGCTAAAAACATTGATAGGACTAGTGTTGTGTTGATCGAAGCCAAACATGTAAATTTATTAAAAAAGAACTTTGTTTTTGAAATATAAGCGATCTTTGCCGTCTGTGACCGACTCAATACAATTGTTATTTGACACATTTCTGTAAAACCGATTTTTGAACCATGCTGCTTGCATAGGTTGTATTGTAGCTAACCTCAGTTGGTTTCATCATAGGAGAAAATAAGAAAAGTATCGTCTATTACGAGTTATCAGGCCACGCCTGTGTCCTGTAGCGTACATACCTTATGTAGTGATGTATCAGCGGGCCATCGTGCCTGTTTTAGCAGCGGACTTTATTCGTGCTCCGTGTCTCATGGTGACGGCACGGTACGCTGTAACCGGCAGACAGATTGAACAGATGGCCGAGTTGTGGGGCCCTGCGGAGGCCGCCGTTCGCCGCCGACCGACAGCTTTTCTTACACCATGCGACACCGCTTATCAACACGAGCTGGCCAGGGGTGTATGTACGGCTACCGGCGGTGTACCGGGCAGGCCTGCGGACGGTGGCGAGTGTGCGGCGCTGGATTGCCGGGCAGACTGACTGAAGACAGACTGAAGATAGCAGGCTGAAAGTTGGTAGTTTCACGTCGACTGGCGCATGGCTATGCTCAGCGGCCGGTGGGCAGGCCGAAATGTCTGTCTGGCGGCGAATAGGAATCAGATGACTTTGAATAAGAGCACTTCAAAGCTGGACTGTCGCTATGCTATTGTCTTTGCCTCGGTTCCAGTGGTTTCGGTTTTTACTAACCGCTGTTTGAAGAGGCACAGCACATCTGTTGACTGCCCTTCCTTCAGGGCGTCTTGTCTGTATAGGGTTCTTGAGTCTCTTTTTCTTTCTTCCCCTCTTTCTCTCTTCCCTCTCCTCCTCCCTCTCTCCCTCCCACCAGCGTGCCTGTCGTGTGCAATACCCCGGCCGGCCTGCGCCGTTCATCAGTGCCAATGGCAGCTGATAGCGGCTTGGGCTCCTCCGTACTCTGGTCATCACATCACAGGGCCTGGCCGCCGACGGGCCTGGCCGCGGGCCCAGAAAAAAGAATCGCACTGTGACACACAATATTTACTCGTTTTGCGCCTTTCGCTAATTAACCGCTTGGGCTTGTGCGCAGAGACCATTTAAATCACATTAGCCAATAGCAAGCTACTTTTGTATCAATTAACATTTATGTTCGGGGTGCTTCAGAAACGTGGAGCATAATCAGCAGATTGGACCTGGTCGGTACCTGCTTCCTGTGTATGTAACTATATTGTTTTGTTGTAATATGCTCCTTGCCATTGTTGTAATGCATAGATATTGCTAAGAAATAATTCGAGCGCATTCCTAACACAGATGACCGCTGCTCTTTTCGGCGATTTGTTCAAAAATCACAATCGCCTAACAAAGCGCCGCGATGCCGATCGGGCCGCGCCGGCCGGCTTCTGATCAGCTCGACGCTCGTTATTGAGGCAGTTTATAATGCTCTCCGTTTGGGCTGTTTGGTTCCCTTCGACTGCAGTGCTCGGGGACGGCTTTGATGTAATGCCGCCACTCATTGTGACTTTGTCGTAGGAATCGGACTGGCTGCCGAATCCGCCTTTGGAGACTAGTCCACTAAATGGGATCATTACGGATATCCGACAGTGAAATCAACAGGCAGAATAGGTCAGGATGTGCCAGCGCTGCTGCTCTTATCAACTCCCGTAACATTTGGCGCACCTGCAAACTAACGTCTCCGCCTTCCCGCAGGTGACTACATGAAGTCATCTTTTTACCTTTCCCATACGCAATAATTTTTGTGACAGACAGACGATATAAAAGTCATCACCTGCTGACATCTCCCATGTTCCCCAGGCGACAAGTCGTCACCTTCTGACATCTCCCCTCTCCTCATCACCTCCCTTTTCCGCTGGTGACACTTGCCATCTTCTAACTTCTCCCCGTTTCCCTCAGGCGACTACACGATCGCCGTGTGTCCGGGTATCGGCAACTCGAGCGAGACGGTGTACATCTGGTCGTTTGTGCACTACGCGTGCATGCACGGCTACCGGTGTGTGGTGCTCAACCACCTGGGCGCGCTGCGCTCGGTTAAGGTCACCTCGCCGCGCATCTTCTGCTACGGTCAGTCGGGGGCGGTCGGTGGACGGCCATGGGGGCTCATACTTATGCATAAACCTTCATGTGTGCTATGTGTATTGCTTCAACATTGCCTGTAAAATAGTTAACCCTTGCCCGTGTTGGTGTTTTTCCAGCCGCGAACGTATAAGGGGGGGGGGGGGGGGGCATGGATGATATAACACTGGATTGGTGTCTCGTGGAAATTAACATTGGGATCCGCGACATTGGGATCAGGCCTGCCATCTAGCTAGAGAATTATCGTAAGTTAGGAGCAAGCCGAGTGAACGCCATCTCTCAGCATTATGACACACGTGGGTGTGGTGTATTAGTTGGCTTGAAGTGCATATTCCCACGAGTTGGAGGTAATCTTACTGGACCTGAGACGACAAAAAATGTCTTAAATGCTTGAAAGCCAAAAACGTCAAGTAGCCTTTAGGTAATAACGAAAATAAAATGCGTAAGACGATGTGCATTGAAACGCCCAGTCCCATCGGCTTGTACGACCTTTTATATGGTCATTTACTCGCAATGGTACAGCAGTTTGACAATATGTCATACATATTTGGTAGGTTTATTCCTTCTTCTCCGAATTTCGCCCGATATTCTTCATCTTAGTTAATGTTACGGCACGTGCCACGTGCCAACTTAGGGGTGTCGAAATTGCTCCACATAAAGTATCTCCGCAATGGCTGGGCCCATTACAGTAAAACTTCGCCAATTGTTAGGCACCCAGTGGCCAATGCATTTTCATGTGTCACTATGAGGGTGCTACTGCACGTGCACATCGGTTTTGTTCCGACTCGGAGTCGGTTGATTTTTAAAAGCTGTAGTCGGAGGATGAGTCGAACGTCACCGAAAAGTCATCGACTCCACAGACTTACCAGGGCTGCAGAGTCGGAGTCAGAGTCGGAGTCTGTGTGAATCGACAGTTCTGCCCGAAGGAGTCGGAGTCGATATTTGGATACCGGAATCGGAGTTGGAGCCAAAGCCACTGAAATTTCATCGACTACGCAGCACTGGTTGGGTCCTTTTCATAGAGCGTCTTGAATGACATATTGAGCGGCAATGGCGTTAGCAATTCCGTTTAACGTTTTCATTAGACTTTAAGATAGTACTTACGTTCGTTTTGTTCTTTGATCGGACAAATAGTTTGATTTAGACCAAGTAGAGACTCATGTGAAAAATAGCGGAAACGACACGTGCTGGCGAAGTCTCCAATAACTCCCTGTTTCACGATTTCATGAGGAAATAACATGGAACTGCTTATCTTATTACTGACCCTGCACATAAATCTATTAATTTCTTCGCTTTTACTGACATATAAAGACAAAACCTTTTGAAAAATTGCACAACAAGCCTGCTACTACACCACACTCCCGTGTGTCACAATGCTAATCAGTGGCGTTCACTCGGCTTGCTCCTAACTTACGATAATTCTCCCGCTAGATGGCAGGCCTGAGCTCAATGCCGCCAAAAAAATGCGAAGACACCAATCCATTATTATCTCATCCATGGGGGGGGGGAGGTCCGTTGGACTCTACCTTGCCGTTTCGCCCCTGATCGAGCTAGAGCTTCGCGGAAAAACGAGCGTTTCGCCCGTGACGAGAGGAAGCCGATGATATCCAGTTTTAAGGTCCTAGGTCATTGGGTGACCTTCCAGGTCAGGTCAATGACCCAAGAGTCGGGAAAATAAGGACCTGTTAGAACGTCGTAAAGTGTGACTGCTATGGGTTTTTTCGGGGTGCTGATAATGAATATCATGTTAGTTTTGATCACAGATGATGTCTTCATGCATTTAGGTCGGATCAGGTCAGGTCAACCAGAAGGGGTCCTGCCGGGTATTCGTAGTAGGTGTCAACCGCCTCTGACAGCTTCGAAATATGTTACAAAGGCACCAAAAACTACTTCGTAAATGTTCATATGGTTTCTAAATTAAAATTCAGCTAAAACATCTGGCCTAGAAATATGTAAAACTCTTAAAAGTGAACTGATGTCATCAAAGGTCAATGACCTGACCTGACCTTCAGGTGACCTTGACACCCACCCTAATGCATGGGACCAACAGCATTTCACATGTTTGAACGCTTGAAACCACGAAAAGACTGCAAACTCGCGGCTAATGCGAGCCGACATACGCCAAATCGCGATTCCGGACAAACATCGTCTCGAAAAGTAGGTCACAGGTCAAAGGTCATTTAGGTCAGGATCATGATAGTTTCAGGGTAGGTGTAAATTTGATCAACTCGAGGGTACTGAAAGTTTCGTCGCGATCGGCCGCTTTTTACACGCGCTATTCGCGAAAAACCGAGGGGGGGCGGTTCGTTCGACCCCCCTATACGGGCGAGGGTTAAACATATAACACAATACACCTGTTTTTAAACATATGACAAAAGTATGTGTATTTTCACATTTGGTGGTGTGACTGTGTGTTTGAGACAATGTTTGTGTTTGTATATGTGTATGGGTGGGCTTGTGTTGGTACTTGTTTGTGTCTGTGTCTGTTCATCTTTTTGTAGTGTGTCTGTCTGTTCGTTTCTCTGTCTGCAGTATGCCTGTCTGCCTGTCTGTCCGTCTGTCCTATCTGTGCGTGTGTTTGTTTGCGTACAATTAGGTATATGTGCATGACCGTGTGCCTGTCACGTCACATGGGTATTATCTTCTATAATCGTTGCCGGTGGCCGAGGCCGGAGGTGGGTTGGTGCCGCCTCTGCTCCGCTCCATGCAGGATCGCCCTGAAACTTGTAGATCCCGGAGGGAAGCCCAATGCATTGCTGCAAGAGTCCATTAGCTTATTGGGGCCATAAGGTGCCTATTGAGAGTTCATGTGTCACTTTGCCATTGAAGCAATAATAATGCAGGACGGAGTTTGGCGTCGTTGTTGATTGTTTATTGGTTATCACGTTTACCGTAGTCAGCATTTCTCTTTACAGTTCTTTACACTCAAAGGCCTGTTAACTGGCGAAACTTTTAAGTGCTGGTATCGATGCATTGAGCGAAGCACTAATGTGCCTCATTCACCCTCCAATTCAACAAAGGGGTCTCGGTCGCCTTTTCACGCCGGTGCAGCGGCGTGGGACCCGGTGGGGCGGCTTTGACTGGTACAAATGGCAGTGAATGCATTCCTTGGGTACCCCACTCGGCTAGTTCCCACCGCTGTCTGTACCCCCGCCGACACCGCCGCTGCTGCCTGGGGCGTTCCGTGCCGGACACTGTCACCGCCACTAACCATTAGGGCCGGCGGCGACGGGCGTCCCCCTGGACAGGGGCCAGCCGCGGCCTCCGGCGGCACTGGCCTCTGGATCCGTCGTCCTGTGCTCCCAGGGGGCCGACGATGCAGAGGGGATATCGATGGTCCATCGGTACTTGGTGGGGGAGGTGTGTTAGGGCTGGTGAATGGTGATGTTAAATGTATTTAGTGCCTATAGTCAGGTCGATTTCTTCCTATCATATTGAGTTCGCCCATGGCCTCGGTGCTATCGTCTGGCTCTCAGCTCCCTCACATTATGTTTCGCGGAATACGGCAGTGGCCGGTGGTCGTCTGCCAAGTGGGTCGCCTCTGATGGTCCGGCCCGGATGGACCGTCCCCTCCCACCCCTCCCTCTGTATGGCTGATGCAGCAACTGTCCCCAGCCGTGCTGCGTCGGTTCCCGAGCTCCTTCACTCTGTCCCTCATGTGACGTATGTCAGCCGATGTAGCCGGTACTGCCGCCGGCGCCGTCACCACCAGAGTCAATGACTAGCAATGACAGACCAAGTCAATGAATGACCGAGCCGATGACAGGCTGCAGTCTCGCCAGCGTTGCACTCGAGGATCTGTAGTCTACTGAATATAGTCAATGATAGGCTTCCCGTCGCCAGTTGTGCCCTCGGGGATCTGTGCATCGCACTGTGTTCACTGGCCAAAGACAGCCCTCATTGTCGCCAGTTGTGCCCTAGGGGCACAACACACGGATGGAATCAATGTATTTATGCAATCCCCACACTGCACCACACAGCAAATACCTAATATTAATTACCAGTGTACCTATGCCTTTTGTTATTGCAGTGCGCAGCGGCACCGGAAGAGAGTGCCAATGCGTGTTTTCGTCACTGAAGTGGACGAGAAATTACTGATGTAGATTTCCCCTGACGGCTAGCAGGCTAGAAGGAACGCACTGATAAATTATTATCACCTTTTATGTTCGATTTGCAATATACAGTTTTCCACTATGGAAGCTGACAGACCAGACAGTCCAAGTCAGTAAGTATAGGCATAAAAAACTGGCAATCTTACTAACGTTCCAGTGACTCTTAGCTCGCTGTTCTTTGCCGCGCACCAGCGTCTGACCGTTATCTGCGTGAGCGGCTGGCCCGATCAGTTGGTCGAGCGGGCGACCTTTGACTCTTCTGCCGCTGGGCAATGCCCCACGCGACCCGGACGCGACCCCGACCTCTCCCCGGCGTAATCGGGCTCGGCCACAGTCGCCAATGTCATGAGTGGCCACTGGAGAGCGGGCCAATTAATTCCGAGAGAGCGCAGCGTCGGTGCGCTGTGGGGCTCGGTAGGCAGTTGCCTGGTCGGCCGGCACTTTACGTTCCACTGAGGTTCGAAAATGAAACCAAAAATGAGAAGTTAAAATATTTAGTGCAGTTCATTGCTTCATTTCCGGAGCTGAATACACGCTGTTTATTTTGGTGGACATTCGAACAGAAATTTATTTAGTCGTACGAGCCCAGCTATAAGTATTTGGAAAGCATTCAGGTTGCTGGAGTTCAAATGTTTGTTTTAATGCTCGTGGGCAATGTGCGTCAAGCATCCCAAAATACCAATCGTGAATTGCGAAAAGTTCGAGGAAAATTATAATGTTAGTGCGCAACCTAGATTTGTATTGGCCTCATAAAGCCATATATCCATCAGCAAAAGGTGAAGCCGTTTATGGTCACGCCTTTTCGTTGCTGTAAATGTCGATGTTAGAGTGAGTTTGCGAAATCTGTGGATCCGCGGATTTCCTAGGGTATCCGCGAAGTCCCTAGTGGCTCCGCGGATGAACATCAAGTCTAGTATATTCGCGGATAAACGGGCGGGGATCCGCGGATGAACAAGACTCTTCAGGATAACCGCGAACTCCCTGAAGAGTTGACGAGATCCGCGAACCACCCGGGGAATCCGCGGAGTAACGATTCATTCTAGTGAGTTTGCGAAGTTCCTATGCGTTTCGTGCAGCTACCTAGACTAGAATGCATTGGGTAGATCATCTGCGACTTAACCCGCGCCCCGTTGGGGTCTGCCGGAGCAACGCGCCCTGTTGTGGGGGGGGGGGGGCATTTTGGCCCCCTCCCCCTAAGATCTCGAGAACCACGCAACATAGCAACAAGCCGCAAACAGTGTTGGGTAGCCACGGCGGAGAACTACCTTGTGACCCAATTTCATTGACCTAGGTCAAAGCGAGTTAGGTCAGGTCAAATGTCGAATTTTCACCGTTTACAGGCATTTCAAGAAATGTGTTGTAAAATCGAGTAAAATGCATGTCATTGAAAATCATCGATGGGAATTGTTCGTTAAACACATATTTTGCTAGTTGAGGTCACTGATGCCAGGTCAGGTCACTGAGGGTCAGAATATGAAAATATCATATGATGCATGTTTTATGGTCCATTTTACATGACAAATGCGATTATGTGGGTCAGGCAGCCTTTGGGGCCAGTTAAGGTTATGTTCTGGTGAAGTTCAGGTCAAGGTCAGGTCAAATTAGGTCAAATTTAAGCTGATTTTTTTTAAATGGTAATCGATTCGATGCAGCTCGTCACGGGGAGCCTAATGGTGGTCTTTGTTTTGCGCTACGTGGTCTAGAATTGCTAAAAATTGAGTTAAAAAAATTGACGTCATCAATTTTGAACAGTTTTTTCGCATAGCTTGGCCAAAAAAGGAGATATCGATCTAAAATTTGGTATGGAGATAGAAGAGCGCACGAACTATCATACATATTTCGTTTTTTTTTCGTAAAATTTTGGGATAATTTTGCGTTTTTCTAAAAAAGACTAAGTTTTTTTTTTTTGGGGGGGGGGGGTTAAAATCCCACAATTTTAACAATCTGAGATAGCAGCTTTTTAGCGCCGTTTTATTTCTACACAACCACGTAAAGAACTTTGAAATTGCTTGGTAACCGTAGCTTTTGTGATGGTTTCAAGATTTCATGTTTTTTGGTCATTTTTGCTCGAACATGACCTCAGTTCGACCTCAATAACTCCTGACCTAAGGTGACGTAAGACTTGAAATTTTGTGTGAAGATGTCAAATTGATGCCCGGGAAGGAACTAAAAATTTGGCATTCAGGATAAACCATAGGGGGGTGGCAAATTGCCTCCCACAACGGGGCGAGGGCTAACCCTCGCCCGTATTATTGTTTTCTCGGACGCTACCGTGTGCGGGAGGAGGGGTCCGCGGGGGAGGGTTCCGTTGGAACCCTTGCCGTGCGGCCCCTGATCGAGCTAAACCTTTCGCGGAAAAAAATAGCTTGGTTTCCGTGGTTACATAGAAGAAGCCAATAATACCCAAACCATACGGCCCCAGGCCAATTGGTATTTGGTTGACATTCCAGGTCGATTCCAAATAGCATAGGGGACATCCTGTCTTTTTAATCGCCTTTGAGACGCAACAGCCAACAACCTCAATTAATGCCAATGCGTGATTAAGTTTTCATTAGTTTGTTTGCAAGTACGCAATGGCTTCAGCCAATTACGGTCAACTTGGGTCAAATAACTATATTCAAAGGCGGGTTGATATGTATGTACGTGTTGGGTTCTTGTATCGAAGTTCAGCATTGCCATTGCCCCTCCAGTCCAAATGTTCCCCAGAATAGATACTGTGGCGCCGGGCTGGAGCGTCTGTAGGCGCGGTGCTGACCGGTCGAGTCAGGTCGGCTGTGGTAAAAGGGCAAGTTGGGGGGGGGGGGCAACTGCCCCACCAACTGTACGGGAAGCTTCGTCCCTGGAGAAGAGTGAGCATTACTGTTATGCATACATACTTGCATACATTCACATGATCGCTCAGATGCGCGGTAGCCTTTCCAGCTTTCCATTAATGGTTGGGAGAAAAGTGAGCAGACTGGTCGCAGAAGTTCAACCACGCCAAAAATGGCTTACCGTCCATTATTTAATTGCTTATTAATATTTGCGAGCGACGTCTAAGCGAGATGAAAGAATAATTCACGAACTCACTAGAATGAATCGGTACCTACTCGGTGAATTCCAACAGCAACTGGGAAAACACCAATACGGGTGAGGGTTAAGTCGCAGACGATCTATCCAATATGCCTTGCATTCTTGTCATAAGATAGCTGCACGAAACGCATAGGAACTTCGCAAACTCACTAGAATGAATCGTTACTCCGCGGATTCCCCGGGTGGTTCGCGGATCTCGTCAACTCTTCAGGGAGTTCGCGGTTATCCTGAAGAGTCTTGTTCATCCGCGGATCCCCGCCCGTTTATCCGCGAATATACTAGACTTGATGTTCATCCGCGGAGCCACTAGGGACTCCGTGGATTCCCTAGGGACTCCGCGGATCCACCGATTTCGCAAACTCACTCTAACATCGACGCTACATGTCTTCATTTCAGGAGAACTCCAGGTCCTCTAACCGGAGAACCTACGTTCTCTTGACCGATCAACTCTTTTTTGTCTCCCAAGGATAGGCTCACTATGGTTCACTGTATGAGTTGCCCTGATTTTTATCACGACACTTCATGAGCTTCACCAACAGCGCCGTATTATCATTGACGCATCGGTTCCAAGGCGGGCTGACGACGGAAAGCTGATCGTTGTTCAAACTCGTCCAACTCGTGGAGCGGTGCTGATCATACAGGAGCCGTTTGGGTGACATATGTAGATAGATCGGCCCATCTACCGGCTCGAACAGGCTGCGATCATGACGAAGCCGTCCATCACTGAGCGTTGGGGTCGGAAATGACGCGAGCCATGATCAGTGTGTTCGTCCCCAACACTAGCGGCGGTGGGTCACACTCAGGCGAACACACCTTTTCGAACCGGGCAACTGAAGGTCTGTGGTATGGACGTGACTCATTGTTGGCTTTAGGCTTGGACTCGTAAACTCGCGATAGTTATTAAGCGATCTGTGCTGTGGATTATCTGTGGTAGCGGCCTCCATACGGACGGGTACCCATACCCAAGTTGTAAAGCTGGCGATGCCCTTGATTTTAATTCGCCGATTCTTCCAACTTTCAAGCCATTGTTTTCTTTTCTGAGCTGCCGCAATGACATTGAGTCTTTGCATAGAGGGGTACAGCGTTTTTATTTCGCTCTTTCCTTCCTAGTGTGAGCCAATGACACTCGATTTGTATTTTTGTCTGTAATGAAACGGTAATTATTCGGTGTGAAGGCGTTCCGCGTTTGTCGACAGTTCCGCGCTCCTTGAATGCCCTGAATTGCTGTGCTCAATCATCACATGGCGCCTGGCTTTTCATCGACCTTCCCCGTGACATCGCTGAGCTCATTCACTGGGCTGCTAACGTGCATCGATGTAGGTACTCACTCTTCAGCTGGCTTTCAAAGTGAAACATGGTGATACCTCGGCCGCCATGACCCAATGACTCCTTTGAGACGGCGCGGTGCGAAGTTCTTTCGCCGCTCACCAGCGCGATATAATGTTTTCACGCGTTAATGCCTGTTGGCTGTTTACCGATCGAGTCTGTATGCGAGTTCCGCGTACTCCTTTTCACACCCACACGGCTGGTACAACATGAGGAGGACTATTGACCTGTGGATTAGTCCGATGTGCTCGACCGACCTGGTGGGAGCGGGTCGCTGGTGGTAGTAGCCGCTATGGCGCTCTATGGCTTCCGTGTTTGTACGTAGAAGCTGAAAGCATTTGTTTGTACTCTGTTACGAATTGCGTTTGATAGAGAGCTATGAGTGATGTTATGTCACATACCATTCAGATAGCGCCTATCGGCTGTCGGGTCATGAATGCCACTCGTTACGTCTGTCGCTACCTTGAGGTCGATCTTTCCACGCCATTCCGTGTCCGTTCAGCCCAGCCCACTGCCCAGCCTCTCCTGTCCTCTTGACACCATCACGGTGCCCGAGACCTTGTCACACCACGCCACCGGCGCGCCAGCCGGGGTCAGAGGTCAACAGATCCCCGACATTACGTCACCGTCTGCCCCGCCCCCATAGCCGCTCAGTCTGGCCGTCAGCGCCAATCATAGGTCAGCTTTCCGCCTACGTCATCTCAGGTGCCATTTCGCTCATGATGCAGTGTCACTTGCACACTTGATGCTATTCATCGTTTAGATGGAACTCGAGAAAGGTGAAAGAGCTCGAAATTGCAAGCCAAGCCATTTGGAAGTAACAGGAACGATTGAAATTTACAGGAATTTACAGGAATTAACAGGAATTTTAATTGATTAATGAGAGAGAGAGAGGGGGAGAGAGAGGGAGGGAGGGAGGGAGGGAGGGAGGGGGAGGGGGAGAGAGAGAGGCGGGGAGAGAGAGAGAGAGAGAGAGAGAGAGAGAGAGAGAGAGAGAGAGAGAGAGAGAGAGAGAGAGAGAGAGAGAAAGAGGGGGAGAGAGGGGGAGAGGGAAGCGCCCAAATACCCCAATTCATCATCATCATCATCAACATCATCATCGGAGGGAGAGAGATGTGAGTGCCAGATCAAACAGCATTTTCGTGTAATTTCCTGCAACGTGTGACCTGAATGAAAGTGGCATTTGTAAGGAAAAGAGGACTAGGGAAATGCCACCACTTTGTTCTTTTCTCTGTTCCATTTTCATCATCATTGACATCTTCATTTGTTGAGTTCTTCCATCACGCCCCCATAGTCTGCGGCCCGTATCTGTGTGCTCGGCGTCCCTGGTCCGAGTATCTGTGCCTCTCCTGCTGCCATGGAGCGCCTGCTGGTCTGTTCTGGGCCCGGCTCCGGCCGCAGTCACTACTCGGCGCTGCTCAATGCTGGCCGCGGACCGACCGGACGGCCTGAATCACCGTCTGAGTGCCATCCGTCAGCGGCACTGAGTGGACGCCGACTCCGGGGCGTGAGTGGGTCCCTCCCGGCCCTCCCCGACCCCGCCCTGCCCCTCCCTGGGCCCCGCCCGCCCCATCCCCGATATTTAACTAAAATATCTGAGGCCCTAGCAAACGACAACGAACAACTAATGTTTGAATTTAAATCTGGAACTTAAAAATTCCATATTTTTGAATCGTTATACATGGCGACATTTATGCATGACGACAGCTAACGTCATGACTTTTAGCGCGACTGGGGGATCAAATATAGATATATTTTCCTTATGAAACTGAGATATAAAATATGATATTCGCGCTGAAAACCCTGTGAGGCTACTGACATGAGTTACTTCTGTCCTTCCATCGCTGTCATATTTTATCACCATGCACTTGGGAGTCGAACACGACCTGGTTGTCGGCCTGAAGAGGCGAGCATGCTCTCGTTATATCCATCCTGTCTGGAACATTTCAGCCGCCGGCGGAATGGAACAGGACTTGTCTGACGGTCTCACACGGCGAGGCTCAGGTGGCCGGCTGCGCTCCAGCCGCATATAAGACGGCTCTGATACGATTCTTGATACCAGACAGCGCCATGCGATACCCGATACCCACCGGCAATCACGGTGTTTGCCGCTGCCGACGTGCGCAGCGTCCGATGTCGCCGCCCGGCCCTTGGCGACCCCGCCCCATTGCCCGTGGCCAGGGAGGCGGACGCCCACCCAGCCGTTCGCTGCGCTGCAGCAAGGTTGCGCTATCAGTGCAGTGGTTTGCCGGCGCCGGCCGCTAACATGCCGTGGTGTGCCGCCGGCACAGACAAGCCCAGCCTACCCGACCACCCCTACTGCTTGCAGTTCCCCCGTCTCCCTTCTGGGTGGTGGGCAGTGGCCACCTTCCGCCACCCCTACCCCTGTGTGACCGTCACTGCCCGCCCCACATCCTACTGACTGAAGAAAATGTGACCATGTTAAAATCGGGGAACTAATAGCTTGCCACTGGTCAGAAGCCTCAGCAAGTCACCCAATACCAAATTTCGACGGGTACTTTTGAATTCACTCATGACACATGTAAGGTGAGCAACAAATACAACCATTGGATTGGAACCGCTGTGGCCTAATGAACCATTATTCACTGCCTTTATGTATAACCTATGTCATATTTCTCTTTTATGCACCGGGCTTGCGATATGTTAAAGTGATTTCAATAGTATGCCATCAAGACCGGGACTGCTAGCCGTATAGATGTCCTCCCCCGACAAGACTTGTTCCGGTGTGTTGCTTTCTACGCATCACTGATTTTTAGACCGACCCACTTGGATCCCGTTTCATAATTCCCTACGTCATGTCACCAAACATCCACTGCGAAGCTAGAGTTGACTGGCCTTCTTGGCCGCCCCCTTTTCCCACACGCTATCGGTCACTCAATAAACTTCGCGTCCGACCTCATATCTAAAGAGATAAGTGTTATCAAAGATTTTTGCTAAGCGTTACGAACACAGCATGAGTTACACAATTCACAAGTAGTCCGGCACTAATTCACCAACCGGATGTTGACAATGCACGACACGATGTCTTCAGGTGTCTGGCGTTAACTGAGGCACTCATTCTCATTTTGATACTGGTATTACCTGAGATCCAACCGTGCCACCGCCCCACTTTGGAGATTCTTGTTGAGGTCATTTAGCAACACCAGCTGTGATGTCCTGCTATCAGCTGTCTTATCATTGCTTTTTATTATTTGCGCCACTTCATAGATCTCCATGGGCCATGTCAGTCAGTTTCTCCCGATCCGACTGGCAGGCTGTGTGTGAGTGTTGACCTCCGCCCCGGCCGCGCCGCGGCAGTGCCGAGTCACCCTGCAGACTCACCGGTGGAGGTGTGCCACCCGGTGTAGTCACACACAGGTGTGTCGCCGGCACCCAGCTGCTGCGGTGGCCCTGCAGCTGGGCTGTGGACTGTGACTCACACCCGGTGACCTGCCAGCTCCCCTGTGGGTAGCGGAGGGGGGGGGGGGGGAGGGTGCGTACGGCGCACTTCTAGTGAGCTTTGTTTTACAGGGCTTAGCGCCGGAAATAATCGGAAGGAAACACATGCCATGGACTCGCGGTGTAGGCCATTGCAATGGCCAATCAATGCATTGATGGAAATTATATCCCTGCTCTTCATTTTCAGATGAGTTAAAGGTCGACATTTACATTAATTATACGACTTAACCCTTGCCGGACCTATTGGATTTCTACATACATATTTCAAAGATCAAAGGCCGAGGGGGTAGCGGGTACGACCCCCCCTCTCCGTTTCGCCCCTAGTGGAGCTAGCGTGTCGCGGAAAAACGAGCGTGTGCGCCGTTACGAGACGCAGAGATTGATCCCGATTTTAAGGTTCTAGGTCAACCGGTGACCTCTGAGGTCAGGTCAAGTGCCCCGAGGTACGGTTCCGTTTTTGGTGAATAACTTCGCAAAAAAAAAAATGGTCACAGAGCCGCGATTTTGGCAGCATCGTGTTCGCCTCGCTCATGCGCGTCGAATAATATACTTTTTGTTTGGGTGAGGTCAACTTAGGGTGTTGACTTCAGTTCCGCTTTACCAGTACAGCGTAATGGGCGCAAAATGACCACCGCAGTCGACGCGCCCGTTAACCCCAATGAACGAACGAACGAACAGGTCACGTTCAGGTCAGCGCCCCCAGGTCACGAAATTGGTCGAAGGAGGTCATGTTGCATATCATTCGATTCGGCAGGTCTTCCTGAGAGGTCTTCCTGAGTCCATTGGTGGCTTTCCCGACTCGCTAGCTCAATTTGATCGGGAGTTATTGACGAAAAACTAATATGACCCTAATGACGTCATAAATGACGTCACGCAAGGTCAACATTGCAAAAGTGACGCATCGAGGCTTTCAAGGAGTGCATGAAATCACGATTCTGTGTGCTTGAGATAGTTGGAGATCGTTCTCGGCGCCAGAATAGCAGTTTTCATTTTTCCCCATTGACTTATAATCGTGAGGTCACGAAAATGACCTGACCTCATATGACCTTTAGAAAAGAAATCCGAGATATACGAGCTGTGTGACTGGTAATAGATACTAGATCCTGTAAGTTTCGTTTCCCTGTGAAAGCTCCTCTGACAGTGAGGGCGTTGCGAAGCTGCGACATCTGAAGACCGTGCAGAGGTTCACTTATGACGTCATAGGTCAGTGACCTGACCTGACCCGAAAATGCGGTTGGTGTCAAAAGATCCGGCTTGAGTGAAAGGTCAGGTATGTCAAGTTTCAGCTCTCTATCGCCAGGGTGCTCGGAGCTATCGCGAAAAAAAAAACTGAGGGGGCGGCACCCGCCCCCCCCCCTTCGGCCGGCGAGGGTTAAAATACCGTAGGTAAATATTAGACCGGGAAGCAGCGACTGGTAACAACACCTCCATAAGCGCGTTAGATCTCGTCTGTTTGCGTCAGTGCGGCGCCGACACCGGTGTATGTGTCGGATTCTGGTGCTGCGGTAAAGCTACTCTCAAAGAGACCTGAGTGCGCCTCCGGCCCAGCCGCGGATAACCTCGTTAGAACATCTATGGTCGTCACAGCGCCGGCTGACACTGCGGGAATTACTCTGATGGGAGCCCTTTGCAGCTGTCTGAGCAGGCGCTGCGGTGCGACGAAGGTGTCGGGTGCTGTCGCATACAAAGGTGGCTGCATTTATCATTTATTCTCAACCACAGTATGCTGTGAACGGGCTTTCGCTGATTTTGGTAAAGCACACGGTCTTTCAAAGATCATGGGTGCATATTAACCCCGCTGTCAAGGCTATCAAGCAAGCAAACAAACAAACAAACAAACAAACAAACAAACAAACAAACAAACAAACAAACAAAATCATGCAGTTTACTGTGGCTCCGCTATTTGGAGGCGGCACGTTCCTGACTTGATTAGTTCTCGTATCCTTTAGCATAGTTTGATGTCCTGAGGATTGCTCGTCTAATAATTCGGACAACATTTCAGCTGGCAGTAATGTGCAGGTGCATAAGAATGGCTGAGCGTGTCGCTCGTCCCAGCTTATCCTATAAGTCAGCACCATCACTCGGCTCTTAATATCTTAAAAGAAGGAAAAGAGAAGACGTGTTTAAATCAGATTAATTAGATGCAACCGAACTTGAACCTGACACAATCATAAATCGAAACATCAACAATCATAACCATCAGTAAATTTCATTTAAGAAATCAGACTGCCATCCTCACCTCTGAGCACCACCTCTGTTTGTGCTTGCTATTGTTTTCCTCGCCGGCAGGTCCATTCTCCCTCTGATGACTGCTTTGTTCGTGATCACTGTTGTTTTTCTACCAGCAGGTCGGATCTCCCTCTGTGTGCCGTGGTTGTTCCCCGCTCACCCTCACTGCTGTCTCGGCCGGCGATTGGGACCTCCCTCTGCGTACCGTGCTACGTTCCCTGCTGACCCCCACTCCTCCCTGCCGGTAGGTCGTACCGAGGAGCTGGACGTGATGCTCAAGTCGCACGTGGCGCGCTACCCGACCACCCAGATGGTGCTGGTCGGCTTCTCCATGGGCGGCAACATCGTCACCAAGTACATGGGCCAGCCGGGCGTTCGGCGCGCGCCCAACATCCTCGGCGCCGTGTCCATCTGCCAGGGATATGACGCCCAGAGGTGGGTGCGAGAGGGCGTCTAACGAGTAACGAGACTAGCTTCCAGTCACATGGAATGCAGTACGTAGACCTTCTTTCATGTGCAATCCACTGATCAGTGTCTTACTTTTATCTACCTCCGTGTCGAACACAGTGGGTGACATCCATCGTTATACTAGGGCCCTCAGCTGATCATTAACGCCAGTTACCTGATACCCAGCAACGCTTGGGCTGGTTGAATAGAGCTCTTTGAAGTAAAAAATCCCAGGGGTTAAGGGCTCGTTTTGTCCTTATGATCTGAGCATCAGGCAGTGCTGTCAGATCCTGCTCGCACCACTGGTAACAGGGGGCGCGAGACAGGGACTATCCCACTAGCTCACGGATGGGTGACGGATGGGTGACGGATGGGTGCCGGGTGGGTCGGGTGCGGGACGGTAGGCGGCGGAGGAGGGGTTGATGGATGGAACAGAATAGACGACGGACAGGAATGGAGATGAGACAAAGGATGAGACGTACAGCGGCGATAGCTGCCGTGTAATTCGGACGGCGCTCGTCGCCCGTGATATATGGAATCAGCGCTAAACGGATCGTTTTGTCATTGGGTAGTGACTTTTATAGGTTTCTGAAGACAGACAGTTTCTGCAGATAGATGCAGTGTTATTCAATACTTGTGTTCCCCGGAGAAAGGCTGATATAGCTGGTGAAAGTCGTTTAAGTATTTGAATAGCGAGCTAACGGTCTTCTGCCCTCTCCTGTATCTGTCTCCCTGACTCTCTCTCTCTCTCTCTCTCTCTCTCTCTCTCTCTCTCTCTCTCTCTCTCTCTCTCTCTCTCTCTCTCACTCACTCACTCACTCACTCACTCACTCACTCACTCACTCACTCACTCACTCACTCACTCACTCACTCACTCACTCACTCTCTCTCTCTTTCTCTCTCTCTCTCTCTCTCTCTCTCTCTCTCTCTCTCTCTCTCTCTCTCTCTCTCTCTCTCTTCTCATGGTCTGACCCCCCTCTGTGTCTGTGTCTACCCGGCCAACTCTCCCAGTCTTCACGGTCTGACGCTCCCTCCATCTCTGTCCCCGCCAGGTGCGTGAGCTCGCTGCTCTGGTGGCGCGAGTTCCGCCGCTTCTACCTGCACATGATGACCGAGAACATGAAGAGCATCATCATGCGTCACCGCGGCGTGCTCTTCACGGAGGACGCCAAGGCGCGGCACCAGCTGGACGAGCGCAAGGTGTTCATGGCGGCCACACTCAGCGAGTTTGACGAGGCATACTCCAGGTGAGCTGAGCACGCGCTGTGAGAGAGGGGAGGAGGAAGAGAGAGGGATGAAGAGAAGAAGGAGGGATGGAAGGAGGGAGGGATTGAGAGAGGGACGAGGGAGAGACCCGGAAGGTTTTTGTAATTTTAGATGCATCATCCGTGAACGCGGAACAGGATATTCTGATCGGCTTCTTGGTCTTAGCCATTGATATTATACATTGGTATTGTGATTCAGCTTCGGGAAAGGTTATCTCTTATACAATCAGTATGAAGACGCGTCTTTGAGTAATTGTGCTCAAATGTAGACAGTGCTGCCTCAAGGAAGCATTAAGTACGTCTACGGAACTGGTTCTAGGTACATTATGTCCAAGGACACCAACCCATTATTAGAAGGATGAAGAATAACCTGTTGCTCATTTCTATCAGAAATAGAAAAAAATAAACCAATATATATTCGGGCGTGGCCCTTCTTCAGTGGTACTTCAGTGGTTCTTCAGTGGTAGAGAGACACCAACCCACTCTGAAAATGTGGGCGAGTATTGGATAAGTAATGTAAATGATTGACTTTTGAGCAAAGTTTATGGTTATAACAATATCATTTTTTCAGACCTTTAACCTGTAATCCGACCTGTAATTTTCACTTATTCACGTCATATGCAGAGCAGAAAGGGAAGCTGGAGCAGGCGCCCTCTGCAGTGCGTCGGCAATCGCAGCCACTGTAAATTGTAATCCTACCGTTCGTTTTTGTCCGGAAATTTCAAAATCTCGAATTTTTCTGTAAAAAATGCATGCAATAGCTAGAAGGAAAACTTTGTCACCATCGGATTCCTCGCACCATTGCGCGTCGAATAATGTGTAAAATGAGTGAGTAACGACTGGGGAAAGACAAGATTTAACACAAAAGTTGATTTTGCCTCCCCCAACCGAAAATCTCTGGCGACGCCTATGATAGTGCCCCTGTAACACTAAATGTATGTGACTGCTATAACACCACTGCTGTGGGGAATTGCAGATCATTAAACTATACCAATTCACCTGACGAGGTCGGCCAGCTGCGGCGGCAATCACGGCACGAGCCGAGCGCGCTTGTACTATATGCCGGAGCCCTATCGTTAGCCAGTGTGAGGTGAAAGGGCTGCTGTGGAATGTTTTGTGGACCACTAAAATATAATGCTTGTTTGTCTTTAAAAGGCGTACTTAGCCTGGAACCTTCGTATTCCTAGATCTGGGTGTTACATACTTCTGGGTAAGATGGCAGCCTGTTGTTACTTACATCCGTGGCTAATTCCTGTCAGGTCCGTAGGTTTTTTTTGTAAGATCTGTAGCTGGTGTTAGTCTTTCAACACTGTTTCTTTCTGACATCGTGTTACCAAATCACTGTACCCGTACTATCACGTAATGACAGCTTGTCTGCAGCCGCTGTCACGTCCTGAAGGTGCGTGGACGTGTGCCAAGTCCACGACTCCTGGACACCGTCACAGCCCCTTTGTCATGTTCGGTCACTGAAGTTAGGCGCCCAACGGCCGGTCGCCCCCGGGAGACAGGACTGGGGTAGTCCGCAGCACTGGGGTAGTCGCGCCGGTCACCTTGCAGGCCGGTGCTATTCCTCACAGCCGCGAACGGTCGAATGCTGCGAATATGTGCCCACTTTTTCATTTCACAGCGCCCCATATCTTCTCAAAATGTCTAAAACTGGAGTCAAAGTTTGCTTATTCGTACTCCTGATGACGCTCATATCCCACCGAAGTTGGCCTCATTTGGAGATATCCCGTCGCGAGCGACTCATCAGAGCGGCCAAACTATGCTGACTGGTTGCGATGCCGTCTTGCGTAGCGGTTTCCGACGCGACGGGTTGCGCTGGGAGGGGCTCTGTCTGAGAGACACACAGGTACGGCAGCCGCAGTGCGGTAATTGCAATACAGCCCGGAATGTATCAACGTGTGCGTTGTGCTCCCCATGGATGGACGAAGTGTATCGGTGTGCACCTTATGGTAGGGAAATGTGGCGTCCATTGTTTGGGTCCATTGGTCCATTAGGTCCATTTAGTGGTCCAATGTTTGGGAACGACATACCAGTGGATGAACATTGCACCGTTAGTGCTATGAGAAGTAAATGGGAAGGGTTCATCGCGTTTTCTCAGGTATCGGTGGAACTAAACGGTTGCCCAAAAGTTCTCACACCTTGCCATGAATTGCCCTTAATCATGTGTTTTTTTTTTTTTTGTTGCAGATCACGTTGAAAATTTCATGAAACGTTCCTTTGGATTAACGCTACAAAACAAAGTTGGCAGATCGCTTGAATATGTCCGCTAACCAAAGTTATGAGGCAAATCGTATGGCCATCTATCGGTTACTGCAAGCGGGCAAGAGGGTCGTCGACATCGTGAGAGACCTTCAGGTGTCCAAGTCGACCGTTATGAAGGTCAAGAGGTTGATCAAAGCTGGCCAGAGTCTTGATACTAAGTCAAGAAGTGGAAGGCCTAGGTCAGTGAGGACGATGGCGAACATCAAGAAGGCCCGAAACGTGATCAACAAGAACCCAAAGACCACGATTTCGAAGGTGTCCAGGACCCTTGGGATCAGCCGCCAGAGGGGCCAAAGGATTATCAAGAAAGACTTGTCGTCGAAGAGCTTGAAGATTAGAGACGTGCCGAGTGTTGGTAAAAGTGCTGAAAGGAGGTTGAAGCGTACAAAGGCCTTGAAAAACTGGATAAAGAACTCGGCCAACTCCAGGGCCCAATCTCACCAAGTGCGGTAAACTCAATTTGGGGTAAAATGCCAAACTACCCCACTCCGTAATTACAAAAATACTACCCCGAAATTAGTTAAACTAGCTTGGTGAGATTGGGCCAAGTGCCCAACCTCACCAAGCTAGTTTAACTAATTTCGGGGTAGTATTTTTGTAGTTACGGAGTGGGGTAGCTTGGTATTTTACCCCAAATTGAGTTTACCGCACTTGGTGAGATTGGGCCCAGGAAGGTGCGAATTTTCTCAGACGAGAAGCTCTTCGTCATGGACGCCGTGGTCAACAAGCAAAACGACAGATACATCTCTGACCTTCCCGTGAGCTTGGTAAGCCCTGAGATCAAGTTCAACTCGGTATCCAAGAACCCTGCGAAGATCATGGTCCTCGGCATCGTAGCCAGCGATGGCAAGAAGCGTCCAATGACTTTCATCCCCGAGAACGAGAAGGTCAACGCCGTAGTGTACCAGAACCTGCTGAAAAGGCATTTCTTGCCTTGGCTAAGGAAGAATTACCCTCCTGGCACTTATGTCTTGCAGCAAGACGGCGCCCCCTCCCACACAGCCAGGTCGACGCAGGCCTTCTTGACCTCAGAGGGGGTCGAGTTCTGGCCACCGTCCATGTGGCCCCCCTCCTCACCCGACCTGAACCCGCTGGACTACGCCATCTGGTCGCGGATGGTCGGGGAGGTCAACGCGGAGAGGCACAGCAACATGGACAGTCTGAAGAAGGCCATCAAGAAGAGCTGGAGGCACATGGACGTGGCCTTCATCAAGCACGTCACCGGCCGCTTCCGCGACAGGCTCGAGAGGGTTCTGGAGGGTCAGGGGGCCTATGTGTCTTGAGTGTGTGGAAGATACTATGAGGTCATCATTCTGTGAAAATTTCAGTTTGATATCTAATAAAATGGATGACCTATTGGACTTTTTCTTAAAATGGTGCGAGAACTTTTGGGCAATTGTTTAGCTTGCAGATCAAAAGGATTTAAGGCATCATCGATTTTCGCGGAATGATGCTCCTTAGTCCTTAGTGTGGTGAAATGAACACTGGACTAACACTGGCTTATCTATCCTCCGAACATTGGTCAAGAAGTGCACATATGACATAACTGCATGTGCATTGTGCATAGGTGTCTGTCTCTTTTCCGGATGTTGTGTCAGAATACCTCCATTGTTGAATACTTAAGCTGAGCAACGTAGTCACTTTCTCGCTGTTTACTATTCACTGCGAGTATGGTAATCGTTATCATGCTCCAGCGTAATCTTGGGATCAGTTGTAGGGTAATAAACGATCTCGCTGCGAGGAACGACGTCCGAGCCTAGCGTGGTATTTTTATTTTCCTCTCCCATTTTTTTTTTTTAAGTTTGACCGCTGGGCTCTACCATCGCCCCGATAAACTTGTTCGCTACACCAAACGACAGACGGTGCATTTTACTCAAAGCCGGTCGTCATTTTGGACATGTCGTTTTTGATATTCGCGTGAACCATCTTGAACGGATTCGTCACCAGGTTCTGGCCACTGACGGAATTGAAATTCATGTTCTATTCGTAGCCATAAGGGAGTACCGTTTTGGATGCACCGAGCCACGGTAAAAGCGGGGCAATTTCCGTTGCGTCTGCCGGTGACCTGCGGCGGAGACCCTATTTGGCGGCTCTATAGGCGCTGAACGGTCACCGGTCCCGGAGCAATCCTGCTGACGCTGCCGATTGCTCCTGACAGGGGACTTCGGTAAGCTGCTGGACGTGCAGTCGTGGCATTGCGCGTATTCCGAACGAAAATAAAAAACGGAAATGGTGCATTGAGTGCGTTAATGACTTCAACATGTTTTTAGCATTTGGTCTTTAAATAAGTTTTTGATTACATACCATTGACGTTTATTCTATATCATATGGCTTGTTCTGTTTCCTGTCAAATATAGGTACGTACACTTATTGAAGTAGGTACATATATTGAAGTATAACGAGGCGCGCTAGGCAGAAGGGATATTCAATCATCCATTTTTGGCAATGGGCAGGGGTAGGTATCTATCTGGCGCAATGCACAGGGATACTTTTACCGGTTTTTTTGTAGCTGTTTTTCCTCGAATGAGATTTTACTGATAGTTACGGCACTTTTAAGCCTACGTGGTGCCTTGAACATTGATTTATTGATCAAGAATCAGAATCTGTCGTTTTTATTTCACGTGTCTTCCAAAACCAAATTGGTTCGATATTCCAGAGAGTTTGCATTGTTTAGTACAGCACGCAGGAATATGTTTCAAACAAGGTCGCCTTGCCCCGTTTTCCGATTGTTCCCGTCAATAGCGGCTTCGACAGTTCCAAAGAATGCGTCTGAATTCCTTCATCCGTTTTTCATTCGCTTGCTTCAAGAGCTCTTTCAGTCGGCCAACGCAGCACATGCTATTTTCCCATTATTATGTTTGGTTTCGGTCGCTGGCTTTGCGAAACATTCACATTGTTATTGCACAGTAAACCTTATTCCTTCTGGATCAAAGAATATAAAGGGGTGCTAAGAATTTTAAACCGGGCTTCCCGTGTGTTGGCCGGTGTCATTAGCATCGAGTATTATACTATTGCATTCACACCGCCGACCATTCTATGCAGCTAATTAGATTCTTTCCCGAGAGTCTGTTTCTGTCGGAGCTGACCCTCATTGGGCGATCGGTTAGTCTTTTTTGTGGACTGGGAATGGGATAGAGAACTTGGAGGCGACACGTCCTACCGAACGCCGATCAAAGTCACGATGTTTCGTTGGATGATGAATGAGTGCATTGTACTTCGAAATTCGACATCTGTACTTACTAACCATCAGCCTCATCCGTTTTTAACGTGCATCTGCTGGAATAAATGTGAGTTCGCACATTATGGTTTAGAAATCTGACTTTGTTTTTATCAAACTTCTACTCTTTGCTTTGCAGAGCACTCTCAAGAAGTTTGCCAATGTTATACTGACGTTATTTTTATGAGAGGTGCCGGTTATTTTGCGATTCGTGGCACGCAGCCGTCCGTTGTCTTTGTATAGTGAGTGCCTTTCCTGATATCGGCTGCTGATCGCTGTTTGTCGCCGGCCCGATCCTCCGATCTCAGCGAACGGTAAACGCAATCCGCCCCCGGCTGTCCTCAGACGTGTGAACGGTTACAAGACGCTGGAGGAGTTTTACCGCGACAACAGCTCTCTGACCTTCCTCGACGGCATCGACGCGCCGATGGTGTTCATCAACTCGCGCGACGACCCCATCGTGCCCAGCGTCATACTGGAGGATGTGCGCCGGCACTGCAGTGAGTATTACTTGGACCGGGGGCGACTATAGGGCGCTGCGGTATCGGGTACTGACCCGCGCCTCCAGTATCGGCGCTAACTATACAGTCTATGGGGTGTGGAGGGTGGTTTCACTTCACCGGATGCCCTGCACTCCGCCAGAGTCCATTACCATGGGCGGTGTGTCTTGCCTCAAGTAGGTACTACTCCGGTCGTCGTCGCGCTCATGACTGGTGAAGTGTTTTACCCTGGCGCTGAGTACCATCGCTGGGCTGGCTATCAACTGAGGTACCATCAGTGGCACATCACTCCGAAAACAAATACGCCTCCGCGCCTATTAGCGCCCGAATTTCAGCTTTAGGGTCCATTACGGCTCAATGGGTAATGTTTGTACTGTGATGGCGGGGCTATTCATCCAGTGACTGGCGGTTTCAGCGACCAATATTCACCTGCTTGGTTGATGAGCTCGGAACCGTAGCGGCCTAATGCAACGTCCCTCAAACGAAACTTATGAGGCACCGAGCACAAAACAGGTTTTTGGTGATCATTGCTCTGAGGATTGGGTTAGGATGGACCCTGGTGTGATAATTGTAGCTATGAAGTCTGGGTATGGCGAGGTAGCTCATAGCGTTAGCCTGTTTGTTTGCGCATTATTTTGTAATTCATAATTTGTCTGTTTCATTGCTTATATAAATTATTGGTGAATTGATCAAGGAGTTGTCTGTGAAAAGATATACATCAACTGACCGACTCATCTATTATATTTTATTACGTAAGACTCGGGAGTCTCGTCGAGGGAATTGCCCCTCGAGAGTATTATTAATGGGTCCAATAACTATTTCCACGACACATGTCATGGGCCATCAGTGACATTTGCACATCAAAATTACAATCAAAACTTCAGTTACAAATGCTAAGCTATTTCTCTGAGATCGGCAGTCCTAACTGGTGTCGGCTGTCGAATTTTACCATTCGCTTACCTAAAATAGCTCACCACTTCTGCTAGGCGCTAGTGAGGTCTGGATGCATAACTGACAACTTTTTCTTTTCGTCGAGAAGCAACAAAATATCGGGATCAAGATTCTTGGAGGTTAAATAATTGAAGCGTTGATTGTTTGCTCCGTGATATGTGATAATGAGGATGCGTAATTTATTTTAATACGCAGCTTATGCGGATACGCGTGTTCCCTTGAGTAGTACGTCCCATGCTAACATCTGACCTTTACCTCATGTTCCTCCTCCTCTCCCATCTCTATCATTACACGTCGGTCATCAGCTCCGGTGCTTATCTGACCATCCAGGTAGCTTACATGCATCAGTCAGCAATCCCCTCACTAATCCTGGGCCCCTGGGTGCCGACGTCTGATCGGCAGCGCGGCCGGCGCGGACCACCTCTGCGACGCTTTACGTCTGTCAGTGCGACCCCCATGGGCGGCCGCTGCGTCTGTCGGCGCCCCCGGAGCGCGGCAATTGGAGGTGACGTTTTGACGGCGCCGTCTGGCGCCCGTGGGTGGCTCGTCAGACACCATGAGAGCCGAGCGGCGCGTCTCACTGGGCATGAGGTGATGCGTGGGCGTACGCGCGCGGACACGGTGAAATGTGTCCCACGCGGGTGTTCGGCGGGATCGAGCGACGCTGGAAAGAGTATACTGAAAGACGGAGTCGGCCGTTTGTGGTGGTGGAACGCGGGTAAGAGTCTGCAGTAGGTGTCCCCGGGTGACAGTGAAGGCGGCGCGATGGAGAGGCGGAGGAAATTTCATGAATTCATGCAATGAAGAGCGGGTCTTTGAATACAGCTTAAAGTGATGAATCAAATACCATGCACTGTTGTCTGCTTGTCCCTTTGGCTTTGACGCGCCCGAAGAATGAAATTGAAACGTCAGCTAATAGTTTGCGATAGATTGGCTAATTTCTTACCTTTTGAAACCTTTCCTTTAAAAATCATTATCTTATGGCCTCTCGATGAAATTTATCAGGCCTATAAGGACTTTCTCAACAAGGTGTTCACAAGTTTGGGAAATTGGTTTCTTGCTGTGTGCGCTATTCCATCGCAAGTAAATTGGGAAGATATATAGTTGATTTATTTCTGTATAGTTGGCAGTTAAATTGTGCTCACATTCTCAGTTGACTTTTTTACTTGGACGTTTCCCATTCGTAATCGTATTTTCATTGACCCTACCACTCACATACGCACACCACACGTCCTGTTCGCGTGACTTCACTCGACACCACTCGAGCTATCTGCGCTCGTTCGGCTCGCTGGCAGTACAAATATTGAAAGAGAGCGACGACGCGTTTCATTTAGTACTGGGTTTCGAACAGTTGGTTCAGACTGTATGTAAAGTGCTTATGTCAATCCTGCACCACCGTTTCACGCGGTAGTGGCCAATGTGTTTGAACTACGACGCTTCTGCTGCGTTCGTCGTTACGGCTGAGTAAGCGCTTATAGTAATGCGACTACGAACTTCCGAAATACCCTGTGGGTACTTGGGCACGTTATTGCCAACCATACGGATGCATGGCTGGAGTTTGGGATGTGAATGGTACATTAGCTCTGAGATTAACTCATCTCCGTGTTGTGCGGCTCGTTCAAATTTTATTGGATCATTGCCTTCGTTATCGAACGAAGTCGAGGTTCCCGCGCTGGCTAGGGGGCGCTAAGCCATGCGATCACAAACGGCAGCAGTCGCTACTTCAGAGGATGAGCGCATCATATGCAATCATGCCTCTTCATGTTTAGTTAAGTTAATTGCTAGATGCTGATATGTGCTCACGTAGTCATTTGCATTGTTTAAAGGCTGTAAAATTGTAAAGCAATGATACCGAACTTCGAAAGCTGCTGGTACAGTAAGTAATATGGAAACTCAGCAATGCTAACGGCTCAGGAAAGCCTGGTGGCCTGATCCACTGAGTAATCACACTTTACCTGTCGCTCGGTCGCCATTCAACAGTAGGGTTGTTCAAAAAAACCGAATTTTGGAAAAGTATATGGGCTCATGGCTCATGTGGTGCGGTATTCTTTTCTGAGACCAATGATGCCCTTTTTACTGAAAAGTATTAACTGTTAGGGGCTCCTCAAACGGCTTAAAGAGGACCATGTTACGCCCGCCGACCGGCCGGTGTCAATAAGGGCGATAATTCGACGCCGCACGGCGGCGGCAGCGCCTTATCGGCACCGCGCGCCACGGCATCTGCCGGGCGGCCGGCTGGGCGGTGGGAAGTTATACTATAAGTGCGTGGTCTTATTGCACACGATCGGGGTGAGCTATCCCATGTTTTCGGGGTGGAACGTTTCAGTGCAGCATCGGTGCGTCTGCCACGGTGGTCTGTGTCGATGGTATAGAAAATAACTCAAGCAGAGCTCAGAAAAGAACGAATGATTCCGGGTAGTTGCCTCGAAACAATCCGTTCCAAGAATACAGCTGCCTTCTTAACGTACCGTATCACTTGTTAATTCTTCAAAAAGCAAACTCTGAGCAATAACACACCTCTTTGCATTGCTGTTGACAATTTACGTTAGTTTTTGACGGTGGCTCGCAGCCCCAATATGCTGCCGCGCAACTTTATTCCAACGGCGAAACGGCAACTTTGCGAGAATCGAAAATTCACGATATACGTACAGCAGGGGCTGGCAATGCAGTATGCACAAGGACAGAATATGGAGGAGACCCGACAGTCATCGGCCCAAGTTTGGGGGTGGCTTTGACGAGCATATGCGTCACCAATGTCATTATTCAGATACGTTGATGTCAGATGCTGGGGCAACAGAATCGACGCCAGGTGTAACTTAGATTAGCGGGTCGAAAGAAAACATAACATGTCTGGGAATGACAGAGTGGCCACCCTGACAGTGTGACGAAGTGAGACATGAGTAGAGACATTAGCCGGAGTACCTACTCATATAAATCAAGCGCCGTTTATCCAATCCTTCGAGCATAAGCGACGCCGGCAGTCCGGCCAGGGCGGCCGTGCCCACCGATGCCGATCAAGACCCGAATCCAGACCCGGCATAGAACACAGCTCTGCCCTGACGTGACACATTACCCCGGTGTGTCACTCATGACGGATAGACCAATGCAGGAGCCTTGCCAGCTCCTGTTGTACCTACTTCGTTAAATTTTCGATTCTCGCTAAGTTGCCGTTTCGTCGTTGGAATAGAGTTACGCGGCAGCATATTGGGGCTGCGAGCCACCGTCCAAAAGCAACTTAAATTGTCAACAGCAATGCAAAGAAGTCTGTTATTGCTCAGAGCTTGCTTTTTGAAGAATTAACAAGTGATACAGTACGTTAAGAAGGCAGCTGTATTCTTGAAACGGATTATTTCGAGGCAACTACCCGGAATCATTCATTCTTTTCTGAGCTCTGCTTGAGTTATTTTCTATACCATCGACACAGACCACCGTGGCAGACGCACCGATGCTGCACTGAAACTTTCCGCCCCGAAAACATGGGATAGCTCACCCCGATCGTGTGCAATAAGACCACGCACTTATAACTTCCCACCGCCCAGCCGGCCGCCCGGCAGATGTCGTGGCGCGCGGTGCCGATAAGGCGCTGCCGCCGCCGTGCGGCGTCGAATTCTCGCCCTTATTGACACCGGCCGGTCGGCGGGCGTAACATGGTCCTCTTTAAGCCGTTTGAGCAGCGCCTAGCAGTAATACTTTTCGGAAAAAAGGGTATCATTGGACTCAGAAAAGAATACCGCACCACATGAGCCATGAGCCCATATACTTTTCCAAAATTCGGTTTTTTTGAACAACCCTATTCAACAGTGATGGGCCACCGCGTGGATCCCAACTCGTGTTGTAGCGGTCATTTACTGGCCACCTGCCAATGGCTCGGACGAGTGTGAGAGCTCTCTGTGCGGCGGTCAGTGGTGTGTGGCTGCCCAAGTTGGCTACTCCAAGTGCCGGTGACATTTGGAGTTTGCCAGGGGCGTCCCCGGCGGCGCGAACTTGCCGGGCGCCGTCGCTGTAGCTCTCTATCCCCGCGGTTACGGAGGCCCATGACGTCCCAGGAGCCCTCGCGGGCATCGCTCGGTGGCCAGAGGACTGGACCCGATGTCGGCGTTAGTCGCTCTGCTGCCCGGAGACCGCCTCTGAGTAGCGGTCGTAGCCCGTAGGGAGGGGGTGGTGGGGTGTAACGGGAGTAGTGCGAGTGTGAAGTGGGATTCTGGAGTGGTTGGAGTAGTGGTGGTCGGCCTTAGTACTTAACGGGATTCCAGTCGGAGGAAACTGCGTGCAAATGTGCATTTCAAAACCATCCCTTTTTACAGAACTCCCAACTATCCCTAGGCAGTCATTGCCCAAGAAACAAAAGGTAGGCGTGGCAGCATTCGGCATCGCTCCCTTTTCTGTTCAGCGGACATCACAACTAATTGATGTTCTGCATACTACGTGCGTTTGTTTTTGTCCAAATAACATCATTTGCCTTTCATTCTTTTATCCTCCACGTGAGGTCCCATCCGGTCGGGTCATTTGTGTGGAAGCGCAGAGTCGAGTTATGTCATTTTAGATTTATGTCGCCCACTCGGCACACTCGCAGCGCTCCGTGTGTCTGTCTGTCCGGGCTCCTCCGCCGGTAGTCGTGGCCGCCGAGGGTTCCAACCTAACGGCGTGCTCGCCATGGGGCACGACACGCCGGCCGTACCCGGCGGCACTCTGCGCGATACGGTACGCCAGCGACGGGTTCGCAGCGCCTCGCCGCCCGGGAACCGCCTGGCCCACAGACGCCCACCTCCGGCCGACTAGCACCTCGGTGGGGCCACCCGAAGGGCGCGACTTCTGCGGTCTTTCATTAGCGCGTATACAGACACACAGATACAGGGATTGTGGAGCGCACGCAGAATCCCAATCAGGCGGCCTTTCAGTCCAGTCAGTAGGCGTCCTTTGAAATAGCCGGAGCGATAATGGTCTAATCGCATTATCCGATCCGGCATTGCCTGTGGCACGGTTGTTTGCTGTTGGATCCGTAATCTTGGTTCGATCTGGACTTGGTTGCATTGTCGCTTTTGCAGTTACACTTGCTATTTAACCTAATCACGATCGACTGATTGGTCGGCATTGATGTGAGTTTTGAAAGCTCACTACGCGATATGCCATCTTATTTTTACGTGTAACATTCAGAATCGGCATATCTCATATTGCCCCACCCCACGTCTTTCATTCTCCACTGAGGCCAT
The DNA here is from genome assembly GCF_019059575.1 of Amphibalanus amphitrite. Taxonomy (NCBI): domain Eukaryota; kingdom Metazoa; phylum Arthropoda; class Thecostraca; order Balanomorpha; family Balanidae; genus Amphibalanus; species Amphibalanus amphitrite. Next base: position 315,350 of record NW_024881635.1, read on the forward strand.
TGCTCACTGAAATCCCTATCAACGATACACGGTTCCCGTTTTGTTTCTCACGGTTAGCGAGAAGAAACGCGTCATTACATTTCAAGCTTAGGAGACTGAAGAGCAAATGAGAACCGTGCCTGTTGGGACTGACGCTAACAAGTAGCCAACTGTTCCGAAAAAAAACACCAATGAATGGTGGAGCAGGCTGTTTATTGTGTACATTTGCGCCTTACTGGTTGTTGGGCGTCTGATACGCGTCCATGTATTGGTCTAATGGGTTTCAGCTGTTTGGGATCATTCGAACGTTTTTGTCGTACACGGTTGTTTGCGAACATAATCAGATACCTATGAGTCGTATTTTAATGGAATGACTTGACGGTGTATTTGCAAGTGGAGTAACTTATTCTGATAATATAGTTACTAGGACGGTTAGTACTTAGTATAACCAGAAAAGCGTTGGGCCGGGAATCCCTTCAGCAGCCGTTATGATTGGACTCTTTCTCGGCCCACCGCGCCCGCCTCGTCAATGCCCTGCCCCGGCTGGGCGGCGCGTTTGTGCGGCGCGGACACGTTTTGCTCCTTAGCTCGTTTGGCCGACAGATGCTCCGTGTTTCTAGCAGCGACACCAGTGTCATTTGATCTCGGCTCGGCGACTGAAGAGAACATCAATCGCCCGGGGAGGTGCCGTAAAAATGGCCGCCGATAATGTCGCCGTAACCAGGGGCGTGTGTTCGCAACCGCCGTCATTGGATTAATGGTTGGATGACGTGTGTGTCAATGCGTGTAAATGAACGTAGAATAACAGCCGCTTATTCTGTTATAAACTTGCTAATATCACTCGTTCTAACTATGCAGGCGTCATTTGCTGCTTTATGTCGCCTATCTCCGTTGTTGGCTATGTATTTCGCTATACACATACAGATTACATCAAAATTGCATCCACTATGGATTTATATTACAACGATCCTATACTGGTGTTATTTGGATAATTGACTACCTTTCTGTAAGCTTTTTGGACATGGCTTTGCATGGTGTACGTAATACGGTACGTTCTTCTGTTGCACCGCCTCAATTGTCTTCCCCAGGTACAGGCACTTCACAGATCCATCGGCACGATGCTTTTTTGTTATGGCTGAATTTATTTTTTCCACCTCACTCTGGTGTGATACCAACTGGATGTTCTCACGTCTGACTCTGGTGTATTCGGCTGGACCCCCGGCGCTGCTTGTGACGACACATGACCGACTTTTGATACACCTGAGATGATTGGGATAGTTGGAGGCCGCTCGGACGGCGAATGGCGACGTGGGCGGGCCGATATTGTCATGGGTGGGTGGCCGTCCCGCGGCTGCCCGACCCACATTCCCCCAGTTCCATCATCACTTGTCTTATTTTGTTTTGTTTGCCCTTTCGCTTCTTCTGTGACCCATGACTCATGTCCAGATTATGCTTGTCATCGCTAGATATTGCTCTTGTCTTGTAAGTTAGAAAGGAAAAGTTAACGAGTCGATGGAGTGTTATTACGGATCTTTATTGTGATATTTAGACGATCGAACAGGCTCACTGATACGTCTGTTTGAAGAGGATTACTAGTTCACTAACTTTTGTGACTATCCGTGTGTGGTTGAAAAGAGCCACGGCCGGACCAAGGCGGCTGCCGGATGCCCGTCCGTGTGTTTTTCATTGTACCCTCTTACACTGCGCAGGCCTAGCTAATTTCTCATCTCGTGTGTGATCAACCTCGGGCCGTACCTTATATGTCCCTGTATTGCATTGTGCGAGCCGTGCTGCACATTCTGTGTATTATGTACAGCCGAACTAACCTGTCTGTGTGCTCTCAGAGAGCCATGACCGTGCTAACCCTCCGTCTGTGTGTTTTCAGAGAGCTATGGCCGGACTGTGTGTGTCCTGTCTGTGTGTGTGTGTGTCCTCAGAGAGCCATGCCCGGACTAACTTCACCATCTTTTTGTTTATTTGCAGAGAGCCACGACCGGACACTGCTGGTGGAGACGGAGCACGGCGGCCACCTGGGCTTCTACGAGGGCGGCTTCCTGGTGCCCCACTCGGTGACCTGGATGGACCGGCTGGTGGTACAGATGGCTCACAGCCTCGTCAGCGGCGCCTGAGCCGCCGGCGGGCCGCGCGGGCCGACCTGACCTGACCCGACCTGACCGGGAGGGTACCGACGGCCGGGTGGGTGCGGGCCGACCTTCCGCAGCCAGGCAGCGAACCTCGCGGCGCCCGGGCCGCCACAGCCAAATTCCGCGCACTTCCAGATAGGTAGCGTGAAGCGCGTCTCATCTACTAGTCCTTGTAATGGCAGGATCCGCTGGAGATGTGTGTACATTGAAAAACCGCAGGCTAGTTGATCACTGAGCTTCAGTCTCAGCGGTATAGGGTGCATTGGTTTCACATGTTACTCCAGAACGCACAAGAAACGCATTATTTATGAATGCTTTGTTTGGGTTGCACTGAGTCTGTTTCGCCTATGGCTGCCATGACATGAAAAGCGTGCTTTTAGTGCGACTTCGCCATCCTGATGTGATATTGATTGTGTTTATCAGATAAATTGGCTTATAGTGCAATGTTTCATCTGGTTTCTCTTCATGCTCGTAAGATCTGCTGCATTTCGGGAACAACGCACAAAGTTCACGCTCATAGGGCATTTGAATGTGGCACCTTTCGTTTTGCTCTCGCCTGGTTCTTCTTTGATTGCACCAGTTTCAAGCTTGCTAATGTGCAGCGCACAATCAGTCAATGCTTCTTTCCAATCGGACGCTTGTTCCTTTTATTGTCATCAGTATGTGCACATTGCCAACGGTGTTAGGCTGCGTGTTTAAGCGACAGCAATTACGTGTTTTCATTTATGTTTAATACATATTTATCCATGCTTTCTTCTCTCGTTGTCAATCGCTGATGACCAGTTGGGTGCCTTTGGCGAGACGGGTCGCTATGATGGGTCTGTTCAACAGTCGAGACCTGCTGACCGGTCATCGCACCACTCCCCGCCCACCGAGCACCGTCCATTCTGTCCGAAGAACCCGGGTCCGGGCGCGGTGACCTTCCCGTCTGAGATGGGGCTCATCACGCTGCTGTGCTTTGGTGGGGCCTGACCGCACTTCTGATAGGGAGAAGAGACTAGCCAGTCGCGAGGAGGAACAGACGGGTGATCGATGCCGCTTTGTGATAGGAAGGTGTTTCGGCAGAGTTCCGTGCTATGTCGTGACCTCAATGCATACCTTATCCGTGGCCCATAGGAGCCGATGGCCGATGAGCAGTGAGCAGCCTAGGGCTGTGAGTGAACGGGCAACTTCGTCCCCAGTCAGATACTCGTTGCCTTTTGAGAAAATGCAAAGGTGAGGTTGTGTGCAGGCGGGGTGATAATGGTACGCACTTATCTTGCATTAAATTGGGTTGTTGAAATGCTTCATATGATATGTCATGGGCTTTATGTCAATAGTGTGTTTTTATTATTGTTAACACGCGCAGTGGAAGGGTTGCGAGTACTACGCCCAGTGGAAGGGGGGCGGATGTCGCCCCCCCCCCTAAGATGATAAGATCTCAGCTCCCACTGGATCTAGAAAGACGAAATTTGGGGGGTAGGTGAAGGCCCTGGGGAACTCTGTTGTGTGTGAATTTCATGACCCTAGGTCAATATCTTCAAGGTCAAATGAGGTCAAATGTGGTCAAATCTGCCATATGAGCGACTTTTTTGCGTTTACACGCCGATAACGTAAAAAAAGTTACCGGCCGATTTTCTTTTTTCTTTCACTATACGAAAGAGCATACATTTGTGAGTATGTATTGTGAATTTTTAGTTAATCCAACAATAAATATGGCAGCTAGAAGCCTGCTAAGGGTAAGATGTCGCCGGCTGAAGCGGGATCGGCCGACGCGGGAAACGCGGCAATCACAATTTTGTGTTTACACACTCATAACTGAAGTTGTTACCGGCCGATTTTCAAAATTCTTTGACCATGAGATTGTCTGTACATTTCTTAGTCTTCTCACAAAGTTTGACGCTAATCGAATATAATCAGCGGTAAGGAGCGCGATGTAAAGACTGAACCGTCCCGCCCCGGCACAGTCTATAATTCAGGCGGCGCGTAACGGCTAGCGCCGGCCGCCGCGCCGCCGCGGCGACAGGATGTTTGACTTTACACCGCTATTAGGGGAAGGAGGGTGAATTGCGCCACCTTAAAGAAAAACGCTAATTGTAAGAAAACCACTGGAGATGTAAGCATGCACTGTTCACCATTTCAAAGAGGAACTCATTGGCTACAATTTAAGAGCCTCCCGATCAATTAAGAATGTTTCGTTTGCTTCTGACAGCTGCTTTTTCAAAAACATGCAAAAGGGCGCATTTACCAACAACTGATTACTGATGTAAATTGCGCCAGGGGGATGGCGCAATTAGAACCCAATTGCGCCCTATTCTTTAACATGGCTAAGCAAAGGAGACAGAATGCATACACTCCGGCAGTCTATGTCATTGTGGCTTACTTGGACATGTATAATGTGAATCAAGCACGATACATAATAAATGTAGATATAAATTGCGATGTTTTTTGCGCAGGTAAATAACTTTACATGTGTCCGGTATGCCTGTGAAGTGGAACGAAAACGTTTGATGTAACCGACTAGATATATATGAACGTATGCGACTAGACGGTTATATTTTCAATCGTTTCTCTCAAAGTTAACACGCGCAGTGGAAGGGTTGCGAGTACTACGCCCAGTGGAAGGGGGGGGGGCGGATGTCGCCCCCCCCTAAGATCTCAGCTCCCACTGGAGCTAGAAAGACGAAATTTGGAGGGTAGGTGGGGGCCATGGGGAACTCTGTTGTGTGTGAATTTCATGACCCTAGGTCAATATCTTAAAGGTCAAATGAGGTCAAATGTGGTCAAATCTGCCATATGAGCGACTTTTTTGCGTTTACACGCCGATAACTCAAAAAGTTACCGGCCGATTTTCTTTTTTCTTTCACTATACGAAAGAACAAACATTTGTGAGTATGTATGGTGAATTTCTAGATGATCCAACAATAAACATGACGTCGCCACGGATTTTTGAGTGGGGGGGTCGGGTTTCTAGTCTTCACCCGATGGGTTGGGGTGTTTTTTTTTTTTGCCACACTTCCCAGTTTTGTGCGTGCGTATGTGTGTGTGCGTGTGTAACAAATCGGCGCGCAGCGCCGCCAAATTTGGTATAACCTATTAGGTTGGTATACCTACCTACATCACTTGCGTAAAAATTATCACTGGTCATTTAAGGTCAGGTCGCCATGTCAAGTTCAGTTATACGGTATACCTCTATAAAAACTTTCCTGAGTTTCCCCTCTCGCCATTCTTGTAGCTTTTCTCCCATAACTTCGAAATTTGGTACACTGTATAGGTACCTAATGTATATGGGGTTATACGTGTCAGCAATTCATGATTCTAACTGAGGATTTACATCTATGATCTGAAGGCAGGTCAAATACGTGACCTCATCATTAGAAAATAATGAGAAATTAGAAAAAGCACGAATGCCTCCTGCTTTGAAAAAGTTCATCAGAAACGCAAAATATCTTTGGAGCCATGACAAATCAGCTCATTCATTGCCAGGGACAGGGTGCAACTTATGGCGAGTGATGACTCGAAAGGTCATTAGTGGAAATGTCCATCGATGGCCACCAGCATTTTTTTCTACAACTTTTGACGAAGACGCGGTAGAGCGATGACAGCACCTGGAAGGTGTTCACTGTTCAGCTCAACAACACGGATCCATTCATATGCAGCAGGAGGTCCTTTTTCGATCAGGACATAACGTTGAACTGAGGTCGTTTTAACGTTAATTCTGAATGGTCAAATTTTAACTCATGTGACGCGTCTCAAAGAGATCAAGACGGTGGTGACAAGACAACATACGTACATACCATACAAATTCACGGAATCGAAAGTTATTGCAAAGCAGATGTTTCGGCAGAATCTGTCCAGTTAGCTGTTTGCCTTCTTATGGGCCAAACATAGACCTGAGATGAAATCTAACGCGAAGCTAGCAAAGAGCGTTAAAAGAGCTATCGAATAGTTTTCTGCTTCACTGTAGCCCTTCTATTGGTGGTTTCCCAGTCGCTAACGTATTTAACGTATACTAAACTAACGCTGAGGCATGCTTTCGACCCCTGATCGATCTACAGGTTTGCGGAAAAAAGAGCATGCTGCCCGTGACGAGAGAAAGCCGATGGTACCCATTTACAAGTTTTCGGGTCATCTCAGGACTCAGGTCATCGCCAATAAGTAGAGAAACTCGGGACCTGCTAGAACTTAACGAATGTAAGTTGTGATGGTTTTTCGAGGTTCTGATTACGAATGTTATCTTAGTTTTGAACGAAGATGATGACTCCATGCATTTGGGGTAGATCAGGTCAGGTCAGATCGACCAGTACCTAATAGTGGATGACCACCACCGATTGCTTCCTAGCATGTTATATGAATAAGCAACACAACTACTTCTTAAATGTTCAGATGGGCGCTAAGTTCAAAATCAGCTCCAAAAACTACCCTATCAATTAAAAGCACGTTATGAAAAAGTGAACTAAGGTCATCTTTATTTGAATCAGGGATATCGATTTATTTTAAGTAGGTGATTAACTCGAGCGCACCGGAAGTTTTGTTGCAATCGGCTCCTTTTTGCGCGACTTCTTTGCGAAAGCCCGAGACGGTTCCATCTGACTCCCTTTCCCCTACATGTGCACTGTACAGCTAGTTGTGACGGTAGCCATGGGGCTGAGGCTAGTTTGTAGTTTTGTAGTTAGGTACTGATCCGACGAATCGACTGCGACCATTTTTTTTAAACGATCAGACGAACGCTCGGGGCAGTTTTGGCGCGTCCAATCCTTTGAGGGATAAAAAGGTATACTAGGATGGGGGCTACTTAAAAACATTGTTGTGCTGGTGTTCCCCGCCCACAGCTAATTGACCTTTAGGTAATTGGCTAATTGGCTTTAGGGAGCTCTTGAAGCGATTTTGAATCTGATGTATTTGTTGGTGTTGCTGACGCCTGCTTCACTGACATAAAAGCTAAAAAAGCATACTCAGCATCGCAAAAAGTGGGGGGTCGACACCCCCAGTTTTCAAGAGTGGGGGGGTCACGACCCCCCCGACCCCCCCGTCGGCGACGCCCCTGCCTGGCTAGAAGCCTGCTAAGGGTAAGATGTCGCCGCCTGAAGCGGGATCGGTCGACGCGGGAAACGCGGCTATCACAATTTTGTGTTTACACACTCATAACTCAAGTTGTTACCGGCCGATTTTCGAAATTCTTTGACCATATAATTGCCTGTACATTTTTCAGTCTTCTCACCGAATTTGACGCGAATCTAATATAATCAGCGGTAAGGAGCTCGATGTAAAGACGGAACCGTCCCGCCCCGGCACAGTCTACAATTCAGGCGGCGCGTAACGGCTAGTGCCGGCCGCCACGCCGCCGCGCCGCCGCGGCGGCAGGATGTTTGACTTTACACCGCTATTACTAGAAAAGTTGTGAACCGATTTTCTTATTTCTTGCACGAGAAGATCCGCAATTCAATTTTGGACAGGTAGCCGAAATTTCACATTAATATTATGTTTGCGGCGCGAGTTATTGGCGAAAAACAGGAGGGGTGGGCGAAATCCGTCCCCCCCCTCCACTGCGCGTGTTAATATTTTTTATTGTTTCGACAACTTTTTTGACATCAGTTCTAACTTTGTATCATAGCTGTCACCTCTCACGCCTGAGTCCATGCTAAAAATGCCGTATTTCGTCAATTACACCGCAAGTTCATAGCCTAAATGGCAGCTACATTATAAGTTCGACGAGAGAAATAATTTTTGGACTGACGATGGCGGGTTGCTCCCCTGCCTGACATAAAACTCCTTCTTTATCGCAATCAGTTAATGATGCATTCATACTGTCGTGATACAATGGCTACACCATTATTCTATTTGCGCCCCCCTGGCGCAATTACCATGGGCGCAATTAGAATTGAGGTACTTTTTAATAAAAGCGTAGAAGTTACCATAAAGATACTGAAGGAAACTTACTGTTTCAGTGAAATATTATGAAAAAAGGATTTTTCTTTTCAAATATTACTCTCAAAATCACACATGTATCGCCTATTTTTATAGCCAACGGTTCAAAATGCTGCAAAAAAAAACTAAGGATACGCCGTAATATCTTTGATGGCGTAATGAGCCTTGCTGATTGGCTTCATCGGAGGGCTTGGGCCATAAAAGGAACTATCCAGTAGTGAAAATAATGTTTTCGAAAACAAAATACTGAACATGCCATTGAATTCGTGGGAATGTGGGCGGGCGCAATTAGTTAGGAGGGCGCAATACACCCACTTTCCCCTACTAGAAAAGTTGTGACCCGATTTTCTTATTTCTTGCACGAGAAGATCCGCAGTTCAATTCTGGACAGGTAGCCAAAATTTCACATTAATATTATGTTTGCGGCGCGAGTTATTGGCGAAAAACAGGAGGGGTGGGCGGAATCCGCCCCCCCCCTTCCACTGCGCGTGTTAAATTAGAATCGGCTTCACCTTTTGACCATGAGGGTATTAGTAGAAAGACTTTCGGCTTTCGTGTTTAAAGAACGTCTGCAATCATATCCCGCATGACGACCGCTCACGAGGCCCTTCCTGTCATTTTCTCAAGGATGTTGTTTTTCATCGAGGCTATGTAAAACAGCTCTAAGCAATTTTTCCTACTTTTGGTCGCAATCAAAGTTGCTGGGATGTAAACTAGGTTACATTGGTTGGCAATGGCATGGTTGCATTTGTTTGCGATGCATGCCCGTCAACTTTCTTTGATAGTCAGAATTTTATCAAGCAAAACAGTCCCTACCCTGTAACAGACTCGAAGCTTTCCTGACCTTCCCACTGCTGCTTCGGACGACCTACGGGACCAGGGCGGGTCTGTTATCGCTGGCTGTGTTTTGGACAGACTGCTCGGCGGGCCGCGCGGGTGTCAGCGTCACAGTCGCTCACCCGATACCCGTTGCGTCACCCGTCATTTGTCGTGACGTCACCCGTCACTTATCGTGACGTCACCCGTCTCCGGCACCGTCGCCGGAAGCCCATGGCGCGGGGGCCGGGCAGCGGCGCGCCTCCGCTCCACAGGGCCGGATGTGAGCGGCCGGCCGTGTGTAACCACCGGCCGGTCCCCCTCCATCGCCTGATGAGGAGGCCATTAGTTCGCTGTGGAGGAGGGGCGCCGTAACCCGACCGGTCGGGCCGGCGACTGCGCGGTGGCGCCAGCCTCCCCCTGCTGGCCGGTCGTCCCCCGCCGGCCGGCCCGCTCTCCCTGCCAGGAGATGGAGCCGCTCCCCCGGGAGAGGATGGTGACCGGAATTAGATTGTCGGCGTGTTGTCTGCGCCGGCCCCGGGGACGACCGGCTGCCGGTCACCATCGGCGTGCAGACGTCCATGGCGACGTGGACGCCGTCACTGGCCGTCCAATTCCGAGATCCGGCGTGACATCTTCTCAACCAGCCGGCCGAAACGTAATTGTATGAATTTTTGGAACCCTGGACTGCCCTAGTGGCTTATCCCGACATCCAATATACTACCTAGGAGTTCATCCTGAAACCGTATCAAGTGCATTTAGAGATGAGAAACGTTACTTCATAGTTCCGTCAACGGCGAGGCATTATTTTTACCTGCATTCTGCGGAATAACTAGATGCTACGACTTGAATTTCGAGTTATTCGCCTGGCATTGCCCGTCATCCTGTTCCTCTGCACTTTAACGAAAATGTGGATTGTGGGTCCTGTTTCTTATAAGTCTTTCGGTATCGTGTTGTGCCCCTATACAATGTACGATGCATAATGTGCGCACTGCGCAGCCTTTTTCTTCTAAATACCCGCTGTCATTTGTCTTCCTGTACGCACTTTCTTTTTTCACTCGCCGGCTACATGCGCATTGGTGCTGTCCCTGCAGTCCACACTAGAATACTCCGAGTAGCTGATATTACGATCAGCCTTTTGGAAATGTGTCGTCGCTGGCGGGACGCGGGTTTACCTCTATCCAGGTGACTGATGACATCTCGTTTGCGGGGGAGCGGAGAGCCGCGTCAGACCATTACCGTCTCAGCAGTGTCTCTCAGCCGATGCGGCACCGCCGCGTTATTCATGGCTCAGCGTACCTTCTACTGTTACAGATACAAATGAGCTGGCGTCACGTAAATTGTGACTGACAACTACCTACTTTGAGGCGTTCATTCTGGAAAAGTTCAGAATAGATACCTATTTGACTCGATCAGCTAAATGCACACGGGCGTAGGTCGATTTGGTTCCGTCTGGAATGCGAAAGAATTAGTTGGAAGGGCTTATGAAGGATGGCTTGGACATTTTTGTGCAGCAGTTGCAGTTGCAGTTGCATTCTCTTATATCTTCTATGCAACCCAATAGGTTTATTCAGAGTATGTTTATAGATCATCGGTATATTCAGCCTTCTCCTTGATGATAAAGACATCTTCAGCCCGAGAGCACATTACCCAAGGCTTTAAAAGATGGCCATTATGGAATGCCGCAATTCCTCCTTCAGTCTTTATTTGAGGAGCTTGTACCTACTTAAGTTTGTGCAAAGAATATTTTTTATCTTTTTTTTTGGTGGGATCAAAAGACAATCGTTCAATTGGCTGATTCGGCGCTCCAACGCCATATGCTTTCTCGCCGTTATCGTGTCGCTCTGAAGCTCCTTGTGTCTCGAAATCTTCCTGTAAGCCGTTATGAAATTTATCTTGTGCGTGGTTACAGCCTACAAGTTTACCGAACCATTCATTTGCCACGTTCAACGGAATATCGCGATAGTTTTTGAGTGCACGTGTCTCGAGGGGAATCTCCAAAGGGCAAAACCCCATTGGACATGTGCCACGTTCTTTCCAATGAGACCCATGCAGATTATTACGGAGCGAGCGAAGCGAGCGTAGTCTTTCCTTAGATTAACGGAAATTTCTGAGTATGAGCGGCCGGCCGGCCGTGCGGACGCTTTTGCGAGGCTTATATCTCAGCAACCACTTGACCGATTTACATGCGGTAATTTTTGTAGGGTAGCTTCATTCCTTCTACCAAGTATTGGACTATTCCCGATGCATGTGGGTGACCCCTTATGCACGTGCCACGTGCAAAACGAAGAGGTGTTAGTTTTGTAATTGTTGCAATATCTCGGTAACTACTTGGCCGATTGCGCTGAAAGTTGGCATGTAGGTAGGCACCCACTAGGCACTGCATATTCATGTGCCAGAGTTGGGGTGCTGCTGCACGTGCGCACGTGCAGGGTTCGTTTCCAGATCTCGAGAACGGCTGGACCGATTGCGCTCAAATTTGGTACACAGTTAGGGACCGTTTAGTAGGGTGCCGTGCACAAGTCAGTTGGGACCCAGTTTGCACGTGCGCACGTGCAGGGTGTCGCTCCCAGATCTCGAGAACGGCTGGGCCGATTGTGCTCAAATTTGGCACATCGATAGAGACCGGTTAGTAGGGTGCCGTGCACAAGTCAGCTGGAGGTACCCCCTCGAAATTTCGCACGTGCAAGGCTCACCCTCTCGCTCGCTCCGTTAGTCGCCCCAAAAGGCGTTATACTGGTGGATTAGGTATCGTTTGTTTCAAGCATATTACTTGACTAACGCTGTGGAAAGAACGGTGCTATAAGTTACGTTACTTAGGAGTAAATTACCACCTCTGCATTCCTGTTCAATATTCGCGGTCGCGGGTTATGACCGACTCGAGCCAAAATTGTGTGTGTGTGTTTTTTTTTTAACTAAAGAACCCTGGAAGATGCTTGTTTTTGTTGTTGCATGCTATTTTCCAGAAATCCAAGCTGCTCATCTTTGAAAAAGTTTTATACCCATGTGGCAACTGGTGAAAAATAAGAAGGTCTGGATTTTTGTTGTGACCGACTCGAGACCAAAACATCTTTGTCTTGACGTTGAAATGCTTTTCGCACTGTCTTCAGACTGCATTACGACGCATGAATAATTCATGCTGTTATGAATCCATTGAACTTTGACGCTCGTGATGTGTTGGCTAACGTGCTGGCGTGCCCCTATGGCCTATACCCGATAATACCAGGCGGGCATCGGCCGCCGATGTCGAAGCTACCGGCTCCTTTGATGTTCGGGGACAGTCCAAGATAGGCGTATGAGAAAATGATTGCTTATGCGCTTACCTTTTATGTGCCGCGGAGTCGAGCACGCACACCGGGCCTATGTGACGAGTAGCAACAGTACCTAGTAGATCACGCTCATAGCATACCGCCTGTTCGATGCTGTGCCGCACTACGCGCTACAGTTTTCCCCCACCGCCCATAGATGTCTCTGCCAACTGAGCGCCTGATGCATGCTGCGCCGCCAGGCTACATGCTCGGCGGCGCAGCATGCATCAGGCGCTCAGTTGGCAGAGACATCTACGGGCGATGGGGAAAAGCTGCCTCGCGTAGTGCGGCACAGCATCGAACAGGCGGTATGCTGTGAACGCCATATATGGGCCTTAGAGGAAACCGTCTCACGTAGTGCGGCACAGCATCGAACAGGCGGTATGTTATGAACGCCATCAATGAGCGATGCCACACATTAACGTGCGCCGCCCTGCAGTGCGTTGATAGCTCAACCGCCTGCATCAGCCACAGTGGCGGATCTACGTTGGGGCAAAATGGGCAATTGCCCCCCCCCCCCTAAACGGAAAACCTCTGGGCAAACATATCTTTTTGCCCCCCCCCAAAAAAACTGCAACTTGAATACTAAAAATATGGTGTTTGAAAAGAAAATGTGAAATAAATGGAGGACTAGAAGGTTGGCATATTCGTGATATTAAGTTGTGAGCTGATAAAAAGTCCTCCGCCCCATGAATGTCAGTCCATCATCCATCAGCAGTGCTACTAACTACTGCTACTGCTACCAAAAAAAAAAAAAATAAAGCGATTTATTGAAACCTTGAACCAAGTAAACAAACCGTCAACAGCAGACCGCCAGACGCCAGTGGGGTCAGGGGTAGAGGTGGCAAAAGATGAAAATTTTGGGAACCAGACTCGAACCAGACCCGGTTGGACATTTCTGGAGCCAGTCGGACCCGGTCTTAGTTGGAATCGGAACCAGTTGGACCCGTTCCCCAAAAGTCAATTAATACAAACTACTTGTAGGTATCATTAGTTGGCAGCTGCATCATGTAAAACAGCCTATTTCCAATTGGGAATACTCATGAGCTACTGTGTGCAAAGAAACATTCACTTAATTCACTTCATATTTTGTAATAATGTGTAGTGTGCAAGATGTATAGTTTATGGTAGGACCCGGTTGGACCCGTCAGAAAATTTCCAGGAACCGGTCTGGACCCGTATGGGTCCAGACTGGTTCTTTGGACCGGGTCCTCGGGTCCACATTTTGCCACCTCTAGTCAGGGGTCACCACACTGGTGAGCGGTTGGACGGTGGTGGGTTTGCATGGGTATATAAGAAGTGTTTGCATAATATTTTATTGCTAGATAGCATGGGTGTAGGAGCTGAAAAAAAAATATTGGTGGGTCTAAATATACATAAGTACCTAGCATTTCCACTGTGGCTACATTAGTTATGTCCAGAGGCGGATACAGCCATTTCCAAAAGGGGGTGCCAAAAGGGTGCCAAAGTCCGAGAGTCTCTACAAGAGCTGCATATGTGTATGCAGGACTGAGGAGCGAAAGGGGGTGCCAAACTCAGTTTTGGCACCCCGATTACTGATTTTGGCACCCCTGGCACCCGCCTGGATCCGCCAGTGGAAAGAACGGTGTACTGCGTGCCTTTGAGAACAAGTGTGAGATAGGTTTCTGAGAGGAATAACGTAAAGAAGATTACCAATCGCGGCTTTTTCATGAGCCATACCGTTATCTAACGGGGACAAACACAGAAAGGCTCAGTCAGAGCTTTTGGTTTGCGAGGTGTTGGAGAAGCTCAGTATGTTGTGGGAACTTAACGCTGTTCAGTGTAATTCCTTTGGCTGTTGCGCTGTGGTCACCTATGTAGTCTGTAGAAGTATCGTTTATCTCCTCTCGAAAGTAACACTTATTGTATAATTTTGCTAGCTCGCAAAGTTTAGTCCCAAAGTTAAGGAATGTTCATTGTAATTGCATCAATAAATGCAGGACCGAAAACAAATGCGCTGTTCTTCGTCTATTTCTTGTTGGGATTCTTAATCGACTGATCTCATTTTCTATTACCGGAAACAACTGTTAATACGAAATAACTGTAACTACGTGGCAACCCTGACTGCGTATATAGTATCGCAGGTACGCTGATGTGGCCTTTGGTCGTGGGCATTTACACATGAACCTGCTGCTGCGACCCTTATCGGTCTCCGGATACAGAAGCCCTTGAGAACCGGCGCGGGCGGACCTTTCGGACGAGGTCTTGCCGAGGTGATGCGGGAGGTAGAGGACGGACCGTCCATAGCGCCGGTGAGCTATTCTCTAACTTTCTCCCGGAGTCAGGGTGGCTGCAATTTTTTTTGCGCTGCCCTGGCTTGGCCGGGCTGACAAAAATGTAAAAAATCAAAAAAATCCCGAAATCCGAGGAGAAAAATAGGGGTAGCTCGTTTTTTTTTTTGTTCCTAAGACTGGACGTTTGAAATTCTCGCCGACTTGCCTGGCGGCGCAATGTTTGCCCCCCCCCCCTAAACTCAAATCCTAGATCCGCCACTGATCAGCCATATGAAGATGCACGCTACATCACGCACCACCAACTGAAATGTCTTTTCGAGAAAAGGCTTTTATTCGTTCAGCCTATTGACGAGGATCCACCCGCAAAGTGCACGTGGCACGCCCGGTGGCACAGGACCGTTCCAATTATAGTCCCACTATAATGCCGGAAGTTAAGACCGTTCCGATTTTGGTCGCACCGTAGCAGAGGAAGTCACTAATCAGGACCGTTACAATTACAGTCCCACTGTAATACGGGTAGTCAGGGCCGTTCCAATTATAGTTGCCCATAACACGGGTAGTCAGGGCCGTTCCAGTTATAGTCCCACCGTAATACGGGTAGTCAGGGCCGTTCCAAATATAGTCGCACCGTAGCACAGGTACTATAACATGGACCTGTCCAAGTGTTGATCTCAAAATGTGGTGCGGCTGCTTGAAGGTTACTGAATCGATCTAAAAAGCGCTGTTTTTTTAAAGATCGAAGCACGATGTTTCTCACAATAACTGGTGGTCCAAAATTTCATATATTGCTTTCATCGAACAAACATTTATTTAAAATACGTTGTAACTTGCAAATATTCATGAAACATTCCTTTTTTAAATAATGCAGCTCAAAAGCAAATGCCGCATTGAAAAATCATCAGTGGTTTGCTTCACTTATTTATCGAAAGTATTGACACATAACACTTCCTCTAGGAACGATGAATATCATATTTATATAGTAAAAGCGCGACATGAATACACAATCGCATGAGCTACATGGGTGCCTCGTGCCAGTATAGCTCTCAAAACCTATTTATATTAGGCCTCTCACCATACAGTTGTCATGATGATGGTACAGGCGACCTCTTGATCTACATATTAGCGTCCTAGTCATTAACCCTCGCACGACTAGGCCATTTCTCATAACACGAACGACCAGGGGGGGGGGGGTTGTTACGACCCCCCCTGGCGTTTCGAAACGGAAGGTCGTAGAGCTTAGCGGAAAAAACCAACGGATTGCTCTCAACGAGATCTCGCGATTGGTGGTATATTTTTTGGTCCTAGGTCAACATTTGACCTACTTTTGACCGGTCAAAGGTCAAATTTTCGGAAAAATATACTTTTTTCAACTTTCGGCGGCGATTGCGGCAAAACGGTGGCAGATATCGACTTGAAACCTTCACTATCGTGTTCCTTGATTAATTCTCTATCGTTTAGTATGTATTTCGTTTCCCTAGCTCTAAAAATGGCGCGTTGGGAGCGCCGGAAGTCGGCAAGGTCACAGTCGGCGGCAGAAATTCGAAAAATCAAAATTTAAATTTTTGAAATCTGATTGTATTTTTGGATTTGGGAGGTCCATTTGCTCCCTATAGAAGCTAATATTGCTGCATATTCCCATTGAGGTGACAAGAATTAGCAAAATAGTGGTTCGGGCGCTTTTCAAAAATAGTACCGGACGCTGTTCCTCTTGTGACGTCATAGCTCCGTGACCTGACCTGACCCGGTCAAATTTCTTATACCATATGATAGCCAATACTTGCCCCAACATGCATGGGAAGTTTCATCACGATCCATCAACCGATGTCCGTACCACCGGCAGGAAACCTCGGGCGTTGGCACTCAGTTTGTGAAAATCCGGCCGGAGGCTGTACCTCTTATGACGTCATAACTCCGTGACCTGACATGACCCAATCAATTTTTTTTTCGGCAAAAGATGCGCAAAGGTTGCCCCAGAGGGTATTGAAAATTTCAGCCCGCTACGACAAGCCGTTTAGCGTGCACTTCGAAAAAACCTCAGGGGGGGGGGGTTGATACAACCCCCCCCTAGGCGTTCTAGGGTTAAGCACTGATAGTTCTTGAGTATTTTAGTTTAAGTATGATGACAACTAAGTGCGTCATTTTTTCGAACCAATTAACGATAATACAGCTGGAATAAAAGATGAGAAGAACACTCTCATGACCAATCTTTCTTTTGAAACGTTTACGTCTCGAATTCTATTTTTATGCAAAGTCGTGAGCGTCGTGAGATCACTCGACACGGGAGCATGAGGTTTCGCCCGTGTCATTTACGGTCTTCGCAAGGCGGACCAGCTTGTGCTACTGGCCTCAGGAGCCGAGTTGCGATCACAGGTCACCGTGTCAGCTGCTGGGTCGGCTGACGTCACCAGGTCAGCCGGGGGTCATCCCGTCGGCGGCCGGCCGTCGAGCTGAGGGCCCGCCGACCTACCGGCACAGGATTGAGTGCAGACTGCCGTGTCCGAACGCCTGCGTCTCGATCTTGTGCTCGGTCCGCGTCGGACAGGTCTGGCTGGGCGCGCATGCGCAGTTGACCTGCACCAGGGTAGTCACCTCGCTGGCCTTATCGCTGCTCTGAGTGACGAACTTGCAGTGCTGGCCGGGACTGCACTGCGGCATCTGCGAACAACCAACGATCCACCTCCAGTGTCGTCTGTGTTTGGGACAACTCGAGGGACGAGAGAACACCTACTGTTGGAGCCCGCTGTCGGTCGGTAAAACAAACCCTTACTTCACAGCACTAAGAATAAATGCCCGCAATACCTGGCGCACAAATAAATCGTGACCGGTAGGTATTATTCTTTATTTTGCATAAGAGAACATTCAACTTACCAGTATTAGTACATTGCTCTTTAGCTGAAGAGATTTACATAAGTATAGTTGAAACGAGAGCCCTCACCGTCATTATACATTTGTCATCTACACCGTCTGTACCTATTTCCACGCCCCTTATTGTCATTCTACAGCAGGTGTGTCTCATATCATAAATTGCGATGCCTCATGATAAGCTTGCATAATTAGAAGTTACGGCGCTTCCCATAATGAATGATCACAGAACATGCTGTTTATAAAGCATCTCATTAGAGAGCAAATTAAGCAATGAAAACACGTCCTCATTTGTAAGCAGTGGATCGGTGCACCGATCTTGGTGCAGGCTTTGGTGGTGAGTCGGTGACCTGTCGCGCCTACCTTGGTGCAGGCCTTGGTGGTGACCATGACGTCACTGTTGTCGGTCTCGCTCCACTGTGTGTCGATCTGTTTGAGCTGGTGGCCGGCCGGACAGCGGCAGTGGATGAACTCGTGGTGCGCCATCGAGAGCCGCTCGTCCCGGTAGCTGACCAGCTCATCGGTCATCGCCTGCTGGCCCGGCGAGCAGACGGACAGGGTCGGCGCCTGTCTGCAGTACTGGCGACCAGAGGGCGGGGCAGGGGTCACAACCCTGACAGAGAGGAGGTCACAGGTCACAACACTGTCAGAGAGGAGGATAGAGGTCAGAAGCGAGGGTTCCTGTTGTGTCAGAAACGAGAGTTCAGTTCACAGTCTCGTTAGAAAGAAACGTGGTCAAAGGTCACAACAATCCTGTCAGAAACGCGGGGACGAAGATCATATTCCTGTCCCGAAAGAGGACGGAGGATGACGTCTAGCCTTTTCGTACCAAGAACTGACAGGAGTAAATACTCTTGTGCAAATCAGCTCCATCCCTTCACCTAGCACTGATTCTCTTACGTCATGGGAAGTTCTCTGACCTTACCCAAATGATTGCGTTGACCCCGGACCGCATGTGACAGCTGACTGACCTTATACTGATTGGAGCCGTGTGTCACCGAGCGGCCATCCTCTGGGTCCCAGAGCAGCGGGCACGACTGACGGCCCGGACAGTCGCAAAACTTTTCGGCGTTGATGCCCCACGCGTTGGCCTGCACCAGGCCGCACACGGCCGACCTCCTGCACGTCATCAGGCCGCGCTTCTGCGAACGGAAACGGAGCCACTATAGGCTGTTCCATATCAAGCTTGCAGTCGGAGTTTCTACGGCAGATCGCTCCTCCGCTCAAGAATTTGCGCCGTAAAATGTAACAGCTGTATGTACAGAAATCACGCACTGCTTTCAGCAGGGCACTTCGACTGCAAGCTTGAAACGGAACAGAGTATAGCTGCGGTGATGTGGACGCTGACAGACGGTCGGAAATACAAACGGATGAGGTTTTGAAAATTGGCGCCAAGTTGGCACTAAGATTAATCTGGATTTAAGCCAGGATTGCAGCTATTTAAATATAAATTGATTAGGACAATGTTACATTGTTTATAATTTCATAAACGCATAGTTGTTTCCGACATTCAAATAGGTAGCATCTCTGTAGAATATTTCGGAAATGAATATTCACAGGGACGAAAATTAATTCGATGTGGCAATAATCTCCCGGCCTCGCTTGATCACTCAAAACATACGATGTCAACTATGCAAGCTTTCAGCGATTCATTCATAATAGAATTGATGCTTAAAATTGAATGATTACGAGCGAGCGAGCGAAGCGAAGTCTTTTCAATATAACGGAAAAATCTCAGTATGAGCGACCCAGCCCGGCCCGGCCTGTAACGCTTTTGAGAGGCTTGTATCTCAGCAACCGCTGGACCGATTGGCCTGCGGTCTTTTTTTGCTGGGTAGCCCCATTCCTTCTGCCCCGTAATTGACTACTTTTGATACATCTCAGTGACCGTCGTGGCACGTGCCACGTGAAAAGTCAAGGGTGTTCAGGCTGTTCTGCAAAAGTAGTGATTTTGAGAGGCTCATATCTCAGCAGCCGCTTGGGCGATTGTCTGGCGGTAATTTTTGTAGGGTAGCTGCATCCCTTCTACCAAAGGTCAGATACTCTTGATCTATGTGAGGCACCCCCACTGCACGTGCAAAATACAAAAAAAGGAGGTGCCAAATTTGTTCCCATTTCAATAACTTACTTCAGGAACGCTCCATTTCATTTTCAAACAGTTAAGAGCATGATAAGTAAATAATGTAAATTGGGGCGTATTTGGCTCATTTTTGTCTTGATAGGTGCACTTCAAAATGACCGCTTAAAACCGCGATTTTGTGCATGCCAGAATAATTCATGAAACACAATCAACAGTTTTTCCGTAGATGAACGTGCACCTTATGCTTCAGTGCAGAACAGAAAAAGGATGCATCAGTAGTGATTTGTAGCAGTGCCTCACTGTTCTTCAGTAGGTACTGATAAGGCCCAAGCCAAGAACACACGGACCACGTACGTACCTCACACGGCTAATCAATTATATTGGTCTTATGGCAGCCATCTCACTGACGTATTACGTTACAGCTATGTAAGAAGGTTACGGCTCCAATTATACATCCTAGCATAGGTGTCGTTTTATAAATGACTGCTACTGGCAGGGCCCGATCCCTAAAATAACCTCCGTACTTCTACATAAGCCCTATTCCTATGGCTTTGCATTCTAAGAATGACATTGATATTCTCAAATTAGTCCTTGGATACCCACCACATTTTTGGAAAGTGACGCCCTTTAGTTTCACTACCATGAATGTACATAGGAGTATTAACTTGCTTCACATACTGTATAAAGCTTTTTAAAGCTTGAGAGAACTACCTCAGACCTCTCATTTTTAACAACTGGTTTCTACTATGATCATATGTAGCGGCACGTTCTCGAGACAAAGGAGCGGCCCTGCAGTTGCACACGTGCATAGTGGCACCCTAACCGTGAGAAATGGCATTGCGCTGCCCGGTGGGTGCCCGTTAAATATGCAAAGATTTGGAGCAGTCGGCCCAGATAAATGGGCCATGAGTTATTGCAACGGAAATAAGCTTGACATCTATTCACTTTGCACGTGACACGTGCGCCGTGCAGTGGTGTTCACCCACATGTTGTCGAGAACGCACAGACGCGTTTTGCACTCGTACATATTTGTCTGCAAGCGGTGGCTTTAGTCTCTACTGTCTTAGTAGGATATTCAAACTGAAAATATGTTGCATCTATATTCTATACCCTTGAATTAGAATAATATCTAAAATGCATTTGTTTGTCTTCGTTCCCTTTATGTGTATCTACTGTTTCTATTGCAGTTTCTAGTGTTTTCTGTCTTGCAGGATTTTGATTTCTAATGGTTGATGTGAAAATGTAATGCCTATTGTTACTGGAAGGTCTACATATTTCGTTCAAACTTTTCTCATTAGGTTGAAGTGTTTTAAGGTTATCGAGGACGGAGTTTGCATTCACTCATCACTTCGATAACCCTCCACCGATTGCTCGCTCGCCTACCAAAAGACCACACCACAGGCACTCGATCCCCAGGCACTCGATCGCTTACCTCCGGCGCCTCTGGATACTCTCTGAGTTCGTTAGACAGCTGGGCGACTATCTCGTTCGAGATGTCCGGTCGAAAGGAGGCGGCCCGCGCTCCGGCCACCATCGCCAGGGCCAGCAGCGACAGGGAGCTGCTCCGACACGACGGCATCCCGTCCCCGTGTGTGACCTGCCCGCGCCGTCGACGACGCCGACGTTCCCACGACTGGCGCGCCCACCGGCACCGACGCACTCTTATAGCCCCGCGACATGGCGCCAGTGGTCGCGCTGGCATGGGTGAGGAGAGAGAGAGAGAGAGAGAGAGAGAGAGAGAGAGAGAGAGAGAGAGAGAGAGGGGGGGGGGGAGTCAGAGAAAACAGTGTGAGCATGAAAGCTCTTCGGGCAATTATCTACTTATGACCGTTTGTAGAGCAATACACAGATCACCGTGTCGTTTTGTATTGAAATGTCATGCTTGATTGCCATCCGTTTGAGATCTCAGCTCATTAGCTATGCCAGATATGCATATTGCATGTGCATTAAACACTGGGAACTGATAAAACCGCTCGACCAAGTTCAAAGAATAATGAAATTTTCGTTTGAATTTCTTTGTGTGTCAATAGACATATATGGCGCGACACATAATGAACTGGAGGCTTTCTAATTCTTCTGGACCAATTTTAAATGCTATCGGTGGCTTGTCGTACTGCGCTGGTAGCGCGTGGCTGGACGGACGGTCCGTGACAACCTATTGATCTGTGGCTGATCTATTAGAGTGTCCGTCCGAGAGCCGTACGACGGCTGACAGAGCCTGGGGGTCGCGAACTGGTGTGGTAACCGTTACGCCCACCTGGGACGCCCGAGTCGGTACGGCACTTGCGGTGTCGTAACCGGATCGGCGGGAACCAGCAGAACGCTGTTGGACCGGCGGTGAAAGTCGGAACCGAGCACTCGCCCACCAGTGGGGCGTCTGGTCGAGCAGGTCTACCCGCTAAGGCAGCCTGAGCACGAACCAGTGGCAGGGTCCGATCAATGACCGTGGTCCGACCAGGGTGTCAGCGCAATGGCCAGTCAGAGGCGTCTTTAAGGGCGCGGAAGCCCACCTCGGTCGACTGTGGCCGGTGCAACCTAGTCAGGTCGTTTGTGTGAATCTCCGTGTTCTTCCCTCGCCTCAGAGTAGCCGCTCTTCTCCAAATGCCCGAGCCGTTTTCTATGTGTATTGTCTTGTAGCGAACAGCAGAGTCGAGAAACGAATTGACAATGTCGCCGAAAACCGCGGTCACATGCTGGCCGTCCCTAGTACTACCAATATGCCCGCAGGCGCGGCGAGAGACAAGCTTAACGTATGAGTCACCGTCCGGCTGCCGGGAGAGCCCCTACCGTGACCTTTGTTCAGTCATGACGTCAACACAATGGGCTCCTAAACGTACGGGCAGCGGCCGCCTCAGGGGTGCCGCCGTGACCTTTGCACGACACGTTCTATAGCGTATGGCACAGCGGTTACTAGGAAGGTTGAGGCCAGCGGCAGGCCGGTTTACAAATAACAAACATGACGCGCAATTGACAACAGGTAACAGATTGATTAATAAGGTGGTGACAATATAAATAAAAATGACAACATGAAATGACAAATCGCATAGATGACAAATCGCATAGATGATCCCTACAGTACCCCCTCGCCAGACATGTCGCGGACAAAAGTGACATGGCGATATCTTACCGGAGGTCGTATGACGCGGCCGGAGCGGGTCGTTCGTAGTATCGGCCGAGGCTGCAATGGTGCAGCGTCAGCCCGAGCGACGGCTGCAGGGCGAGTAGGTGCGTCACCGTAGATCAGAAGCTCCGGGCCGCTGGGCTCATTGCTGAGCGGTGGCGCGGCCGGCGGGCCGCTGGACTGAGTACCGTGCGGCTGCACAGTCGG
This sequence comes from Amphibalanus amphitrite, assembly GCF_019059575.1. Taxonomy (NCBI): domain Eukaryota; kingdom Metazoa; phylum Arthropoda; class Thecostraca; order Balanomorpha; family Balanidae; genus Amphibalanus; species Amphibalanus amphitrite. The sequence continues at coordinate 338,029 of NW_024881635.1, forward strand.
CAGGTCAGACTGTCGATGACCGGATTCGTCTGGCGTCTCCAGGAAGGCGGCCTTACACCGGTCGATGCTGATGACCTCCTTTTTCTGTCGACGGTCGATGGTGATGGTTTTGGTGGTCCTTTCGGTAACCGGGAACGGTCCGTCGTATGGAGCGTCCAGCGGGTAGCGGTGACAGTCCCTGCGCACGAAGACGTGTGTCGCCGTCTGGAGTGCCGTCGGGACGTACGTGGCGCGCTGGACCGGACGTGGGAGTGTCGGCCGCACCTGAGACATGGCGCGCTTCAGGTCTTGTACGAAACCGGCCGGTGATGCTGCTGAGGCTTGGCTGCTGGTGAAGAACTCACCAGGAAGCCGCAGTGTGGTGTTGCCGGTATTGCTGCTGTTGCCTCTGCTGCTGCTGTTGCTGCTGCTGTTGCTGCTGCTGCTGCTGCTGCTGCTGCTGCTGCTGCTGTTGCTGCTGCTGCTGCTGCTGTTGCCGCTGTTGCTGCTGCTGGACGGTCGAATGGTGCCTTGCTGGAGCATCTTGTTGAACTCGGCACGTGCGATTTGAAGGCGCTCCAGCGGGAGGCGTCGTGGCCGCTGGTACACCGGTGGACCCTTGGTGACGATGTGGTGCGTCACGTTGTGCTTCACCAGTGTTGGTCCAGGTTTTGGTGTGGTCACATCCGGGTACCGAGCGAGGACAGCTGCGAAGCGAGCAGCAGCCTGCTCCCGGACGAGACGCACTCCGATGGAGCACAGCCTTGACCGCTCGGCGCTGGCGCAGACGGTGCCGTCCCGCAGGAGACGCTGGTTGGCAACGTCCACGACGAGGTGATATGCGGCCAGGAAGTCGGTGCCCAAGATGGGTGTGGTGACGTCGGTGACGAAGAATCGATGTTTCAGGCGGTGCTGCTGACTCAAGGTGACGTCCAGCAGGCAGGTGCCGTGCACCGCGATCGGTGAGCCGTTTGCCGCGACGAGCTGCTGGCCGACAGGAGCAGGGGTCAGCGTAGACCCGTTGGGCAGGCAGCGGCGAGGCAGCACGCTGACCTGCGCCCCGGTGTCGACTAGAAATTGCCGGTCCGTCTCCGTGTCCCTCACGAAGAGGAGTGGCGCGGCAGGAGGGGCGCCCGTGCTTTGCGCCATCAGCACGGGGCGCCTCAGTTTTCCGAGGCGATCCAGGAGCACGGCAACTTGCATCGGCGCGCTTGGGCGCCGAATCGCTGGTGGTACCAACACAGCGTGTCGTCGTGCGGCGGCGTTGAAGGACGAGCCGGTGACGGGCGGCGTGACTGGCGAGACGCCTGGCGCGGCCGGGAACGGCTGCGGTCGCGTCGCACGGCGTCCTCGAGTCGTCGGTTGCTGGCCTCCAGGCGCTCCATCTTAGCGACCAGGGAGGCGATGACGGCGTCCAGCGCAGGGGTTGCAGCTGGCGCCGGGGCTGTCACTGCAGCAGCGATGGGCGGTGCCGGCTGTGTGTACGGCTGTGCCGCGATCGCTGATAGCCGTGGGTCGGGTCCGCTAGCTTCCAGGTACCGGTCGGCCGCTTCTGCCAGTGCGTCAAGCGTGCTGTCGGCTGGCAGGAGGGCGAGGGCAGCACGGACGGGCTGCGGTAGCCGTTGTTGAAAGAGGGTACGGAAGAGCTCCGTATCAACCGGGGCGTCCCCGGCTGCGGCTAGCTCGTTGCGCATTGAGCGCAACAGCGCCGTCGGCTTCTGATCGCCGAGCTGTTGGCGGCCGAGCAGGGCTTGTAGTCGGTCGGCGCGTGACTGTGCCAGGCGGGCTTGGAGCGCCGCACACAGCACGTCAAAAGACCGAGATGACCGGATGACGTCCTTGACCTGGACGGCGATGTTGGCGGGGAGGTTTGCGACGAGGAGCTTAAACCTCAGCTCGTCGGAGTCGACCCCGCTGACGTCGAAAGCGCACTGCACCTGCAGTAGCCACAGGTCGGGCTCTTCCGGAGAGTATGGTGGTAGCCGGAAGCTAGCCATGGGCCGATGAGTTGACTCGGAGGCTGAAGCTGGAACGCTGGCCGAGTCTTGAGCTGCGGCGCCGGACTGTGCGCTGTCCGCGGGCATGACGAGAGGCTAAGGTCGAACAACGGAGATCACGTCGGGGTCACCAATTGTCGTACTGCGCTGGTAGCGCGTGGCTGGACGGACGGTCCGTGACAACCTATTGATCTGTGGCTGATCTATTAGAGTGTCCGTCCGAGAGCCGTACGACGGCTGACAGAGCCTGGGGGTCGCGAACTGGTGTGGTAACCGTTACGCCCACCTGGGACGCCCGAGTCGGTACGGCACTTGCGGTGTCGTAACCGGATCGGCGGGAACCAGCAGAACGCTGTTGGACCGGCGGTGAAAGTCGGAACCGAGCACTCGCCCACCAGTGGGGCGTCTGGTCGAGCAGGTCTACCCGCTAAGGCAGCCTGAGCACGAACCAGTGGCAGGGTCCGATCAATGACCGTGGTCCGACCAGGGTGTCAGCGCAATGGCCAGTCAGAGGCGTCTTTAAGGGCGCGGAAGCCCACCTCGGTCGACTGTGGCCGGTGCAACCTAGTCAGGTCGTTTGTGTGAATCTCCGTGTTCTTCCCTCGCCTCAGAGTAGCCGCTCTTCTCCAAATGCCCGAGCCGTTTTCTATGTGTATTGTCTTGTAGCGAACAGCAGAGTCGAGAAACGAATTGACAATGTCGCCGAAAACCGCGGTCACATGCTGGCCGTCCCTAGTACTACCAATATGCCCGCAGGCGCGGCGAGAGACAAGCTTAACGTATGAGTCACCGTCCGGCTGCCGGGAGAGCCCCTACCGTGACCTTTGTTCAGTCATGACGTCAACACAATGGGCTCCTAAACGTACGGGCAGCGGCCGCCTCAGGGGTGCCGCCGTGACCTTTGCACGACACGTTCTATAGCGTATGGCACAGCGGTTACTAGGAAGGTTGAGGCCAGCGGCAGGCCGGTTTACAAATAACAAACATGACGCGCAATTGACAACAGGTAACAGATTGATTAATAAGGTGGTGACAATATAAATAAAAATGACAACATGAAATGACAAATCGCATAGATGACAAATCGCATAGATGATCCCTACAGGCTTAGCATTGATTGTTTTTGCAACACATGAAGAAAAGATGTAAATACAAAGTGTTCTATCGTGACCGATATGAGATGGCCGTTTATATTGAAGTAGTTACTTTGGGTATTTTATATAAAGGTGTCGAAATAATTACTCATGGGCCATGGCATCGTCTCATAAAGCCTAAAGGATTTGTTATCTGAAATGTTATCATGCTTTTCACATCGCGCCTGATTTTGTCACTCATATGAAAAAACAGATATGTGCAGTATTGCGACCTATCAGGGGATATCGAATAGCCACTAGCCAGCCCGCCCTGCATCTCCCCGGGGCAGCTATATCCCGCAAGGCCAAACCGTCAAACCACACTGGTCTCTCGTGTGACACACCACGCTGGGACCGTTCACACAAGTAACTAATAGCGTGCAGAGAATCTGCCCTGAAGTCCCGGTCCCTGTTGGCACCCCTGCGATCGCGCCGATGAATCAACTAGCCCACGCCTGCGGACGGCGCTCACACATACCGGGAACGGTGGGGGCGCGATGTGCCAGAGGCCATCAAGTTCCACCTTAACTAGCCACCAACCACGCCATGCTCGATGCCGACGTTTTCCAATATGCTTACCTCCCACTCTTCTCATCCGTTGGCGTCATTCGTATCGCACGCTCCTACGCTCGTCTCTGGTGCGTCGTGATAAGCGACTGATCGTCTGTCGGCTGAATTTCCTGAGATGGCTGGCAGAGCGGCCCACAGCAAAGTACGCTCACCCACGCTCGTGGGCCTCGTCCCACGGATAGGTGCGGCTGAAGTCGCCAACACGGGTGATCAGGGCAAAGAGCGACGAGCTCGATGGCCGGTGGGGTGAGCAAACATTTACTATTTTTGTGGGTGTTTTGTTGTTCTTATATCATGCAGAGACCATTTAGTCACACCGTTCGCGTCCTTCTCCTTCTCATTCACCTTCTCGAGAAAGGAGGAGCTCCTCCTCTTCCTCATTTTCCTCGTATTCTAGCCTACTTATAATTACGAGCGAGCGAGCGCAGCGAGCGAAGCGAAGTCTTTTCAATATAAGGGAAAAATCTCAGTATGAGCGGCCCGGCCCGGCCCGGCCCGGCCTGTAACGCTTTTGAGAGGCTTATATCTCAGCAACCGCTGGACCGATTGCCCTGCGGTCTTTTTTGCTGGGTAGCCCCATCCCTTCTACCCCGTAATTGACTACTTTTGATACATCTCAGTGACCGTCGTGGCACGTGCCACGTGAAAAGTCAAGGGTGTTCAAGCAGTTTTGCAAAAGTAGTGATTTTGAGAGTCCCATATCTCAGCAGCGGCTTGAGCGATTGTCTTGCGGTAATTTTTATAGGGTAGCTGCATCCCTTCTACCAAAGGTCGGATACTCTTGATCTATGTGAGTGACCCCCAGTGCACGTGCAAAATACAACAATAAGAGGTGTCAATTTTTTCCCATTTCAATAACTCGGTAATTGCTGGGGCGATTTCGCTGAAACTTGGCATACAGGTAGGCACCCACAGGCAATGCATTCCCATGTGTTGCGGTTAGGGTGCTACTGCACGTGCGCACGTGCAGGGGGCGCTTCCAGATCTCGAGAACGGCTGGGCCGATTGCGCTCAAATTTGGTACACGGTTGGGGACCGGTTAGGAGGGTGCCGTGCAAAAGTCAGTTTGGACCCCGTTTGCACGTGCGCCGCACGTGCAGAACGCCGCTTTCAGATCTCAGGAACGGCTGTGCCGATTGCGTTCAAATTTGGCACACCGCTAGCGACCGGTTAGAAGGGTGCTTTGCACAAGTCCGTTGGAAGTACCCTCTCGCCCTTCCGCACGTGCAGGGCTCACTATCTCGCTCGCTCGTCCTTCGCCCAAAAGGCGTTTTACTGGTATTATCTTTTGAAGCACCATTATCATCTCGCATCGATACAACAGAAAGCATAGTACCTACGTTACGTGTGGCTAGAGACTGATGTTGTGCCCGCAATGCAACATCTCGCAACATGTGCAATACAACATGCTATGAGCCCCAGGGACAGTTTGAGAATACGTGACGAATTATAAGACAAATTTTAGACTGATTCTCCGTGCCAATAACAGTCGTGCCCTGATGCCACACCTGTTCGCTGTTCCTAATAAAAACTAGTTCCACCTTACGACAGACGTATATGAAATATGAATCGTTTATATCGGTACGTTGTCGAACATGCATCAGGAAATCTGAACAATTTTCGTCACCGGGGTGTGACTCTAAGTTCGTAGGCTTCCCAGTTCCCGGCTCCGTGCACTATAAAACGGCGTTGACTCCCACAAAGATATAGGTAAAATGAGTCAAGGAACATTTTTCTAAAGCCTATTTACATAGAAAAGCTTAAAACGTATTTTCTCCACAAAGTTCGTTAGCTACTCGCGGCTTTCGGTGCGTATTTGCATATCTTCGTAAGCAATCATATCGTAAAATCTATTCGGTAAGTACCTAATTGCTAAAAAATTTGGTCTGAGATCCCAGCGGAGAGCAAATCGTCAATGATTTTTTTTTCTTAAGGGGTACCTGAGGGCAGGCTAGTTATGTGACCTCACCATGAAAACTATTGGTTTAACACTCGCCGGCGGAGGAGGGGGGAGGGGGTCTAGTGCCACCCCCAGGACAACATACTACTCGACCGCCACCCTTGCAGCCATTTTACTAGTATAACTACTGGGCCGATCGGGACAAACGAAGCACCATTCGAATCAGTTTTATCATCAGATTCAGATTACAATTTTATCAGCCGTTTCGAAAATGGTAACTTCAGGTGACATCAGTGACCTCGAAAGGTCAACTTGACGTTTTTGCCTATTGCAAATCTGATTGCAATCATTCCATAACTCAGCAACTACTGAATTGATCGAGACGAAAACACCACCAGTCGATTGTGCCGTATGCGATTTCGCCAGCCGTTTCGAATATGGTGACCTCCACTTTCACAGGAAGATTAACCCGTGCGGGGCTGGGGGGGGTAAATTTTACCCCCCCTCGCGAATTTTTGCGATATCTCAAAAACGGCGGCGCGCAGCGCCGCCAAACTTTCAGTACCTTTTCTTACATCGATTTGACACGTTCCCTGAAAATTTGAGCGAAATCCGTCGGAAATTTTTTGAGAAATTGATGTTTTAGTGACGTCATGTTCGCCATTTTCGCCTCAAAAACGGCAAAAGTTCAAACGCCGCTAACATCTTCATTTTTAAAGGAATCAAGACGTAACAAAAAAGGTTATACGTAAGTTTACTTTGTCTATCAAATGGCTATCTCGGTTTTTTGAAAATTTTGGATTTTGGCCTAAATTTTTTCAAAAAACTGACTTTTTTGGGAAAATCATTATAAAATCCAAAATTTTGAGTCTATCGAAAAAACCGGAATATATGTCAGAGAAGTGGTCTATGTGCACCTACATACCAAATTTTAGAAGAATCGGTTCAAAAATGTGGGAGTTATTCAAAATTGTATGACGTCACGACACACAAAATTTTTGAAAAATGACTTTTTTGGAAGTTCTAGACCTCGTACGGAAACCAAAATAGCACCATTCGATTCGCCGTGAAAAACTGCATCAGATAGACACCTTTTTAGGCCTTAACAACCAACTTCAAAATTTGACCTCACTTGACCTGACCTTGACCTGACCTCGACCTGAAATTCATCCAGAGGTGGTCCATATCACTTATTGAGTGTGCCTATTGAATTCTATGAGTAAAATGACCCCTAAAACATGTGTCGCACATGCCCTTTTCTATATTTTGTTTTTTGGTGACCTGACCTGACCTGACCTGACCTTGACCTTGACCTCTGAATAATATTGTATGCAACGAATATTGTCTTGGTAGCCTAAGAACACGTTTTGGGCGATCAGTCTCAGTCCATGACTCCATTCTTCGGCAACTACGGTGCAAGGCCGATACTGTAGAAACTTGCAATTTGTACCCTTGACCTGACCTTGACCTTGACCTCAAACTTTAAATTAAGTACATGTTTTTAGTAGTTCGTGATGAGAGCTTTCGATTGGCGTTTGAATTTTCCAAATCGGACCATTAGTTTGGGAGATAACAGGGGGGGTAAAATTTACCCCCCCCCCAGCCCCGCGCGTTCGGCTGGAGACCCCAGCCCCGCGCGGGTTAACCTTACAGGACGTAGTATCCTTTAAGGCTACTATGGAATGGAATGTGTCCTCAGCTTTGACCTCAGGTCAGCGGTTTAGCCTCCAGTGGACAGCTATAAAAATATCCGTTTTTACGAAAAATCATTTTCCTGTAACAACTTTTGACTCAAGAGAGTTACGACATTATTTTTGCCAGCATCGTGCTCCTCTCGTCGAGACGCGTCGAATGAACTATAATTTGTCCTTGAAAGGTCATTTTGGAAATTTGACCTCAGATCAAGGCCATAACGGATAACCTGACCGGAAAAGGTCATGGTGCATGTCAGTCGATCCGTATCGTCAGGCTAAATACATCTGAGGTGCCTTCCACCGCTCTAGAATATCTCAATGATAAGTTATTGTCATAAAACTGCTGGGAACTTCATTGACCTGAGATGACCTCAAGGGCATAAAGAGGGGTCACGGATGCATTTTTCCGACTAAGTGTGTCATGTTAAGTTATAAGCCGACGCGATGTTTGAGAGTGTTTAGAACGACCTTCGTCCAAAAGAGGCGCATTTCAATTTTCTCCTAATGACACATAATGGGAAGGTCTCAAAAATGACCTGAACATAGGTCACAGATATCAAAATTCCCAGCTATAAATTTCATGCACACTGTTACTCTTTATCAATCGCCGAAACTTTCAAAGCGCTCGTTCAGTCGGTGTAGCTATAGCGAGCATTGGAACTTAACTTTTTTCTGAGGTAAGGTCACTTGACGTGACCTGGTGACCTGACCTTGAGCGACCACGTCCTTGACCTTGACCTTGTCTGAAATTTTCACATGTGCGGAAAAGATGCATGAACAGGTGAAATCTGAGGAGGGCCGAGGGAGGGGGCTTTTTCACGCCCCCCTCCCCCCCTACCCAGCACGGCGCGGGTTAAAGCGTAATATATCTTGATTATAGAAATTAATCCGAGCCGTATTAGGGCATACCGGGCATACCGCATATCCATAGAATAGAATCCCATGTTATTTTGTCTCGTGCGATTTGCTGGCCGGTCATCATTTCTGGAATTTCCTTCATGAAATGCACATCTCTCGATATATGGCAGCATTTTACTAAGGCAATTGTGGCGCGAAGTATTGCTTATTTTTGGGAGATTTGCGCACACAACACAGAGAAAAACAGACTGCGGGGAGAGTGCAAGAATTTGCTGAAAAACATTTTCGGGGATCTTATGGGACTAAATATTCAATGTGCCGGGCTATATACGTAATTTGAGTGAAGTATTGGCTGCTGTCTCTTTGTGGAGGTGCTGTTCATCCAAGAATCACCCAAACTGGTAGTCGCATCAAGCTGACGAGTTGTTGTTACTTCAACTTCGGTGTCAATTCGTTCTTTTATTTTGCATTGTTATCACTGTAATTACCAAGATTATTCTGTCTCAAATATGCTTTAAGCATATGGTTTGCTGATTTTCTATAAATAGTGGTAATTTATGCCATTTCTGGTGGCAAAAACTGACAGAGGAATGTCTCGGCATGAAGGTAAGGACAATTTATTTCATGCGAGAGTGTGCCGTGTGGTGCTTTGTTGCGCAGTGTGATCTCTGATTATTATCAGCATTATTTTGAAGATAGCATACTTTTCCATCACTATCAAATGCCTATTCATGTGATCAAACTGTTAGTTATGTACATCACTTCCTTTGTGCACTGAAAATGTTTGTCTTCTGTAATTTTTTCATTTAATACCTACTTTGCTATTGATGCAGATAGTGTGAATGAATCTTAGCAGTGCTTTTGTGGATTGTGGTCTTCTGTATTTAAATTGTGGGCATTTTACCGACTTTGTAGAGAAAATGTAAAGCAATAATAGTAATATATTCTATCCAATAACTAAAGAATGATATGACTTGTTAAGTTTAACTGTTTTTTTAATCCAACTTCCTTCCATTTACCTACAAAAGCTGTAAAATTAGATCATGTCAGTTATTTGCTCAAATACATGCATAGCTGAAAATGGTTTGACCTGCTCACCAACCTAGCTGCCACTGCAGCCACTGACTATTGTTCATTCGAGTGATATAAGAACTGAAATAGGTGGCAGATGAAGTTAGCCCCAACTCCCAAGCCACCCTCTAGGCCCTAGCTCAGAGGACATTGCCACTCCATTTTTAGTTACCAGGGCAGCAGGTTACACATTATAACTTGGTACTAAAAATTTCCTTTTGAGATTATAATAAATTCTCTTGTTTTTTTTTATTCAAGCAGTGTGCTTTATATAGAAGGCATTTGAATGCCTACCATCTCACTGTGTCTCATGTTGGAAGCTGTGTGGCATTACCAGGCTTTCATAACTAAGAGGTGTTATTAGACTGAAAAATTTCCAGCTTAATAGAGCTTATGTTGAAAGCTGGGTCCGCAAAGATTTTAAGTGTTCATTCCTTACTCAATTTTTGAAATGTATAAGAGGTATACTATTTATTAGTGCTACAGAACAGGAAACAGTAGAAATCATTAGTCAAATGCTATCACATTTTACAAGATGTGTGCTCACTAATGTTCTTTATTCTAAGCAACTAGCTTGTGTGATTGTAGTATTTGTAAACTTTTAATGCTTACCTCAAAATTTTTATTTTGTTTTGAAAATTGATAGCTAAATAAGAACAATTTTATCACTGAGAAGTAGGTCATGCAGGTGTGACAACCTATATGTACTTAGCTTTGAAGTAAATAACACAGGGCTTAGATAACTATTGTTTCTGTGAATGGTCATGAAGAGCTGCTCTTTTGTGAAATATGATGCCTGGTTGACATTTGAAGTCACTTTTTTAAAGATGTGATGAATCTAAACCAACAAAAATCAGTTTGTCAATATGAACATTCCTGTAACACTACAAGCTATATTCACTTCATTTTTAACTTATTGGGATTTGGGGTGGGAGGAGTCTTTGAAACATCTCATATCTTTCCCTAGCCACTTATGTCTTATTCTATATTGCCTCAGCAGGCACAAGATAACAAAGGTATATCATTGAATCCATGAGTGTTTGTTTGGGGCTCACTTCTAACACAAAGTTAACAGTTCAGGTGGTGTGTAATTACATCTGTTTCAACAAGCTTCTTATATAAATAGCCTTAATCGATGGGGCTCAGTTTTAAACGAAGCTTGAAATACCAGTTCAGGTCTGATACAACCTGAATTGGGGCATTAAACCCTGTCAACCTCACATTAGAGACAACAGAGGTTTTGAAGGTTAGGGGCAGGGGAGGGGGGAGCTAGGCCATTGGTGATGCTATCACAGTCCACAGACGGCCGTCGGATGCGGTGTCTGGTGTCCCCTCTGCCTCTGAAGTACTGTCATGTGACAAAATTAATCAGGAAACGCAACGTGGTACTGCTGGTGTACCTACCTAATGGCTCAATGTGTGGCCTGGGGGACAAGGAATGTAGATTCCAGGTCTTATGTGACGTGTGTATGTGGGGAATTTATGTAGCATTACTGGTGATGTCAAAACTAATTACGGGGATATCTTTTGTGCTTTTATGCAGAGGTTATATGCTTAACATAATGTGATCAGCCTGATGTACTGACTGATGATTGCTCCAAGCTTTGATTATTAAAGTATATTTATGACTTGTATTTGGTTTGGATCACATGCAGTCAAAAAATGTATGTTCCCTCACTTTGAAACAAAAGGTAGAAGAAATTTAGTTTTCTTCAAATTTTGTCCCCTTTCTTTGTCATTATACTGTTCTCATGCTTCACAATACCTGGCTTTAAGTAGCACCACCACTATGACACCATTTGTACGCACTAACCGCTGACCGTCCGCGGCAGGTGTCAGCTGCGACGCGTGTCTGCGGAGTAACTTCCGCGGCCGGCGCTACAAGTGTCTGATCTGCTACGACTACGACCTGTGCGCCGGCTGCCACGAGGCCGGCTCCACGACCACGCGCCACACGGCCGACCATCCGATGCAGTGCATCCTCACCCGGACAGATGCCGGTGAGACAGGGGGAGAGGGCAGAACGAGCAGAGACGCTGGAGAGGAGAGGATATAATTGGTGGGGTAGGTACTGGGCATCCTCACCCGGACAGATGCCGGTGAGACAGGGAGAGAGGGCAGAATGGGCAGAGACGCTGGGTAGGAGGGGTGGTGGGGTAGGGTACTGGGCATCCTCACCCGGACAGATGCCGGTGAGACAGGGGGAGAGGATGGGACAGGCAGAGACGCTGGAGGGGAGAGGAGAGGTGTTAGAAAGAGGTGCTGCTCGTCTTGGAGTGTCCGTCGGGTTTTACCTTGCACCACTCAATCAAGGATTGGTTGAGGCTATCACGGCGTGTGTGTGTGTGGGGGGGGGGCACTGGTTGTGTCTATCGAACACTGCTCTCTTAGATCAAGTGCTTCCGCTTATAATCCTGGTATTTGCGTATTGCGTCTTTTTTTTTAGGACGTTTGGTGTATTTTTTTAAGGAGTTTATCCAGTCGTCCTTGCTGACCTTCGTCCAGTTTTTTTTTTTCGATGACGCGTGTAGGTATGTGTCTTCATTTTCGTTACATTGTAGCTCGCTTTGCCACACTATCGCTGTGTAAATCTATCCATCCTTCAAACACATTGTACCCGTCAACTTTTTTTCACGCTGACTCGTCATGTGTGTCTGTCCGCTCACAGAGGTACTGTACGGCGGCGAGGCGCTGCCTCTGGAACAACCGCGCTCGTTTGTATGTCCGCACTGTGGCCGGATGGGCTTCACAGAGACGACACTGGCCGACCACGTCAGCGCTCAGCACTCTGACTCCGTCACACAAGTGGTGAGTATGGGAGAGAGGTTGGGAGGGAACTCGGGAAAGGAAAGTACAGAGGGAGGGGACGAGTCAGGTGTAGGGAGTTGGGCTCAACAGGGACTGGGAAAGGGGAGGTCGATAGGGCTGGGCTGAGTCGGTTGTGGGAGCTGGGCTCGGAGGGGACACGGAGAAGGGAGGTCGATAGGGCTGGGTTGAGTCCGTTGTGAGGAGCCGGGGCTCGGAGGACTGGGAAAAGGGAGGACTGTGGGGTTAATGGGTCGAGTCAGTTGTGGGGAGATGAGTTCAACGGGGAACACGGAGAAAGGACGTCCAGTGGCCAAGTTTGCGGTACTGCGCATGTCGGCACTGGGTTTTAACACGACGCTGCGTTGTGGTCAGCAGCGATGCGCACTTGGTTTGCTTGGTTTGCGGGGTATTTTTGGCATTCTTGGAGAGAGCTGCGATTTGTTAAACATGGGTACGATGCTAATAGTGCATCTTTGGTACGGTCCAAGTGACATTTCACATGTCATCTCACGTGATTGAAGTGTGGCCTCCCTGATTTGCGAACATATGTGCTAGCGTGCTACGTACGAATATGACTTATTTTGAGTGCATGCCGTGTACCTATGCTGGTCTTCTCTTATCTAGCGTGGAATCCGTTGTTGTTCGGCAAGAGAGAAAGAGTAGACGGTTGTGAAAGTGTGTTGAAACGCCATCTGCATGCAGTGATCAGCTGGCGCCACTTCTCGGCTGCACGGCACGTGTTTATCCATGACTCATGTACCTATTGACCGCTTATTGCTTAACACTGTGGAATGCGGCGCCGGCTTTACGTAGCGAAACCACCGTGTTGTGATCGACTTATTTTGCTGTAATCTAGTTTCCATCTGCATGTAGTTTGCCTCAAGTGAAGGCATATTCGACTTATCAACATTTGACCATTTAGATAACAGAAAAGTTTTTATATCGACTGTTCGGGAAAGTATTGTGAAGATTGGCTGCGCTGGTACTCGCAGATACTTCAGTGACTCAGTCACTAATATCACTGGTCTGCGATAACTGCTTGATTGTGAGTGAGGCTATATTTGATATAGAGGCATATACTATAGTTTTGATTATTTTTTTCCCTCTTTGGATAGAAACGAGACGAAATGTGTGGACCAAGTACGGTGATATCTGGGATAGTTTTCATTAGCTAAGTCCGTGGGGTTGATTGAATGGCCATTTTTATTTGTTTGTTCGTTGAACTACCCACCTTCATGTGGATATTCATATCTATGTAGCTCTATACCGAGCCAATTGCATCTGTAGCGTCTTCCATTATGACAATGAGAAAGGGTAGTTACTGCCAGGCAGCTAACCACTCGGAAATGGACAGTAGAACAAAATGTTATGTCAGTCTCCGAGTCTCAGTGTCTGATGGATGTCGTCAGGCCACGTTTTCCAGTCTCAGTATAGCTGTTCCGGGACCTTGTTTTTTCCGGCATCTGGTATACACTCAGCCGATCAGTGCTGGACCTGCGAAGGAGGGATTGCTTCCACTCACTTCCCACCAATCCCGGACCTCTGGCATTGCCGACATTCGGGTAGTTTCCATTATCCAACCCTCTGGCGTTGACGGCTACCTGGTGTTGCCGGCTCACTGGGGTTTGTCAGGCTTCTGGTGGTGGCATCCTTAGCCATGCTCCGATATAGCGGAGACTGGTCGATCTTGGTTGACTGGTGACGGCCGTTGATTGGCCGATGACTGTCGGTTATGTCGGTTATATGTCGGGTCGCTCATCGCCCGGTGATAGTCAGTGATGGCAAGTGGTGTATCTCGGGTCGCCCGTTACCCGTTGTAGGTCGGTGTCGGTGACTGGTGGTTATCTCGGGCTGCTCGTCACCCGGTGTCGTTTGGTGGTGGTGTTTCGGCCGTCTCGTCCGGTGACGACCGTCTCGTCGTCCGGTGACGGCCGGTGTCGGCGGCCGGTGACGGGTCGGTGGGGCCCCGTTGGCAGGCTCGCCCGCCCGTCGGCAGCTGGTCCGTTGGCAGGGCCGGGGGCCGGGCCCAAGTTGGCCGGCGGACAGCGGCCGAGGATGTCAGTGGCGGCGGACAGACCGGGCGACCGGGCCGGACCGCCGGTCACGGCTCCGGCTCACGGCGGGCGGCGTGACGGGACGTGACGCTGGTTAGTGGGTGCCGTGACGGCCGGGTGTGACACGGCGGTGGTGACGTCCGGTGTCCCGACTGCAGTCGCCGACAGTGATGTATGCGGGCTGGGGGCCGGCGGCGCGACCGGCCAGATAGGGACGGGACTGTCCCGCTGCACTGTTCTGGATAGGTCTGATGTATTTGCAAGGTTATTCGCTGCAACTGGCTTCGTGTTATCACGTTATGTTTATGTGGAGTTGGTATTCTGTGTCATGTCATTTACGTTTAATTCGGCAGTGTCCTAAACATGAATAAATACACGTCGTATGAAATACATGATTGACACTAGGACCAAGCATTGTATTTCTTCTCGTGTTTCATTTTCAATATAATACATTTACCACAAAACAACTTTGAAAATTTTTCGGAAATAAATTCATTTATTCCTCACTTTGATTTTCACGTTTTACTTTTGACCAAAGCTTTGTGTTTAAAAGTTAAAAGCACTATTGGTTTGAATCGTGTTTTTCTATTGAAAACCCAACCTGGTTTCCGGGACAACTTTACATAATCGTAGTTGTGTATATAGCTAACACGCCCTCGAAATAGTGACAACTTTTAAATGACTCTTTGATATTGTCGGTTTTTAATAATCACCTGCCCAGCGGAGTACAGCTCATGGAGTCATACTGACATGAAGTATTGGCTCGTCATTTTGATTGATCTCTAGCATCGCCTGGGCATGGTCAATATTTAGGAAAAGTGCCGCGAGTGTCTTCGTTATTTATGTCTGCCGTCTGGTTCCTTAGCTGTAGTTCAATTTATGGTCAGCTCACGACTATTCTTACTTGTTTGCTGGCTGTTTTGTGGGAAACTGATGATATCTTCAACTGCGAAACACTTGTTCCTCGGAAACCAGTCTCACACCATGGTCGGGTGTCTCGTTTTTAATTAGGTGATATATTTAGATCTAGCGTGCTAGTGATGGCATCGAATGATGGTGGTACATTATGCACTCTTGTTTCTTTAGCTGGGGAATTTTCGGGCTGTTATTTATGTATGTCTGACGAGTGGGAGGTTATTAGTTTTATCGAGACGTGGAAAATGCCATGGCCGTTGAAATTAAGAATTGGAAGGAGATGGTTTGCCATTTCGATCGTAGAGGATTAAACGCATTATGCTGTTTCTGCACAAACTGTTAGTTATGGACCTCTGCTTACCTTGAACACCGTCTAAAAATGCATGGTATATGCTGACCCTGTGTGCGGGCTTACGTGTGCCACCACATAAATGTTGTTTATCCCCAATGCTTGTTTTATCGACGGGGTGTGTCCATTTTGTGACCTTGTATCCTCAAGCGTGACCCAATTCCTGTCTCCCAGCTGAGTCCATGAGCGATCGTATCTCTTCCCGTCTTCTCAGTTATACCGCGTCTCGCCATCTCTCTACATAGTATGTGACCTTGTGACCCCCTTTCTCCCAGCTATGTCTGATGTGTGTGTTGTGACCGTGTCTTTCCACCCCTTCTCATATCGGGGACCATGTCTCCCCGTCTCCTGCAGGTGTATTACCGTATCTCCCCTTCTCAGGCATCTAACCACATCCTCCCTCCTCAGGCGTGTAGCCGCGTTCCTACTTCATGTGTCTGACCTCAACCGTCCTCGTCTCCCCACATGTGCGCCCGTATCACTCCCGGCGTCTCCCCCAGGCATCTGACGGCACCCCTCTCCGCAGGTGTGTCCCGTGTGCGCCTCTGTACCGAGCGGAGAGCCGAATCACGTCACCGAGGACCTGCCCACCCACCTGACTGTGGACCACCACCGCGGCGGCGGCGGCGGCGGCGGCCTCTCGGCTCGCGATCTCATCTCGTTCGGAGACGAGCCGGCGCCGGCCGGCCGCCAGTCGGCGCGCCGCGTACCGCACCCGGCTCAGGCGGGCGGCGCACCGCGCATCCGGCGCTTCAACACGGCTCACTTCAGGTGGGAGTGAGTGGAGGAACTGGGCGCCTGGGTGGGAACGGTGCTGGCTAGGACTGTGTCATATCGAACGCTTCTCTCTTTAGCCTGGAACCTAGCTTTGAAGTGTGCAAAGCGCGTCTCAACACCTCTCATTGGAGTACATGACATATTTTCCGATCTAAACTTGCAGCTCAATGCGCTATGAGTTGGGGGCTGAAAATATGTCATGCATTCCAATTGGATGTGCTGAGACGCGATTTGCACGATTGCCAGTTATGTTCCAGGGCTAAGATCAAGCGCTTTTGCTGATATTTTTTTGTTCCAGTGCCCAAGGAAGCTCTGCGATACCTTTCTTTTTTTTCGCTACACGAAAAAAATATGTAGGTGATGGATATACGGTGCTCATGTACTTCATTTGTCAAAGCATCATCAGCTCAGCGTTGTGGTTTAGAGGCTTACTGTTGTGGTACGCTCCACGTTCCAATTTACTGTTCATTCTATTTTATGCTGTAATGGTCGGTCTGTGTCCGTCTGTATGCCCATGTTTGTGCGTGTATCTGCGCCCCGCTCACCACTCCCCCGCTGTGTTCGCAGGGAGTCGATGGACCCGATCACGGAGCTCCTGTCTCAGCTGTCTGGCGTGCGTCGCGCCGCCACGCTGGTCTCTGGCGGCCCCAGTGTGGGCGCCATCGGCACGGGTACCGCCTCCCGGCTGCAGCAGCTGCAGGTCAGCGGATCGCACGGGGCTGCAGTGGGGCAGGGCAAGGAGAGATCTCATTAGACGGCTGGAGGCAAATTGAGCGTGTTTGACGAATGCAGCCTGCTTTGGTGTCGTCTATTTTTGTTTAGCGTGGGATACTTTAATTTGGCATGATTGAAGGGCTGTTGTTGATCTGTTTTGTATCTTTTTGGACCTCACCTAACACTTGCATATCGCGCTATTTTCATTTAATGGTCAATGATAATAAGTGTTTCAGTACCATTGCCTCTGCTCAGACTAGCTCACTTTCTGTTGTGTACGGCTCCCTGTCTGACTTACCCCGACGTCTCTGACCGGTCTCCCCCGCGGCAGGCGCAGGCGGTGCGTCAGCGCGGCGATCGGCCCGCGCGCCGTCAGCCGGCGACGGCGGGCGGCTCGGCCGACGGCAGCACGACGGCCGCGCCCGCCACGGAGGCCGCCGCCGCTGCCGCGCCGCGCCGCCAGGAGGCGGGTGCCGCCGCCTCCGGAGCCGGAGGGGCCACCGCCGCCGACGGACCCCAGTTTCTGCTGGCTAGGTGGGTGCCATACGGTCGTACAGGGCTTGTGTCTGAGTACAGTTTCACTGCCAATGTACCCCCTGTTGCAGTGAAAAGTATCTTGTAAGCTTATTACGGCTGACTCCAGACGGTGTCAGGTGATTCGCTCTGCCTTATCTCGCTATCCAGACGGTGATTCGTGCGGCTATTGGCACCGTTTGGCGCCGGTCTTCACGGCCGGTGGACGATGCTGACCGGTGGCGGGTCTCTGTTGACAGTATTCTGGACGAGGATGACTCGGAGCTGGCCGGCCGTCAAATGAACAGAGCCGATCGTAGCGCCTTTGTACAGGTGAGGGGACCGTAAAGAGGTACTGGGCCTGATCATATAGACTCGGGCGTGTGGTGCTTGTATTTCAGTTTGTAGCTCCTTGTGTCTGAGAAGCTCACCCTACAACACATCAAAAGTAAATTTCCTGAAACTACTCGTAGACCACGGCCCTCCCCGACAACGGGACCCAGCAACAAACTTCACACATGACGTGATTTTTAAAAGTGCCCTGCACGTGTCCGATCCCGTCGGCACGTGCCACGTGCACGTTCCTACGTGGCACACCACCCAAGCCGTCTTAGTTAGGGCTATTCACAAATGAAACGAGCCGTCGTTTTGATTTCCTGCTCCAGAAAGGTCATAGGTTTCTGAAGTCGATCGCTCTTTGATAGGTTTTACGGACCACTGTTCCCCAACGTTTTGATCATTGATGGAATAATTCGGTTTTAAAAAGTCATCTTGATAAAAGGGAAGTAAACCTGTCAACTATAAGAGATAGCTACTGTTTTTCGTGTTTCTGAGCAAATATTTGATGATTGTTCTTTTTAGAAATGGTTGCTCGGCGGTCGGTAACGCTTAGAGTAGCAGCTGTGCTTGTTCGACTATTTGTAATAAGTTAACGACAACGCTTTGTCTGGACCAAATATTCATTCGGTTTTTGTTTTGCTCCCAGCCTTTTTATTCCAAGTTTGATGTCAATAGGAACATGGCTTTTTACTGCACGAGTTGAGCTTAGCTATGCCTACTGTTGTGCTCTTCTCAGTTTACTTCAGTTGAGTTCCAAAATGTTGTGATGCCGATATCAGCAATGATGCGTACAGGAGCGATTTGACACTCCTGGCGCTGTCCGTTGTTTCAGGAGGTGATTCTGTCCACCCTTATTGACTCCATGGACTCGACGTCGATATGTGAATCGAGCGGCCGTCCGGCGGCGGCTGTCGGCGCGGCCTCCCCGGCTCCCAGCTCTGTAGTTACCAGCCAGCCGGCCGGTCAGAAGGGGCGGGACGCCCGACCTGCGGCCGCCGCCGCCGCCGCTGCAGGCCCGCCGGCTCGCGTGACGCCGCCGTCCGCCGGCCCTCCGGCCGGAGCAGCGGCGGCGGCGGGCCGGCCGGCCGCCGTGTCGTCGCGTCTGCCGGCGGCGCGACCGGGCCGCGGCGCGCCGCAGCTGCGCGCCTCGGGCCTGGTGCACCACCCGGTGGGCGTGGTGGCCGGGGTGCGCGGTCAGAGAAAGCCGCCGCGGCCGGCCGCCGCCGCCGCTGCTGTGGACGGCAGGCCGGCCGAGCCGTCCGCCCATTAGCCTGGCGTCGGGTACCGCTCAGGGTGCGCGCCGTCTCTGTCTGCCGCCGCCGTCTCTGCGGAGCCGGCCGGCCGCCCGGACCGGCCGCAGAGGAGTCAGCGCGGCACGGAGACGGGCGGAGCGGGCCGGTCCAGCCGCGCGCCGCGGCTCAGACGGCCCGGTATGCTGTGCTCTGCCGAGGGCCGCGGTGCCGCGGTGTACCGGCGTCCGGAGCCGGGCGCCAGCTCAGTCGCTCGGCTGCGCTGTAGTGCCTGTGAGTGCGTGTGCGTGCGGCGAATCGCGAGCGACGCGCAGTATCCTGACGCACAACCAGCCGTATGAGCTGCCGCCAGCTGCGGGGGCGGCGAGGGCGACCCTGCCGGCCTCTGGGCACTGCGCGCGGCGCCCTCTGTGCTAGTCCGACCAGACCGGCCGACTGGACCGCCGAGGGACCGGCGCGAGACGACTAACCTGGCTTCTTTCTGACGACACCCTCTAAGGAGTCACCGATCCCAGGTGAGGGAGGGGCGCGGCCCTCGCCCGGGACTGGGTGTGGAGCGAATTTCGCCGCGCGTGAGAGTTGCTGTCGTGAGCCCCGCCTTCTGAAGACGACTGATAGCGGGAGCCGGCGCGGCGCCGTCCGTCCCGGCCGGCGCCGGCTCTCGACCTCCTGTGATTGCTGTTTCTGGCGTGTGCGCGAATCTGTGTGTCTGTGCGCGTGTGTTCGCCGTGTGAACGTGCGCGTGTGTCCGGCGCTGAGCGTAACTAGGCGTGTTGGGAGGGGTCAACTCGGGATGTGATACAGTTATCAGTCGCGCGGGCGTCCTTCCCCGCTTAATGATGCTTCGATGATACACACACTAAATCACCTATAAATCTGTATATTACTGTGCTCTCCGAGGAATGCTATAAATAAAAGTTGTTGCTGTACCAGCGATTGCGTGAAACGATTAACATCGATTATAACGCGAGCGCCGGCGGGTCGCGACAGCGTATTGACACAAGTGCCGGTAGCTTCTGACCTCCCTCCCTCCCTCATCCCACCCACAGCCCTCCCCGCACGGACACATGACTAGATACAAAGCTCGCGCCCTCCGACGGCGCCCAGGCAGAGGCTACACGTCTCGGCCCGTTTAACTATACAGCGCACAACACCAGTACCGAACATCTCGAACGACAACACAGTCAGGGTACAAAACAGTCATCACTCGGCACCGCGGCGGTAAACAACATCCATCACTCAGCACGCACTCCTCGGCACCACGCACTCGTCACGTCCCGGCCGTTAGCGTCTTTTCGCCTCGCCCGGCGGCGTCCACACACACCCGTCCACCTCAGAGTCAGTGCGGCCCTCTGCTGGCCGCCGTCACCGGTCTCTACACGACGTCGAGGTGCCGGAAGTGCCGGTAGTCGTACGGCGCCGGCGGCGGCGGCGGCGCGTTCGTCGAGCGCGACGACAGGCTGCCGTCGTCTGTGACGGGTAGCGGCGTCGGCGGCATGAGCACAGTCCGCACCGAGCGCTCGCCGTCTTTGTCATAGCGCTGCGTCACGTAGTGCTGCCGCGCGCCGCCTGGCGGCAGACTCGACGCATAGTGCTTCTGCTTGGCGTCGCTAGGTGGCGGTAGCGCCTTACGGCGGCGCTGCAGACAGCAGACGGCTCCGAGCAGGAAGCCCACGAGCGCGACCACAGGCAGCGCGATCAGCAGCGCCTGCATCGAGTCGGCGGGAGCTGCGAACAGGAAAAGGGGAAGCTAGGTGACAGAACGAACCGTGAACGGCACCGTGCCGGAACGTACCGGAATACGGCAACCGTGACAGGAACGAATGACAGAACATCGAATGCAGCAGAAACACTTATCATCGAATCATTAGCGTCACAAGGCGGGGAACAAATGACCTAAAATTGCCGTGATCGATCCGGACTTAGGCGCCAGGGTGGCCATACAAATGGTCCGTGCAATATATGACCCTGATAGGACCGACAGGGCACGGGCCCCCGGTCCGAAGATTTAGCCGTGCCACTTCGTCCGCCCCGTCCTTTGTTGGGGCGTGATCACCAACCGTAAATCAGTCCAGCGGCCTAAACGCACCCAACAGCCGCATTAAGTTGCCGATACCGTCAAACTTGGTCACAAGTTCGCCTCCACCTAGCGGTTGATAGCTCCTTAGTCCGCGCCCGACCCGGGGACCCGTGGCAAATTCTTCCGACGCCCTCGGTTACAGATTTCCGGCAATTTTTGTGGGCCAAACTTTGAGCGCGCCGCCCGGCTTTCGCCCATGGTAGCCGGAACGAACGGCGACGATAACTCAGGGAAACACGAACATAACATGGGCATGGATGATATAACACTGGATTGGTGTCTCGTGGAAATTAACATTGGGATCCGCGACATTGGGATCAGGCCTGCCATCTAGCGAGAGAATTATCGTAAGTTAGGAGCAAGCCGAGTGAACGCCATCTCTCAGCATTATGACACACGTGGGTGTGGTGTGTTAGTTGGCTTGAAGTGCATATTCCCACGAGTTGGCGGTAATCTTACTAGACTTGAGACGATAAAAAATGTCTTAAATGCTTGAAAGCCAAAAATGTCAAGCAGCATTTAGGTAATAACGAAAATAAAAAGGGTAAGACGGTGTGTATTAAAACGCCCAGTCCCATCGGCTTGCACGACCTTAACAATGGTCATTTACTCACAATGGTACAGCAGTTTGACAATATGTCATACATATTTGGTAGGCTTATTCCTTCTTCTCCGAATGTCGCTCGATTTCTTCATCTTAGTTAATTGTTCCGGCACGTGCCACGTGCCAGCTTAGGGGTGTCGAAATTGTTCCACATAAAGTAACTCCGCACTGGCTGGGAGTAGTAAAGTAATCTTGGCTGGGCCCATTACAGTAAAACTTTGTCAATAGTTAGACACCCAGTGGCCAATGCATTTTCATGTGTCACTATGAGGGTGCTACTGCACGTGCTCACGTGTGGGGTGCCGCTTCCATATCTCAAGAACGGCTGGGCGGATAACACTCAAACTTGGTGCACAAATGTCACATCGATGCTCGCACTGCATTGATCAGTGCTTACATTGGTGCAGAGTCGTTAGGAAAACGATGAAATGAGATGCGTGGTGTTTATGCCTTTCTGTTCCAGCAGCTGATTGATCCGCGACACTGGAGATCCTTGTTTTTGAAGGCTTCGTCTCCCTTTTCCACCCCTTGTTTAAAATAACATTAACATTGTACGAAGAAGATCACACATCAAAGCTGTTTTAGGCGGCTATCTTGGGCCAGGGCTGCGGAGTTGTAGTCAGAGCCAGCGGTTCAGTTCCGACTCGGAGTCGGTTGATTTTTAAAAGCTGTAGTCGGAGTATGAGTCGAACGTCACCGAAAAGTCATCGACTCCACAGACTTACCAGGGCTGCAGAGTCGGAATCAGAGTCGGAGTCTCTGTGAATCGACAGTTCTGCCCGGAGGAGTCGGAGTCGATATTTGGATACCGGAATCGGAGTTGGAGCCAAAGTCACTGAAATTTCATCGACTACGCAGCACTGGTTGGGTCCTTTTCATAGAGCGTCTTGAATGACATATTGAGCGGCAATGACGTTAGCAATTCCGTTCAACTTTTTCATTAGACTTATAGATAGTACTTAACGTTCGTTTTGTTCTTTGATCGGACAATTTATTTGATTCAGGCCAACTAAAGACTCGTGTGAAAAATAGCGAAAACGACACGTGCTGGCGAAGTCTCCAATAACTCCCTGTTTCACGATTTAATGAGGAAAAAACATGGAACTGCTTATCTTATTACTGACCCTGCACATAAATCTATTAATTTCTTCACTTTTACTGACATAGGAAGACATAACCTTTTGAAAAATTGCACAACAAGCCCGCTACTACACCACACTCCCGTGTGTCACAATGCTAATCAGCGGCCTTCATTCGGCTTGCTCCTAACTTACGATAATTCTCCCGCTAGATGGCAGGCCTGAGCTTAATGTCGCCAAAAACTGCGAAGACACCAATGCAGGGGCGCACCCAGGATTTTCCAGGGGAGGGGGCCCGGGCTCAAAGGGGCCTCCGTGTTCCGCTTGCCAGGGGGCCTTTTCTCTATCGAGGGGGCCTCCAAATGGCTTACTTTTTGACGGCCTCTGTATGTTTGGTGACGTTCTTAGCGTTATTAGTAAAGCTTAACCCTCACCCTGGCAGGGGGGTCGATGCGACCCCCCCCCCTAAGGTTTTTCAAAGATAGCGTAAAATTGGCGGCGCGCAACGCCGCTAAATTTGGCACAACCTATGGGGCAACCTTTTTTCATGTGATCTGCAAATTTCAGGTCCGGTCGACCTTGGGTCAGGCCACCATGTCAGAAAAACGGGTACAAGGTTATGGTCAAATTTAATTTTTTTATGTACCTGTCCAACGCACAGTTTTGGACTGATTTCCTTCAAACTTTCAGGATGTGCTAAGTTCACCGAGCTGTATAATATGTAGTTCGTTTTTTATGTCACTGACCTGAGGTCAGTTAGGGGTCATTACGTCGTAATGTTAAGCCTATGGGAAAATATTCAAATAACTCCTATTCGGAAAATATAGAGATGTCCGCTTCGTTGTATCCCTTTTGTTCTTTGATACCACAGTACTTAACATAATGTCACTCGGTGTTTCTTTGTTTGGTGTACTTATCTAAGGTTCAGGTCAAATGAGGTCAACTCAGGTCAAATGACGTTTGTGCCGATAACTTGTCACATAATAGAACAGGTTTCAAAATGGTATCATTCTGTTCCTCTTGAACAGCTGAGTCGAATAATATGCAACATTAAGCATTTCAACCATTCCTAAGACTTAAGTTTTACTTAAGTTGTGCACTTAAGTACACTTTAATACCTACACTTTTAAGTACACTTAAGCAAACAAAAAAAGTATATCATTCGACACGCCTTGACGTGCTGAGTTCACTGGTGCTTTTGTTTTGCTCTATCTTAACCCGCGCCGGGCCGGGGGGTGTTTGAACACCCCCCCCCCCGGCGGCTTTTCGCAGCTCCGCGCCGCCGTTTTTAACACACCTGTTCGTGCATCTTTTCCGCACATGCTGTGAAAATTTCAGACCCAAGTCTCTCAAGGTCAGGTCAGAAACAAATTAGAATGTTCGTCATGGCTACACCGACCGCACGATTGCCTTGAAACTTTCAGCGATTGATGAGAGTAACAGTGTATCTCGTGTATCCTATAAAATCGTGTATAAAAACCTATTAAACGTGTATCTCGGAATTTCGATATCGGTGACCTAAGGTCAGGTCAATTTTGCGGCCTCTCTATTATAATTCAGTGGGAGAAAATTGAAAGGCGTCTGTTTTGCACGAACGCCATTCTAGACACTCTCAAACATCGGGATGTAGGTAAAATGGACACACTGAACCCGAAAATTGCACCTGTGACCCGGAGTGTGACCCCTCGTTCTGAGATGTCCCCGAGGTCATCTCAGGTCACGAATAGTATCTAACAGTTTTTTGCTAATAACTTCTGATAGAGGCATGATAGAGCGATGAAAACGCCTTAGATGTGTTCGGCTCGACGATGCGGATCGACTGATATGCAACATGACCTTTTCCGGTCAGGTCCTGAGGTCAAATTTTTAAGTTGACTTTTCAAGGTCAACTTATAGTTCATTCGACGCGTTTTGACAAGAGGAACACGATTCTGGCAAAAGTAATGTCGTGGCTTTTTTGAGTCAGAAGTTATTGCCGAAAAACACTGTTCGTAAAAAACGGCTATTTTTGGAGTTTTTGCCCTCTGGAGGCTAAACCGTTGACCTGAGGTCAAATCTGAGGACATATTGGCGAAAGAGCGTCAAAAGAGCTATCGAATGCGCTTTTCCGCGGCGCTGTAGCTCTATCGGTTCCCGAGTTAGCCGTTGGCAGTTTCCAAAATGTTGAAATAGCCAACATTTTACCTTTGGTGACCTCTGGTAACCTGACCTTTGACCTGACCCAAAAAATGACTGAAGTGTTTTCGTACTTATTTTGGACGCTCTTTTGAATGCCGCTTACCGCGTGTCGCTACGTGACCCAGGAGCCGAGTTAGAAGGGGGGTTTTCAGACACCCCCCCCCCGGCCCGGCGCGGAAGTCGCGGAGCACCTGCCCGGCGCGGGTTAATTAGATCAAAAGTTATCAGCGAAAACTTTTGACCTGTTTTAGCAAATTTTTTACAATTATACCTCCCAAAAACCCCTAAATATTGACCTAGAGCAACCAAATTTGCACAGGGACGAGGATTTTAAGAGGGCCACCTACCTACCAAATTTGGTATTTCTAGGTGCCATAGGATCCAATCGCGAGGGGGGTCGCATCGACCCCCCCCCTCTGCCAGGCCGCGTTATGAAAAATGCCCTGCCAGGGCGAGGCGCTGCCCGGATAGGACCTCTTGTGAAGAGGGGCCTCCTATCCAGAGATGGCCTCTTTCCCAGAGACGGTCTCCTTCCAGAGGGGATCCAGAGAGAGTCCTGCCAGAAGGGGCCTCTTGTGCAGAGGGAGCCTTCCATCAGGAGAGGGCATAAAGGGTCTCGTTCAAGAGGCCAGAGGGGCCTCCTGACTCCTGCCCCCTGTGCAGAGGAAGCCTCGGGGTCTCCTGCCCATAAAGGAGCTCCTGCCAGATGGGGCCTCCTGGCTCCTGCCTAGATAGGGCCCTCTGTGCAGAAGGGAGCGTCCCATCCAGAAGGGGCCTCCTAAGCATAAAAGGTCCTCTGCCAGAGGGGACTCCTGCCCATAAAGGGTCTCCTGCCAGAGGGGGCCTCCTGGCTCCTGCCCACAAAGGGCCTCCTGTGCAGAGGGAGTCTCGGGGCCTCCTGCCCATATAGGATCTCCTGCCAGAGGGGGCCTCCTGGCTCCTACCCAGATAGGACATTTTGTGCAGAGGGGGCCTCCTGACTGCTGCCAAGATATGTCCTCTTATGCAGAGAGAGACTCCCATCCAGAGAGGGCCTCCTGCCCAGAAAGGGTCTCCTGCAAGAGGCCAGAGGGGCCCCCTGACTCCGGCCCAGAAAGGGCCCCTAAGTAGAGGAAACCTCGGGGCCTCCTGCCCAGTATAAGATTTCCTGCCAGAGGGGGCCTCCTGCCCAGTATAAGATTTCCTGCCAGAGGGGGCCTCCTGGCTCCCACCCAGATAGGGCCATCTGTGCAGAAGGGAGCCTCCCATGCAGAAGGGGCCTACTAAGCAGAAAAGGTGTCCTGCCAGAGGGGCCTCCTGCCTATAAAGGCTTTCCTGCCAGAGGGGGCCTCCTGCTCCTGTCCAGAAAGGGCCTCCTGTGAAGAGCGAGCCTCGGGGGCCTCCTGCTCATGAATGATCTCCTGCCAGAGGGGGCCTCTTGATTCCTGCCCAGATAGGGCCTCTTGTGAGAGGTGCCTCAAATCCAGAAGGGGCCTCCTGTGCATAAAAGGTCCCCTGCCAGACGGGGCCTCCTGCCCATCAAGGGTCGCTTACCAGAGGGGGCCTCCTGTGCAGAGGGAGCCTCGGGGGCCTCCTGCCCATGAAGGATCTCCTGCCAGAGGGGGCCTCTTGATTCCTGCCCAGATAGGGCCTCCTGTGAGAAGGTGCCTCACATCCAGAAGGGGCCTCCTGCCCATCAAGGGTCGCCTACCAGAGGGGGCCTCCTGGCCTCTGCCCAGATAGTGCATCTTGTGCAGAATTATAGTAGGTTAGGCAGGAAAGTCAAGTGTAAAAGTACCCTAAGCGGTGCTCAGGGGGCCTCCTAATTATGACCGAGCGGGGGGGGGCCCGGGCCCCAAGGCCCCCCCCTTGGGTGCGCCACTGGGTGACCAATCCATTATTATCTCATCCATGACATGGGTTTGCCACTTATAAAATGGGACCGGCGCCTGCAACTCGTGTGAACTGGGGTGCTGAAACACGCCCGGCCACACAAAAATGCTTATCAGCGGGATCCGTGCCGGCCGCCGGAGCCGCACGGACGCACCCATCTGTTACACGGCACCGCTGCTGGGCCGTGACTCAAAATGGATCAACATTCGCTCGGTGAAGAGCGTGAGGCCTCTGGCGCTCTCAAACATCTAATGGCATCCATCCTATCTTAACTTACTTTTGGCGACTAAACACACCAATCCATATGAAATATTTGTTGAGCAATGCACATTGCACAGGCAAGTTGCATGGTTTTATTGGTTCGGTTCATACAGGTCATGAGTGTTACATTCTAAGGTATATATGACATGTGAGAACGTAGATTACTTAGAGCCGAGCCACTCGTCCTTCTCACCCTCTCACCGCCACCTGCTCCGTGCTCACCACCCTCTCACCGTCCCGTTGCTCACCTGGCGCCACGTGCAGGAACGCCTCTCGGCCGCTGAAGCCGTTCTCATTAGCCGCCATACAGACGTAGACACCCTCATGGCTGGGCCGGACGGCCGGCAGGGTCAGCTTGGTGAGGTAGCGGTCGCCATCCTGGACCGTGTGGGCGCCCCCGGAGAGCACCGCGTACCGGCCGTCTCCAATCATCACCGTCTGGTTGAACCCGTCCGTGGCGGAGGGCCCCAGCTTGCGCACCCACTGCAGCGGAGGAGGGGGCGGTCAGTTCAGGGAGGGAGTCCGGACAGTCGATAGGGTAGCGGAGGTACAAATATGGTGTCGAGTGGGTGGCCTTACGCCTGAGTTATGCATGAGCTGTCATTTATACTGCAGCGGCGTGAAGGGACAATGGACTTACGTCAGAGTCTTAGGCTAAGAAGCAGCAGGTGCCAGCAATCACACCTTCCGGTCAGTTATTTAACTTTCAGTTTTCAGCTGACATATGATAAAAATACAGCGACTGCTTTCAAGCTTTAATGTCCTGTAATTCTTCCAAGAATAAATACAGCTACAACTTCTCAGAATAGTTAGACATCTTAAGCGCTATGTTTTCAAGTTTCAAGTTTTAGTGTCCTGTATGCATTCCAGAATACCAGTACAAACAGGGCGGCAATAAGCGAGCCCCGCTGAATCGACCCACCCATCCGCGAAAGTTCCAATAAACTCTTGTTTCCACCACCCGACATCCTGCCGGTATCCCGTCCGATCCCCGGCAGTCAGTCAGCCGACCAGCGCAATCCACTAACCCGCCCAGTGTGATCTGCCCCGGGGCGAGACGCGCGCCTCTGCCCCGGGGCTGTAATTTCCGCTCCTCTCCGCACGCGGGGAGGGCTAACAGAAGGGCGATCCGACCCGATCGGGGCCTCTGTCCACACTCCGACCGCCCGGGGATGTGGGCAAGATAAACGGGATGTCGCTGCGGCACTCATGGCTCGGACAGGGCGATCCGACGTCGGGCCGACGATGCAGGCGGTCTCACCTTGATGTGCGCCTTGGAGATGCTCTGTATGCGGCATTGAAGGACGGCCATCTCTCCCTCGTGCACCGTGGTGTTGGCTGGAGCCGCCAGAAATACCGGGTCCGGTGACAGCGGCTCTGCAAAGAGCGACAGCGCGTCAGAGATGGAATCGGGCGATGTAACGGACTGTAGCGGTACTCGGCCGGTCGGAGATACCGGCTCGGCCATCTGCCCCGCCGGCGGCGTCCGCTGGGATCTTGTATAATGCAATCGCGATCGGTGTAGGTACACAGGAACGTACATGTGAGGCGCTTGTACTACATCGTCTGAATTTCAAACGAGCTGGCCGGCAGTGTTGAATGTCGCCCGGTTTTATGTAGACAGAGATTTGGGTTGGTTCCGACGACCGATGACGGGATAACGACGATATGGGTACGGCGAACTGGGCTGCGACATTCCTGCGGCTGCGACATAAGTCATTCGTCTTTGTTTTGCGAGTCAGGAATCCAGTCAACTTGGCCCATTCAGTTCGGTTAATTATTCAGTGTGTAAAGGCCAACTGCTGAACTACCGTCTCCAGTCTTTCATTCAGTAGCTGCACCACCTTACCTTACCCAATCAACCCAACTCCACTCATCCGGCACCCTGCACCCAGCACCCAGCACCCGGCACCCAGCACCCGGCACCCGGCACCCAGCACCCGGCACCCAGCACCCGGCACCCGGCACCCAGCACCCAGCACCCGGCACCCAGCACCCAGCACCCAGCACCCAGCACCCGGCACCCGCACCCGTCAGTCGACGCACTGCACCCCGCCAACCTAATAATGCACGAACGACCGCTTACAGCCATTCACCATGAGAAGGCAATCATTTACACAGAGACCCTCGACAAACACACATACGCACACAAGCGGCGGCGGCAGCCGCCATCGATCCACGTGCCATTGTAAAAGTTGCCGGAGGCGGCGACGGCCGGCAGACTCATTACGACTGCGGCACTGTCGTAATCACGCAATCAATGTGACACTGTCGCCGACAAAGCCGGCGGCTTAGCGGGCACCGCTCAGCACGCGGCACGCCTTCGACGGCACCGTCGTTGGCGGCAGTCCATCGTGTGCCGACTGCCGTCGTACTGGTCGCATGGAGACGGCACAATGGGTCGTTACGTGTGCCATGTGTGGTATGCGCTGCGGGCGGAGCGGCAACTTGTGGTGGCGGGTGCGGCGGTGGTGGGCGGTGGGTAGGCCGACGCGGCACGCGCTCACAGGCTGGTGTGGGGGTCGGAGGCTCACCTGTGGTCTGCAGCGTGAAACTGTGGTTGGCCGAGCCGAACACGTTGGAGGCCACGCAGATGTAGACGCCGTCATCAGAGGGCACGAGCTGGGTGAACACCAGGGTGGGCCCGTGGATCTGCACCCGCACCGACTTCAGCACCGCGTGGCCACTCTGAGAGGGAGGGCGGTGGTCAGATATCAGCAGCACGAGCCCCCGTTCAGCCAGCCGCCGGAACCTCCGTGGCCGGGGCAACACCGCCCACCGGCGCCCGGCAGCAGCAACATTAGTCAGACCATGTTTTATGTTGCAAGTTGCCGGTTTACGAGCGATTCAACTTTCAGCGTTATGCTCACGATAAATAGAAGTCTAAGCGTCTTGAGGATGATAAATGCCTCGCTGGGTTATAAACGTTTGCGGTAAACCATTTAAAGCAGACGAATATATCATAGCATTCCTCGGCAAAATGCATGACCGTAATCATAGATGCCATATTTTAGGCTCCTAATAATGCAAGCGTTCCGGACAAGAGTAACAAATGCACGAACAATTGGATGATGAAAATACTGCAGCAAGAAGTAGAACATGTAATGCAGGATCTCAAAATGCGCGATGGAAATCACTAAAAGCTTTAAGTTGGGATCAACAAGTTGGCAAAATAATAATCGTCAATCGAGAGCAAGCGCACCGGAACTACCTCAGCTCTCCGCCATTAAAGCTGGCAGACCCCATGGCTCACCTTATACCACTTGACCTGCGGCTCGGGGTAGCCGGATGTGGTGCAGGTCAGGCGGTGTCGGGAGCCGACCGGGCCGCGCACCACGGCGCCGCTCGGCCGCTGCAGCAGGATCACCGGCGGGCGACCCAGCGAGGTGACCAGGTTATCTGCCATGACACGCTCACCGCCGCCCGCGCCGCGCCCGTTGTACTGTGTGGACGACTTCGGGTCTGTGGAGGGGAGACGAGAGGTCAGAGGTTGCAGTAGGGACAGGAGAACTGTGCAGGTCTGACTCCGGGCGCTGCGTGTGGACTGAGGACACGTGGAGTTGATTTCAGTCCGGAAACAAAACTTAGCATCGTGGATGTCGAATTGAAGGAAGTGGGTCGATTGGATGAATTGAGTTTGAAAATTCTGACCGAGCTCGACGAATGACTGAAACACATAAATCGCATTAAGAGACGATAATCCCATAATGAAGTTATTCGAAGTCACCGCAGTAGGGTGGGCTTTGTTCGAGTCACACGTGATAAGGCCTGGCTACACTATGCGTTTTCTGCGTGCGTTTTTGCAGGTTTGCGTGTTTTGCGTAATATCGTTCTAGGAAAAAGTTATAAACAATATAACTTTTACTTTGGTTATATACAAAAGCTAATATAACTCTTATGTAACTAAAATTTAAGGTGAAAAACATCACAAAAACATAATATCGTTCCCTTTTCTAGAACGATATCACGCAAAACACGCAAACACGCAAAAAACGCACGAAGAAAACGCATAGTGTAGCCAGGCCTTTATACGCCAATAAATCATCCAGCGATTTTATCCACTCGTCGCCCCTGTGCGGTGCCACGCGGGGTCGCCAGGGGTCACACGGGGTCACCAAAGGTCACGCGCGGAGACAGCTGGATGTCATCGACCGACTGAGAGGCACTGATCGGAGTGTAATCCGCGCTGCGCGCGTCCGCCGATAGCCGTTTGACAAATGTGGCCCACTTGGAACACGCCCGGCGCCGATGGCTCAAACGCCTCAGATGAATGGCCGGCACGTTTTCCATTTTGGCGCAGTGTTTGCGTTGGAGCTCGTCTGTGCCGGCCGGGCGGGCGCCGGCCGGGCGCCGGGTGGTGAGTCCGCGGAGACGCGGGTCGCGCTGAAGGTGCTGACGCCCGGCTGATTGCTCTGTGCTGTGCGAACCGTATGCGTAGTTTTATCACCGGTCCCAGCGCGCCGTGCCGCCCTCCCCCGCCGGTTCTGAATGCCGTCTGCAATAACGGAAACCGTGCAATATGCATATGAATAGCACAAAGTTAGAGTCGGGCGACGTCTCCAGCCGGGGAAAATGCCAAATGCGGCGGTAGTCGCGCGGCAGTAATGCCACCGTGGCGAAACGGCAGAGCCGGCGCGGCCATTAACTTTGGAGCGAGGTGCAAGGCAGCACGGCCGTGTCACTCGCATCTTAAACACGACATCAAAGCTGCGCTGGCCGGCCTCCTACCGTCACCGCCGGACGTCTGAAGGTACTGAGAAGGCGGGGCGGACCAGAGGCGGGGCAGGGTGAGGGAGTGACCACTGACCAGTTCCACCGCTCTGCAAGCCCGCTCCAACAGACACAGTCCGCTCTGACAGGCCCCCCTGGACAGAGCTGTGACCGTGTTTTTCACCGTTAATGAAAACAGCCAATTTATCGCTCTGTTTACATTTCAGATCCGGCCTCATATACGGAGGTGGGCCGGAAAGAACAAAGGCCTATCCGATGTGCGAAATAATAGGCTGTCATATTGGAGGGTATTAGCGTGTGCAGGTAAACAGATGAGGCGCATCTCACTCATTTCCCATTAACGGGATGAGCCAACCCCTTGGGGGATAGTTTACTAGGTCTGAAGGCTTCACAGCATGCTAAAAGTTAATTGCTTTTTGTTCCTGCTGTAAGGAGCGCGAAGGATACCAGTGACGTCACAGTGTGCCGCATATACGGTCGGGTAGACTTACCTTGAAAAGAGACGCGGAGTGAGCGGGAGTCGCGTCGGCGCGCGGGAGGTGTCGGCTGGTGTTGTGCAGCATGTAGTGTTTAATACAGAAATACGTTTCCAAACTCCTATCATCAGCGGTGGGATATCGAATTGAAAGGTTGCTACCTGTGTTTCTGGGGTTGGAGCCCTGTCTGAAGCAGTGGATCGGGACGATCCGGGGAAACGTGTGCTGCAGATCGACTGTACGGTGTGGTACAGGGAGCAATGACCGACCAGCAGGAGGCTGGGGGTGAGAACGGTGGTGTGTTGCAAACAAACCAAGGAGGTGGTGCTGTCATGGCTTATGCACCGAGAACTCGGAGCTGGGGTGGGAGTTTGGGCCTCCCAAGCTTCAACCAGAAGGATTTCAGAAGTTTCTTTCGACAGATGAGGCGGCGAGTGGCCGTGGACCAGATGTCTGAGTCTGAAGTGTACGACTTGTGCATTTATGCAGTCGGGATGGAGTCGAAGTCTGAATGGCTAGCGACAAGGGTGGAAGAGAAACTTCCCAAAACAGACGAGTCTGTACCGAGTCTGAAGGACATAGAAGAATGCATCACCGAGTGTCTGGAGCCACAACATGTAAAAGCATTCATCCTGAGGGATCTGGACCGCATGCAGCTGAGTCACGACCAAGATCCGAGAGAGTACGTCAACGACGTGTACGAGAAGGTGCAACAAGCTGTACCTGAAGGGAAAGCGGATACTTGGAAAATCATGGCGATTAACTACGCTGTGAAGGGTGCACCGGCGTCATGGCAGGTCAGGCTCCACGAAGCGAATTGTCAGTCGTTGGACACACTGGTGAGGAAGATGACCACGATACGACTGTCCGAGAAGTACCGCGATGACTCGAGAAACGCAGAAGCACGGGTGATGAAGGTCAACCGGTCAGGTTTGAAGTGCTTCGGATGCGGTCAGACTGGACATTTTGCCAGTAAGTGTCCAAAGAAGAGAGCAGAGACTAAGCATTGGAACCGTAAGTGCTACGGGTGTGGCAAAGAAGGTCACCTGAAGGCGCAGTGTCCGGAAGGAAAGGGCAAGACGCCGGATAGAGATGGCAGCGGATGCAAGAGGATTCAAACGAGTGAAGTCCAGATGACCGTCACGATAGAGGGTCAGCAGATCCAAGCTGTGGTTGACACAGGAACGAAGTTCAACCTGATGAACGACAAGATGGTCAGTCAACTAGGGCTAGAACTGTCAAAGGCGGTGATTCCGTCGCTCACCACAGCCGACGGGTCGGAGCTCGCCACAAGAGGCTGTGCGTGGGTGGAGATGGCCGTGAACGATGGACCAGAGAAAGCCACCATGTTTGTCGTGGTAAAGGACCTGACAGATGACGTGCTGATTGGGCTTGACACGTTGAAGGAGCTGAAGGCATCTATTCAGTGTGGTGAGATGCAGGTCACGGTGAAGAGAGTTCCAGAAGCCGTCCTGGATCAGTATCCGTCGCTGTTTGCTAGAGATGGTGAGGATATCGGGCGGGTGAAGAACTTCCAGTATAAGGTGCGCACGAGTGGTCCGCCAGTCGTATCAAAGCCGTACAAGATTCCCCTGCACTACCAGGAAGAGGTAGACCGCCAGCTTTCTGAAATGGAAGCACGAGGAACCATCTGCAAGAGCTCGTCGGAGTACGCGAGCCCAGTAGTGGTCGTGAAGAAAGGAGGGAACGAGCTGAGAATCTGCTGCGACTACTCGAAGTTGAACAAGCAGGTCTCGAAGGAGGCATACCCAATGCCAGCCTTGGGTGACGTCCTGTTGAAGCTGAGGGGTGGCAAGATTTTCAGTCACCTGGACGTAAAGAGTGCCTACCACAACGTGCCTCTAGATCCGGAGACGAAGCACAAGACGGCGTTTGCAGTTGGAGGCAGACTGTGGGAGTGGAACGTTCTTCCATTTGGCCTCTGCACGAGCGGACAGGTGTTCCAGCGTATTCTGGATGAGATCTTGGAGGGTCTAGACTTCGTAACGGCGTATGTAGACGACATCTGCATCTTCACAAAGGAAGACGACGAAGGACTGCACATGAAGCAGGTCCACGAAGTGTTGAAGCGGTTGGAAGCCGCTGGGCTCAAGCTTCGCCCAGACAAGTGCGAGTTCGCGCAGAAGAGCATCGTCTGCTTGGGGCACAGAGTGGCCCACGATGCAGTGAGTGCACTGGAAGACAAGACGGGGGACATCAAAAGCTGGCCAGAGCCTGAAAACGTGACAGAGCTGCGTCAGTTCCTGGGCCTGTGTGGTTTTTATCGCATGTTTGTCCCGAACTTCAGTGTGATCGCGGCACCGCTCACTGACCTGCTGCGGAAGGAGAGAACCTTCAAGTGGGAGAAGGCTCAGAGGGTGGCGTTCAACAGACTGAAGGAAGAGCTGTCGTCACCTCGGACCTTGGCGGAAGCCGACCCAAACCAAAGGTTCGTCCTGACATGTGACGCAACTGAACTGGGATGCGGAGCAGTTCTCGAGAACGGGGGAAGGCCGGTCGCGTTCGCGTCAAAGCGATGGACGCCATCAGAAGCCAAGAAAAGCACGACGGAGCGAGAGCTAAACGGCGTGATCTTCGGCATCAAGAAGTTCGCCTACTTCTTGAAGGGCGCCAAGTTTCAGGTGGTCACGGATCACCAGCCCCTGACGTACATCAGAGACAAGCGCAATGCTGAAGAGCACCTGAAGGAGAAGTTGCTTTTGCTGGGAGACTACGACTTCGAGATAGAGTATCGCCCTGGGAAGGACATCCCACATGCAGACGCACTGTCGCGGAAGCCGGCGCGACGGGTCGCGGTGACGGAAACGGACGTGGCAGAAGCCGTGGAAACCGACCAGCGTTTGAAGGTCGTTCGGGACGGTTTGCTGACTGGAGGTCGGTGGAACACAGACGATCCGGAGTTGAAGTTCTACCAGAAGGACAGAGGAAATCTGACGGTGGAAGATGGAGTCATCTGGAGGTCCTCCAGGAACGGAGAAGAAAAGCAGATCGTGGTACCGACTCGACTCCGGAGAACGGTACTCAAGCTCGCCCATGATCATCCTGGAGCGGGACACATGGGGGTGCGACGCACCTTGGCAAGGATAACCGCGCACTACTACTGGTTTGACGTCAAGAAGGATGTCAGAAGCTGGATCGGGAACTGCCTGGTCTGTGCAAAGAGCAAGATCCACCGGGCGAAGCAGCAAGAGGGAATCGGAACCGTTCCTGTTTTGGGACAACCGGGGACGCAGTGGGGTGCCGACATACTAGGTCCTCTGCCGAGAACGGATCGCGGCAACAGGTATGTCCTCGTAGTGACGGACCTATTCACC
Source organism: Amphibalanus amphitrite (assembly GCF_019059575.1). Classification (NCBI taxonomy): domain Eukaryota; kingdom Metazoa; phylum Arthropoda; class Thecostraca; order Balanomorpha; family Balanidae; genus Amphibalanus; species Amphibalanus amphitrite. The sequence continues at coordinate 373,566 of NW_024881635.1, forward strand.
AAGTGGGTCGAGCTGTTTGCTCTGAAGGATGTAACTGCAAGGACGGTCGCAAGGAAGGTGTCGAAGGTGTTCAGACGTTTCCCAAACAGTCGAGAGATCCTGACGGACCAAGGGAAGAACTTTGAGTGCGACCTGATGCGGTCCCTGTGCGAACTGCTGCAGATAAACAAGCTGCGCACGACTGCGTATCACCTGCAGGGGAATGGCCAGACGGAGCGCTACAACGCGACCCTGTGCGACCTGCTCCGGTCGTACGCGGAGACGAAGGAGTGGGACGAGATGTTGCCATGGGCGGCATCGGCGTTCAACACATCAGTACACACCAGTACGGGGTATGCACCGCATGAGCTGGTGTACGGAAGCACGCCAGCGGGAGCCGTAGTGCACGAAGTGCAAGGTGCTCCTGTACCAGACGTCGTGAAGACGTATGCTGAGTACGACAAGGACTTGCGCTCGGGCGTCCAGAAGAAGACGAAGGAGGCGCTGGAAAACATCAAGAAGGGGGTGCGTGGTCGAACGGAAGAGCCGAGGGGAGACGGATTCGCTGAAGGAAGTTTCGTAATGATGAAGAAACAACGACGCAGGCAAAAGCTACAACCTCTCTGGGAGGGACCATATGAGGTACTGAAAAGAGAACGCCCGGACTACATTATCCTACGGAGAGGCGCGCAGTACAGAGTCCATGGGGCACATCTGAAGGGCTGGAAAGGAGACTATACGGGTGACCCTGAAGATGAACCAGACACGGAAGAAGAGCCGGGGTCGATCTCCGCTGGAGAGGGTCAAGTGATCTTCGGAGAGAGCGAGGCGGAAGACGTCGACGAGCGAAGTGTCGCCGAGGAGACGCATGATCCGGCCGAAGCAGATGCTGGACACTCAGCGCCGGACAAGATGGAGGAACCGGAGGACGAGCATGATAGCCTAGGATTTCTTCCAAAGACGAGTCGCTTTGGTCGAAAGGTGACACGCAATAGGCGTTACATGTGAGTGTATGTGTCCCAGCGCTCCTGTCAATTGTTTTAAGGATAGGGGGATGTAAGGAGCGCGAAGGATACCAGTGACGTCACAGTGTGCCGCATATACGGTCGGGTAGACTTACCTTGAAAAGAGACGCGGAGTGAGCGGGAGTCGCGTCGGCGCGCGGGAGGTGTCGGCTGGTGTTGTGCAGCATGTAGTGTTTAATACAGAAATACGTTTCCAAACTCCTATCACCTGCAATAGGGGAAGTAGGAAAAGAAAAGAAAAGGGAAGCTTCGCATGCCTACCGTTATAAGAAAAGGAAACGGCTTTCAAATACTGATCTCAGGCAGCTTTTGCCAAATTGTCAGGGAACTCAGATTTGTTTTTCAATAGAAAAACACAATTCTAAAGAATAGTGTTTTAACTATTGACAACAAACCTTCGGTTACGAGTGCCTATAGGTACCTACCTATTTGTTTCCCTCTTAGGTTACCTAATATGACACCACTTCGTGGTCAAAGCGTAGGCTGGACAATAAAACCATAGCTGCACGTTACCATGCTTGTGTAAATAATTATTGGAATCATTACAGACGATTGAATTGATGGAAGGAATGGATCGTAAGTGATGCCCTCAAAACGCAAATGAAGCAAGTGTATTGCAGCTCTGCATTGTGGCATTCCCGGGAGACTTATCGACCTTTTTGATGACATCGTTCAGGAGACACCTCATGTTACCTTTCAATCAGACATAGCAATCACCCCAATTTCGCCTCTCGTTTCCACACCTATCTATTTTAATGAGAAATATCCAGCTAATGCTCCTGACGGGGCCCTGCGGCACAGTATCACTTACGGCGCTCACAACTAGCGACATCTAGGAGCTATCATGTAAGCTGAATCACACTGGACTGGGCGAGTTCTGCCATGACAACCAACTGTGCTTTATTGTAAGCTTCGATGAACTTATATGCAAAATAACATAATTATCAACTCGCTGAAGTTTGGGGTGCTGATATCACAATATACATTTTCCTAAATAGGTATACCTATCACATTCAATGTGGCTTGCTTTCACGTGGTAACACTATGGGATGAAAACTGATTCTGATTTTACGCAGGCGGTGCAGTCTATGCAGCGGACACTAACTCAACTAATTATTTCCAATCCACTGAGTTGAAGTCTCATTACTGTAACCAAATGGAACAGAGGACTCTGTAGTCTATATAGCGCTAGATCGTTAGCACGCAATCACTTTAGATTCGACCATGCATTGGGACATGGATACGGCGAAATATCATATCGACATACACAGGGAGTTATAAAACGATTCCGCATAGACGAGCATTCCTACAAGCATGCTGCCAACATATATTCAATTTTAATCATACATCAGTTATAAGCATAAGCAGAGTGCTAGATTTGACAAATTCCCGACGAAAACGAGCTTTCCGCATACATTTAAGTAACAATAAATCTTCGCATCTTTAATATTCTCTAAAGTAGCCAATTTTATCTGTGAGTTGCGTGATGTCTGCCGTAAAATCTGCACCGACTGCAGGGAGAACATAGCGGCAGGTTCTCTGTAAACCTGCAAGATACGGTGCGGCCACATTAAAACTGCAATAGCCTTCTCGGTGGGGACGGACGCCTCTTTGGCGAGTGATTTACGACCCTCTCTCATGATATGGACATAAGTACGGTTGATGTGCCCCGGGACGCCTTGTGTGTCTCGGAAAAATGTGATGGTGTAAACCGACAGAAACAGCGCCTCTGTAGCCACAATGCCACTCACCGATAACGACCAGCCCACGCATCCCACTCACCGATGACGAAGAGCTCGGTGGCCACCCTCATCGTGCCGAAGCCGTTGACGGCAATACAGACGTAGACTCCGGCATCGTCTTCTGTGACTCGCGAGACGCGCAGCATGTTCTCGCTCAGGGTGAACCGGTCCCAGGCGTCCAGGATCTGCGTGCCGTCCTTCTTCCACTCCAGCATGGGCGGAGGCGTGGCGGCCACGGGACAGCTGAGACGGACATCATCCCCCAGACGCACCACCAGGTGAGGAGAGACCTTCTGCTTCAGCACCGGCGGACCTGGCGGGCAGAGACGGGGGTGGTGAGAAGGTGAGAGGGAGAGAGAGGGAGAGAGGAGAGAAACAGGGAGAGAGAGGAGAAGAGAAAACAGCCATGTTTGTATGGCTGCTTAAAATAGGATCTTGTCTCTTGTAATAGACATCAATTGGCTGACATCGTTTGGAACAGTTGAACACCAAACGTCCAAGCCCCATTATCAATCTATGCATACACAAGTGCCTGCACATGACCATTCACCAATCGGCACTGATATATTTAACCCCGTGAAGTCACGCTGGATGGGTTCGCGGTCCTGTCAGACCCACTAATGTCGAGGTCAGGAAGATTTGCAGCCGCCCGGGAGAGATAAACATCCGACTGCAGCGCTCGCGTCAACTGTCAAAGTCGACGGGCGCCACTAACACTTCGTCATTCGTTAAAACATCCAGCCGCTAAATTATGATTTATGAATAACTGCACGCGCGTTATCTGGACATTAACTAACCGTGACATGACGTGGCAGCCGGCGCGGAGGGGGAGGCGCGTCCAAACGCGCGGCGTCATCGGCGCCGGGCCGCGGAGCCGCCCTCGACTGGCCGTGCCGAGGTCATCGGGCCGGCCCATCGGACAGCGGCGCTAACTTGCGCCGGCTACCGCCTATCGCCGCCGCCGCGGCGAGGCCATCCGGCCCACATCTCTGTCACAAAGTGCTAACTAGGGCCCGCACCGCGCCCCGACAGCTGATATTTGTCACCTGAGTGGCGTGCCGCCGTGCTGATAACTCAGCCTCGCTTCCAGACTGTCACAGCTGTACTTGTGGGCCGTTCGATCTGGCGTTCGATTATCTGACACCTCGCAGCTCGCGGACGGCTCACACCTGCTCACCTTCACCCGAGCTCGCCTCTCACCCGGTCGGTCACATGGGGGAGTTTGCGACATGACTTGGTGTCCGGGCCGGCCGGTCGACCTGGCTCGCTCCCCCGTTCCGAGATGTGATTTGGCCGGTGGCGCTGGCGCGCGACAGCAATTAGAGCGGATTAGTGGCGCTGCTCCGCGGCCGGCAGTGGCGGCCAGAGGCCGGCGCAGGGACGTGCCGCGGATTACCCACAATCCGGAGATGCCGTGTGTCTCCGCTCGGCCTGGGTGGCGGCCGGCCGTGGCACGTGACGGCTGTCCGGCCGACACTGACGGACCGTCATCGGAGCACGTGGCGCACGTGGCACCCGTCATCCCCCGCCACCGGAGGGGACAGCAGAGAGCGTGACAGGTGGGGTCAGAGACCCCGGCGATATGGGATGGCAGTATAGACATAGAGGGATATGGCAGAATGGGCTTTGCGAGCTGGAAGTGGCAGCATGTTCGAGGAACTCTTGCACCGGTGTTTGTGCAGCATTTATTGAACTGTGTTGCTGTGTCCATAATACACTATAGATCAGATCACACCGCCACTTAGTCGCCAGTCGGGCATAATTCAGCGATTTATATTATTGACACGGCGATATCGGCTCGGTAGATACAGGTAAGTGCCACTCTACTCATACATTTGATGTGTGCTATCTAAAGCTTGTCGAATGTGATGCCCTTGACCGGCGCGGCTGATCAATGCCTTCTAACACGCCAACCGGCGGTTCCCGTTCGCGTCACTTCACCATAACTATGACAGACGGCCTGTCGCACCGGCCCAGACGCAGACAAACGCGTCGATCGCCGCCGCTGACACCTCGGCATGCCGATCGGCCGGTTTTTCTCGGCGTTCGAGCCGCGATGGCCCCCGTGACGTCACAAAACCAACAGCGCGCTGCCGGCGCGCTCGTTATAACCAGCGGCTCGTAAAAGCTATCGCGGCTATCGGTGAGCTCGAGAGAGGGCCTCAGCCACTTTTTAGCAATTAAGATACCGGTTTTGACAGATAGTGAGCGGCAGGGGACACCCGGTCACACCAGGCCGGTGGCTGTCGGTCGCGGTGACACGGGCTCCTGATAGCCGGTCGGACCAAACCCCGATGGTTAGTAGACCCACCAGCGAGTAGCCGCGATTAGATTCAAGCCCAGCACGGGTCAGGCGGCGTCAATGCGGAGGTAGCCTCACCTCCGCCAAATGCAACAGCGGCATATCTTCCTCGATACGTGACTAATGTGCTGGTTTTACTTGCGGAATCATGCGCCATGCATGTGATGTGTTTTGATGCATTGTTGGACCTTAGGCATGTGTATAGAATGGAACAATATACACGAGCGCGAACAATACCACACGCGATATTTATAGCACGAACTCTCACAGTTCAAACATTCCTTGGCACGTACGTCATACGTGCCCAATGTACCGTTTCGTCGTTCCTACCCAGTCCCTTTCTCTGGCTGTCGTCCCATGGCCTCGCAGGACCTCCCCGGCTGTGTAGCACCATCCGACCACATCCGGTGTGACGCTGGCGCCGGAGTGGGGAGACGGTCCCGTCCCGCCACCCCTCCAAACAATGCCACGCACTACAGGCGCGCGCACGCGCCCACAGCCGCCGAAAAACAGGACTGCGACGCCCCGTTTCCGTGCCAAATAAAGATGTCGACGCCGGCGCGCATTTCCACGCGAAATAAACATGTCTCGCGGCTAGCGGCCTGTCGCCAGAGACGGTAAACAAGGTGAGCTAGGTAAACGGTCGCGGCGAATCGGCTCCGATATGCCGGATGACACTGACAGCCCCGCCGTTCGGACGCTCCGGCCGGGTTGGAATTCCGGGCGCGGTGCGCAGACGGCGCGTTTTATCGTCTCCGGCGGTGCAGGTAACGCACAGAAATGGCAATGAAACTGAGGACGGTCTTTGAAAACAGCGGCGCCAGCGGACCCTTTGTCAGAAGTGGAGTGTGTGGTTTGATCTACTAAAATGGAGCATCGCAGTGTACTCTAGCTTCTGCTAAAGTTTTTGCCCACTGGTGGCGGTTTGCTGTGTAAATATTTGCCGGCAGGCCTTTAAGTGCAAGCCGGTCGCTTCTTTGCTTTGCAGTTGAAAGTAATGGGCCTGACATCCTCCAGCCAGCATGGCCGATGTCCATTGATCAGATAGGGAATCGCCAGCCGGTTCCCAACCAGTCGCCGGCTCAGTTATCGCGGGCTGCCGCCGAATACGATGGCTGTTTATACTGGGCGTTAGCGCTTTTAGTGTCGTCATTAGCGGCGGATTAGAGCGATAAACTCATGGCGAATGACTTCACGCCTGTCCGGACGGAGCATTCTCCTCCGAAACGACTGGTCAGCCCGACACGGCGCTGTCTGCCGAGTTACCGCACGAGGCACCGCATAGCGCGGGCCCACCCGCGTGCCATTGCCGCGAGCTGTGCAATGGCGAACTACAGGGCCAACGGTCGCATCCAGAGAGAGATATCAAGACTAGCATAGGCGGAATCATGATGACATCAGCTCCGAGCCGCGCTGCGCTGGGCTGGGCTGGGCTGGGCTGGGCTGGGCTGGGCTGGGCTGGGCTGGGCTGGGCTGGGCTGGGCTGGACAGACACGGATGTGCAGCCCCGCCGGCTGATGGCAAACAGATAGAGGCCGAATCGTCGGCTCGGCGGCCCGCTCACCCGTGTACATGACACTAAATCAGCCGGCGCCGACCAAGATAAACGAGCGTGGCGCAAAGACAACATGGACTCCATGAGCCGAATACCAGATGAGGCAGGCCGACGGGTCATCAGCGCGAGAGAGACACACGGCACGGGAGACAGCACGGCAAACGGACAGGATGGTAAACGGAGAGGAGACGGGACAGGAGACGGGACGGAGATGGGACGGAGACGGGACGAGACGAGACGGAGACGGAGACGGGACGGAGACGGAGACGGAGACGGGACAGGAGACGGGACGGGACGGGACAAGACGGAGACGGGACGGAACGGACGGGACGGAGATAGGACGGAGTCGGAAGATAGAGAGTGAGACGGACGGAGACGGGATGGAGACGAGAAATGGAGCTGGTAAAAGGACAAGGCGATGAAATAGCACATGAACCAGGTTCCAGTGAGCGGATAAATGTTAATTCATTAGTTCATAAAGTCGATGGGAAAATATCATACTGGATCCAATCTTCCCAATCTAGTCCATAGTTTTAGTCACATAATTCACTTTCCCTTCACATGCGACATCGGAAGCGTCACGCAAAAACTGTGAGTAATGTCTAAAAAAAAAACACGAGTGTCGAACGGTCTTCTTTTTTAGCGATCATTTCTGCTGGCTACATCATTAAACACTCCCTAAACAGTTGCTAAATCCTCTTCTTTCTGTCTCCCCTCGTGTGAACCGAGGCAGCAGCCGCAACTGCCGGCTGCGCTCATCCCACTGCTCTCCGAGCCACTCTCAGCGGGGAGCCCTGGCTCCGGTCGCCGGCCGCCTCAGCCGACAGCCGCGTCCGCCGCCCGTCGTGTCGCGTCGCGATTTATGCACGCGCGCGCGTGGTTTTTGCCCTCTCGGCGGCGCGGTGCGGGGCGGACGCGGCTGATCTCGACCGACCGGCCGCGGCGGCGCGGTCAATTTATCGCGTGTCACCGCTGCTCGATGGTGCGCTAAAGAACAGCGCGCGTATAAATACGACGGAACAATACAGGGCCGGTGAAAAACGGCCATGGCGCCCGGCCGATAGGGCACGCTCAATCGGCGCTGATGAATGCTGGTCAGCTGGCGGGCGCGGGCGGTCCGGGGTGGCTGCGGCGGACTGCGGCGGACTGCGGGGGCGGCGCGGACTGGACTGGGCAGCTTTGTGGGGCGCAGTGAGATGTTGCAGGCGGTGATGAGAAATGAGCGGATCGGACGAACAAGGTCGGCCGGGTGAGAACTGGGGCTGCAGGGCGCCGGACGGCCGGAGGATGAAGGGGAGTGCGTTCACTCCGACAGCCAAGGTATTCACTCGGCCCGGTTCCCTCAGCTGGAGGCTGGTTGTGACGGGTATGTCACTCAGTCCCGCTGCCGGCGCCCGTGTAACCAGCTGGTGCACTCGGAGAGACTCCAGCAGAAGCAGAAGACCGGCACACCATTCAAAACACTCTAATCGACGTTCTGCAGGGCTACCTTGTTTCGTCTCCGTCAGCTGTCGCACCCTGTGGGTGATAGGGTGTGACTGGACCACCCATGCAGCCTCAGCAGCAGCCAACGGGCATTGCTAACTCCCACATGTCTTCCTGGCCCGCCCATGGATCAACTGATAAGTGATAACTGATAATGTTCACTTCCATCCCTCTGAGCCACCCATGACGCTCCTCTCCGCCTCTGACCGCCCTTGACCTCTGGTGACCGCTCTTGATCATCCCCCACTCCCGACCGTCCCCAGCGGTCCCCGGCTGTGGAGAGCGCCGCGGTCCGACCGGGACCACTTGTGGTCCGGCCCGGACCGCCCGTGGTCCGGCCCGGACCCCCGCCGGCCGGCTGGAGCGACCACCAATAAAAAGCGCTGGTCAGTTTAGCTGTGACATTTACATGAGGCGGACGGCGAACGGAGCGCAGCGGTGGCCGGTAATTGAATTAAGCGTGCCAGTATCTGCACGGCCGAGCTGCCCATGGGAGGGCCGAGCCCACCACAGATAAGGTCTGAGCGGGGTCTAACGAAGGTCATTGGCCGATTGGGTCTTCTCTGGCAGCTGGCACGGACAATGGGAAAAACCGACATGGGTTTCGGACGTGCAGTGTGAGATTGTTGGTGGAATTGATGCTAAATAATGGATGTCAGAGTGCATGCGAATGCATTCTGCTGGAATGAATGCCAATCTTCCTAACACCGCTGCAGGCGACCATTTTAATCAGTATACACAAACTTCGTAAACGTTAAATGCAGGCCCGAGCATAACATACTGCACGGTTTATAGTCGAAGATCGAAGATGCAAGGAAGCACGCGGCATCGATTCGGTTTTAATATGACGTCGTGTCGCGTCGAACCCCTTATCGTCGATCAAAATATCTGACCGATTATTGATGGTCGGCCCGACTGTCCGGCTCCATTTAGTTTGGCGGCAGCCCGCCCCGGTCACAGGGGCGGTCGCCAGGTCTGGGCGCGCTCAGTCGATACCCCAATCTATGGAGGGGTCGAACGGCTCCCGAACTGATGAAACGACTTGCAGCACGTCATCGTTAGTGATGAACTTTGGGCACTCGTGGCGGTCATCTGCCGAGCGACTAGGGCTGGGCCGAGGGTCGCTCGGGGACCGCACACGGACACCGCAGGAATGTACCGCTCGCACACCGGTGGGCGGTGATAATTAATGAGGTCCTGTTCACGGCAGGTTAGAGGGTGATGGTGCAAATAGTTCGCACATGATTAAAGTAAATATAAGGCAGCGAGGGTGGGGCGACTTCAAGTGGTTAGTAAGACATGTCAAATTACCGCCCAGAAAGTAGATCAAGATAAATAATTTAAAAGTTTGATTGAGTTAATCTTTTTTAATTTTCAACGAAGTTTAGTTATTTGCACTCCAAACAACATTAAAGCAAAAGAAACTTTAAAGTTCTTTGCTTTGATCAAATAAATCATCAGTTTGATTAACACGACTAATTGAAAAGGCTTGCTCATTCAGAGCAATTCCGGTAGAAATGTTTACTCTTCACGTGAGCTCCGTAAATCATGTTAACTGCTGTTTTCCAACGGAAGTAGTTCCATTCCTTTGATTTTAATGTGATATCCGCATTGAAGTCTACCGGTAAGTGGCTTATTTACTTACGGCTTTGATGCAGCCCATTCCATTAACTTCAATCATCTAGATAACTTTGACCCGGCGGCGGTAGCGGAGAGCCGCTCTCAATTGTTGATCGACGAGAGGCAAGTGGAGACCGATCCCTGATGGCCGATGCAGGGGTTTACTAGGGTGCATCTCTCAGCGTTCACCGTATAGCTTCAACGACATCGCTTTAGATGAGGCACACACGGCTCATAATCATGTGATAGGAGCGACGCGACGCGATAGCACTATTCGGTAATCGGCCTGAGGCGAAGTGGTCAATAAATAATTAATAAGTCCTAGCAAGCAGGCTAACGTTTACTGGATGACGGAGTAGCCTTTGAATAGGGTGAGTGACAGCTGATCACATCCTCTGCACGGTGATAATAAGGTCGGAGCGGACAACTCACAGCAACAGAACATATAATAATCTGCAAATAATTCCAACTTTCAGACAGCTATGTATGCAGCCCCTTCTGTGTAAATAATTATCTCCCCATCAGGCGACATGAGTTCGCAGTCTGGGAAACGGCCCTCGCGGCCGATGACAGCGGAAAATACACGGGTGGGCACATTGCGGCGCGCCGAGCGGCATGGCTAAATCAACAGCTCGCCCCGATACCGCGGCGCCCGACCATAACTCAACCTGCAGTGCAGTGCAAACGTTTACGGCCACCGGCCGGCCGTGCAATCCACCTGCGGCCGTGATAACTCGGCCGTAATGAGCCATAAACGGAACGTCCGAAAACGTTGCAGCCTTTGTTCAGGAACACACGATAATAGCCGGTGCCGAGTGTTGCCGGGCCTGCTACAACCGGAGCGGGCCCGGCCAGCGCGCTGTAGTTGCCCGGCGCTCCAAGAGCGGGTCGTCACGCCACGGTTAGAGGAGGTCTGATGAACTCAACCGGAGCGGCTGGCCGAGAGCCGCACCAATACGCCGGTCCGAGAGGGGCGATCAGACGGGCTCGGACCAGACGCCCGGCCGCCGGCAGCATTAGCTCCGAGATTTCGGTCCGCGCGGCCAGAGTTATGTGCCGGAGTCGGACGTCTGTTACCAGGCCGAGCCGGCAGTCGATCAGTGCATTAATCCATCTGTTAGTCAGCCCATCTGTCCGTCTGTCCGTCACTGCTGTCCCGTTGACCGTCTGTGTGTTTGTCCAACTGTCCTGTCCGTTTGTTCCGCAGCCCAAGACCAATGTTTGGCGTCCCGCGGCAAACATTGCCCTCCATTAGGATCGTGCTCGATGTCGACAGAAATTTGATGCATTCTGATCCGTTTCCGCCAGTCATATGTGATGACGGACCACGAGCAAAGCCAGAGCCACCATGTCTTATTATGAGCCGGATTAAATGTTCACTGCCCAGCATAACATATGAGGAATGCAGCCCGTGAAGGTATCATTATCAACTATAAATAGACCGTTTGCAGCCTTGGTTATGAGACGGGCGCACATTTCTTTCCGACAATCTAGCGATTAGCTAAAAGGTCAAAACCATCCCATAGCGTTGATGAACCATTAGATTTCGTTAAGTGGCCATGGTGACACAAAACGGCCCTAAACGGTTGAATATAAAGACGATCAGTTATAAGTCATAGCATGATTACTTTACCAGTGAATGGCGTGCGACTAGAGAATAATCCGCGAATGATCCGACCCGGAACATGCTCCGCGTGTGCTCCGACGTTGACCTGACCACATCCCGCGCTGACCTGTGCCGGTCGGCAGACGATATGCCGATCAGGATGGCCCGGCGATGACCGCGCGATGACCGACCTTGCCAGATTAACTCGGGCGCCAGTACCGGCCCGTCCGGCCCATAACGCAGTCATTAGCAGCGGAGCCGCCCCGAATCGGGCCGGCATCAGCACCAGCCGATCGTAAACGCTCACTCAAAACTTTTTTACTACCTCCTGCAGGGTTCATTTTCATCAAACCTGCAAGATAAGAGTATATTGAAAGGGTAACTCGCTGCTACCATTATGTGCATAGTAACCGTACGTGGTTAATATGAACTTATTCGCCAGCGAAGAGTATTATTACCATGTAAATATCAATATTACTCTCGCGATCCAGAACATCACGAAAACTCTTTCCTTCTGGGTATCGTAACTCGTGTACAGATAGTCGTTTCATGCGTGGATCTTGTTTACCCTCGTGAAGATGATATTTGAAATTGAATCAATCAGCCAATCAGAAACGAGATCGGCCGTTTGCGGTTTGAAGGCCGCGCGCATCTGTCAGTTTTCGGCCCAGGGGGGGTCCGTCCCTTTACCGGGCCATAGGAGGAAAATTGCTACCAAATGCTGCCAATGTGACGTCACTGGGATGGTCGAAAGCTGATTGGTCGCTGAGATTCAGGCGATGCTGTCAATTCTGGCGCACCGGCGCAGTGTTTTCCAGCCGTTGCGTGTATTGTTATACGGAGTTTGAATATTGTTTATTTGATATTAATATCACTTTTTATGTGTTTGAAGATCGGAAAAGCATATACATAAGTGGCATTCACACACTTGTCGTCTCAGAGATCATGAAGAATGACCAGCTTCAGCAGTTCAGCTCAGGTATTCAATTAATTCAACTGTATAAGCATGAGTATCATAGGCAGATCAGCCACGTTTCAGTTCAACCCGGTTTAACCTTTTTTTGTCATTTTTGGCTTTCAAAGGGAGCATGATAATCTCATATTAAGTTGTAAAATACCTTAGCATTGTTTAAAACATAATGAGAAGGAGAATGGAGATGGAATAGTTGTAAATTGTTTCGGATCGGAAGTGGTTAGTTTCTATAAATCTTAATGCTTTGTGAAAATAACAACTTATTTGTCAAATTAAATAGTATCAAATAACAAATCAATCTATGCTTACCTCCCAGACTGGAAAAAAATTCACTCACTGTCAGATGCGTCAGGGCCCAGGGGCTTTCGGGTCTCAAAATTCAGCGCAAGTGATTTCTCACCAAAATTTTGGCACATCTTTTGTGCAGAGTTGAAGCTCACTGTTACTTCTTTTCAATATTAGTTGTTGCCAGATTTTATAATCTGTATCTAAACTTTCAAAATTGAATTTAAAAGGATTTCTGACATGCTCATTACTGAAAATCCCATTCTTGTTTATGTAAATGTTATGTCATTGACATTTGCTAACTAAACAAGCTCATCCTTGTCTAATGTCTATATATTGGTTTCTATTTATACCACCTGTGCTACTACTAATTTCTATTTGTTGAGACTATTTACCTAATGCATTTGCTTCATATGATTTTATGCGCAGACGCACCTGTGCATGGAACAGTAATGCCAGACCCAAATTCAAAATAATAATGAAAAATTGTGTTATTTGCATGTTTCAACTGAATTCTGAGTCAGGCCTGCAATCAATACATAATATAAAATGGTACATGTTTTGAGGCTTCATATCAGCACATAGAAAAGGCAATCGAAGAAAAGGCACCTTTGGGCATTGATTATTTTTGCTTGCCATCGCTTAGTGAATTTTTTCATGTTGCATTGTGAAACTTGGTAGGTAATGTGTTTTGCAGGTCCGGGGCTGGTCCTCTGGCGTGCTGGACGGCGAGGAGTGGCTACCTGCACATAACAACACAATGACTGGCACCGAGCTGAGGGCATAAAATCACATCATATCGACTTCAGCATCTGTCTCCCAGCTTTGGAGACGTCGCCCGACTCCCTGAGTGGCGAGCGCCAGTTTCCGAAAGGAAGTTGAGGAAGGCGACCCGAAAGCACCCGCTGGGCTGCCGACACTCCTGCGCTGCCAGCAGGGCGTGCTGCGCAGTAAAGCCTCGCTGCGTGGTCTGTACGACATCCGACACCGGCACCCAGACGTGCAGTTTCTGATGACATCCCACCTCAGCCAGGGCTGCCCCGAGAATCTGCTAGTGCTGACTGCCTGCTGCTGAGGCCGACCTGCCGACGACCTGCCGGACCTGTCGCCGCCCTGGTGAGCCTGAGCCGCCCTGGGACCTGCCGCCGTGTCTACGCTGCCGCCCTGGTGAAACTGCCGTCGCCCTGCCGAACCTGTCGCCGCCCTGGTGAGCCTGCGGCCGCCCTGGACCTGCTGCCACCCCGGCGGACCTGCCGCCGCGTCTACGCTTCCGCCCTGGTGAAACTGCCGTCGCCCTGCCGGATCTGTCGCCGCCCTGGTAAACCTGCTGCCGACCTGTCGCACCTGCCACCGCCCTGGTGAATCTGCTGCCGACCTGCCTGACCTGTCGCTGCCGTGGTGAACCTGTTACCGACTTGCCGGACCTTTCTCGCCGCCTTGACGAGCTTGGGGAGCCTGTGCTGAGGTGCCACCGCTCTGTTTCACGTGTTATGTTGCCCGGTTCCTGGCTGTCGCGGAGTCAATCGGCACATTGTGTTTGGAGAGGCGACATCTTGTACAACTTTCCGACAGTTCGGAGCATTTTATTGTACCTACTCAAGTCGCAAGAGATTAGGCTTGTGCCTTATTTGTCCTCTACCAATCTGTCCAATATGGTTTTTTATAACTACGATTTATGGTATGACATAAACCGGTATATTGTGTACGCATTTGGTTCGTTCCAGTCAGACGTTTGGAATGTGTACAGCCCTCTGCAGACTGCGTGGTAGGTATTCTTTTTCCGACAAAACTGATAATAATTCAAAAGTCATGTTATCAGTCGGTCGAAACTCACTGCAAATAGATGCGCCATGCTCCACTCCTTCGATAGGGCCTATCAATAAACAAAGCATACGCCTTGTGCGGCAACAAAATGTAAGAGTTCGTTTTGGGGGCAAATATAAACTTTTGGGTTTTGTTGCCAAACTGGATGGAAAATGCATACGATGATAATGCCTATCTAAACCGCGGAGTCTCGCGCATCTTGCTGTTACGATTTCCGAGTGCCCGATAGCATAGTATTCGCGTTATTCTCGGTTTTGTCGAAAAAAGAATACCTACCACGCAGTCTGCAGAGGGCTGTACATATACTTGTGTTACGGTACAATTTCGGTTTGTGCAGTTCACACCTCTCTTAAAGGAAATAGTTCACTTTCACGAAATTATTTTTTTTGCAATGGATTTATGATTTTTTATGTTCAAAATGATGAGCAAAGAAAATAAAACCTATTTATAACAAAAGATTATTTTCTATATTTTGATATAAGAAGAACTTTTCAGTTTCTGTAAGGCACAGGCGATCCAGTATGAAAAGAGCATGGGTTCCGAACATTCTTCAGAAACTAGAGAAATTATCGCGGCCACCGGCATTTGGGCGATCTGCTGCTGCTGAATGTCCTTATTGATCAGTACGAGAATTTCTCTTGAGTTCTCGTAGATAATTTCACTAGTTTCTGAAGAATTTTCGGGACCCATGCTCTTTTCATACTGGATGCGAATATATGCAAGGCACACATCCTCAACGCAATACACCTTTTTCGGGACGAGAAATAGAATATCTTTGCCTAGGGTGATCGTTGGGCTGTAAAAGCTCCTGATTTATGCTCGTCTCAGCCCAAGCTACGGAACTGCTATTCCAGTTCAAAACCCATGTTAAAAAGTGAACTATTTCCTTTAATTATGGGGCGAAATAGACGCAAAACCAGGGCTGCGGAGTCGGAGTCAGGGTCGACAGTTCTGACCGGACTCGGAGTCGATTTTGGAAACCGAGTCGGAGTCGGGGTCACCGAAAATCCATCGGCTCCGCCAGGGCTGCGGAGTCGATGGATTTTCGGCGACTCCGACTCCGACTCCGACTCCGACTCCGGCTTTAAAAAACCAGCTCCGACTCCGACTCCGGCTTTAAAAAACCAGCTCCGACTCCGACTCCGGACAGAATTGTCGACTCCGACCAACTCCAACTCCCGGCTCCGACTCCGCAGACCTAGCAGGGCTGCGGAGTCGACATATTTTCGGTGACTCCGACTCCGGCTTGGGTTTCTAAAGTCGACTCCGACTCCGACTCCGGTCACAACTGTCGACTCCGACCGACTCCGACTCCGACTCCGCAGCCCTGGCCGCTCCGCAGATCTGGCAGGGCTGCGGAGTCGGAGTTAGAGTCGGTCGGAGTTGATTACCCAGCCCGGAGTCGGAGTCGGAGTTGGTTTTTGGAAGTCGCGGTTGGAGTCAGAGTCACCAGAAATCCATTGACTCCGAAGCCTGGCGCAAAACTATGGCGATTTTCATCTACGAGAGAGCCGCCGATGTGCTGGCCGGATCACCGGCGGGGCGCACGTTGGCTCGGTCCGATCCCAATAATGTCGCCATATCTTTGGTTCGAGTAACAGCTGGTCCTGATTTGCTTCGCTGAGGAAACATCACACCGTTCTGCCTTGCATCGGACATCAAAACTGCACTAAAATCCGCTGAAAACGTATTTAAACGTCCGTCCTCCATAATGGCTACGGACGGCGGCCGGCGAGTTACCATCCCAGTGACGTCATTCGGGCCCGGTAGGGGGACGGTAAAAAAAAGCCTGATGACCATACCTGGTTATATGGCCTTGTTTCGGCCGTTGGTCTCCGAGAGAGGATGTGAGCAGTGTCGGTGCGGCGCGACGTGACCGTTGGTGATTGTGCTTGTGTGTTGTTCATCGCCTATAGAGCCTCTGTGGGCATTTTATTGTAAGTACCGATGTGCTAGAGCATTGCGTGCCGTTGAGTGGTGCTAATTTGACCTGGTCAACAGGACCCCGTGCACGGCCACGTGGCCTAGTGCTGTGAGTACGTACATTAATTTTGTTGTGATGCTACAAGTTTATGCATTGTGTTGGTGACTTTGAAAAAGCCTTGCACTGTAGTGATCCAGTCTCATTATCTCACGCAGACGGGCGACCACCCAGGAACGCCGTCGCTCACTTCAAATATTTGCGCTGTGCCTTATCCAATATGAGGGCGCTGAATGTCTTGTATTCATATTCAAATTGCATTCAAGTTGTATCGTGGTGTTTATTTACCGCTTGTGCATTGCTGAACGCTTTGTATAAATTCGTATGAATAATTGAAGAGTCTCACAATGTTCATGGCTGGTGTGTCCCTCTTATTGTTTGTACGGAAGCCAAATATACATTGTTGCTCTTGAAGCATGTTTTTTTAGTTGGTGAGCTCCGGTTAACAGAAGCTTCGTGAAGCTTCTGAAGGAAGCGTCTGTGAGTCTGTGACCATCCTCTGGGGGGTTTACACTAAAGGAAAGAGTAAGCATTACCATGTGACAAAGGGTAGGCCAGAAGAATATACTCTCTGTAGGAGGGTAAAGCACAGAGTAGATGATGCGTTACTCCCTAGAAAAGGGTTCCGTTAAAGATTTACCCTTTCAAAGAGTGTAACCCAAAAAATGTTACACTCTAGACAAGAGTAAATCAAAAGAGTTTACCATTCAGAAGATGGTAAAAAACGTCTGTGTGTCATGTTACCCCTCCCTGGCGAGTTTACTCTTCATGAAAGAGTAAAATTTACCATCTAGAAGGTGGTAAAAAACGTCTGTGTGTCAAGCTACCATGCTATGGCGGGTTTACCCTTCAGGAAATGGTAAAAAAGTTTTCAGTGCTCGATATGGCCACGCCGCGCCGCTCGAGCACTGATCAGCACCGCTCGGCGCGGCCGCTGGCCCGGTCGGTCAGTTGGCCGACGGCGCCGGTCGTCGGGCGGTCAGCGCAGACGCCTGTCCGCCGCCCGGACAGGCAGACAGGCGGGGGCGGGGCGGCAGAGCACGGCCCGGTGGCCCTCCACCCTGACGCTGGCGGCCGAGGGCGGTTTGTCTCAGCGACGATCTGCCGACTCATTGTCGCACTCACAAGATGCTTACCTCCGGCCGGCGGCGCGCACCGCCCCGTCAAGTGGCCGCGCCCGTCGGTGCCCCTATTCATCTCTCGGATACTGAGTTGAAGTCTGTGCACCCTCCCTCTCCGCTGTGTACATCCTACGAACCACGCAGTACGCTATTTGGCGCTTCTGTCCGCCACCCGAGATCGCACCACGCTGATACAGCAGCTGATCTGACGTGCGCACAGAGCCACAGGTGGGCCGGAGACGCTCATTAGTGCTGGAACTGGCACCAATTATCCGCCCGGACGGCACACGACGGCGCGGAGGGAGCCGCACGCCTCCCACCGCCCACCGTCGACCGTCCACCGTCCGTCAGCCCCGCACCGTCCGAGGACCGTCCGAGGGCCGTCCGAGACAGCGGCGTCAGTCAGAGCAGGCCATTACCGCGAGACTACAGAGACGGAGCGACGCGAGATTAGGCGACAGACGCCCAGCGCAAGCCCATGGCATTTGGCTCCCTGTGTCGGTGCGCGTCGGAATGTCTGACGACGAGCTGTGTCACCGGGAAAAGCAGCGCTAGAGCCAAGTTCGAACGACGAACCATGAGCTGATCGACATCAGGCGCCGGGCGTGGGTTTGAAACGAGCGGAGAGAGTCGCATCATTCAGCTGGTCACCCAACGGTCTCTGCCTGTCCGGCCCCGCACGCCCAGTCCCTGCAGCGCCATTCACACCTTTGTGATGCCCGTCGCGGGCCCGACACTTTATGAAGCGGTTTCGGGGCGCCCGGCTCCGGCGTCCATTGATGCCTGGGTAGAGAGAGGGCGGAAAGAGGGCGGGGAGAGGGCGTGAGGGGCGACAGGCGTCTGTGTATCGAACAGGTCCCACTCTGAGCTCCCAGCACCCAATGTCAATGGACGCAGCTCTGGTGGAACTGAGGCGGCCTCAGCTCGGCGCCGGACTAGGATAGTGCGGCCCTGTGCGGCGTGTAGACGGCGCTGGCCGCAGCAGGCGGCCGCTGCACCTCCTGCCGGGCGCCACAGAGCCGCCCTGAGCCACTAAAGGTGTGTTTATACCCGGCTGGGCGGCCAGGCCGGCCGCACCAGAAGCTCTGCTTATGACGGCGAGCCGCTCAGCGCCAGCCGAGTTCCAGCCCAGAAGTGTTATGTAAACACTCGCCGAGTGGTGGAGCGTGGCACTTAACACGCGCCCCGGTCCGGCATGGCTCGCCGCCGCCGCTGTGTTTGCGCCAGCTGGTGTGTACGCTCCGTGAAGCTGCACTGGTCTGCAACGGCTGTTGTTGCACGCTGCTGGCTTTGTTTACACGTGTTCAGCGCTGTTTTACACATCCGTACGAATTCACGATGTGCATAACCGTTATGTGTGCCTGATTCACTTAATTTACATTGATGTCAGGAGATAAGTGATAATTATGGCAAACTACGACCCATACCAAAATTTTTTGTTCATCGGCTGCAGAAAAGACAACAACGTTTGTAAACCAGGCCTCCGTTTGGGGCAGTGCCATTGCAGTAACGCCAGCAGGTCCTCACCTTTGACGGCGACTGCCGGTGCGACCAGCAGCACCAGCAGCAGCAGACAGACGGCACTGCACGTCGGGCAGGTCACTCGGGTCACTCGGCGTCCGCCCATGGCCGGCCCAGGTCAGCAGCGGGTCGCAGCCGCTTCAATACATCACCCGCTCCGACCCTGCAGCACACAGAGAACAACACTCAGACAGGGCTGTACGGCTCGTAATGGGCGCATTACACAGTCAACACAGACCCGTGCAAATCAACATGTCTTTAGCAATGGATTATTATAGGTTGCACACAAATAAGGGCAGTTGCACGCTAGTCGGGATATTGACGGAAGTAATTTCCATATATGACGCTACGTTTCGTGACGGTTGGACACTGAACCTCGTCACACCTATGGCTTCGTAAGCCGCTTAAAACCACCGCACCTCCGCAAGCCCTCCGTCACGAGCACATCGCGCCCTGGCCGGAAACGGCCCTATGTCGCATGTCTGTTCCCGGCCTTCCCCGCACCCTACCGGGCTCTCTCGCGACCAATGCGCGTTCCTTCACCCCACGCCGCTTGTGCCGGCGCGACAAAACCGCTTACGGGGTGCGCATAAGAGGATCGGCACCCATCGAGCGCCGACTTAATTCGTACACAGTTTCCCGGTGATAAAGTGACTGTCGCGGGAGCCGCGAGATGCGACATTGCTCTCAGCAGAGCCGTGTATGCGTAATTTGACAGCTCACGTTTACATCCCGATAGCGTGGTCGTGATAGATAAACGGATGCTGCTGCAGCCTCGTGTGCCTGACAGGTAAGAAGTAACTTTAGCTATCATCAAAGGATGTCATTTCCTGTTTGGGCTGAGGCTGCTGATACACGATAATTTTTATCTACAGGAATGAGACAGGAAACATATAAAATTGGCCATAACATTGTATTTTAAATGGTTCGAATTAGAGCAATATGCATGTCGTTATTATGCGAAAAATACAAATAAAAACAATGGATATGAAGAATCAAAACTCAAAAGTATAGGTATTTAAAACGCATGCCTATTGGTACGTTTATGCACCGTTATTCAGTAGTCACTACAAGATGCAAGATGGTGGTTGCATTTACATACGAACTTACGTCTTCTTTATCTTGTGTAATGGTGCACCCACGTGAAGGCACCTTTCAACAGTGGCGCGACTCCGCCGTTTATTTCTCCGCATTCCACTACACAGCGATTCACTGCCGCCGCATGTAAAACACAATAAATTTTCATGAGACCTTATGAATAAAATGCTAATTTTCACCAACTGTCTACTGAATGTCGAGTCGACCTCAGTCCCTGACCATGTCATCGTCCAGCGTGTCCATAGCGCACCAGTCGCCGGACTATAAAAAGACGGCTGCCAAGTTTTTACCTGGAATCCAATCATTCACACCAACTGTCACTTTTCGAAAAATAAACAACATAAAAAGCTCAATCGTATGCACATTCAGCCATCCCCGCCCATATCCGTTTCACACCGATCACCGGTGGCCCAGCCGGCTGTTTTACCTGGACTGCTCCAGTTCCCATCACTTCCCACGGGCGGGCCGTGCCCAGAACGAGGCCCCTCCGACCCTATGTGGCTCGTTAAACCGGCAGTGCCAGCGTGCGGCCGGTAACGAGGCCCGCCGCGCCCGCCGCCACCTGCGGTGGCCCTTTTTACGACGGCTGCATTGTTGGCCGGACCGCGCCGTTCATCTCTGTCGCCGACTCGGGCGTTTTTCACCGGCCAGCCACGTCGCCCGGGCAGCCGTGATCGCCACTCTATGGCCGGCCCGTCCCGTTTGTCTGTCTGTCTGTCTGTCTCCGGCCGTCCGTCCGTCCGTCTCCGTCCGTCTCTCGGTGTCTCTATCTGTCTCCCGGGCCGTCCGTGACCGCCCGTCGACTCGCTCGTTCGTCCGGTCAATGGCGGCCGTTACGGCGCCGGAGTTTTTCTCCGATCCCAGATAGGATGGTGCGCCAGCTGTGCAGACAGCCGACGCTCTCTCTCGATAGTGCCATCCTGACCGTGGGAACCGGGTACGGACGCCACCTATCTGACACGGGGACGACATTGATCATTGCAGGCGGCTGATCGGGGGCCCGAGTCGTGGCTCTCCTGAATGGTGACGCTATCTCGCCATGCTCCGATACGTTCGTTCATCATGAGTCGGCGCAGATAAATCCGCGCCCGACCGAGGCGATAGTCGTTTGATGTAACTAATGAGCAGTGACGGCCGCGGCCGCCATCAGATACACCCGCAGTCGCCGGTCACGCTGTCAGTATTGCATGCGGTATTCCGTGTCCGACCACATGTCTTCCTTATCTCGCGTCTGCTCAGACAAGCGTCGGTCTATATCGATGCGGTTCGTCGACTTCATTTGACGTTCAAACCAGCCGAGTCTTTAGCTTGAGGTTTATAACCCGGCGTTGGGGAGTTCACTGACTGGTTTCTGCTGTGACGGTGTCCTGCCCCGCCCGGTTAGCCGGTGTTCAGAGGACAGCGCACCCACTCCACAGCTCGGGGCGTGTGCAGCACGCAGGTATGTAGCCCGTCGTCTCGGGTACCGGGCTGGTAGGGAGGGAGGCGGCCCCCTGCCGACGGCGGGCGGGCCGCGCGGCGGGGGAGCTCAGGGGAGCGCACCCGGCCGCCATCCATCGTGGCTCGTACCTGGCCGCTGCCAGCCGGACAAGATCTCCTGATCTGGGGGTGACGCTCCCCGGCGCCCTCCCGCCGGCCCACGAAAAACAAACTGCCAGCCGCGGGACGCGCCCGGCCGGCCGGGGGTGCAGGCGTCGCGTGCGGCCGCCGCTCGCCTGCGCCGCGCCGCTGGTGACATGAAGCCATCGCGATGAGGCTGGTACGATGCGCCGCCAGCAGGCGATCCAGATGCAGCCGCCGGCGACGTCTGCCGATCGGGACTCGGCCGCATGCAACCACCGGCCTGCGCTCGTCTGATACAGAGCGATAACGGCGCTGACTGCGGGCCGGCCTCGTAATTACCCGGCCCGCGGCGCTCCCAGCCCGAACAAGTCAATTTTCGGAGCCATGGCTCTCAAAGAGGCGGTCTGCAAGTGCGGCTTCTTGAACATAACCACCCAGCTCGGCTGATCGCCTTACGGCCGCGCGGCCAGTTCGGCGTTTCCCGGAGCCATCCCAAAATACCCGGCACGATGGCATCTGGGCACCGGCATCAGATGCCGGCCCATGTGAGCATGGTTAATGACCGCCGATGTGAAGATTGCCCGTCCAAATGTGAGCCTGCACGTGATGTTCACAGTCTCATTACGCCGGCGATTACCGCAAACGGTCTGCAGCGGGGTGCATCGCTATCCGCTGATCGCGCGGCGCGAGTGGCGACCGCCGGCGCCCGTAAATCGCGGCCTCGGCGGCCTGTCGTAACCGCCGCCGCCGCGTCGGTATGTCATAAACAAACAGCGTGCGCTGTGCCGGTTCCGGCTCACTCTGCGGGCGGTGCGCCGACCGATGGCGGCCGCCGACGCTCCCAGCGACCTCCCGGTGCCCCGGCCGTCGTCAAATGAGCACGGGCACGGTGACCTGTGCTCCCAGACGCTCCACTTCGTGACCGAGTCGGCCACTCCATCCGCGCTCGGACCACACTCAACGAATGCGCTCGGCGCCCGCTCCGTGCTCTGTTCGCCCATCTCCGGGCTCATTCCGTGCTCTACATCCTGATGAACTATACGACCATCAGCACGGTTTATCGCAATACTGAGCCGCTTGTCCATGGACATCATGTGCCCCATCAAACTCCGCCTGTGTTTAAACAGCGACCGCCATTTTTCAAGAGTGAATATATGATTCACTCTTGAAATGACGATGTGAATATATGACAAGCTGCACGCATAACCAGCCGGCCAATCAACCCAAGAGCCGGTCATTCTTTTAGTGCTGTTTACAAATTCGCTGGTTCGCGTATAGCCTAGTCAGAGTGTGGGGACCTACCACCACGCAGCCCGTCACAAATTAAACACAGGCTCGTAATCCTCGCCGTTATACGCTAACGGTAACATAACAGAGCGAGTTATCGCTCTCGCACACCCCCAAGCTAATTACGGGGCTGTTTAATTAAGTCTGCGGGGAAAACGCTTGCGAGTAGGGCGCCGCCATACCTTTGACTGACAAGGAGCAGGCAAAGTCAAGAAGAAGAAATATTTGCCACCAATGCAATCTACTAACGAGCAAGTGCGGCACTAAGTTTGAATAATCTAGTAGAAGAGATAAACTATCGCGATTGAGCGGTAAATCGCTATCTCAAATTTCAGTTTCAAGCACTCTTATTTTTCTGGAAAAAAATATAACAGGATAGGTAGACGTAGTCGCCATGGTTCCAACCGATTTGCTGAATCAGAACATCACCAAAGAAATTAATGCGTTTACCCAGCGTTTACCATAATCATTATCGACTGGGCTCTGAAAAACTCGGGCCGTCCGCGGCGAATCGACGTGGGAGGCGAACCAACCGCGAATGTGGATGGGATCGCCGCCGCCTTCTGACGGATAACCAAACGGATCGAGCCGCCGATGAGGCGTCGGACTGTGCCGATGACGGATCGGGTAAAGCCGCCGCACGGCCGCACGTGAGACTGATGACGCCAGCCTGACGTCACGCTCGATGACGGACGGGGCCGCGGGGGCGGGGCGGTGACGGACGATTACCGCCTGCCGCCGGCCGCCGATGACGACTCTATCTCGGCCGCTGAAATCGGTACTGCACTCCCAGCTGCCTGTATAGACTGGGCACTGGTCGGGCTCTGTCTGGCCGCTCTCTGCCGTCCCTGCCCGGCCGACGCACAGCGTCCACCGGGCCGGGACCCTATCGCTCCATCGGGGACGCGGCCGTCCGCGCGCCGGCCGCACCTTTTTATACGCGGCGCCGCGCCGGCGGCCGGTCGACCGGCGGCCTTCGCTGTCGAGCGCGCACCACCGGGGCCGGGGCGACTCCCCCGCGTCGCCTGTCGCACAAGAATCTCACTCCAATCTGGAATTAATCCGACGAATAAAAGAAGGGCGCGCGGCAGAGACTCGAAACTCGCAGCGCATTAATTGAGTGAGCGAGGGTCGCGCGGCGGCTCAGCGCTGAGTGTGTGACTCAACACGAGGGGCGACGGTGAGAACCAAGAGCTGCAGGCATCTGGGACCAGTCCCTCTCGATCAGATCCTCTGACACCCTGGGAGAGCTCGCGACGGAGCGTAGCCGACGCGTCGTTCGCCCGCACTATCGGTGCTGGCGTCTGCCGCGGCGTCACCGCCGTCTCAGCCGTCCGACGGCTGATTAAGGGCACCATAAACAGGAACACATCATCCTCACTGAATACACGACGCTCAGGACACACCGTAAATCTGTCGGCCGGATTCCGGTCGTGTTTATTCGCGGCTGGCACGGTCGGAGCGCCGGCTCGGCCGGACCGGTTCGCCCGGCGCGCGCCCGCCGCCGGGGAGGCAGTCATAGACGGGGCTGGGGGAGAGCGGATAACGACAGCCGAACGGGTGTAAGTTATTGGTCAGCGCGACGTGATGGGGTCGAGGAATCGCAATGCGCCCCAACTGTGTGGTTTTACTGAGCACATTTGTGGTTAGTCAAGTCGTGCGATGTCGTGTCGTGCTCAAGCTATCCCAGAAAAAGGTTCATTTAGCGCGATCCGCAGAACGGAGGGCAGGAGCTGGCTACAAAGGACTGCAATCGGCGCTGATGTACCGTCCGGTGCACAGGGAACGGCATTGGCACACTCGGCAGGGGGCTGGCTCGGTCAGAGCACGCCAGACTTTACGACCCGGCTCCGTTCCCTCGCTCAGTCCGGCTCGGAGCCGGCGGGGCGTCGGCGGGCGGTCGCGGCGACACTGACGGATGCAATGTCCGGCTACCCCGAACACCGCCCGGCACTCCAAAGCTTCACAGCCAGACACTGGCCATGAATGCCGGCCGGTGAATTACATGCAGGCCGGGCTCGTCCTCAGTCCGACCGACTTTCTCTGGGGGTGTCACCGGCGCGGCCAAACAGACACTGGCGCTGATCAACTGTGCACCGGCGAGCAACAGCATCCGGTCAACACAGCGCACACAGGCGCGCATACAAACACCACGGTCCAGCCCTGTTCGCCGCCTGTTGGTGGCCGCCCGCATTGACTGACGATGAGCTATGGCCGCACGTGAAAGGCGGCCGGCGCGGCCGGCGCAGTCACACCCTGCGGCCCGTCCGTGCGAGGAGCCGACACAGACTGACGGCCCGCCACTGGCGCCCCGACAGTGACGGACGACGCGCCGGCAGCACACACGGCCAACAGGAAAACCGGCAAAATCTACCGTGATAAATGACCGGCAAACGGCGACACGCAACACCACATCAACGAGGTGACTGCAGCCACCTAGCCGCGCCGCCCGGCCGCCGACGTGAGAAAAAAGCCAGCTCGCGATGACATAAGCGCCACAAATCCGCCGGCCGGTCGGGCGGGTGTGCAGCCAGCGCGGCCGACCGGCGCGGCGGGGTGCAGCGGCCGCTCACCTGCCCGCCACCAGCGGGCGAGCCGGCCGGCCGCAATAAACTGCGCGCCGGTCGGCGGGACGTCGACGGCGAGCCTTTGGCGCTGCCGTTTAGGTCATGAGCCGCTATTTATGCACACATCGCGGCCACGATTTGACTTTCAGTGGTGAGATAGGATCTGCGTCGGCCGGCCGGCTGGCGAATATTGGTCGCAGCCGCGGGCTCAGCGGAAAGAATCCTCGATCCAGTTCGCCTGTTGGACGAGGAGGATCCGGAGAGCGATGGATCCACCGCACCAGTCGGATCCCGGGAGCCCTCTCTGGGCCGCCGCAGCCGGTCGCCGCTCAGCGGGCAGCCAACGGCTCCGCGTAGCCAGCCGCGACTTCAGCGCACCTGTGGCGGTGTGAGAAGGTCGAGATGGCTGATAGGTGATGTGCCGTCTGTGCAGTCCGGGCCGGCCGGCCGGCCCCGGAGACGGTCTGCAAACAATGCTGTCGGCGTCCGCCAGCGTGACGGGCAGCTTCTGGTGCTTCTGCGGCCGAGCACCCGTCACCGGTCAACAGGGAAGCCGCTGTCTGCCGCTGCAGCGTCATCACACACAGACGAATCTGTTGGTTCAGGAACGCCGGCAAGTGACAGGTCATCATCAGTTATGCCTCATTCTGAGCGTAGGCGACCTCCATTTACTGAATGTCTCTTTCTCTGCACGATGGGGTGCAGTGAAAAACCCGGCTGCGCTGAAGCGTCCTTCTCGCCACAGATGAAGACCTCAGAGTCTTTGACGGAGCTCAAGTGAGATGACGAACGTGACTGCTGCGCTGAGGGCATCTCCGTGAAGCAGCGCCATGCTCCGTCCTCTATCCGGCGTGCACATTCCGTCGTGCACACTCTCGCCGCCGCCTGCAGTCGCTCTCTCTCGGCTTGCACCCGACTGGCGCCGAAACAGAGATAAGGCGAGCGCGCTCCGTCGCGATCTGTCGGCGACATCTCGCAGGCCCGTCACGGAACATCGCCCTGCAGCGCCGGGAGACATCAGCGCGCGCGGACGTGCCGCAGAGGTGACGGCAGCGGAGGTGACAGCGCGACGGCGGCGCGGCGGGCGCGGCGCTCGCGGGATGGCCGCCGATAACGGCACAGTACACAGCCGTTCGCGGAACGGCGAGCCGCGCGATAACCGGTCCACGCCGGTGCAAACAGCCGCGCCGCTGTATTTCAATGAGCGCCGGCAGATGTACGCGCGCGAGCCGCACTGAATGCGAGGTGCGGAAACCAGACAGTTATGAGAGACCGGTGCAGGAGTGCCGCGAGCGGTGCGCGCGGATTTATCGACCGGTGACGGTTGGGTTCCACGCTCATGAATTGATTCTAAAATACACACAGCGAGAAATAAGCCCAAGATTAATATCCCATTCAGCGCGGCTGGTGGCATTGACTGTGATATAAGCACGTCGTGCAGCAATAAAGAGGCCGGCTATGGTCATACGATGACAGGACCGATGCACTGTGCGAGTGCAAACAACGGGGGCGCCTGCTCTGAATACACGGCACGGCCGTGCGGCGGCCTGCTGCTGGGACCAGCCGATATATGTAGCGGTGCGGCCGCACCCCATCGCCGGCGACGGCTGTCGTTTCTAACGAGCCACTAACAATCCCACTACAGCAACAGTCGGCCGATCGAGCTGCAGCAGTAACGGAACGGAACGACGGAAACAGAGCGCGAGTCTTCTGATACATTCAGGCCGTAAAGTGCCTCTGTCATTTGCCGGCAAAGGCGCCGTTCCTTGGAATCAACACAATTCAAATGGCATCGACGAATGGATATGTCGACGCTAGCAAAGGAACAAAGGAACTTTGAAAAAATCGCATTTTATGGGCTAAAGCACAGGGAATAGCAGCTGGCTGTGAGACGAAAATACGAGCAAAGGCGGAACGCAATTACATACAGCGGCAATGTTATAAGGGAAAGGTAGGCACATTTTATAGCAGTCTGTGACGATCGTGCAAAGAAAATCACTGAAACAGTTGGCAAGGCGGCCAGAATCTGTCTGGTCGTTTTGAAGGAATAAATTTAAATGAAACAATATGAAACGAAACTACAATGCAATGTGACATGCAGCAGGTGACCGTATCGTTTCTTAGTGACCTCTGGTCGGCTTCCTTGTGAGGTGTTGTAAAATCGTATTTACCAGACATATCTACGACAGGTATACCAAAGGCATAGCTGGCATTTCACGATATGGCACACGGACAAAGATTAGGCCCGATGAAGAACATTCTGCAATAATCGCTGCCCTGACAGTTGTCACCTGCGGCCCACACAGAAATGACACATTAAGGGCCCGTCCCGTTTATCTCAGTCACAGACGGAAGGTCATAAATAAATGCAGAAATAAAATCCAAATAACCTTATCAGATCGTCTCAGAAGAACAGATCTCGTTAAGCTCTTAAGCATACAGTCACGCCACGACCGTGGTGTTTGCCGATAGCATTATGTTTGCATAAGGTATCTAGTCGTAGAGAATCATAAATAACAGCAACGATAATGGCGATATCAAGGAGCATTTGAACAGGCTGAACACACTGAAAGTGAGCAGATGCTAATACGAAAATTAGACGTTAATTCGCATACAGCGTCACGTTTAGAATGCATTCATCATGCACATTTAAGAATTGTTATACGTCTGTCAAGACAGCCTCAGATTCAGATTCACTTTCAGAATCACATTCGGACCCCCTTAGATTTTCATAAAAACTGGTCCATGGGTACAGTTTTGGACGCTGATTCCAATGGTGAAGTCTGTTTTTCGCCACATATTATACTTTGGCCCCTAGAGGCATTCAAAGTTTTTTTGGGGCGAAGGGGGACCCCCTTAGATTTTCATAAAAACTGGTCCATGTGTACAGTTTTGGACGCTGATTCCAACGGTGAAGTCTGTTTTTCGCCACATATTATACTTTGGCCCCTAGAGGCATTCAAAGTTTTTTGGGGCGAAGGGGGACCCCCTTAGATTTTCATAAAAACTGGTCCATGGGTACAGTTTTGGACGCTGATTCCAATGGTGAAGTCTGTTTTTCGCCACATATTATACTTTGGCCCCTAGAGGCATTCAAAGTTTTTTTGGGGCGAAGGGGGACCCCCTTAGATTTTCATAAAAACTGGTCCATGTGTACAGTTTTGGACGCTCATTCCAACGGTGAAGTCTGTTTTTCGCCACATATTATACTTTGGCCCCTAGAGGCATTCAAAGTTTTTTGGGGCGAAGGGGGACCCCTTAGATTTTCATAAAAACTGGTCCATGGGTACAGTTTTGGACGCTGATTCCAATGGTGAAGTCTGTTTTTCGCCACATATTATACTTTGGCCCCTAGAGGCATTCAAAGTTTTTTTTGGGGCGAAGGGGGACCCCCTTAGATTTTC
The DNA here is from genome assembly GCF_019059575.1 of Amphibalanus amphitrite. Lineage (NCBI taxonomy): Eukaryota > Metazoa > Arthropoda > Thecostraca > Balanomorpha > Balanidae > Amphibalanus > Amphibalanus amphitrite. The sequence goes on from NW_024881635.1 coordinate 402,504, forward strand.
ATGAAAACTGGTCCATGTGTACAGTTTTGGACGCTGATTCCAACGGTGAAGTCTGTTTTTCGCCACATATTATACTTTGGCCCCTAGAGGCATTCAAAGTTTTTTGGGGCGAAGGGGGACCCCCTTAGATTTTCATAAAAACTGGTCCATGGGTACAGTTTTGGACGCTGATTCCAATGGTGAAGTCTGTTTTTCGCCACATATTATACTTTGGCCCCTAGAGGCATTCAATGTTTTTTTGGGGCGAAGGGGGACCCCCTTAGATTTTCATAAAAACTGGTCCATGTGTACAGTTTTGGACGCTGATTCCAACGGTGAAGTCTGTTTTTCGCCACATATTATACTTTGGCCCCTAGAGGCATTCAAAGTTTTTTGGGGCGAAGGGGGACCCCCTTAGATTTTCATAAAAACTGGTCCATGGGTACAGTTTTGGACGCTGATTCCAATGGTGAAGTCTGTTTTTCGCCACATATTATACTTTGGCCCCTAGAGGCATTCAGATTCACTTTCAGAATCACATTCGGACCCCCTTAGATTTTCATAAAAACTGGTCCATGGGTACAGTTTTGGACGCTGATTCCAATGGTGAAGTCTGTTTTTCGCCACATATTATACTTTGGCCCCTAGAGGCATTCAAAGTTTTTTTGGGGCGAAGGGGGACCCCCTTAGATTTTCATGAAAACTGGTCCATGTGTACAGTTTTGGACGCTGATTCCAACGGTGAAGTCTGTTTTTCGCCACATATTATACTTTGGCCCCTAGAGGCATTCAAAGTTTTTTGGGGCGAAGGGGGACCCCCTTAGATTTTCATCAAAACTGGTCCATGGGTACAGTTTTGGACGCTGATTCCAATGGTGAAGTCTGTTTTTCGCCACATATTATACTTTGGCCCCTAGAGGCATTCAATGTTTTTTTTGGGGCGAAGGGGGACCCTCTTAGATTTTCATAAAAACTGGTCCATGTGTACAGTTTTGGACGCTGATTCCAACGGTGAAGTCTGTTTTTCGCCACATATTATACTTTGGCCCCTAGAGGCATTCAAAGTTTTTTGGGGCGAAGGGGGACCCCCTTAGATTTTCATAAAAACTGGTCCATGGGTACAGTTTTGGACGCTGATTCCAATGGTGAAGTCTGTTTTTCGCCACATATTATACTTTGGCCCCTAGAGGCATTCAGATTCACTTTCAGAATCACATTCGGACCCCCTTAGATTTTCATAAAAACTGGTCCATGGGTACAGTTTTGGACGCTGATTCCAATGGTGAAGTCTGTTTTTCGCCACATATTATACTTTGGCCCCTAGAGGCATTCAAAGTTTTTTTGGGGCGAAGGGGGACCCCCTTAGATTTTGATGAAAACTGGTCCATGGGTACAGTTTTGGACGCTGATTCCAACGGTGAAGTCTGTTTTTCGCCACATATTATACTTTGGCCCCTAGAGGCATTCAAAGTTTTTTGGGGCGAAGGGGGACCCCCTTAGATTTTCATAAAAACTGGTCCATGGGTACAGTTTTGGACGCTGATTCCAATGGTGAAGTCTGTTTTTTCGCCACATATTATACTTTGGCCCCTAGAGGCATTCAATGTTTTTTTGGGGCGAAGGAGGACCCCCTTAGATTTTCATGAAAACTGGTCCATGTGTACAGTTTTGGACGCTGATTCCAACGGTGAAGTCTGTTTTTCGCCACATATTATACTTTGGCCCCTAGAGGCATTCAAAGTTTTTTGGGGCAAAGGGGGATCCCCTTAGATTTTCATAAAAACTGGTCCATGGGTACAGTTTTGGACGCTGATTCCAACGGTGAAGTCTGTTTTTCGCCACATATTATACTTTGGCCCCTAGAGGCATTCAAAGTTTTTTGGGGCGAAGGGGGACCCCCTTAGATTTTCATAAAAACTGGTCCATGGGTACAGTTTTGGACGCTGATTCCAATGGTGAAGTCTGTTTTTCGCCACATATTATACTTTGGCCCCTAGAGGCATTCAGATTCACTTTCAGAATCACATTCGGACCCCCTTAGATTTTCATAAAAACTGGTCCATGGGTACAGTTTTGGACGCTGATTCCAATGGTGAAGTCTGTTTTTCGCCACATATTATACTTTGGCCCCTAGAGGCATTCAGATTCACTTTCAGAATCAATTCTGAAAGTGAATCTGAATGCCTCTAGGGGCCAAAGTATAATATGTGGCGAAAAACAGACTTCACCATTGGAATCAGCGTCCAAAACTGTACCCATGGACCAGTTTTTATGAAAATCTAAGGGGGTCCCCCTTCGCCCCAAAAAACTTTGAATGCCTCTAGGGGCCAAAGTATAATATGTGGCGAAAAACAGACTTCACCGTTGGAATCAGCGTCCAAAACTGTACACATGGATCAGTTTTTATGAAAATCTAAGGGGGTCCCCCTTCGCCCCAAAAAAACATTGAATGCCTCTAGGGGCCAAAGTATAATATGTGGCGAAAAACAGACTTCACCATTGGAATCAGCGTCCAAAACTGTACCCATGGACCAGTTTTTATGAAAATCTAAGGGGGTCCCCCTTCGCCCCAAAAAACTTTGAATGCCTCTAGGGGCCAAAGTATAATATGTGGCGAAAAACAGACTTCACCGTTGGAATCAGCGTCCAAAACTGTACACATGGACCAGTTTTTATGAAAATCTAAGGGGGTCCCCCTTCGCCCCAAAAAAACTTTGAATGCCTCTAGGGGCCAAAGTATAATATGTGGCGAAAAACAGACTTCACCATTGGAATCAGCGTCCAAAACTGTACCCATGGACCAGTTTTTATGAAAATCTAAGGGGGTCCCCCTTCGCCCCAAAAAACTTTGAATGCCTCTAGGGGCCAAAGTATAATATGTGGCGAAAAACAGACTTCACCGTTGGAATCAGCGTCCAAAACTGTACACATGGACCAGTTTTTATGAAAATCTAAGGGGGTCCCCCTTCGCCCCAAAAAAACTTTGAATGCCTCTAGGGGCCAAAGTATAATATGTGGCGAAAAACAGACTTCACCATTGGAATCAGCGTCCAAAACTGTACCCATGGACCAGTTTTTATGAAAATCTAAGGGGGTCCGAATGTGATTCTGAAAGTGAATCTGAATCTGAGGCTGTCTTGACAGACGTAATTGTTATTTCACCTGGACTGCCCAGCGGAAGACATTTATCCTCAGCCAAGCTGAAATACAGCGCCGTAATGGCCATATTTATCCAAATCGCCGGAATAACAATGGCGCGATCATGATAATTGACGTTTAAAATGGAAAACGGCTCCAGAGACAATCAACTAGCGCATTTATCAGCATTACCCACCCGTTTCCTATTCAGGTGGATTTGATAGCCGGCGCGAATCGCTCAATACTTAGCTGCGCGACCTCGATTCCAATAGCAGCCGGCGGAGAGGAGCCGGCGAAAATCTGGGACCGATGGAAAAGAAAGGCTGAGGTCAGCACTGGCGCCAGATATGGCGCCGTCGCATGACCAGTCGCGTTAGACCGGGGCGGGCTGATCTGCGGCAGGAAACAGCGTCAGCTAGGGGTGGATTCTTAGTCTGACGTCTGTCAGCCACTCTTCCCGACTTTCCGAGGAAAACAGCCTAAGAATTTAGAGGCTCCGAAGTTAATCACCTCTCTGACCACATGACCAGTGGCCAAGTTGGCTAATGACTGGTCCGCTAAGTAGAATAAACAACAGCCAGAGAGCGTCAGCGGCGCTGGAACTCTGCCACCGGCCGTCTCCGTTTTGGGGTCTGATCGCGCAGGAGGCGCCCCGACAGTGATCCTCTGGGATGAGCCGGATCAGAGGTGTAGGAGCCGGAGCGGCGGGATCCGCGGAGCGTCCCCCGGGAGCAGTGCGGCATCAGGTGCTGTGATCGGGCCGATACAAGAGCGGCCGCAAATGGGCCGGGACGGACACACCCAGGGCGCAAACACACACCGGAGCATAGAGGAGCCGCATACCGCAGCGGAATGCAGATGACGTTGAACATGCAGGATGAGACGCAGGTGGGCACAGGAAGGCAAATTGTTAGTTTTCGACAGACTCTGACGACGTGGAGTTTATAGAGGTCCTTTCCAGTCGCTTCTGAGTTTAGAACGATTCAGTCTTGTTAGAGATTTTCGAGACTTTGGAACGTTGATTTATTTTCGAGCTCGCCATACTTGAGTGTTAACGGCACTCCACGACTGCAACTGCTCTAAATCCGTGAAAGAAAGTAGGTAACAAGCTAGGGCTCATAGTTGGTAACCACCTCTAAAATTAGAACAAACTGTTTGGCTCCATAGAACATATTGTTGACATATAAATGTGCCGTTTTCCCGGAGAGGACAGTTTGCGGTTTCGGGTGGCCTGGCCGGTGGCCAGCCTCTGCCGCTGCCGGAATGCGACAGAATGACACCGCATTAGACGGCATTTCAGACATTCCGGCGCTGCCGGCCGGCCGGCGAGCTCCCCAGCGGCTCTGATCAGCGAGCCAATCTGGTAAGTAGAGCTGCGCTCCGCGCTGTGGGTGGCACTGCGGCCCTGTGTTGTCACAGCGGAGGGGCGCCCACTGCTCAGCCAATGTTCACACATGGGGATTCGACCGCCCAATGACTCACTGGGGGTCTGTCGGCTCGGACAAAATTCACCGAGACAGATCCACTCGCCAATGTAGATTTCGTCCGCGTATATTGCATTATCGGGCGCCGATTCAGTCTTCTCTGGGTCTTGCTGAACCCTTTGAACTCCTGGCCGACTTCGCTTGGCGTGGATTGGTCAGATCATAATCCAAAAGCTTCAACAATGATTGTCCCCTCGGCAAAGACCATCGCGAATAGACTAATTAATCCTCCCTGAGTACCCGAGCCCTGCGCAATCATGTCTCGGACTTGCACTTGATAAAGCTAAGCATCAGCAACGGGTTTCGCAAATTGTGGATAAAGGCTCAAGAAATGTCGGGGCCAGTCACCAGCTGCTAAAAGACGCCTCCGTCTAATCATAAGCCGAATCAAACGAGCATCGTTTGGAGATCCCATCTGGATGTCACACGTCTCCGCCGTAAGAGACACGAGAAAATGACAGCGGCGGGCTATCAGATTTCGCAGACTCGCCAGACACATCTGACGGCTCCGAAAGTCAGATATGACAGCGGCGGACGACCAGAACACACAGGACAGATTGTCCGATGATGGTGACGATTTGGAGGTTTTAGGCCGGGCGGACTATGCAGTGGATCCAATTTGACGGTCAAACTATCTGATGAGAGGTCAGATGGTTCGGCGTGAAAGGTCATATTACTCAATTGGTACGGTGGTACGCAATGACCGTTCAGACCATCCGTTATGACAGGTCAGCCTGTCTGCACAGACAGGTCAGACCGTCGAGCCGTTCGCCCCCACCTCTGCTGTCGTTGTCTGAATGACGGGTGGACAGGCGGGCGGGCCGGACGGCACGGGCCGGGCCGCGTGGCTGACGGCCAGCCCTGCGCTGCACAGGTCGGTATGGCCGGCATGTTTGGCGTGGGTCACTGCCGGGTGGCCCGGGTCAGAATGGTGCCGCTGGGAGCATCGATTCACTGGGTAGGTACGCGGCGAGCAGGCTAATCAGCGAGTTGTATGGTTCTTCACTCTTCAGGTCAGGTAAGCGACTGGACAGGCGACAGACAGCCTGATGGACAGGTAAACAGACAAACGAACAGACCACCGACCGGTGTCTGCTGAATCCCTGTCCGACAGACATCTCAGGCAGGGCTGCGGAGTCGGAGTCGGAGTCGGAGTCGGAGTCGGTCGGAGTCGACAGTTGTGACCGGAGTCGGAGTCGGAGTCGGAGTCGATTTTAGAAACCCGAGCCGGAGTCGGAGTCGGAGTCACCGAAAATCTGTCGACTCCGCAGCCCTGCTAGGTCTGCGGAGTCGGAGTCGGGAGTTGGAGTCGGTCGGAGTCGACAATTCTGCCCGGAGTCGGAGTCGGAGTCGGAGCTGGTTTTTTAAAGCCGGAGTCGGAGTCGGAGTCGGAGTCGCCGAAAATCCATCGACTCCGCAGCCCTATTCTCAGGAATACCTGCCAGTTTATGTTGCTTCAACAAGACAGTGGCATTTCATTCTTCGGAAACAATGACCTCGAATAGGAACCGTGTTCTGCTCAGCGCACAAAGAACCAGCAATGCGAACATGACCAGTGCATGACTGATATACCATGGGTAGACCTACCTACAGCATACCGGCCCTGTTCCAAACGCATAAATATCGCCGGGCCATTGTGAGCGCCGTCTATTGGCCGCTTGTTGAGTCGTTTAAGTTGCAACTGGCGCAGTTTTACGGCGCAGTGTTTCCGCCGTTACGGCCGGTAATGTCCTCCATTTCTGGTCGACACCCGGCGAAGGCCGTAGTTTTCACGGGGCTACGTCGCGGCAGTCGGCGGCCGGCGGTTAGCGTGTCTGTGTTTTTTGCCGCTTGGCGGCAGAAGTCGTACCATGCAATGCCAGCGTAGTAAAAGTCGTGATAGATAAACGGACTATGGAAATTCAGGCTTTCGCATAAACATCAGGCATAGATGTAGTCATTGATACCCATAGTAGTGGCGAATACATTTATATATCTGTAAGGCATTTCAGCACGAAAGCTCAAGGCCATGAACATATCGTCGCACCATAGCTAGCACCTACGCCTTGTCGCATCACTGCCGGGTAAATCTTACATCAACGTCTCAGGCTCAGCCGACCTGACATCGCACCATTACTGACTGACGGCTCACCATTAGGCAGGGAAACCTCAGCTTTATAAATATCGGCTCCATTATTAACGAGCGCCTTGACAAGCTACTCCTCGCCATTCAGCGATGCTGGCCGGACCTGCAAACGGTCACGGGTCTTCTCACTCTTCGAGTTGAACTTGTATAGCCACTAGCCAGCATTTTGCCTCGATTCTCCGACGGAAGCAGGGTTACAACTTTCAACTTTGCCAAACAAGTGAACAAGTGGGCGACTGACTTTGCCCAAAATAGACTACAGATGAAGACCATGACCAATGACCATTCCGTGGGCTGCTTTTCACGTTCCAGCACCTGACGGTGTCTCCAAAGACGTGGATCCTACACCGCTGATCCGGTGAACATCTTTGCGCCCGCCCGCGCCAGGGGCGTTGGCGTGACTTTGACGCTGCCGTGGCTCCTAATGAGGGGCGGGCTCGACCGGCACCGTCGCCGCAGCCGACGACACACGTCGTTAGCGGCGACACCCGGCCCGTCGTCACGGTCGCTCTGTCATCGTGTCGTGCTGGCGCGCCGCTGACGGACGCCGCCACTTCTGACACTCTGTACAGCTGAGCCCCGCCAGGCGAGGTCAGATGACAGGCGGGATTTTATAGCGGCATCGATCATTTGTTCGAGTTTGCGGTGGCGGAATCTATCATTTTAGGTGAGGGTGTATGGCAGGTGCTAAAGTAGGCCAGCTCTGCTTTAAGCTCGGGCCAGCTGAGCCCAAAAGTTTGCTGTGTTCGTGACATGGTGCCGGACGGGGGCGGTCGGAGGGCGGGAGGGGGCGGGCGGAGGGCGGTGGCGGTGGCCACCATCGGCGTCCCCTGCACGTGGGGGTGGTGCCTCTGGACGACTGGACTACCAGGAGTACAGAGCGAAGTACGCCGACACCCACCTACAGCCCGGACATCGCCTGGAGGAAGAAGGCAACCTACGACCGGACACCGGACCAGGGGGGGCCGCGGGTTTTCGGTCGCGGGGCGCGGGCTGGCCCACCTCGCCTCGCTGATTCTCCGGGCCGGCGATATAGAAGAAAACCCCGGGCCCCGCTACCCCTGCGGAGTGTGCGGCAAAGGAGTCGGCCACACGTCGGTGAGCTGCCGCGCGTGTGAACGATGGCATCACCACCGCTGCGCCGGCCTGACACGAGCCGACATCAGCCGCCTCGCTAGGGAGCGGAGTCCCTGGACCTGCCCTGGATGCGCGGCGATGCCCCCCGCGCCCCCGAGACCGCGGACCCCGGCCACACCTACTCAGTCACCACCGTCGCCACCACCGACGACGAATGCCCAGCAACCGCCACGGACACCGGTGAGGAGGGACGACCCACAGCCGCCACCGCCACTGGCGATGAGTGACTCACCACTGCCGCCACCGACACCGGCGAGGAGCGAAGAACGCCAGCCGTCTTCACCACCGATGGGGAGCGACGAGTCTCGCATAGCCACACACCCGCGGACGCAGGCGTCCGAAAACCGCGGCGAGCAGAGCGAACTGAAGATACTGCAGCTGAACTGCAATGGCCTCGCCGCCCGCCTCACTGAGCTCAACAAACGCCTGGCAGATAGCAAGCCTCAAGTTGTCCTACTACAAGAGACCAAGTTAATGCAACAGGACGACGACCCTCGCTTCCCGGGATACAATGTGGCGGCCAGAAGAGACACCCCGAACTTCCAAGCACCGCCGCCACTTCCGTCACCAACGCCGCCGTCGCCGCCGCCGTCGCCACCGCCGCCACCGCCGCCACCGGCCGGCTGGACTTGTAAGCGCCGGGATCGACGCGCGCCCCACACGTGGTGCGCCGGCTGCAGAGCTAAGCGTGGATGCACCCAGAGGGCCCAGCCCCCCGCGCCAGGCCCAGTAGCGGCGCCACCCAGCAGGAGTGCGCCACGTCGAACCGGAGGGGGGCAAAGGGGCAAGGGCGGGGTAATCACCCTCGTCCGTGAGGACCTGCCCTACACCCGCGACCCGGCGGCCTACACACCACGGGAAGAGGACCAGCTCAGCTACGTGGCGGCGACCAAAATTCACCCTCATGGCGTGCCTGCGATTACGGTCTGGAACGTCTATGTCCCGCCGGCGAGGTGGGCTCCTGGACAGGGCACCCAGGCGCAGTCCTTCCAGCCAGACGGCCTGCCCCTGGTGCCTTACACAATCGTGGGCGGGGACCTGAACGCGCACGCCGTAACATGGGACCCTCACCAGCCGGAGGACCCGCTCGGGAGAATCGTCGAGGAGTGGAGCTGCGACACGTCGCTCACGATCCTGAACGACGGCTCTGCGACAAGGATGAACCCTGCCACAGGAGGATCCTCCGCCCCAGACGTGACGCTGGTGTCTGGTGAACTGGCGAGCGACGCATCATGGACGACGAGCGTAGGAATCGGGTCCGACCACCTCCCGATCACCATCACCATCCCCACCGCACCACCGAAACCTGTCAGAAGAGGCAGAGGCCGACCAGCCTACAGGAAGGCAAACTGGGAGGAGTTCCGACGCGCCTACGACCAGCTGGCACTAAGGTGGGCTACCCAGGCAGAACCTCTCACCGTCACGCAGCTGGACCGACGCTTCTCCTCGACCATCCTCAGGGCAGCGAAACAGGCGATCCCGTACGGGAACGGCGGGAAGACTAGAGCTCCCTTCTGGAACTCAGCCTGTGACGCAGCAGTCCAGGCCAGGGACGCGGCCAGGAGGAGAGCCACCGCCCAGGACCGCACTGCAGAGGACATCCGCGCCTACGGAGAAGCGAGGAGAGAAGCCGAACGGGTGATCAGGGACGAGAAGACTGCTTTCCTGAGGGACAAGATCGCCGAACTGGGACCAAACCAGGATATGTGGGGCCTAATACGCGCCCTGGACGGCCGGAAGCCACCGGCCAAGCCCGCCGAACCCCTGCAACGCCCGACCCTGCCTGGTCATCCCGCCCCTGCCCGGCCAGCGACCACAGACAAGGAGAAGGCCAACGCGCTCTGCCAGGCCTATGCCGCGGTGTCGCGCATCCCGTCGGACAAGACGGCTGACCGACCTATCAAGCTGGAGGCGCGCGCCGCGGTGAGGGGATGCAGCTGCGGCGGATCACGAGCCGGCATGTGCAGCCCCTTCTCCATGGCTGAACTGGAAACAGCGCTGACCAAGATTAAAGCTGGCAAGAGCCCAGGGCCAGACAAGGTGGCCAACGACCTGCTGAAGCAGCTGAGCCCTCTCGGCAAGCGCCACTTCCTGGACCTCCTGAACAGGACGTGGTCCGCTGCCGACGTGCCTGCCTCCTGGAAGGTAGCGGAGATAGTGGCGATCCCGAAGAAGGGAAAGCCGCCGTCGGAACTGTCCTCCTATCGCCCCATCAGCCTACTGAGCAGCACCAGTAAGCTGGCGGAGCGGCTGGTGCAGGGGAGGCTGCAGCACTGGCTCGAAACCAGCGGGAAACTAAACCGAAACCAGGCGGGCTTCAGACGCGGCCACTCCACGATGGACCAGATCGGACGGATTACCCAGCAGACCTTCGACGCCTTCGAGCAGAAGCCACCACACAGGGCCGTGCTTGTCCTCCTGGACTTCGCTCGCGCCTATGACCGGGTCTGGAGGGCAGCCCTCTTCTGCAAGATGGCGCGACTGGGCATCCCCGGCTGTGTGATCCGCTGGATCAAGGCCCTGCTCTCCGACCGCCGTGCTAGAGTCCGATGGGGAGCTGCCCAGTCGGACTCGCGTGTCTTCAAGGAGGGCCTCCCGCAAGGTAGTGTCTTGGCACCCCTCCTATGGCTCATCTACGTCAATGACATCGACGAGGGCCTACCGGAGGGCGTGTCGCGATCCCTGTTCGCGGACGACGTGGCGCTACTGGCCGACGCCCGCACGCCGGAAGAGTGCGACGCCCACCTCCAGCCGTGTCTGGACAGCATCGGCGCTTGGCTGACGCGGTGGAAGGTGACGCCCAGTGTCTCTAAGTGCACGAGCACCCTCTTCTCGCTCGACCCCAAACAACAGAGAGGAAGAGTCCGGCCAAATCTGAAGCTCCACGGACAGGAGATCACCGCCACCGAACACCCGACCTTCCTCGGCATCAAGTTCGATCCGCAGCTGACCTTTGCTGAACACGTCTCCGATCTGAAGGCGAAGATGGCCCGACGACGACGATGTCTGCAGGCGATGGCAGGAAAGACATGGGGCAGCCACCGTCGCACTCTCCGGACCGCCTACATCGGCTACGTGCGAGCGCTGTTTGACTACGGCGCCGCCGTAGTTGGCACACATGCAGCGCCGTCCGTCAGGGAGCGACTGGAGGCCGAACAGAACAAGTGTGCTCGCCTCATCACCGGCTGCATCCGTCTGACTCGCACGGACGCCCTGCTCGCCGAAGCCGACCTCCCGCCACTGTCGTTGCGCGCGAAGCAGCTGGCCGGACAGGAGTGCCAGCGCCTCGCCAGACTCCCCGCACTCGATCCTGCCAGGACCCTCCTGGAGAAGGAGGTGCGGCCCCGGCTGGAGTACCGAGCCCACCTGGCCTGGCGGAGAGACTGCACGCAGGCAGAGGCGGCGCGGAGGCCGCCACCGAAGCCGCCCGACGAGGACGCGGTGCTCACCAAGAAGCCGTGTCTCAGGCGGGTGGGCCGGTGGATCGCCGACGAAGCCGGGCTAAAGCAGCTGCCGACTGAACCACTGGCGTTGTACCAGTGCCGGCCGCCCTGGACAGTGGAGAGGACCCCCGCCCACTTTGTGGTGGACCTGCCCGCGCCCACGCGTCGCACAGACCCCCCCGACAAGCGCAGAGAGGCGGCGCTCCGGGCCATAGAGCTCCTGCCGCCCGCAGACGTCACCATCTGGTCGGACGGGTCGGCGAGAGAGGGGACGACATGTGGCGGCGCGGGCGCGCTGATCCAGCTCCACTGCCTTGGCCGTGAGGAACGTATCAGGGCCCCGGCCGGCGCAGTGTGCAGCAGCCTGCGTGCCGAGCTTACCGCCATCAGGGAAGCACTGGCTGGCTGTGATAACCTCTCTACCTGAAGAAGACCGGGAGTCCGTCCGCGCAGTCCGCCTTCTAACCGACTCCAAGTCCGGCCTGCAGCAGCTCCAGAGGGGACCGGCCGGCCAGGTGACCGCCCTGGCCGCCGACATCTGGGAGTGCCTACACACCCTCAGCGAGCGTGGCACCACCGTCACCTTCCAGTGGGTGCCGGGGCATGCTGGCCTGGACGGAAACGAACACGCCGACCAGCTGGCCGGCGAAGCGGCCGCTGCGGAGCAGCCGGACGTCCAGATCGACTTCGCCAGCGCCAGAAGCGCGATCGGGCGCCGGGTGGGGACGATGGTCGACGCGAGAACAAGAGCGTCCCACCCCCACCCGGCGCCCACACCGGGCCACAACGACCTGTCCCGCTGGGAGGCATGTACCCTCTCCCAGCTGCGGACGGGCGCATCGCCGCTCACGCGGGACGTCGCCCACCGCCTAGGCCTGGCGGTGGACGCGGCTTGCCCTGCGTGCGGCGAGCCGGACAGCGCGGCCCACCTGCTGACCGACTGTCCGGCCTACGAGGCTGCGCGGCGCCGCCGCTGGGGACTCAACCCGAGCCTGGGGGACGTCCTCGGCGGACCGGCGCCGTTGGTGATTGAATTCATCCGGGCTGTCGGGCGGACCGACCCTCCGGTCGACCCGCCTGCGCCGTCGTCCCCCTAGGGGGGCGACGGGTGAGGTGCAAAAGAAGAAGAAGAAGGGCGGTGGCGGTGACAGCTGGCGGGCAGGGTGCAGGCGAGTGACTGGTCCGTCAAACGTCAACACCAGCGGTCGGCCGGCCGGCCACCAGCGGCCGACAGCGCGCCGGCACGCCTGCTCGCGCTCGGTGCAAATGGTGCACGCCGGCCGCCGTGTCGGTTGGACGCCTTCCGCGGCGGAAAAACAGTCACGCCAGGGGCGCTCGGCGCCAAGCCTGCGCGCGGAGCAGGCGGCCGGCCGTGCGGGGCGCTGTTTACGTATGTGTCGCGCGCCCGGCGCTACCGAGGGAGCAGCGTGGCCACACATCAACAGGCGGGCGCGGTAACAGGACACCGGCGCTGCACCGACCTTCCCATGCCCCGCGTCCCCCGGGGGAGACAGAGAGCAGAGGAGAGGAGAGAGGAAGTGGGGCAGAGAGAGGTCGAGGTAGAACGAGGCGACAAGACAGTTGAAGATGGAGCGAAGTGGGGAGTGAAGCAGCTGTCACGCAACCGCAGGCGTCAACATGTGTAGAGTGCTGGCAGTATCAGATGACGTACGTCACACATCACACATCAGCTGTCGCGCGTCAGCTGTCACACGCGTGATGTGCGGAGCGCGGAGCGTCACTGCGCGGCTGGGCTGGACTTCGACCGGGCCGACATTAGGCAAACAAGCAGCCATCATCGGCCGGAGACAGACGCCCCGCTTCCCCCGCGGCGTTCTAGAGGGCGAACCAGAGGGGCACGGCCGCCAGACCTGCGGCGGGGCAGGCGCCCCACTGAAGAGGGACAGACGCCCCGATCTGCGAAGGGGGGGGGGGGGAGGCCAAACAACGGCGGACGGGCACGGCTTGCTGCGATAAATCATCGACAGCGGGAGATATGGTGGGGAGAGACCAACGATTACCACAATCGCAGCGCTCGCGGCACATCCACTTCGCAGCTTCGGGCTTTGTCGACGATTTTCGCTCGCTGGTTCGAGATCATCGATCTGCTCTCTCTTCCACACTTATCTCACTGAGTGAACTGAAAACCCATCAGTTTATCCTTCAAATACATGGACTCAGCCTATCAGCACCACTAACCGTTTTTATGGCTTTGAAGTTACAGATAACTCCCCGAACGACTGTGTACTCTATAACCCGGCCTGCCATTCACCCTCGCCCGGCACACGGGGTCCCACGGCGCGAGATTGCGCCACCGCCGTCCCATGATCCTCTGCGCGGGGGGCGCACACTCGAGCGGGCCGGCCGGTGACACGGGACAGGTTTACGGTGTCGGGCGCGCCTGGCACTATTTACAGTGACACGGCCGAGACGGACCGACCCGGCCCGGCGGCGGGCGCCAGACGGATCAGCGCCGGTGACGGACGCTCACCCCCGCCGGACAGACAGCCGGGACGGGTCACTGAGCTGACCCTGGGCGCGAGAGGGTGTCTGTCTGTCTGCGACAGGTGCCACACATCGCCAGGTCGGCCGTGGTCCTGCGATATTGTCAAAACGACCCACGCGTGGCCTCGATCGTCGCCTACATTCGGGATTCAGGTGCCCCGGGACCCCAGTACAGACTGGGACAGAGCAGCGCCCGGCCGGCCGGCCTTGTGACGCCGGTGTCGCAGCTGCCGGCGACAGCCGCGGCCTGTCACTGACAGCCGCATATCGCACCGCAGAATACGGACTAACATCAGCTCCACAGGCCGCGACAGTGGCACACGGCTCAGACGGCGCCCGGGCCGGTGACGGGGCCCCGAGCCGACCGGTCCGCCCTGGCCGCGCTCGAAGCTTGCAGCCGACCGCCAATGTCGTAAATTGCCACCAATCAGAGCAGGGTGAAGGCGCGGCGGGCCGGTGGTGCCGAGTGGCCGTGGGCCCATTCAGCGCCCAATGGGTACAGCTGTGGCTGGCGTGGGACGGCCGCGGACGGCCGCGGACTCCGTCAGGTCGGGGAGCTGAGCCTCCAAGCCGCCGCGCCGCGCCGGTGTCACGGGAATAGGCGACAAACACGTCGGGCCCGTCCGGCCAACGCAGTTACGCAAAACAGGCAGCGGCGGCGGCGGAGGACGGAGCCAAATCGGATTACGGTCATCTCACCGGGCCGCGCGGCCGCGCGGAATGCGAATATGCGTGTACCTAATGGCGAAAATACAATGAACTGGCAAACACGGACATACAAAGGGAATTAGGGGGCACCATCTATGGACACGCACACCTAAGGGAGATTTTATCACTAACAATGAACTCTAAGGTAGCAGCGGCAGCTGTATATGAACACCAGAGACAAAGGACACTGCGCACATTCACTGATAAACAGACAGACGTGTATTCATTGCAGACCGGCGCTGGCACACCGGGCCGTACAAACACCTGCTCACGCGATAGGGTCGTGAGTGCGCCGGCTGTATGAATGAACCGTCGGGCGGCCGGCGTCGGTCCAGTATCGACGTGCGCTGCAGCCGTCCGTCCGTGTACATACAGACGATCCGTCATCGGCAGCGGGAGGCCGACCACCTGTACAGACCGCCGCTGCCGTCGCCGCCGCCCACAGCCGCCCGCCGGGACCGAGGAGGCAGTATTGATAATTCGCCGACCCTTCACTGCACGACCGCACCGCAACGGTGACCCATTTCAGGTCCTCCACCGCACGCACCTCTCCCGTCCCCACCCACCCGACGGCGTGCGTGAGCCGGCGCCGCCACGCACGGTTCTTCGCATCGTCAACTCGAACAAACCAACGACGGCGACGACGACTAACGACGACGGTAGCGATGGCGAGGTTATCAGTACATAGCGAGTCACGAAAATGTGGTACAAAAACAACCGGGCGTGTGGAGTTGCCGAAATGTCTGTCCGTGACACCAGTGCTCGGCACTCACCTGATTGATGCAAGCCGCCGCGTGCTGTCTGAAGATGATTGACCGGCTTGTGAGACTTATGCGATAAACGGCTGCTGACGGCGTGGATACAGTCCGAGCGACACAGCTCCCCCTCACAGTCCTCGACCTGTACAAAGTCTTCCTCCCCTCGGACACCTGGCAGAGCGCAGGAGCGGCTGACGGGCGCACCCCACCCGACTGACGACGAACTCGCACTGCCCGCCGGGCGGCCGCCGTGCGACGACCGGCCCCGAGCCGCCGGTCTCGAGCTGCCAACTCCGGCCGCCGAGCGGCGCTAGTGTCGCGCCGGACTGCTCCGAGCAGCCGCGGCGGGGGTCCTCCGGGGCCGGCAGGCCGTCCGACTGGCCCAGGGAACGTGAGGTGCTGGATGTCACCTCCCCGTAACTAGTGGGTTCTCATTAAAGAGGGACATTAAATCAGCCTCCTATTCCGACGCTGCGCGCGAGGCCGACCATGCGGAGCTAAACACAGCCATCAACAACATGCGGTAATATTACATCAACTTTCGCAAAAATTGTAGCTTCGGAGGATAACCATTACCCGTGTTAGCCCCGTGCGCTTAGATATATGCATTTGTTCCAGCAAACTAAAATGAAGACGAGTGATGCTGTAAAAGCCGGCGTAGATGGTAGGTGCGCCACAATTTGTTATCTGCAAGTCAGTATTCACATGTGAGAAATTTGAGTCTCAGACCATTTAGGCAGTAATCCATCACCACCAGTATTTCAGGCAAGTGATGTGTGATTTATCATTGAGAACCATTCAAAATCCTTTGCATATGAGTGCCGACAAACAGCATATCGATTAATTAAGCTCAAAGGCTCTCCTCAGTCCAAAATATTTTAGACGGTTACGAATGAATAAATATAACCTATTCGATCGTTTTTTACTCACTCGTGTCACTAGATATCGCCAATATAAGACTATAGCATAAAAACAAAAGCTTCTTTTCTTATTCATCTTTTCAGTAAAGCATGTCCTTCTAAAATTAGGTACATTTCGCGTTTGCGAACCCCATCGCGGCAGGGCTGCGTAGTCGAAGTCGGAGTCTACACTTACAGTACTGCCCAGAGTCGAAGAAGCCGATTTTTTAAAAGCTAGTTCGGAGGTGGAGTCAGTGTCACTGAAAATCTATCGACTCCGCAGCCCTGCTTCGCGGTATTTGTTTCGACAACCGACGTACTGCCGCTGTGGTCAGCCGATGGAAGCGATCCCATTATTTTAGTAAAGCTATCCCGAGCCTGGAATGATGGTCAGGTATCGCTTCAGAAATGGTGAGGCACAACCTCACATATAGGCTAAGTCGTGCACGTTTACGTGAAAAGCTAGGTGAAAGCTCAATGGTTTGATTATGGAGTGATAATTTTGATCACAGATCGTTTAATGTCTTCTTTTGAGTTTTATTGGCACAATTGCATGACACAAGCAAGCCAATATGCAGGCTCCCTTTCATCTCGCATAAAGCCATAATTCTTTTATAGACCGCTGTTCTGGAATCGAGATGAGAAATTGCACTCCATGCTGGGATCGTCACACAAAGTTCCCAGACGAACGAGTGTCGGGAAGTCAAACAGTGACAGCTTTAGGCGTTTCTCGCAACCACACCACAAAACCGCAAGTGCCTCAGACAGTGATAACTCCTTCCCCGACAGAGGCATCTCTATAGCCGAGACGTCATCCCAGAACTGAGCCTCAGCTCTGCCATCACTCCCGACACTCGCGCCTGGAATGAACCCAAATAAAACGTGATCACTGGCCTGAATGGAGCCGCCGTAATCCCATCAATGTCGCTCGTTCGTTGGGCGGCCCAGTCGGTCCTGCGAACACATCGCTGGATCGTGGTAATTTACGGCGCCATGATTCAAACGGTCAGCCGGCGCGGGTCGTGCGCCCGACTCGACAGATCGCTACCCGCTCCTCCCCAAGGGTCTCCCCTGCACCCCCACAACTATACTATCAGCTATTGCCAAACAAATCTGCCGGCGAGGGCCGCCAGCCGGCGACCTTCCGCTGATGGACGATATCGCCACACTTCAGGCGCGATGTAAACGAATGGCCTTCATTAGTGGCGTCGCCAGAATCGTCTTCATTAGTGCGCTTAGCTACGACCGTCTCGGTGCAGCCAGTGGCGCGCGGTGGCGCGGTGGCGGCTTTGGTGGCGCCTTGGCGACGATAGTTGCGCGATGGTTGCGATGTTGTCGCGGTGGAGGCGTTGGCGCTGCAACGTCTGGCGATATAAAGTGCCGACTTTTTCCTTCACGACAGGCCATCTTGAGTATGAGAAATAGATTGGTGACACCCCACGGACTTGGCTGGCATGGAAAAGCCGGCTGAGGCGCAGAAGTGTCGTTTATAATTTAGTGCACCGTCTGGAACTTGAATCAGAAACGCTCACCCCGTGATGAAGAGATTACCAGTTTTATTAAAACCCAGCCGGTGACATTCAGCTAGTGACTGTCCGTGCAAGGCACATCATATCACTCCGCGGCTCAACCAGGCGTGTGAAAAGTTCTCATTTCTTAGGTGACAAATGTATGTCACTGGAGACGTACCAAATTCCCAGATAAAGACACCTGAGCTTGTAATACCCGCCGCCAGCTCGTCCGATAAGACTAGTGCGTCACTGGCTCAGCTCACCGTAAGCTCGTGTTCCGCGGCCATCACGGCCCCGCGACGCGCCGTTCGTTTGCCGCACGGAATTTCCGCATGTGCCATTTTGGTGCCGAAATAACGTTGGCGCGAAGATTTGTGGTCTCTTTATTTTCCAGCAGGTAACAATTTCGCCCTCTCATCACCATTTGGCGACGGATATCGGCCGGCGCCGCCTCTGTTCGGCCGTTACGCTCTTCATGACGTGTAACGCAGATGAAACTCACGTCCGCGCGCCGTCTCGGAGCGGACAAAGCGGGTCTCTGGGCGCTGAACAGCGGACGGCGGCGGAGAGGCGGCGGGGAGGCGGCGAGGCGGCGGCGAGCGTCCGTCCGGGAGCCTGTTGCCGGTCTTTAGAAGTCGATATAGCGGGCGACGGGTGTCGCTGACGACGGCCGAGTGTCGCTCCGTCGCCGCGCCGGCCATTAACTCGGTACGTGCTCACGGGGCGCCGCTGTTCCGATTTCCCCTCGCTCCCCGTCCCTCAGCGGACGGCGATGAAGGGTGGCTTCCGGAGGCGGCTTGGATTACCTCTGTATCCGCATCTGGGAGGTTTTGGTTCGTTCAGGTCCGACTTATGGCTCTCTGCGGCCACAGGTCGCGTGGCAGAGCGAACTATTTTTTTTTCGGGTCCATGGATGTGATTTCATACTTCTCGTACCTATATTTAGCTTCATGACACAGTTTTAGAGTTCCGACTTGATGTTTTTTTTGCAAGTTATTACATTTACCAGACACTCCGGCTCTGTATTCCCTGTAAACCCATCTCATTGCGACTGCCACTCTTCCAGACCCGTCGCTCTGAAGGAAGCCCTCTCTGCTCCTGCGTCCTTCCCTCGGTTACATGCGTCTGTAAGCTCCCTGGTTTTTATGAACTGGACCTCGCTGCTTCCCAACTCATGCTTCTCTGATCAACTGCAGCGAAATGCTGCGACAGCAGAATGACGGCAGCGTGGGCTGAAAACCGCGCCAGAAAACCGAATCGGAACTCCCGATTTCCGGAGCCCCAGCGAAGTGCCAATATTTTGGGCGGCTCGATCCGGCTAGTCCTCGGCAAGTAACTGCTCTCACTCTAAAGGATGTGAATCGGATTCTCTTATCTCGGTTTAAAACGCACCCGCTGTATCAGCATTATCTCGGTACATTTGTTACCGATCGTCAGGAGGCATCCTTATATCTGCGAAGGTGTGCAGCGAACAGGTAACTGACAGGATGATTTTAAAAATACTGTGTGAATGCTGACTGGCTATGCAGAATAAGGCAGTGGTCCAATTAGTCGGATGAAAATATTCCTTATGCTCATCCCATTCTATTCGTATTCATATAATATGGGATTATCATACTTTGAACGGGCTATTCAAAGCGTGAAACATGATAGAAATATTGAATGGTTGACGATTTTGCTAATTTCTACAAATACCTCCTATAACTGCAGAGATTGAAATTGCATCACAGCAATCATAAGCATGACATCAGAAGGAAATCAGCACATGCAGATATTTGAACTTAACGATAAGCAAGCATCCTATGTGCAATGAATCGTATCTGACCTTATAAATGCCACATAAGCTTGAAACGGCATTTACGAGTGCAAGCTGCACACGCCCAACTGACTTCATTTACTCATGGTAATCAGCTGTTATAGTCCATTTTTTTTTTCAAAAGGCTCATGGCCCGAAGTATTATTTTGGAATTGGCACGTGCGAGACGCTAGAAAATAACGCAAGCTGAGATGAATTTCTCGGCCATTTTTGAAAGATAAGCACAGTGCAACGGAGCAAGTTGTTCAATTTAGCTTTTAAATCGTGTCACGTTGCAGAATGTGAGTAAATTCATAGATTTGAGCCATTCTGTTGATTTTGCATGCAAATTTAACGTCACTCCTGTATTAACCTTGATTCCACAGCCAGCCCATCACTTGAGAAATAGCAAGCGGCAACTATTTAAACATTCAAGACAGAATCTGTCGGGGGCCGGAATTCTGAGCGGCAAGCTCATGGAAAACATGTCATTATTTGCTGAAGCTGGTGACGTTTCGTATTGTTGTCTTACATTGTGTTCTCGCATGCTACCTACAAACTTCAGTCGTCTTTTTATAAGTCTTTCCAGATTTAGTTTGCGCATAGCCGACTTCTTCCCAGTGCAGAAATCGATCGATCAGCATTGTAATAGATCGGCAGATATGCTGGCTCATGTTTCTTTTTGTACTCAACAGGAATAAATCAAAAACAAAATGTCAATCCGTGTGTTACTTTTGTAGGTCTACAAACAGGTCATCCACGTCATCAGTTTAATCATTTGTTTAGTGCCTATGGCTAGACCCCGTGTGGAAGCATTTTCGATTCACAGTTCCTCATTATTAGTCGAATCAATGTCTATACTTTTTTTCCAAACTATCGCAAGTCAGATACCAGCCGACCGAGCCGGCCGGTGATTTCGAAATGTGCCAAGCCGGTGTTCGCAGCCCCCACCAAATCTTCATCTGGCATCGGCATTTTGCTACTGATGACGCCATTCCTAGCAACCGAGCGTCCCTAGCAACCGAAAGTGAAGACGTTGCACCTTCAACAAACGATCGTCAGCTAACTTCGTCAGCAACAAAGAAATGAAATTTATGAATGTTATGTTGTGAAAATAACTTGTGATATTAATTAAATCCTGATAAAATCCATACTTAGTAAAGCTTACGATACATCAAATTCGTAACGTGTGCAAAAATGTCTGACCCCAGGTCACTTATGGTCAGGTCACCAGCCACCAGGCAAAGTGAAGTGACCATGAATCTAAAAACTTTGTGATTCAGTCATTCCTACATTTAACATTCCAGTAGCTTGAAACTCAGGGTAGGTATTGCATGGGGGAATCAGTACCAACAATTTGTTTCTCTCAGAATTTGGATATCGGTGACTAAAGGTCAGGTCAATTTTGTGACCTCTCCATTATACGTAAATCAAAGGGAACAAATTGAAATGCTTTTCTTTTGGCTTAAAGGTAGTGTGCCACCTTTGAAAGATTTCCCATTTATTTTTCCTAGGATAAGAAGCTTCTGTTTTTACCTAATATCGCAAAAAAAATCAAAAATGGGCCTGGAATAGTGCCTTTTTCGCCTAAAAGTTTATCGGTTTTTAGATATGTATAACAACTGTAGTGGGCTCACCTGCAAACAGGCGTCGGGCAACAATCGCGAATGCGGCGCACTTGTGACAATAAGCAAAGGTCATTATAGTGTCACGACCATACGACGTACGGGAATGAGTTATCAGCTGTCTAATCGTAGACAACACAATGTCGAGCCTTAAACTGTAAGCCCGTATTGGTATTGTTTCTTTTATTTGGCTGTCGAACATTATTTATGGTTTGAAATATGATTTTATGTAAAATAATTGATATGAAAAAGCCGTCTTATAAGTTATGACCCCATTTCACCACACGCAAGTGGCAGAAATGACAATGATCAGCTGACGCATTTTTCTTGGCCGAAGTCAGAGCGCGCAGCCCGACGCACCACCACCGCACCACAAAGTATGAGCAGAAGCCGCGCCCAAAGCCAGGGCCCCGGTAACGTGAGGTAGCCGAGTCGGGGCAGCGTGCGCTGACCCAAGCCGGGGCCGCAGCTTTGGGCGCGGTCTACCGCATCCCCGCGGGCAGCCCCGGGCTATCACATGACACCGGGAGGACGCGCGGCTCCGGCTTGGGTCAGTGCACGCTGCCCTGACTCCGGACTACCTCACGTTACCGGGGCCCTGGCTTTGGGCGTGGTCTACCGCACCACCTAACAGGCGTGTTCGAAACCGCAGGAGCTGATGATGAACGGGTTTATCGAAACTTGATTGGATGAGCATATCGGTAATAGCGATTTCAGTGTGTGCATTTATTGTTCATAGTGGTGTGAAATGTGGTTGGGGTACGACCGACAACCCGTCGGGGCGAATTTCGCACTGGGGTACTCAAAATTTGAAGAATTTAAGACGTTTCCATGAGTTTTGAAGGTATGGATAAGTTCTAAAAATCCGGTTCTCCTTATCTGGGCCATTAACTCCATACGGTCCAAGAAAGCTGGCACACTACCTTTAAAAACACCCTCACCCTCAAACATCAAGAAGCACAGGTGAACATGAAAACACTGAACCGAAAAATGCTTCCTATGACCCGTTTATGCCCCTGAGGTCATTTCAGGTCATGATACGTCTCCAACATTTTTTGACAATACATAACTTAAGATAGAAATATGTTAGAGAGCTGAAATGACCATTAACCTTCGCCCCAGTGGGGGGGGCATATGTTACCACCCTGTCGCGTTTTTCGCGTGTAAATAAAAAAGCGCGGCGCGTAGCGCCGCGCCGCTTGGGGTAGCTTTTTGTACATCAATTTTGGACAATGTGTGAAATTTTTGACCCCAGGTCATGTCAGGTCAGGTCACCAGGTCAAGTTAATTGACCAAGCCTAAAAAAAGTTTGCAATCATGTCCAGCCTGCAGTGTTTGTCAGAAAGGTATCAAACTTGGTGGATTGCATGATGTTATGGGCGCCTACAATTTGTATATCTCGGATTTTTCATATCCGTGACCTAAGGTCAGGTCAGTGGCGTGACCTTACCATTATAAGGCAATGGAGAAAAATGAAAAAGCCTCTAGATCCGTGTGTACGCATGGGAACAGTCCAAATATTTCAGAATCACAATGATTTAGTCCACTCGTGATGACCAAGGTGTCATTTTTGCTGATAGCCTCTAGACAGGTCATCTGAGGTCACTTGAGGCTACAAACAGTTTTTTGCCAATAACTCGCGATTGGAAAGAGATAGAACGCTGGGGATGGTCTCATTGTGTTTGTCTTGTTGAGACGCATCGACTGATATGCAACATGACCTTTTCCGGTCAGGTCATGACCTTGACCTGAGGTCAAATTTTCAAGTTGACCTTTCAAGGTCAAATTATAGTTCATTCGACGCGTCTCGGCAAGGGGAACACGATTCTGGCAATAGAAATGCCGTGGCTTTTTGTAGTCAAAAGTTATTGTCGAAAAACACTTTTCGTAAAAACAGCTATTTTTGGAGTTTTTGCCCTCTGGAGGCAAAACCGTTGACCTGAGGTCAATATTGATAATGACCTTTTCAAAAGAAGAGCTCAAAAGCTATCGTTTGCTGTTCCATGCGTTTTTCTAGCTACCATAGTTTTTGAGATAGCGGCATGTTTTCTGAAAAATATAATGACAATTGGCAAATTTTGACCTTTGATGACCTCTGGTGACCCCAATATTGCTCAAAGGTGAAAAATGACCGAAATACTTTCAAACGTACGCATTGAGGGCTATCGACTGCTTTTTACCGCGTCTTTCTATCCCTCTTAGTTTTTGAGTTAGAGGTGGGTGGTAACATATGCCCCCCCCCCCCCACTAGGGCGAAGTTGGCTGAGACCGCCACTGGGGCGCGGGTTAATGTGTTCAACTCAGCAATACAAATCGAATGGCATCCAGCATGACCTTTTCTGTGACCTTGACCCGAGGTCAAATTCTTAACCCACGCGCTTATAGGGGGGGTCGACCGGACCCCCCTCCCCTCCGTTTTTCGCGAATACCTAACTCGCGTAAAAAGTCGCCGATCGCGACAAAACTTTCAGTACCCTCGAGGTAATTAATTTTAAATCTATCCTGAAAATCATGACCCTGGCCAAATTGACCTTTGACCTGTAACCTATTCCTCGAGACCATGTTTGGCCGGAATCGCGATTCTGCGTATGTCAGCTAGTATCCGCGCGATTGCAGTGTTTTTGTGGTTTCAAATATTTAAACATGTGAAATGATATTGGTCCCATGCATTATTGTGGGTGTCAAGGTCGCCTGAAGGTCAGGTCAGGTTATTGACCTTTGATAACCTCGGTTCACTTTTTCGAGTTTTACATGTTTCTAGGCTAGTTTTTGGAGCTGATTTCGAATTTAGCAGTTCTTTCAACAGCTTCGAAGTAGTTTTGGTGCCTTCGTAACATGTTACGAAGCTGTCAGTGGCGGTTGACACCTACACTGAATACCCGGCTGGACCCCTGCTGGGTGACCTTCACCTGACCTGACCTGACCTGGCCTCAATGCACGAAGACATCATCTGTGATCAAAACTAACATGATATTCGTGATCAGCACCGCGAAAAACCTCTTAGAAACCACACTTTACGACGTTCTAACAGGTCCCGATTTTCCCGACTTTTGGGTCATTGACCTGATCTGACATGTCAACCGATGAGCTAGGACCTTAAAATTGGGTATCAATCATCGGCTTGCTCTCGTCACGGGCAACACCCTCTTTTTTATGCGAAGCTCTAGCTCAATCAGTGGCCAAACGGCGAGGGTTTAATTGACCTTTCCGGTCAATTTTATCTGACTTTCACCACGTTGCCTCAAATTCGGAATTTTAGGACATACTTCTGATGCGCCTCGGTGAAACTTTTCCAACGCCACCTGGCACGTGTCGCTACGATGCTTAGCTTTGGAAATATTAATATATCGTTCCGCACGTATGCGTAGCACGAAGTGTAATATCAAAAGTTTTTCACGTGCGAAGCATGTGGACCGTGCACCTCAGCACACCTATTCGCACAACGCCCTCAAGCGTTTGTCCATGTTGTGCCATTGTGCCGAGTTTTAGGTGCTTGGGTCAAAGTTTTCGGACGTCGGAGAATGCCTCATCAAAACATGTTTTTCGTCCCGAGCATGTGCAATATGTATCTCTCGGTGCCGATTATTCCATATGTCAGTGGTTTGGTACCGGGACATGTGACCTACAAATTTGGCACCTGGACCTCCCTTGGATTGGCTTAAAGCGTCGACAAAAGGTTTTTGTTCTCAATGTGTTTGTCGGCAAGTCATACGCGCCACGTGACAGAGAGTTACCCGGGACCTATACCATCACCTGCCTCCAGAAATGGCACGTCAAACGGCACCACCATCACCTCGATCCGATCATCCATTTAAAAATAATTACAAATTTATTTGCTTTACAACGTTTCACAGCACAAATTTTTGGCGCCGCTTTGTCGGCGCCACTATCTTCCATGGGAGGTCCCTTCGAATTGCCAGTCCAGTTTATTTATACGTCTATGAATTTGTAACAAATTATCTGATTTAGTAGTATCGTAAAACATTTATTTTTCTTTTTGTATCATCTGTTCCCAATTGAAAACAAGTCCATGGTGCCTTACTTTACATTTCCAACTATCATTTTCACAAAATCAGATACTTGGCAATGAATTGCCCTC
Organism: Amphibalanus amphitrite; assembly: GCF_019059575.1. NCBI lineage: Eukaryota > Metazoa > Arthropoda > Thecostraca > Balanomorpha > Balanidae > Amphibalanus > Amphibalanus amphitrite. Next base: position 427,710 of record NW_024881635.1, read on the forward strand.
CCTTCAAATTTAGTTTCAACTAGGCCTGTCTAGTGGGATACTAGAAAAAATATTCCAAGCACCAGTGACGTCACAATTTGTCCAACCTTATGTTCTAGTAATCTTGGGTGTTCGTTGATTTCTGTAAAAACCATCACTTTGCACGTGACAATTCTAAAATCGATTTTCGGGCCGTGAGCCTTTTGAAAAAAATGGACTATAATTCTGCTGCATGCTGGAATTCTTTCATGTTTGCTTCATGTAGTTTGCATGAGACTTACGCCAACCTAATAACAGATATGTGGCCGAAAATATTGTGATCATTTTTAATTAAATACTGAGTTAGAGTACTTCGTTTGTCATGTGACATCCGTGGCGGGTCGAAGACGAGATTTGGCGCTCACTTTCAACCTGGTTGTCTGATCTTGCAAGCCCCTTTTATCGACTATCTTGATCACTGCGCTGCTGTGCAAGGTATTTTCTTTCATGGGCCGGGAGAAAAGCATCGCTGGACGACAATTTCGTATTAAATGACTATGTTAATGATGTTCTCTTTTATATCATTTTTGAAGCACGCAAGCAAATCTCATGCTGTTTTGAATTTCAAGAACGTGACGTTTTGAGCTAGACACCTTAGATTATTCGGAACATGTCTCGATCACCCAACAGTACTTCAAAACTGAGGAGTTTGATGCATGAAAACATTCGATAAAATGAATCTGACTTTCTGCCTGCACTGCTATTAGCGTTATGAGCGACGAAACACTTATCTCACCAGAGGATGGACGCGCAACAATGGGTGGAAGCACACCTCGCTGTTGCAAGTGCGTATCTAACCCGTGTAGAACCTGCCGCTGCGTGAAACTGGGAAGACGGTGTGCCACCTGTCGATTCGGAGACAACTGTCCGAATTCAGTACCGAAGCTCACACAATTATGCGACATTGCTACAGAAATCGCTACTTTGAAGCAAAACGGTCGGGTTCTACCGCACATCCCAAAAGGAGCGCGTATCGCGGTAGCAGACGAGCTTGCTCACCTTATCAACGACGCTGTCGAACAGGGCACTGAGGAAGCGTGGCGCAGGCTCACGTGCTTTGGATACTCTACGCTCAGTATCAACAGAGAAGCGCGAACAGCAGAAAAGACCTCTTTGGCCACACAAGTGCGCCTAAACCTATCACAGAACAGTGACACCAACAAGGTCCGTCCTTCCAAACCATCCAAACGCTCACATGCACATCGCCCGGTGGGCGAGATGACAGCGATGTCACGACGCGTGGCCTCAAAACTGACGGACGGCGATACCCGGGGAGCGCTACGAGCTCTGACCTCAGATGACTCCTTCGCATCTCCAACAGAAGAAGTCATCAAAAGGATGCAAGAAAAGCACCCAGAACCGCCCACTGACCTGCGAAACGTTCCGCCACCTGACGACATCCACGTGCCGTTAGTGGCTTCCGAGGCCGACGTTTTGAAGGCGATCAACTCCTTTCCGCCGAGCTCCAGTGCAGGTTTGGATGGGATTCGCCCCGCCCACCTGCGCTCCCTCCTCACTAAACACACCGCCGAGGCTGGAGCTCGCCTACTCACAGCTCTGACAGCGCTCACGAACTTGGCGCTCAGCGGCCGTCTTCCGGAATGCGCAACACCAGCTTTCTTTGGCGCGTCGCTGATTGCTCTTCGAAAGAAGGACGGCGGCCTGCGTCCCATCGCTGTCGGCAGTGTGTATCGCCGAATCGCAGGCAAGGTCGCCGCCACGGCCGTCTCGGCGGCCATCGGAGCTCAGCTGCGACCAGTACAGCTTGGTGTGGCCACGAGGAACGGCTGCGAGGCGGCAGTACACGCCACCAGAGCATACATCGACGAATGCGAAGCGTCCGAAAACAGCAGAGTTATCGTGAAGCTGGACATCTCCAATGCCTTCAACACCGTGCGCAGAGATGCGATGCTGGAAGCTGTGAAAACTCGTGCGCCAGAGATATACCCGTTTGTATGGCAGGGCTACAACAACGCCGCGCCACTTTTCATCGGCGACAGTAAAATCCTTTCTCAGACAGGAGTCCAGCAAGGCGATCCGTTGAGCTCCCTGCTGTTCTCTCTGACAGTGGATTCTGCCACCAGGGCTCCAGACACAGAAATAAACACCTGGTACCTGGATGATGGAACGCTGGCTGGCCCACCATCTGACGTCATCTCCAGTATCAAACAAGTGAAGGCAGAAATGAGCGAAGTGGGGCTCGCCATAAACGCAGGAAAGTGTGAAGTCACCTTCCTGGGAGGCTTCACCGACGATACCAAGCTCAGCGCCCTGCGCATGCTGCAAAGTGTTCTTCCCGACATCCGGGAAGTCCCCGTGGATGAGTTAGAGCTGCTTGGTGCGCCTGTACATGACGCTCAAACAAGACGTGCGCTTCTACAAGGCCAGCTCCTGGTAGAGAAGCTTATCAAGCGCCTTCAGGCTCTGGACGAGGCACATCAGGCGTTCTTCCTACTGAAGAACTACGTGTCCCTTCCTCGCCTGTTGTACCTTCTTCGAAGCTCTCCAGCCTACCGCCACCCCGCCCTGCTCAACAGGATTGACGAAGCAGTTCGCCGTGGCACGGAAGTGATCACAAACGTCCAACTGCGTGACATTTCATGGCGACAAGCGACATTGCCAATCAGCCTCGGTGGGCTAGGCGTAAGGAGAGTAACAGACGTTGCCCTTCCTGCTCACCTCGCATCTCAAGTAGCATCCGCTGACACGATCGCATCCATTAACGGCTCCGCCGCTAATCGCGTCAGTGAGCTAACGAGGTGCTTGATCTCAGAGTGGGAGCGTCGCACAGGCTTGCCTCCACCGGAAGCGCACAGGCGGCGCTACCAAAGAGAATGGGATCGAGCTGAGACAGCAAGAATCAGTGAACGGCTGCTGGAAGACAGCAAAACCGATGTTGACCGAGCCCGACTCCGAGCTGCCGCACAACCACACTCTGGTGCCTGGCTGAACGCCTTCCCAGCCGCCAGCGTGGGCACGCTGCTCGACCCTGACACCCTGCGGACGGCCGTCGCCCTGCGGGTGGGAGCAGATATATGTGCTCCTCACCGCTGCCGCTGTGGAGCCGACATTGACGAGCGAGGCCTGCACTGCCTGTGCTGCCAGATGAGTGCTGGCCGGTTCCCACGCCATGCGGAACTCAACAGCGTCATCAAGCGTGGACTATCAACCGCTGGAATGACGTCTGTTCTCGAGCCGGCCGGCTTAGACCGCGGAGACGGACGTCGCCCTGACGGCATGACGACCTTCCCCTATGCAGAAGGGAAGTGCCTCGTCTGGGACGCTACCTGCGTCGACACGTTCAGCGCTTCGTCAGTCAAGGCATCCGCGGCCCGTGCGAGCTCAGCTGCAACCGTCGCCGAGAGGCGTAAGCGCCATCGCTATGCCGACATAAGTCGACGCTATCTGTTCCGCCCTGTCGCCGTAGAGACATCCGGAGCGCTCGGCCCGGACAGTTACTCCTTCTTGAAGGAGCTCGGCCGCCGTATTGTGAAGACCACAGGAGACCGACGGGACTTTGAACGCCTCATGCAGCGCGTGTCTGTGGCGGTGGTGCGCGGCAACGCCACAGCCGTTCGACTTGCGAGCGTCAATGTAAGGCCGAGTCACAGAGCCAACATTGAGCCAAAATCACTTCCATGGCCACCCACAAACTCAACTGGCACCGAAGCAAAGCTCCCACCGGAGCTACCAACCACCACGTCTCCTACGACCAGACCAACAGAACAGGAGATACTGGATCCATTGAACATGGGACTTCCCAACAATGGTATAAGCATGTGCCAGCACGTGGGCAAGAGCGTCAGTCTGGCTGACATTAAGCGGCAGCTGAAGTCGAACCGGCGGATCGGCGCCTGCAACAAGAAGGGGCCGACCCCGTGCACGGCACCCGCGGATGGGGAGGAGCGGTCGGTGCCGTCGGGCGCGCAGCTGCCGCACGGCGTCTGGCTGTGTATGCAGTGCGGCCACCAGGGTTGCGCGAGGCACGCCACGCAGCACTTTAACACGCCGCGCTCCGACTCGCACACGCTGGCCGTCAATGCCGCCGCCGACTGGGGCGTTTGGTGTTTCACATGTAACGAGAAAGTGTCACTGAAGAGTAATAAGAAACTTCACGAAGCTGTGCAGTTTGTCAAGAAAAAGCAGGGAACTCTACGTCCCGGGGCCACGCCATCCAAGGAGGACACTCCGCCTCCCAAGTCTTCCAAGGGCGCCTCCGCTAAGGAGAAACAGGCTCAAGCGGACTGTGATAACGAGTCACTTCCGAAGGTCAAGGGTCTGATCAACCTGGGCAACTCGTGTTACCTGAACTCGGTGCTGCAGTGTCTGAGCCAGTGCCACTACCTGACGCACTACCTAGACATCAGCAGCCGCCCAGGACGAAAGGTCACAGTCAGCGCTGACGGCGAGACCATGGAGCTGGTGCTGCCGGAGGGCGGGCCCATCACCGCCTCGCTGTGCGACTTTCTCAAGAAGATGCACATCACGGGCACCGGCTCCACCGTCTCCCCCAGTCATCTGCTCAGAAAGATCGCCCTGAAGGTGCCCCAGTTTGTGGGCTGCGACCAGCAGGACGCACACGAGCTGCTGCGAGCGCTCATGGAGCAGGCGCGGCTTGAGGATCTCCGGCGGCACCAGAAGCAGATCCTGCTCGGCCTGGGGCTGCCGGCCAAGGCCGACCCCAAGGAAGTACCCGACGACATGAAGGCGCGTGCCAAGGCGCTGGGCCACCAGGTATCGCATACGACCATCGACTCCATCTTCAGCGGCCAGCTGGTCAGCCTGGTGGTGTGTCAGGCCTGCATGGCCTGCACACACCGCATGGAGCCCTTCCTCGACCTCTCGCTGCCCGCCGCCGAAGATATCATCTTCAGCCTGCTGTCGGAGCTCGACCCGCCGCCGGCCTCGGTCAGTGGGGATTCGACGGAAGACGAGCTGAACGAACCGCCGGCCTCAGTCAGTCCGGACCCGCCGGCTGACGAGCCGCCCGCCTCGGTCAGCCCCGACCCGCCGGCTGACGAGCCGCCTGCCTCGGTCAGCCCCGACCCGCCGGCCGACCTGGCCGCGGAGGAGCTCTCGGAGCGGCTCAGCGCGCTGATTGTGGACAGCGCCGGCGCCGCGGCCGCTGCGGACTCGTGTGGGGACGAGCCGGGCCCGCTGACGGTGAACGGCCGGCCGTCGTCACCGGTGGAGGCGGACGCGGCGCCGGCCGGGCTGGTGCCACTGGTCGGGGAGAGTGCTGACAAAGCCCCGAACGGTGCGCCGGAGACGGCGGGAGCGGACCAGGTGGGGGAGAAGCAGAGCTCTGTGCCGGCGGAGAACTGCGGAGAGGCTGTGGAGGCGCGTGAGAACAGTCTGGGCGCTCCGAACGGTCACTGCGGAAGGGCAGCCGAGGAGGCCCCGCGGGAGGGCCAGTCGCCGTCACCCGGTGAGGTGCCGGGCGGTGTGCCGACGGAGGCAGTGGCGAACGGCCAGAGCTCAACGGCAGGGGTGGCGGACGGCGGCGAACTCCAGTCTGCGCCGAACGGCGGGACCTGCGCGCCAACCGAGTCTGCCCCGGCCGAAGGGACGGGGACCCCCTCACCGGCGGCCGATCCCTCGGACGGCCCGCCGCCGCCGCTGAGCCGCTGTGAGTGGCTCAGTCGAGCGCTGACCACCCTGGCGCCGCGCTACCAGGCGGCCGCTGGCGAGTGCAGCCTGCTCACCTGCCTTAACCAGTACACGGCGCCCGAGCTGCTCACCGGCAACAACAAGCTCGGTTGCGACAACTGCACCGAGCTGCGCAATAAACGGCTCACGGCGGCTGAAAAAGCAGCTGAGAAGAAACTCGGCACAGTATACAGCAACGCCAGCAAGCAGCTGCTCATCTACAGTCCGCCGCCGGTGCTGACCATCCACCTGAAGCGGTTCGAGGTGTGCAGCTTCAGCCTGCGGAAGGTGAACCGGCACGTGCAGTTCGGCGAGCGGCTCGATCTGGCCCCCTTCTGTTCCTCCATCAGCCAGGACCTGCCTCAGATGCGGGCCGGCCAGCGGCGGGTGCTCTACTCGCTGTTTGGTGTCGTTGAGCACAGCGGTCGACTGACCAGCGGCCACTACACAGCCTACGTGCGCGTGCGCCGCCGTCACGACCAGCTCACCGTCAACCCTGCGCGACTCACCACACTCGTCACCGACGCGTTCGCCGTGGCGTGTGAGCGGGCGAGGCAGCGCGCCGAGCAGACCCGACCGGAGACCACGGACGGACCGTCCCCGGTCAGGCCCGCAGAGGAGGGCCGGGAAGACGGGGAGGGCGAGGACCCCGCCGCCGCGCCACAGGAGTCACAGACGGATCAAAAACAGCCCGCCCCGGAGCCCGAGACGGAGCCGGAGCCGCAGCCGGAGGCCGGGCGGTGGTTTTACGTGAGTGACACGCACGTCACAGAGGTGACTCTGGACAAGGTGCTCAAGGCGCAAGCTTACATGCTGTTCTACGAGCGAATTGTGTAAGCGACTGCGGTAGCTTGGGATGGTGCTCTGTGCACGGGGCTGTGACGGCGCGCGAATCGTGTCCCTCAGTCTGACCGAGGTGTGATTTCGGAAAGGTCGTTTTTGAATTTGCTTTAATGTGTGTTGATATGCTAATACTATAATTGCCACCACGATGATGTGTAAAGACACGCTATGTGAGCACGAATGCCTGATCCAGATACAAAATACAACGGCTAACTAGACCCAAACCCCAAACGATACACCGGAAATGGTTTAGTGAATGTGCCTTGTATTAATCATACCATTACCACAACATCGTACATGTCCCAGCGGTTAGCATGTCTTTCGTTTGGCGTCCGTGGTAATTTCGCATCCATCAGACGCATTCAATCACCATAAGCGGGGGAGGCGTACAATTATTTCTCGATCGACCCGGCGCTGTTCAGGCTAATGATGCATGGCACATTGGGCTCGTGTCATTATATTATCCCTTTTATGATGAAGCGCCGACGGTATTTGTCGTATGTCACACCAGTATAACGCCTTTTGGGGCGACTAACGGAGCGAGCGAGAGGGTGGGCCTTGCACGTGCGAAATTGCGAGGGGGTACCTCCAACTGACTTGTGCACGGCACCCTACTAACCGGTCTCTAGCGATGTGCCAAATTTGAGCACAATCGGCCCAGCCGTTCTCGAGATCTGGAATCGGCACCCTGCACGTGCGCACGTGCAAAATGGGTCCCAACTGACTTTTGCACGGCACCCTACTAACCGGTCCCTAACCATGTGCCAAATTTGAGCGCCATCGGTCCAGCCGTTCTCGAGATTTGGAATCGACCCCTGCACGTGCGCACGTGCAGCAGCACCCCAACTCTGGCACATGGATATGCATTGCCTAGTGGGTGCCTACCTACATGCCAACTTTCAGCGCAATCGGCCAAGTAGTTACCGAGATATTGCAACAATTACAAAAGTGACACCTCTTCGTTTTGCACGTGGCACGTGCATAAGGAGTCACCCACATGCATCGGCAATAGTCCAATACTTGGTAGAAGGAATGAAGCTACCCTACAAAAATTACCGCGTGTAAATCGGTCAAGTGGTTGCTGAGATATAAGCCTCGCAAAAGCGTGACCACGGCCGGCCGGCCGCTCATACTCAGAAATTTCCGTTAATCTAAGGAAAGACTACGCTCGCTTCGCTCGCTCCGTAACAAAGACGTGCAGGGAACAATAAGGGTAAACTATTGTATACGTACACATGCACTGCACTCGGTATTATTGTAGCTTAGTGGTACTGCTTTATTTAGAAGCTCGTCTTTATCATAAACACGCCTATATCTACACACAGGTAGGTGCGTTGCTGCCATGCAGTTGTGGTAGTGTGGTGTCCGAAAAGGTTTAACACAATTTAAACTATATTTACTTTACACACTCACATAATAAAAACAATAGAAAACGAATAAAACAGCCGACTAGCACACCACGCCGCCAGCCAGAGCCGAGAGTCCTTCGAGACGGCGCGGTCTCCAGAAATGTAACATTCAGCTAACACAAGGGAAACCGCAACCATTGCACGCACTACACAGTCACGCGTCGTCTGATAGACGTTTTATTTTGACAGGTATAGATAATACAAAATTTAATTAAGATAATACAAATAATACACACCTTATTAAGCGTCCGAAGCCAGGAATTCGTAAACTTAGGTAAGTTTACGGGTAATTGATTTATTAAAAAGTGGGTAGCAACCAGGGGCGTCGCCGACGGGGGGGTCGGGGGGGGGTCGTGACCCCCCACTCTTGAAAACTGGGGGTGTCGACCCCCCCCCCACTTTTTGCGATGCTGAGTATGCTTTTTTAGCTTTTATGTCAGTGAAGCAGGCGTCAGCAACACCAACAAATACATCAGATTCAGAATCGCTTCAAGAGTTCCCTAAAGCCAATTAGCCAATTACCTAAAGTTCAATTAGCTGTGGGCGGGGAACACCAGCACAACAATATTTTCAAGTAGCCACCATTCTAGTACCTTTTTATCCCTCAAAGGATTGGACGCGCCAAAACTGCCCCGAGCGTTCGTCTGATCGTTTAAAAAAATGGTCGCAGTCGATTCGTCGGATCAGTACCTAACTACAACACTACAAACTAGCCTCAGCCCCATGGCTATCGTCACAACTAGCTGTACAGTGCACATGTAGGGGAAAGGGAGTCAGATGAAACCGTCTCGGGCTTTCGCAAAGAAGTCGCGCAAAAGGAGCCGATTGCAACGAAACTTCCGGTGCGCTCGTGTTAATCACCTACTTAAAAATAAATCGATATCCCTGATTCAAATAAAGATGACCTTGGTTCACTTTTTCATAACATGCTTTTAATTTAGGTATAGGATAGTTTTTGGAGCTGATTTTGAACTTAGCGCCCATCTGAACATTTAAGAAGTAGTTGTGTTGCTTATACATATGTATAACATGTTAGGAAGCAATCGGTGGTGGTCATCCACTATTAGGTACTGGTCGATCTGACCTGACCTGACCTGATCTACCCCAAATGCATGGAGTCATCATCTTCGTTCAAAACTATAAGATAACATTCGTAATCAGAACCTCGAAAAACCATCACAACTTACATTCGCAAAGTTCTAGCTGGTCCCGAGTTTCCCTACGTATTGGCGATGACCTGAGTCCTGAGATGACCCAAAACCTTGTAAATGGGTATCATCGGCTTTCTCTCGTCACGGGCGGCATGCTCTTTTTTCCGCAAACCTCTAGATCGATCAGGGGTCGAAAGCATACATCAGCGTTACTTTAGTATACGTTATACGTTAGCGACTGGGAGCCCACCAATAGAAGGGCTACAGTGAAGCAGAAAACATATTCGATAGCTCTTTCAACGCTCTTTCGCTAGCTTCGGGTCAGATTTCATCTCAGGTCTATGTTTTGCCCATAGAAGGCAAACAGCTAACTGGACAGATTCTGCCGAAACATTTGCTTTGCAATAACTTTAGATTCCGTGAGTTTGTATGGTATTTACATATGTTGTCTTGTCACCACTGTGTTTATCTCTTTGAAACGCGTCACATGAGTTAAAATTTGACCATTCAGAATTAACGTTAAAACGACCTCAGGTCAACGTTATGTCCTGATCGAAAAAGGACCTCCTGCTGCATATGAATGGATCCGTGTTGTTGAGCTGAACAGTGAACACCTTCCAGGTGCTGTCATCGCTCTACCGCGTCTTCGTCAAAAGTTGTAGAAAAAAATGCTGGTGGCCATCGATGGACATTTCCACTAATGACCTTTCGAGTCATCACTCGCCATATGTTGCACCCTGTCCCTGGCAATGATGAGCTGATTTGGCATGGCTCCAAAGATATTTTGCGTTTCTGACGAACTTTTTCAAAGCAGGAGGCATTCGTGCTTTTTATAATTTCTCATTATTTTCTAATGATGAGGTCACGTATTTGACCTGCCTCCAGATCATAGATGTAAATCCTCAGAATCATGAATTGCTGACACGTATAACCCCATACATTAGGTATACAGTGTACCAAATTTCGAAGTTATGGGAGAAAAGCTACAAGAATGGCGAGAGGGGAAAGTTTGATAGAGGTATACCGTATAACTGAACTTGACATGGCGACCTGACCTTAACCCGCGACCTGGTGGGGGGGGGGGCTATTTTTTGCCCCCCCTCCAGACTTTTCGATATATCTCCAGAACCGCTGCGCCGATCGTCACCAAACTTTCAGTACCTTCCCGGACATCAATTTTACACATTGTGACCAAAAATTTTTCCAAAAGCTATGATAGGTTGGCCGGAAATGACGTCAGAGTGACGTCATGTTCTGCCGTTTTCGACCCAAAAAAGGGTTTCGCGGGAAGAGCTGTCAGGCCTATAGCTTTGCAAATACAGAAAAATGTTTAGGACATAAAAGCTGTAGAATTGACAGGGCTACAAAACTGCTATCTCGGATTTTTGATTTTTTTTATTTTGACCCCCAAAAATCAAAAAATAGATTTTTGGGATATAATAGTCAAAAAATCCAAAATTTTTTTTGAATTTCGCAAAAACCGGAATATATGTGATAGTCCTTACCGCCTTCCATCCACATACCAAATTTTAGATTGATACCTCTTTTTTTGGCGAAGTTATAGCGAAAAAACTGTTCAAAATTGATGACGTCAAATTTTCAAACTCAATTTTTAGCAATTCTAGACCTCGTAGTGCAAAATAAAGATCACCATTAGACTCCCCGTGACGAGCTGCATCGAATCGATACCCTTTTTATGCAAAAATATCAACTTTGAAATTTGACCTTTTTTGACCTGACCTTGACCTGACCTCCACCAGAAAGTGACCTAAACCGTACCTGATGGTCTTATAACCAACACCATTGGGTTGGAAATGAAAAACTGGCCATAAAACATGCATCGCACAACCTTAGTAAAGTTGGGTTCATGTGGTGACCCTTGGTGACCTTTGGTGACCTGACCTGTGACCTGACCAGGTATGACCAGTGACCTCTAATAGCAACATATGTACTTATCGTCTTCGCTGATTCGTTCTTCGTGATTCGTTATCGTCTTATCGCTGATTTTCGACAAAATGCGTTTTACTCGGTGTTATAGCGCTTTCCCTAGAAGCCCCGTGAACGGTGAAACATTTTATCTTTGACCTGACCTGTGACGTCATCGGTGACCCCAAGGTCAATAAAATTTGGTTTCCCTCGACAAATTTGACAGGGCTATCGAACGTCGTTTGAATTTTGCGGATCCGTCCAGTAGTTTCGGAGATACGAGGGGGGGCAAAAAATAACCCCCCCCACCAGGTCGCGTTATAAACAGACCCCACCAGGGCGCGGGTTAAGTGACCAGTGATAATTTTTACGCAAGTGATGTAGGTAGGTATACCTACCTAATAGGTTATACCAAATTTCGCGGCGCTGCGCGCCGCTTTGTTACACGCGCACACATGCACATACGCACGCACAAAACTGGGTAGTGTGGCAAAAAAAAAAAACAACCCTACCCATCGGGTGAAGACTAGAAACCCGACCCCCCCCCCACTCAAAAATCCGTGGCGACGCCCCTGGTAGCAACTATAGAAATTCGCAGCAAAGTTAAATACGAAAACGCAAGTCACTCCACGTAGAACCGAGTGCTAACAAAGACAAACACTGCCTCACTCTGGCAGGGAATATTTGTCGGCCTTCAGTCAGTTCGCACTCCAGTTCTGCTCGCAGGGTTTCCAGAGGCAGTGTGAAAAGTTCAGAGTGTGACGTCATTATTCTGCTGCTGCCGGCTGCTTTTGACAGGAACCGCCGGCAAATTGCTTGTTAGATACACATCAACACCACTTTATTAAGCTGTAGCTTAGGAGCTATTACAAGCTTTCAGCTGAACTTCCACGTCGGTAAAATATTGTCAATTAGTTTTCAGCATTAAATGTTAAAGGAAATAGTTCACTTTCCTGATACTATTTTTTGCGATGGTTTTTTATCTTTTATGCTCAAAATGTTCAGAAAACAAAATATTTTTTTTCTGATAAAAAAGGATTATTTTCTATATTTTGATATAGGAAGAACTACATTCTATGAAGAATAATGTTGACGCAGAAGCCTATTACACGTTGCGGTTGACCAATCATATTGCGTAGTTCAAACCCATTGGCATTTGGCTGTAGGCAGCATGCTGATTGGCTGACGATGACGTGACTGCATTTCTCAGCAAGGCACGCATTCCTCTACAAGGCACTCTTTACGGGACGAGAAATGGAAGATATTCGGCTAGGGTGATCGTTGGGCGGTAAAAGCTCCTGATTTGTGCTAGTCTCAGCTCAAGCAGTTGGAAAACCCCATGTAAAAAGTGAACTATTTTCTTTAAAGCTCTTCAAGCTTAACCCTCGCATGTGTAGGGGGGGGGGGGTCGGATGGACCCCCCCATGGTTTTTCGCGAATAACTCGCGTAAAAAGCGGCAGATCGCGACAAAACTTTCAGTACCCTCGCATTGATCAATTTTACACCTACCCTGAAAATTTCATGACCCTGACCCAAATGACCTTTGACCTGTGACCTCTTTTCCGAGACCATGTTTGGCCGGAATCGCGATTCCGCGTATGTCGGCTCGCACTAGCCGCGTGTTTGCAAGCTTTTCGTGGTTTCAAACGTTCAAACATGTGATTTGATGTTACTCCCGTGTGTGTCAAGGTCACCTGAAGGTCAGGTCAGGTCATTGACCTTTGGTGACCTCGGGTGACCTCGGGTCACTTTTTCGAGTTTTACATGTTTCTAGGCTAGTTTTTGGAGCTGAATTCGAATTTAGCAACCATTTGAACATTTACGAAGTAGTTTTGGTGACTTCGTAACATGTTACGAAGCTGTCAGAGGCGGTTGACACGTACTACGAATACCCGTCACGACGCCTACTGGTTGACCTGACCTGACCTGACCCGACCTGGTCTAAATGCTTCAAGACATCATCTGTGATCAAAACTAACACGATATTCGTGATCAGCACCCCGAAAACCCCTTAGCAGCCACACTTTACGACTTTCTAACAGGTCCCGATTTTCCCGACTTTGGGTCATTGACCTGACCTGGAAGGTCAACCAATGACCTAGGACCTTAAAATTGGGTATCATCGGCTTCCTCTCGTCACGGGCAATACGCTCGTTTTTTCCGCGAAGCTCTAGCTTGATCAGGGGCCAAACGGCAAGGGGGGTCCAACCGACCCCCCCCCCCTACACATTAGAAGCTGGCAAACGCCGCACACATGCGAGGGTTAACATCTATTGAATATGTATGTGATACGGTCTCAACTCTCAATCACCTCATAGTACTTTCTCTATCATTTGCTTATGAGGTCCCTGACTGTCTCTGTCGCCACTGTTCTTGCGATCTGTGTATGTGCCATGTAAGCACATAGTGCCCCCAGTACCTAATGCACTACCTCTATTCCAGTGCTGGTCCTCTGCACTGTTTCCAGCCCTCAATCTCTACCCCCCCTTAAGCGTGCGGTCTATATCTGCCCCTCTGCGGCCTGTCTCGCTACGTGCAGTCTGTCTACTCCCATATATGTATGTGTGCGACCTGTCTCTGCCCCAGTCGGCCTGTCTCTGGCCCTGTGCGGTCTGTCTCTGTCCCAGTGCGGTCTGTCTCTGTCCCAGCGCGGTCTGTCTCTGTCCCAGTGCGGTCTGTCTCTGTCCATGTGCGGTCTGTCTCGATCCCTGCTCCTGGTCTGTCCCTGTCCCTGCGTGGGATCGGTGCCAGTGACTGCACGACCCCGGCCTGAGCGATGGCCCGGCCCCGGCCCACTGTTCACGCACAGCTCGCCCGAGCGGAAGCCGGATTGTGTGATGAACGGCGTCAGTGCCGTCGCCTTTGTGCCGAACGCGTGCGGCGGGCGATCCCTGATTTGCTCTGCTGTGTGGAATGATGCGGTTCGTTGTACGGTCATTGGTTTCAATCGACAGCCAAGTTCAGCCGAGTGGCTCGTCGATGGGTTCAGCGCATGCGACGCACAAAGGAAGGATCGAAAATCGATTTTATGTTTCAAAAAGATAAATTGGAATTGAATAGCCAATAGGTATGATGTGGCATAAAAGAGAAAGCCATAACCATCCAACATACGAATATATTATCCACGACTCGTATGTCGTGGATAATATATCAATTTTAGTTGCAAGCTAATTAAAATTTAGCTGCAAAGAAGTCCACCATTCAATAAGCCTCTATGGTCGTTATTGCACTATAGGTATATCGTCACCGTTTATCGGCTTCATGCGTCATTCCTGATGTGGGACAACTTCGCTGGCAAAATGAGGTGTGTGTGTTCGAAACCTGGCGCGTTAGTGGGGCGTTACCACAGCAACATGCAGGGGAGGATCACCCCGATTTAATAATTGATGTGCTTCTCATGTCTTCATTAGGCCGAGGGATGGCTGGCATACCGACAAATCCGCCGCAGTGCAGCCGTCCATTAGAATCCGACACCGGCGCGGGTCCCGTGATTTACTCTCGGGCGGGGCGGGGGCGGAGGCAGGGGCGGCACGCTCGGCTGCCGGCGACACCCCGCACTCCTCCATCATCGGGTGCGGGCTGTGGCGGCGCCGCCGGCGGCGGCAGGAATGCGGGATACAGCGCGGTGCCACACTGATCAATGATCAGAACTGTGCAGAATCGGTGTACGTATGTAGACGCATACGTGCAGTGCAGTTCCAGCGAGTGTATACTGCGTGGCGTATCCGCACGCAGCGATGAGATGGCACTGGATAGCCATCAATGAGAGACGTATCATCAGAGACACCACCCAGCGTCATCAGAGACGCCAGTGAGCGTCATCAGCGGAGTCTTATCGCGTCATCAGAGGGATGCAGGCTCGTTTTCGGCCAGTCTTATGGCTGCTGATGATGGTTTTAGTGTCGACAATCGCCCTGCCAAGCAGTCTAGAGGGGTCATGAACTGCGGCAGTGGACCGACAAGCACCCTCATCTTCCATTCTGAGCACTTAACTAATTGTCATGGGCTGGCGAGTTAGGTTGAGTGGAAGTGTTACTGCGTGACACGTATTTAAAGGTCATCAAACGGCAAAGGCTGGGCAAGCATTAGTGATGAAAATGCCAAGAAATTAAAACAAACGCTCTTACCCATAGCATTTCCGAACCGTGTATAATCGACAACAAGAGTTCCATGATCGTTCTGTTCAGTGTGATATACCTATATTGGCTATTGCATTGCGATACGGCTTATCTCTCGTTACATTTTTGAATTGCTGCGAATTCTTGTAACAATTCAGATGGAGTTGATGTAGATGGCGAATTTAACGATCGACAACGTTCAGTACTCGAGATAATATAGTTGGGTATTGTACCTACTTACAAAATGAGGGCTAGCTACGAGCAATGAACGCAAGTACCTAGTTACAGCAAGAGTAAATGCAGCGCCATGTTTCCACGCTACAGCTTCATCAGCCAAACGACTCCCACGACACTCCTATTTTGGCCACCGTATGACTCGACAGCAAAACCAGCTATAGCGTTTCTGTTTTTCTGGCCGTGTGTCGCTCAGGCGGGCGGCTGTGGCCCGGGGTTTTGTGACGTCAGAAGGGGGTCGCTGACGCTCCATTAGTCGCGTCTGACGGCCGGCATCTCACGTGACGGCGGGGCCGGGCACCCTCCCTATCCAGCCCGCCGTGACAGCGGGTCAGCGCCCCTGCCTGAGCACAGACGGCGACTGGATCCAGCGGAGGGGAGCTGAGAAGGACGGCTGGAGGAGGATGAGGGTCGGTGGACGGAGAACTGAACGGTAGGTGGTAAATGAATGGCGATGGAGGTTGGGAAGTGGATGGTGGACGATGGACGGTGGACGGCGGACGATGGACAGATTCTTCTTGTGCTCATGGGTCTTCAACTGCATGGAAGGTTGCTAAAGGAAAATGAGACCATTGTTAAATGTAAATGCGGGCACTCGGAGACGGACACTACGGAAACAAGGCAGTTGAGCTGTTTTCCACCCCCTGTTTCCCAGCTCAGACGCAATGATCTACCACCCCACGACCTTCGACATCTCCCCGGTCCTCCCACGACCCTTCCCTCCCCGCGGCGTCGGCCGTCCATCACCGCAGTTGGCGCCGGTGTGACCATGTTGTGACGCCGGCGGCCGGGTCAGCGCGACCGGTCGTAGCGCCGACCGTAACGCGGCGCTATTGTGACGTCTGCCGTGACACATGGCTTCCTCGGCGGTGGAGTGTGCCGGCGCGAGCTGCACAGGATGGATGGCGGCCAGCTGGGGAGCTGTGGTGGGTGATGATGGGCTATGAGCTGAACCAGCCGGGACGGAGAAGAGTTATGGGGGTACTACCACAGAGCCCTGGGTAAAGCGGCTGGTACTTACGCGGTGCGAACGGGACCTGGTGCAAACGGAAACGAACAGCCCTGCGACACGGTAGTGGTAAGTGGTAAACAATGATACATGAAAAGCAATTGAGGCGATGAGTGGTCTGAACAGACCGGAACGAAATCGTTTCGTGTGCCCAGGATATCATGCGATGGATCGTTAAGGTCACCGTGAGCCTGTTATAGGTCAAACAGGCAGCCGGGGGCGGGCTGGTGACAGGATCGGTATTACATCAGGCCCCGGCCGACGTCACTCTGATGGATGTGATGTGTTCATGCCGGCTGCTGCCTCTCGTGATATGTCGAATTAGCAGCATGACATATGGACTATTGATGAGAGCTAATCTGAAGATGGAATGATTAATGCATCAATGTAATGAGGTCGACGTATAGTGACATTGGCACGATGACAAACTAAATCGGGAACTCATAAAATAGAGACAGCTGTCAGTGATACATAGAACATTTCTCCAATTACAGCAATTAAACCCAAAAGTATTCGCTTCCATCCATATCACCTAATAATTTTTTTTTCTAGTACAAACCCAAAATAATGCCATGCATTCATAGATTATGCATTATGAATGTCTGGCGACCTTTTTTGTTGAAATGCATATGGGCTAGGTAGGTACTAGGTACTGTAATCGTAGATTAGGATCCCCGAACCGATGGAGGTGTCAGGCAATCTGGAAGTCTGCATACATGCCTTCGTGTGCTTTTGGCAGGTGCTTCCGATTGCAACTTTAACCTCTTTCGAACCTTTGACCTTTGAACGATGATCTATTAACCAAAATGGCGAATCTTCAGGCAGAATGAATTATTTAGATAGATACTAGCCGTTTTCACGACGGGCTATCCGGCAAATGCACCTGATTTGACCAAATCTGCACCTAATTTCTTTTACAGCAAATATCTTCATTTTATGAATTAATTTCAGTGTTTTAACCGATGATACTCTCTGATAATATGACAAAGCATGCATATAAGCAACTAGTGCAACCCTAGCTGATAGCTGCTAAGAGACGATAACCTGATTTGACCAAATCTGCAACTAGTCTGTACCAGATGTGCACCAAATGTGTACCAAATGGCCGTCGTGAAAATGGCTACTGTCTCCCATTAGCTTCTCCACCATTCCTTCTGATCAGCTCCACTGTCAGAATGTGAGACTTGCTCTGAAGTTACCTACCACCACACCAACTATTCTCCGTATTCACGAAGTTCGTCTCTACTTACCATAGTTGTGAGGAACAGGATCAGATGGATCCAATTACCTTAAGCCACGACTCGCGATCCTCAAGGGTCTCTAAGTGCAAATTATTTTCCCAAGTTAGCGTGATTAACAAAAATGAACGGTCTCATACGAGAGATTCTGCATAAATAATTATCTGGGTAAATCTGTTTTGTTAGTAGTTCAGAGAGAAAAATATACGAATGTCATGTTTGTTTCTGCTTATTTATTCACTACAGTATCATAAGATGTTTTACGAAAAAAATATCGGCCCAGGTAGTCCACAGAGAGCTGGAAAAGAGAAGAAATGCGTAAGATTTAGCTCAGTAGTTCGATATGCTTACATGTAGCCGGTCCCGGGCACTTTCAAAGCCAAGGTTTGGATAAGTTAGTTCGGGTCACGTCCGTGCAAACTAGTTGAGGTCTATGGCAGTGTGGCCGGAATATCTCACAAACTTCCTTGAGTGCAGAACTATGTCCGAGTTGTAGAGAAGTCCCGCGGCGCCGAGGCCGGTGTCGCAACCTTGCCTTGTCGCAGCGGTGTGGCTCAAGGCACGGACCTGGCACCAATACAGATGACGGTCAGCGAGGCACCTTGTTTTGGCGGAATAGCCTCGCGGACGGACTCTTTGACGATCAAATAGTCGTCGCCGCTGAAACAGGCAATAAGCGCGCAACAGCCTCTCCGGGATGACAAACAGCGAGAGCGCGACAATTCCTCAGCACGCTCCTCGGTCGCCAAAGAGGTCGGCGCCTCAGAGTGATATCGGGCTATTGTGGCGCCGGCCACGGACAGAGAATGCCACTATCGGGATTAAATTCATCCGGGTGTCGCCTCAGCACGCCGCGATGTCGTCTTGGACGAAAGCGTCGACTCGCGGAGCCGACGGCCCGCTCTATGCCGTGCTCCCTCAGATATTCTGCCGCCATACCGAGGCCTCTCGCACACGCAATGCACTGGTAGCCAGTGTAATGGTGCCGCTATTATATGAAATACCTACATATTTATAAATATGCTGATGCATGTGTCAGTATTCAGTTCCACTCAAAATCCCACAGGAAATCATATTTTTTATTTGCTATGTCTCGCTCTCCCTTATACTCCAAAGATTGTTTGACAACAGCCTTCTCCTTTTATTTTTGATTTTACATTGTAAGTCTCGGAGGAGGAGATCAAATGAAATAAACGAGCAAAATATCGGCGAAACGTAGAATTAACTTGGTTCGGACTGAGTCCAAATTGAGAAATATTTTGGTATTGTCGCAATCATTTTAATGATGGAATTGCACGAAGCCTACAGCCTGCACCAACTCCTCTCATCCCAACCTATACCTACCTCACCGCACATCTCTCACGTCTCTCGCCTCTGTTTTGCCTCCTCTCGGCCTGTCCATCCCTGTGCGTCCTCCCCGCTCAGGTCAGCGGAGGCGGACGGCGCGGGAGGTCCGGCGGCCTGGGACAAAGGCGACCGGAGAGCCACAGCTCGCTCATCAGTATTCGGGCCCGGCCCAGCGGCGACACCTGACAGATGGTGACCTCGAGAGGTGTCGCGCGCCGCCCGGGTCACTGCGCGAGCCGCCACGGTACTCACACCGGGGACGAGACGAGAAGAATGGACAGGTAGGAGGGATGCGAGCCTGTGATTGGGACGGACGAAGGCAGATAGAGAGATGGAGAAATGGAGGAACTGATAAATGAGAGGGATAGAGAAGTGGTGGGATATAGGGACGATGGGAGGGACGCAGTAGATCGATGATCGGAGTGATAACTGATTTGAGGAAAAAACGTGACTTTCCTTTCCTATAACTTGGGTCAATGGACAATGAACATGACTAAAATCTAGGTGGTCAAACATAAATCGCACGATTCAATCTTATCTTGGAAACACACATATCCATCAATTCTGCGACGCAACACAATATTGCCCGGACGGAAACATAAAGCCCGTCGCAAAGTTCAAGCAAGAAGCGCGGTGTCACCTGTCGCTGCACGAGAGCCGGCCCCAAGCGGACGAGCCGCGCCCCCTGGGTGGTTCTGTCGGGCGTTTTTAGCGTTCGCCACGCTGACAGTTGAGTGGCACTGCCGTGAGGCTAACTTGACATTGACTGAAAAACGACCGGCGACGAGGTGTTTTATTGCATTGTTAGGAACTGATCTGCAGAGGCGCGGCGGACTGCAGGTAAGTCACTGATTGTGTAACCGGCCCCGGCGGGTACACACACACAGGTATGTGTGACCGCCGGTGTGGTGGGAACAGGTGGCGGTCTGATAAACCACCTGGCCCACCAAAATGTGACATATATATTCCACAGTTCAGCGCTGAACCACCACGCAGGTGGAATGACACTGTCTGCAGTACAATAACTCTGAACGTCATGAAATATTACAAGCTCCAGCATTTGACGGGGCTCATTAAACACAACTCTTAATTTCATAGCCCAGTTGATGTCTCATAAGCTTAATGACACACAGCGGAGGAAGGCTGACACCCGGCAAGCATCCCATTACTGGGCGGCAAAATTTACCGACAGGCCATATTTGACATGGTGCGGATTTAGTTGGCTCGTTCTGGCGGCGATGCGCGCTATAAGACAGAGCCCTTAATGCGGTGCCGGCGCGTCCGATGGCCGCGACGCCCCGCGGCGTTATTGGGCTCGTCGATCGTGTCAGAAGCCGGCCCGAGCAGGACTCCCTCCGCGGGCGGCCGGGTCAACGGCAGGTCACACGTCTGGGTACAGCTATCTCAGACCGGAGTGATGTGCTAAGGGAAGATGTATCTCCAATCTTCGGCATTTGGTAAGATATAACAGTGGTCAGTTGTGCGTCCGTTTGTCTCATAAAAATATACACAAACCCCTAAAGAAAAGGTTCTCAACACTATGCAACAAAAATGAAAGATTTTCTGTTCCTGGAAAACGACCAAATTTTTCTTATTCATTGGGTCCTATCAAAACCGAAATGGGCATTTGTTTTGATCTGAAAATGCATTTCCGGTTTTTAGAGACGATTTTCGTTTTTTGGCCCCGAAATTCGGTTTTTGGCCCACCGTGTCCGGTGTAATTTAGTAATCGACTCGTGGTAACTTTCATCGCCTTTTTTATGCCACAAGCTTTTGAATGATATCCGGTTTTGCATATTTGCTTGTAAAAATAACGTAATAAATCTATGTTAAAGTAAGAAAATGTTGAAATATTGTAAAAATTTGACATTTTTTCGATTTCATTTCAAAATAGAGAAAAAACTTAAGACCCTATCCAAATTCTGAGCCAGTTCCTCGAAGAGCATCCAAATTCCGTTCGGAAGGTACTTTTTTAGTGCATTTTCTCGGATTCCTGTGGCGTCCAGATTGAGTTAACCTAAACACATATCCTAGGTCATATCACATAGCATTAACCTGATAATGTATGTTAAAGGGACACTCCCACCTTAACATTAGTTTTGAGTTGAGATAGCCAAATTGGTGGCCATGGCCTGCAAATACCGGTTTGGGCACTCACAACATCGACAAATGCTTTAATTCGGAGATATGGAATTTCAAACTTGCAGTTTTCGGATTCTAAGGGGCTAGTGCATTGGTATGCCCCCTTAGAATTTGTGACGTCAGCGGAGATCTAACGATTTTTAAATCTTTTACTAAAACGTTTGGTAGCACGCGGTGGTATATGCTGCTTTGCGCGCAACAAATGCCGCACTTTCATTTCAAATAAAGTCGCTAGAAACAGCGGAGATCCCAAAAAGTAAACAAAAGTACAAGTCTAATATCTTGAAAACCGGTGAATATTTTTCGATGAAATTTGGTAGATATTCGTTTTCGCTCTTTCTGAACCGAGCGACATCACTTTCGTGCCAATTCATTAACTTTTTTGAAGGTGGGAGGGTCCCTTTAACGCCATAGGGTCAACGAGGGGTCAACTGAGGTCATGTTGTTGACCCATTGTGACCTCGGGTCATACGCAGGGACTTACTTTTGAGCAGTCCTGTCGCTCAGAATCTTGATCTGTACCTCCAGTTGTTAGAATGGTTCTTCATGCACTGAACACATATTGTCATGGAAATGGCTGGGGGCCCGTTTTTTCAGTGACTCAATCTGGACGCCACAGTAAACCGATAAAATGCACTAAAATAGTACCTGCCGAACGGAAATTGAATGCTCTTCAAGGAACTGGGCTCAGAATTTGGATAGGGTCTTTAGTTTTTTTCTCTATTTGGAAATGAAATCGAAAAATGTCAAATTTTTACAAAATTTAAACATTTTCTTACTATAACATAGATTTATGACGTTATTTTTACACGCAAATATGCAAAGCCGGATATCATTCGAAAGCTTGTGGCATAGGAAAGGCGATGAAAGATACCACGAGTCGATTACTCAATTACACCGGACACAGTGGGCCAAAAACCGAATTTCGGGGCCAAAAAACGAAAATCGTCTCTGAAAACCGGAAAAACATTTTCAGATCAAAACAAATGCCTATTTCGGTTATAATGACACCCAATGAGTTAAAAAAAATCGGTCGTTACTCAGGAACAAAATGACTGTTGCATAGTGATAATTGAGAACCTTGGACCGACACCGAGTGCAGCCTAAGTAAACGCAACTATCTTTTCGCTGGCTGGTATACTATCCTCCCGTGACACTGCACGCAGCACCGACAATACAACGCGGCAAGTCTCACCTAACATAAAACAATGCCCCAAGTTTTACTTTCTCATCGGCTGAATGAGGTACCTCCGAGAAACTCCCACCGACCTTCTCGGGACAACTCGGGCGTCTAGTCTGTCGTCGAGCAGCGGCCGTCTCGGTCGGCCAAAGTTTCACATCCTGTTGGTCACTGTTTCTCTGGCAACCTTGCCCCGGGGCGATTGCGGCGCAATTCGGACAGACTCGGCGAAAACACGGCGGCGGCTAACTCGGCAGCTAACTCGAACAGAGCGCCTCTGTGCGTCTCGGCGCGTCTCCTCGGCGGTCGTCCCCAGCGGCCAGAGACGTGTTGTTCACAGGACTGTACACAGGTACATACACACGTCCATCTGGGCTGTGCGGGGCTCAGCCCGGCTGCAGGCTGGGCTGGGTGCGGGTTTGGCCAGGTTTGGCTGCAGTGCAATCTGGGCTGGCACTGATGTGCTAGATTGTATTGCTGTGTGTGCATTGTGCAATTATGGGTATTATGCAACATGCATTATTATGTTTGGCTGTGTTTTGTAGTGCACTGGCGGACGTGCTACGCTGCCTGCATGATTTGTTACGACGCACCGATTCGCGCCTTGCTGTGCCATGTTGTCCTGCATATACTATATTACGTTCTGTCTCATTCCGTGTGGCACCATGTCCCGTGCCGACTCCGACCTATACCGTCGGCCCCGGAGCCTGTCGGGAGCGGCGCCCAACGAGGGGGTGGCGTGTGCTGCCGGCCGCTGTTTATAGAGCGCCGCGGAGCCGTGGGAAGTCGCACCCTGCCGACGGCCTCCGTAAATGTTATCGTACCGTACCCACGGGCGTGCCACAAACGGAGGGCTCTCCGCCGGCCGGCCCAGGGCGATTAGGCCGACTCGACATGAATGGACTTCTTGTTTAAGCGTTCCAGAAATAAAGCCCCGGTGAGTAACTATGTGCTGACGACGCGGGATGCCGGCGGCAAACATTGGGGTAAGAGCTTGCTATGGTTTGCTACAAATAGCCTGCCGATGTTGAGATTTGGCGCTGCGGAATAGAGCGTGCCAGTCGATGGAAAAGAAGACAAAGAAGATGCCTTCTCACTGTGGAAACATTCATCACTAAAAAGTTAATTGTTTTCAAAACGGGCTTCGCTGAGGAAAACTAAATATATATATATATATATATATATATATATATATATATATATATATATATATATATATATAATTTAATATAATTAAATTTAATAAAATTTTATATAATTTAATATAACTTGATTATAATATTTAGTTTCCCTCAGCGAAGCCCGTTTTGAAAACAATTAACTTTTTAGAGATTTATTAACCTGAGGAAAAGAACAATGACGCTTCGGCAACAACATTCATCACCTTTGTGGTCCATCGTTGTTATGGCGCTGGCTGCTGTGGGAACGATTAAAAAAGTCCGACCAACCACAACTACTATTAGCACACCTGCTTGCCTTTTATGACAATGCATGCATGCATCTTAGGATAGCTTGAGAGGACCATTTAAACAATAAGGCTTCCAATAACTTAGGTAAAGCTTGAAAACTATTATTTCACCCCTAGCTCCTCACGACTAAGCCTAACGCTAGATCGCGCACTGCAATATGTTCACCGTCACTGTATCCCTGTGTTTCATCCAATACGGCCGAGTGATGACGCCATGTATCCCCCATCAGGGCTTCTGTCCGTCACACCGCAGTAATATCGCCATCCCCATTACGGCGAGACAGTCGCCTCCCTGAGACAGCTCCATTGGAGGATCAGTGTGGCAGGGAGGACCGAGGGAAATGACAGCCGGCTCAGTAGCCTCCTGCAGCAGCCCGTGAGAATGTGTAATGTGCGGCAATGGCGCACGTGGCACGGGAGTGACAGCGAGACTGATGACATATTTTGCGGCGCATTAGGCGTGTTCTGGATCATGCACATGAGGGGTTCCGAGTCTTCTCATCATTTCTTTTAGCATAGTAGGTGTGGGTCAATGTTCAACAGATTTATGAGTTCATCATGATAAGATGGGCCTTGCTTAGCACGTTTACAAGACCGGCAAACTAAATAAGAACGTGCAGCGTCATCACCTCTGTCATACCCCGACTCAGCTGCTGAAAGGCGATCGATAACTGGACAGGGACTTGGGGCTCGGAGTTCTGCTTTGGAAGCCTGATAGATGGAGGCCTGATGGGTCACGTTTTCCCAGCTCCGATAGATCGATCGAGTGGAGATCGAGTGGAGATCAGACCAGCGCAGAGATAGCCGTGCTGTGGAAAACTATCCGACATTCTCCAGAGAAAAATCGCAAAAGGTATTTTGAAAATCTATCTCGAGCATTTAACACGCGCAGTGGAAGGGTTGCGAGTACTACGCCCAGTGGAAGGGGGGGGGATGTCGCCCCCCCTAAGATCTCAGCTCCCACTGGAGCTAGAAAGACGAAATTTGGAGGGTAGGTGAAGGCCGTGGAGAAATCTGCTGTGTGTGAATTTCATGACCCTAGGTCAATATCTTCAAGGTCAAATGAGGTCAAATGTGGTCAAATCTGCCATATTAGCGACTTTTTGCGTTTACACGCCGATAACTCAAAAAGTTACCGGCAGATTTTCTTTTTTCTTTCACTATACGAAAGAATATACATTTGTGAGTATGTATGGTGAATTTCTAGTTAATCCAACAATAAATATGGCAGCTAGAACCCTGCTAAGGGTAAGATGTCGGCGGCTGAAGCGGGATCGGCCGACGCGGGAAACGCGGCAATCACAATTTTGTGTTTACACACTCATAACTCAAGTTGTTACCGGCCGATTTTCAAAATTCTTTGACCATGAGATTGCCTGTACATTTCTTAGTCTTCTCACAAAATTTGACGCGAATCGAATATAATCAGCGGTAAGGAGCGCGATGTAAAGACGGAACCGTCCCGCCCCGGCACAGTCTACAATTCAGGCGGCGCGTAACGGCTAGCGCCGGCCGCCGCGCCGCCGCGGCGGCAGGATGTTTGACTTTACACCGTTATTACAAGAAAAGTTGTGATCCGATTTTCTTATTTTTTTGCACGAGAAGATCCGCAGTTCAATTTTGGACAGGTAGCCAAAATTTCACATTAATATCATGTTTGCGGCGCGAGTTATCGGCGAAAAACAGGAGGGGTGGGCGGAATCCACCCCCCCCCCCTCCACTGCGCGTGTGAACGCATAAACTCAACTTCAATCACTAACATGAATAAATATTGACCATAGCACACTTCTATTGTGCCATTCCTGAGCACTTCAACGAATGTCGAGATATTGCAAATCAATCATTTTCTTTATAAAAATTAAAAAGACATAGCAATAGCATCAATGAGTAAATTACGTATCAGCAAAATGTTCCATATTTTGCAGGTGAGATGAGAAGCCTGATTCTGAATTTGTGTTCATCAGCTTTATCTATTTCACGCCTAAATTCGCTGAAAACCCCGTAGTTTGACTACGACTAAAAATTTGAATTTTCATGTTAGCCTAAAAAGTACCTGTACCTAATGCAATTCATATCTGTCGCGTAGTGAGTGTGCAATGTAATGTACCTATGTATGAGTACCAAGGACTTGGTCCGCTAATGGACTGTCCACTAATAATCGTTCGAGTGTTTAGTATTATCTCAACTTCACCCAATCTGTATTCGTGCTCAAAACAAACAACACTAATGGGCCAGTCGATTACTTCAAACAGGAGATCATGATCGAACTCAGAAGTATTAATAAGCGCTTGGCCAAAACGTTCTCGTCATGATCTCATATTTGCATTGAAAACACGGCTATTTACTTTGGACACGATACGTGTTACCCAAACGGTGCCCGTAGCTGAGACATCGGAACGCGCTGCCTATAAAACAGAACAGCGACATATGAAAACACCGCGGACGAACGAGCGCTCGAAGTTGTGTAATTTACGACGGCCTCTGTCGCCTTGGACGGAAATAAAACCCGCTTTAATAGGACTGCACACCCGTTTGCTCGGAACTTGCAACAAATAAAAACTTTGGGTGAGACACAGAAGTCATACGGGTTGCAGGCGAGAGCGCGTCGGCCTGAGTTATGGTAGCCCTATCGGACAGGCCAGCAGACGGTGACACTTCACCATGCCATCGGGCCGCATTCCGCATCACTCACGGCGGCAGTTTTATATCGCACGGCCTCGACTGTGGGACCGTGGCGAGACAATGGCGCGCCGCTCGCCGATCGGTGATCACAGCGGCGCCATTGACAGCTCCTATCGGATTTGCAGCCGCTCGACGCCCACCGTATACAGGAGTCTGTCCGGTATATCGATGGTGCAGAGGTATATTCATCGCTATCGCACGGTGCCGTTCAAACTAGCACGCAGTAGTATGTTTTTCATCCTGCCTGCTTGTAACATCTTTGCTCGTTTCATCAAATTGTTTACTGTGGGGTCTCACCGTTCTGCTTCAGGCTATGCAAACATTTTGTAATTTCAGCCACGGAAGTTTGCATTTTCCAAGTATCCTGAGGCAGAGTACTTTCCTCAGAACGCAAACTTCGACATTTTCCTAAGTGTGTTGTACGGAGATGAAGGGATGAATAAATAAAACTGTGTTGCAACTGGAAATGAACAATCACGAGAATCCTGACACAAAAAGGACATTACATGCGACACCAATGCACTCAAAATATGGTTGAAGGAAATGACTGCATGGCGATGCTTGCCGTTTTACTTAAATGTAGTTATTTAGTATTTACACTTCAAGGAGCCAAAAACACTTCATAAATAAGGAAAGGAACAAAAATAAAATAAATACGCACACCATTTTACATTATAGAACTTGCTAAACAGAAGAGATCACTTTATGATTTTACCACTTCATTTATCCTCTTGTTTCGTTAGCCTACTTAGTGATCGACCGCTAAAAACGTTAACAATTTCTTTCCACGTCAGTCGGTGTATTAAATGGGTCGTTTAAATGCGGTTCCAGCGTCGGTTCTTCCCTTCTCCAGGTCAGCAGTGTATCGGGAAAGGCAGCAGACACCGCCACCGATCCCGCCCCCCCCCCCCTCCCTCCGAACACGCCATAAGTCATAACATCGTCTCCAGCGCCGCGGCTGGCGCCGTCGCCGTCGACACGATATAATTAAGCGACCTGTGTCGTCGCCCGCCGTATCTCGCGGCGCCGGCAGCGTCTCGACCCCACCCTCAGCACGATTCACTTAGCCGAGACAGCGGCCGCGTCTCCCCTCCGCGTCTCTAAATCCGACTCCCGCGGGCTTCCTCCGCTCCCGTGCGGCTTCTTGTGGCTTCATTTTGCTCTCAATCGGGGCCGGCCGCGCCGCCGGGGAGGGTTTACGGCGCTTTTACGAGGTGTAACGTGGCCCGGCGACACTGCGGACGACGCTCCGGTGACCCACGATCCAAACAAACACTGCTCGGGGGATGATGAGAGCGGTCACACGGGGCAGAACGATGTGGTGATGTGGAGACAGGAGAAGGCAAATTTGGGAAGCTATAGGCTATATAAACCATAGGCAGGTGGGAGAAAGAGAGACGAGAGTCTTTCCATTTTTGTTTATCTCTAGACAGCTCAGACATATAGACAACTGCCATTATTTACCAGACCGTCTGACCTTTCCCTGTGCACTATTTACAGTTCCTAACAATACCTATTGAGGCGTCTTGAGTATATCAGAAAGGAGCAACGGATGCACTAAAAGAATGAAGAAATGAATGCAGCCCCGTCAGCTCAATCAATTCCACCAGGTGCGTTAAACTACATCACACGGCCATGCAATGATATCGTTCACAGAAACTCATGCTGGGAAACCGTAACACCCCGAAACTGGCGTCCGTTTCCACATTAGCGGACAGCGGCGGGCCGGCACCGGCTCTGGCCAACGGGTCATTAGCATGGAAATGGAAATTTTAAGCCCAGAGGAGATACTACCGGATTAAATATTGGCATCGAGCTGACGGAGCGTATACCCCGTCCCTGTTTCACGTCAGCCGATTCCACCAGTCGCGGAAATCGGGCATGGCAGCTATCTCTAAACCGAGGGCTTTCGGATTCCACGCACCACTAATTACATGTATGCATTATGCACTAAAGCGGCCATGTCTCGTTGAGCTTGACAATGATAGGCCCAGCCCTATGGCTGTGTACCGGTAAGCGCTTCAATAGATCTTTTGTATTCTGGGAAAGGCAAATCGCATGCTTGTGATATCAACTTTAGTATAATGCTGGCTGTTACGGAATGATGCGACAATGTTGTGTTACGTCCTCCAGCCCGATAACATAATCCTCACTGGAATAAACAACAAGCAGCTGAAGTAGTACGCTTCCGTCCCGTGAGCTCAGGCTAGATTAACGTATATCCGCCCGGAGCGGCAGGCACGCGAGCAAACAACCCAGAGGTGGGCAACGCAGCTGACAAACAGGACGCAAAACGACCCAGATTCATTAATGTATATGGCACCATTAGAGGTCGCCTAATTTGGCCCGGTGGCGGTTATGAATGCTGCAGTGTCCCCGCGGGTGCTGTGAGTGCGCGGCACCCCTCCCTGCAGAGAAGGGCCCCATTCATCACCCCACTCGTTTGTCGCACCCCAGCCGGACGCCGCCATAGTCATGTGAACCATTATGGGGCGGACAAACCAGCCTCTGTGGGCCCCCGACAGAGCACTGCAGTTTCCACTGCTACTTGTGGCGAATGTAATAGACGGCTATAAATGTTGAATGTGGCTTGAGTCGTTCGTTGTATTGTTTGGCATTGTATTGTATTGCTTAGTAAAAGATTCACCGAAAATCAAATCATCTGTTGAGGTAACTGGCGAATGGTCTTGCAGAGCAAAATCTGCAGTTACTGGGGTGCATATTACACGGAGTTTATCAAGCACGGTTTTATACAACAAGATTCACGATAGCAAATCTGTTTCTAAGGTTCCCGTCCTAAGTTGCTTGCTCATTTATCCCTTTAACGCTGCATGCAGCGGAGCCCCACTGCTTGTGAAGCAGGGGCGTAACCACTCCTTTAAAAATGGGCTGGAAATAACGCCCTCCGGGGGCGGCATTAAATGCCAAGGGAAGGGCGGCACTTATGTTTTGGGAGTCATGGAGGTGAGTGCTTGAGGGCCTTTACCGTGTCACTGTTGTGTATCAAGTACTTCCGCTTTGGGAAAGAAGAACAATAATCAGCATTCATCAGCTGACTACACGTTGTAAGGGGCACACGCAGAGAACACGCCACAACTCTGGTCTTTGAGATTTGGTACTTCATGCGGTAGATATGCATGCGTAAGATGGGTGGTCAGCCCGTTGCTAGCAGTTTGACTTTGCTACTACGCACGTCGCACCAGATTGATAGATGACAGGCACACTCAATAGTTCACTTCATTCAGGTGACTTCAATTGCAATGAGATCTGAGTCTGACCATGGGCGTCGAAAGCGAGGGGGCCTCAACGGTCTCTAAGGGCCATTATTGGCCTCAGGGCCCTTACCGGCCTCAGGGTCCTTACCGGCCAGAGCGCCCTAACTTTCCTGAGGGGCTTTACCAGCCCATTAGGGGCCACCTCTAGGGGCCCCACATCCGTCTGTGATGTTCCCACTCCAATTTCTCTGAGGGCCCCGTCATGGCAACTGATAGCCCTCACCGGCGCCTCTGAGGGCCCAAACCGGTCTCGAAGGTCCCCCACACGGGCACGAGGGGCCCTGTGGCGCCAATGGGCCGCTGGGGTTTAACTGGCCATATTTCTGGTCATATTTCGACTCAGAAGTGCCCCACAGGGCTCGTAAGGACATCTCATGGGCCCCTAAGTAGCCACAAAGTTCCCCATAAAAGCCCTACGCCGGCTTCTTAGTGCCCCTTGCTGGTCTCTGAGGGCCCTTACCGGCCTATTACGGCCACCTCTAGTGGCCTCAAACCCGTCTGTGATAGCCCCACACAAGTTTCTCTGAGGGCCCCATAACGGCGACTCTGGGGGCCCACACGGGCGCCTACGAGGTCCCAAACCGGCGTATCTGAGGGTCCCACGCCCCCCAACTCTGAGGGCCTACACCAGTATCTCTAAAGGCCCTGTATCGGCGGTCCTGAGGGCCCCACATCAGTGCCTCGGACGACCCCACGCTGGTGACTCTGAGGGTCCCAGCGGCGTCTGAGAAAACCACGCCGGTTAAGGACCCCAAAGGGCTCCTCAACACACCATCGACTTCTGAGATCCCCTTGTCGGCTTATGAGGAGTCCACAACAGCAGCTCTAAGGGCCCCATGCGCGCCTCTGATGGCCCTGTGTCTCTGAGGAACTCCATATTGGCGCCTGTAAAGGGCCTCACCGGCGACTGTGCAGGTCCCACACCGGCGCCTCTGAGTGCCCCACACTGCCACCTCTGAGGGCCCCATACCAGTGCTT
Source organism: Amphibalanus amphitrite (assembly GCF_019059575.1). Classification (NCBI taxonomy): domain Eukaryota; kingdom Metazoa; phylum Arthropoda; class Thecostraca; order Balanomorpha; family Balanidae; genus Amphibalanus; species Amphibalanus amphitrite. The sequence continues at coordinate 458,378 of NW_024881635.1, forward strand.
CTGAGGGCCCCACACTGGCACCCCTGAGGGCCCCACACCAGTGCCTCATAAGGACCTAAATCAGCAGCTCTGAGGGCCCAACATCGGCGCCTCTGAGGGCCCCACGCCAGCGCAGCTGACGGCCACCCACCGGTGACTTTTGAGTGCCCTACATCGGCGACTCTCGAGTACCCCAACGGCGTCTGAAAGTATTATACCGGTCTCTAAGGACCCCACAGGGCTTCTGAAGGTAGCGCCGGCCTATGAGGACCCTTTGCTGGTCTGAGCACCCCTTGCTGGTCTCTGAGAGCCCCCTGCTGGCTTGTAAAGGGTTCAGACCAGCAGCTCAAGCCTCTAAGGGCCCCACATTCGTCTGTGATGGCCCCACACCAGTGTCTCTGAGGGCCCACAACGGCGCCTTTGATGACCCTCACTAGCGTCTCTCAGGGCCTCACACTAGCACTTCTGAGGGTATACACCGGCACCTTTTTGGCCTCAGTCAGCAATAATACCTCTGAGGGCCCCACACCAATGCTTCCAAAGGCTCCTTGCCGGTGACTCTGAAGGTCCTACACCGGTACTTCTGAGGGTCCTACCGAAGGCACCACACAAGTCCTTTATCACCTCGCTAAGCTTTAATCCCATACCGGCCTTCTGAGGGCTCCACGCCAGTGCACTCACTGCCCCACACGGGCAACTGTAAAGGCTTCACACTGACCTCTCTTGAGAGTCTCACACCGGTGCCTTCCTCTGAGGGTCCCATACCGGCTCATTGCCCACGGCCCGGCCACTCACCGGTGACGCTGAGAGTCCTCACCGGTGACTCTGAGGGTCCTGCACTGAAGACTCTGGAAGCCCACACCAGCTTCTAACAGCACCACGCCGGCCTCTGAGGGTATCACGCCAAAACCTCAACGAATCACACACTCGCCTGTGAGAGCCCCACACCGACGCCTCTGAGAACCTAAAAGGGCTTGACCGGTGCATCTCTGAGGGCGTGACACTGGCATTCTAAGGCACCACGCTGGTCTTTGGGTGCCCAACGCACAGGCCTTCTGAAAGCAGTACGCAACTTTTAAGCAGCCACGCTTAACTCTCAGAGCCCCACACCGGCCTCTGATGGCCCCTAAGCTTTCGAGCCTGCTTAACCCGCGCCCCACTGGGGGGGGGGCTATTTATAGCCCCCCCCTCCCGTTTTTCTGCAATAACTTCCAAACCGCTTGACGAATCGACGCCAAACTTTCAGTACCTGCGGCTGCATCAATTTGACACCTTGTGTCAAAATTTGAACTTCGTAGCTACCATAGGTCGGCCGGAAATGACGTCAGAGTGACGTCATGTTCGTCCGATTTCGACGCAAAACATTGAACCACGGCAATCGCTCCCAAGAGCTCAGTTTTTAAGCTAGATCCAATTTCTTTGCATGAAAGAACTCAGAATTGACCGCGCTATCAAACTGCTATCTTGGATTTTCAAAATTTTGAAAATTTTGAAAATTTTATATAATAATATTCAAAATTTATATTTTTAATTTTTTTTTCAAAAAGTTTTTGACTTTTCGAAAAAAAAACGGAATATATGTGACAGAACGCATGATTATGACTAACTCTAGCAAGTTTTAGCTAAATATCTTCAAAAATGGCCAAGTTATACGCATTATTGCAAAAAATTCACAATTATTAATTTTTCAATTCAATTTTTCAGTACGTATTTGGCATCGTACACCAATATAAATGGCACCATCGTGTTCCTGAGCTCAAACTGCATCCAATAGACACCTTTTTTGTTGAAAAATTTCAACTTCAAAATTTGACCTTTTTTGACCTGAAAGTGACCTGACCTAAGCTAATTTCGACTCAAAATGACCTTGAATGACACAGACGACATCAAATTCGAAATCTATGGCCTAAATGGACCATAAAACATGTGTCACGTGACCGACGCATGATATAATATTTTCGTGACCTGTGATGACCTGACCCTGACCTGAAAATCAAAGTACAAGTTTGGTACCCTCAAGGTATCTAGAGCATCTGTTCACGAGTGTGGAAACCAAAAATGAGCCTGATCTGACTTGTAAGACGGCGGCCAGAGCCCAAAATGTGAACAAGCCAAAGTGCTAATAATTTTTACTTTGACCTGACCTGTGACGTCATCGGTGACCTCAAGGTCAATGAAATTAGGTTTCGTTCGACAGTTTTTCCGGGGCTATCAGACGCCGTTTGAATTTTGACGATCGGCCCAGTAGTTTCGGAGTTAGGAGGGGGGGCTATGAATAGCCCCCCCCAGTAGGGCGTGTTATACACAGACCCCAGTGGGGCGCGGGTTAAAGGGAGATAATGACCTTTTTCCACAAAATCTGAGTTAGGACCATTTTCTGACAAAACACAACAAGTTATAATGTAAATTAAAACCATTTTGCTCAATTCGGTACCTTGCCGCAAATATCTCAACTTGAAGTCACGTTAGCGGGGAGCGCTGAAAATGACCGTTGAGTAAGTACTTACATCACTTTTTGGTACTTGCATGTAATTTTGTAAAATGAGCGTATTCCTTACATTTGATCTTCATCACATCTAGTTAGTTAATGGTCGTCTATGGTGCCTTAAAAATATATTCATGGTTTGGGGGTGGTTTATGTATAAATTTACGCAACTATTTTTCCTGTTCATCATCTGACGCCATATGCTGCTATTTTAGTAGCAACGACTCAATTTTGAATCGGTCCCGCCGACTGCACAATAAAAGAAGATAGATACAACACTTTTGCGGCATCACTGAAAAACTTATGCAGTACTGTTATCAAAATTCTTATAACACCGTTCGACAAACCTGAAGTCTTTTTTGAAATAAATATGCTTGTATTTTTCGCTTCAGGCTCTGACGCCAAAATAATGAATTTCGTAGTCGCAATCGCAAGATTTGGCTGCGTTTCTGGCGCATGCCGTTCATTTGTGGCGCAAAATAATACTTGGAAACAAAGAAGAGTAGGCACTATGTACCCCCGAATTAGAATCTAATTAATTCTAAACCGAATTAACTCTAATTCAAATTAGGATCCTTACAACCAAGCAACGACCAGGCGATAACATAAACAAAAACCCAAGCGTCGCTGTTTGAAACAAAAGCGCCATATACTGCTACTTTTTTATAGAGAAGGACAACGCATTTCGGTGGGTGTTACAAGTACTGCAAGTACTGCTTCTTTTTTGCAAAAATAAAAACCTTTTTCACATACGAAATGTGCTAGGAAATTTTCATATTTTATAGAAACTACAATAGAAATAGTATAGATGTCGAGTAATTTTTATTTAAGAAAAAAGAAAGCTCATTATCTCCCTTTAAATAGGACCCATTCCAGGCGTGAGCCTGCAGGACGGGATCCAGCCAAAGACCTCTCACCCACTCAAGGGCCCACAGTAGACCGAGGACTCTTTCAAGTGCTCAGCTTCAGATGACTCTGAGTCTCGCTGCGCGCTCAGGACACTACTCGTTGGCCCGGAAGGCTCACATCAAGCGATCACACAGGGCCATTTCGCGGCTTCGATGGTTGTTTGCGATCAGAGCGTCTCACCTGACGCTCTCATAGGAGTCCCTTTGAGTTATCGAGCCCAAAATGTAACACTTTGTGTTGGGCAGCATACAGAGCCCGCCAAAACGTGCGCACGTCCTTCTCTTGCGCACGTTCAGAGGAGCAACCAAACTGTGATACCTAGCCATGGAATTATGAATCCCCCGGTCCGCACGATGTTCACCTATATCGGACACGTTTCATCGCAATTCGCAAAGTCAATGCGTAGTTAGTATATGTAAACAGCAGCAATTTAACACGCGCAGTGGAAGGGTTGCGAGTACTACGCCCAGTGGAAGGGGGGGCGGATGTCGCCCCCCTAAGATCTCAGCTCCCACTGGAGCTAGAAAGACGAAATTCGGAGGGTAGGTGGGGGCCATGGGGAACTCTGTTGTGTGTGAATTTCATGACCCTAGGTCAATATCTTCAAGGTCAAATGAGGTCAAATGTGGTCAAATTTGCCATATTAGCGACTTTTTTGCGTTTACACGCCGATAACTCAAAAAGTTACCGGCCGCTTTTTTAAAATCTTTCACTATACGAAAGAGCAAACATTTGTGAGTATGTATGGTGAATTTCTAGATAATCCAACAATAAATATGGCAGTTAGAAGCCTGCGAAGGGTAAGATGTCGCCGGCTGAAGCGGCATCGGCCGACGCGGGAAACGCGGCAATCACAATTTTGTGTTTACACACTCATAACTCAAGTTGTTACCGGCCGATTTTCAAAATTCTTTGACCATATGATTGCCTGTACATTTCTCAGTCTTCTCACCGAATTTGACGCGAATCTAATATAATCAGCGGTAAGGAGCGCGATGTAAAGACGGAACCGTCCCGCCCCGGCACAGTCTACAATTCAGGCGGCGCGTAACGGCTAGCGCCGGCCGCCGCGCCGCCGCGCCGCCGCGGCGGCAGGATGTTTGACTTTACACCGCTATTACTAGAAAAGTTGTGAACCGATTTTCTTACTTCTTGCACGAGAAGATCCGCAGTTCAATTCTGGACAGGTAGCCGAAATTTCACATTGATATTATGCTTGCGGCGCGAGTTATTGGCGAAAAACAGGAGGGGTGGGCGAAATCCGCCCCCCCTTCCACTGCGCGTGTTAAGCACCCCTGACTGAGCTATCGCAAATATTTGCCAGGGGGAGGCGCGACCCCCCCCCCCCGGGCCGAGAGCGGCACAGATGTCGATGGAGCGTTATAGGGAGGGGCGAATCATTAAACGTTTCGACGCATTCTGAGAAGGGGAGGCACGTAAGGGCAGAGAGGCGTCTGGGGAGGGGCGGCAGGTAGCGGCGGCAAAGTGCCTTGGGAGGGCGGCGCTACTGCGATAGAACATTTTGGAGAGGGGCGGCGTGTTGAGGGCGGTGGGTTGTTGTGGCGAGGGGCGTCGGGTGCCGAGGTACTGTGGGGAGGGCGGCAAGGCGTCTATGGAGGGCGGCACAGACGGTGGTAAAGCGTTGTGGGGAGGGGCGACGCATTGAGAGCGGCGGGGTTTTGTGGTGAGGGGCGGCACATAGAGGGCGCCGAGGCACTTCGGGGGGGGGGGGGGCACATATGGCGATAGAGCATTGTGGGGAGGGGCGACTTATTGAGGGCGGCGGGAAGTTGTGGCGAGGGCAGCACATAGAGAGCGCCGAGGTACTCTGGGGAGGGGCGGCAAGTCATCTGGGGAGGGCGGCACAGCGGCGATAGAGCATTATGCGGAGGGGCGGCACATTGAGGGCGACGGGGTTCTGTGAGGGGCGGCACATAGAGAGCTCCGGGGAACTTGAGGGGGAGTCGGTGCGGGGGGCGGAAGGACATCTGGGAGGGGCGGCGTGTAAAGGGCACGAGTAGTGAGGAGCGGTACGTTGAGGTCAGGCGTATAGTGGACCGAGCAGTGCCGTTTCTTTTGCTTCGTTTTGAAGTCCGCGAGTCCCGCAATTGTAGACTTCCTCTACCGGGGGCGGCATTTCAGCATCCCAAAAATGGGCTGGAATTTCCAGCGTTCCAGCCCGGTGGTTACGCCCATGTTGTGAAGCGATCTAGCGATGTAAGTTAGGCTGTGCATAGCGGGACAGCCTACCCACCAGGCGTTCCGCTGCGCCGCATAGCATACGAGTTGGGCGGGACAGTATACCCACCAGGCGCACACAGCGAGATTCACTACGTCTACACGCCTATAGACGCAGACGGACGAACGGGGAGCGCTTTTACATATTGAGTAGACATCGTTCGGGTGGCTCTGATATTGTTGTAATAATGTGTAGAATGTAGCTTCGATTTTTTTTATAGCATAAATAATAAATGCATAGCTGCGTGACGCCAGTGGTTTTTGGCTGATTACGGAGCGAGCGAAGCGAGCGTAGTCTTTCCTTAGATTAACGGAAATTTCTGAGTATGAGCGGCCGGCCGGCCGTGGTCACGCTTTTGCGAGGCTTATGTATATCTCAGCAACCACTTGACCGATTTACATGCGGTAATTTTTGTAGGGTAGCTTCATTCCTTCTACCAATTATTGGACTATTCCCGATGCATGTGGGTGACCCCTTATGCACGTGCCACGTGCAAAACGAAGAGGTGTCACTTTTGTAATTGTTGCAATATCTCGGTAACTACTTGGCCGATTGCGCTGAAAGTTGGCATGTATGTAGGCACCCACTATGCAATGCATATCCATGTGCCAGAGTTGAGGTGCTGCTGCACGTGCGCACGTGCAGGGGTCGATTCCAGATCTCGAGAACGGCTGGACCGATGGCGCTCAAATTTGGTACATGGTTAGGGACCGGTTAGTAGGGTGCCGTGCAAAAGTCAGTTGGGACCCATTTTGCACGTGCGCACGTGCAGGGTGCCGCTTCCAGATCTCGAGAACGGCTGGGCCGATTGTGCTCAAATTTGGCACATCGCTAGAGACGGGCTAGTAGGGTGCCGTGCACAACTCAGTTGGGGGTACCCCCTCGTAATTTCGCACGTGCAAGGCTCACCCTCTCGCTCGCTCCGTTAGTCGCCCCAAAAGGCGTTATACTGGTTGTTATTGAGTTTTGACACATCCAAGCTCTTGAAGAGTAAGTCGCAAGTTGCGCAATCATATAAGGACACCGGAAAAGCGCAGCAGTCTACTCGGCGCTGACACCTGCCTCCTGGTATGGCAGTCGGTTTTCCTTATTTCTTTTCCCTCCGAACATACACTTCCTACCTGCACCAAGCAGACCACCATGTCTGTCTGTGCAAACTTCCGCGGGCCCAGTCCTGTCCCCCGGGAGATCGTGACTAGTGCTGCCCAGCCGCCAGCGTTCCCGTGGTCGGTGCAGCGTTCGGTCTCCACGTCGTCCCACCGCGCCGTCCCACCAGGCGCTATCGGAAAATCCCGTTATCCTGTCCTCCCGGATGACAGATGACATGGTATCATCTCCGTTTCTTACCTGTTCGTCTTTCTGCTGCATTTATGCATAATTTTTCCGTCGTCTAACTGTCCGTTGTCTTATGTATTGTTGTTGCTCGTCCTGACAAACCATTATTATACCGTATACGTTCCATTTAGACGCCGTTCCTGACTCCCTATCCTCCGTGACCAATCGTCACGATTCCCGTCCTAACTTCAGTCCCGACTTCCATCCCATTCAGGTGCCGTCTCTATCGTTTTGGCAATTCTTCCCGTCCCTTCTCTGCAGCCACTCTCCCGTCTCCACTCGATTCCGTCCCATGCAGGTGCTGTCCCTATCGCTTTGGCTTCCTACCGTCCCGTCTCTAGTCTCTTCTCCAGTCCCCTCCCGCCTCTACTCGACTCCTTCCCATCCAGGTGCCGTCCGCTGCTCCGATGGTCGATTGTCATTGCCCTAATACAATAGCGCATATATCGAATAAACAAAGCGGCAATCGCCGGCCCGCAGCCGGACGGGGTGCCCCAGGGGCTTGTTTTTTCCGCGGCCGCCGCGGCCCGAAGCCGATTCGATAAGGCAAGAGTTTTACTCTTCCCACTCTCTGTCCCTCTCCCCCTCCTCTCTCATACTAAACTCCTACGTCAAGAGGGTATGGATCAATGTAGCCGGTTGTCGCCGAGATGTGTGCTTGTTCAGTTGGCAATAATCGACTAAAGGAGGGGGATCAAAAGCTGTTTTCCAGTGAAGTAGCAAAGTACCTACTATGTTGGAGCTGTGCCTGTGTCCATAATTATTTTGCTATTGATTTAGGTCCTATTCGTACACACAGTTAATTGATAATTTCACTCAAAATTAACGTTCTAACACGGGTGCTGGTGGCTCAGGAATGGGAGAAAAAACGACACAATAAACCAACTTCGTTCGTTATAGAAGCTGAAACACAATAATGATGTAGGCACCGGGCACGTCAAAAGCAGTCGGTTTTATGAACACAATAAAGAGGTCTATTCGGCTAAATTGAGGGCGCAAATCATACAGCGAAGTGAAGTGTTTACACAAAGGTCGCGTGGTCCCGGCCGCCGCTCACAAGTTAGGGCCAAGTTTGCTATGAAAGGCGCTCAGGTAAGTTGCGAAAACACGCACAGTGCCGCTCTCGGCGGAAATTGGTGCCGTTTGAGGAATGAAGCGCTCGCTGAGCCGGACGGTGTGCCGGCGTCACCGTGATCAATGGTCGCCGCAGGTGCGCCAAAGTAGCCTGAGATCGCAGCGGGCGGCGCGAACCGGCCGGCCTCCGCGACTGACGCCGGCAGCGCATCGTTTGATCACAGCACCTTTCGCATCCCGCAGTTGGCTCACAATGCAAATACAAACTGATCCGTTCAATATTTCAGGTCCCGGTGATTGAATTTGACGGTCACAGCGACCGATATGCCCGCATTGGCCGCCGTCATATTTCACCAACTTTCATTGGCGGCCTCTCATCGCGTGCATGTCCCGTGCAATCAACGGGATCGTTTTTGAGCGAGTGCCTGCATCTGTCACGGTGACACCCCGCTCGCCGTTCGTTCCCGAACATGGCCGCGCGGCCCTCAGCACGTGGTAAATATTCAGACGAGGACACGAGCCAATGGTGGGGGACGACGCGGCCATCAATGGTCCGCATCTGCCCCCGTGCGGCGACAGAAGCGCCAGGCCGTGCCTCTCCGTGCAGTCCCAGTTAACTCGCGCTGATGCAGTTGCAGATGTGGGACATTCTGTGACGAAATCATCCATGTTACAGGTATGTATGCATGTTGTACAAGCCGGCGATGTGTCCGCGACGACAGGGGCGTCGCCACGGATTTTTGAGTGGGGGGGGGGGGTCGGGTTTCTAGTCTTCACCCGATGGGTAGGGGTGTTTTTTTTTGCCACACTTCCCAGTTTTGTGCGTGCGTATGTGTGTGTGTGCGTGTGTAACAAATCGGCGCGCAGCGCCGCCAAATTTGGTATAACCTATTAGGTAGGGGGAAAGTGGGTGTATTGCGCCCTCCTAACCAATTGCGCCCACCAACATTCCCACGAATTCAATGGCATGTTTATAATTTTGTGCTCGAAAACAATATTTTCACCACCTGATAGTTCATTTTATGGCCCAAACTCTCCGACGAAGCCAATCAGCAGGGCTCAGTTACGCCATCAAAGATATTACGGCGTTTTCTTAGCTTTTTTGCAGTATTTTGAACCGTTGGCTATAAAAATATGTGATACGTGTGTGATTTTCAGAGTGATATTTAGAAAATAAGCCCATTTTTCATTATATTTCACTTAAACAGTAAACTTCCTTCAGCATATTTATGATAACTTCTACGCTTTTATTAAAAAGTACCTCAATTCTAATTGCGCCCATGGCAATTGCGCCATGGGGGCGCAAATAGAATAATGGTGTAGCTATTGTATCACGACAGTATAAATGCATCATCAACTGATTGCAATAAAGAAAGAGCTTAATGCCAGGCAGAGGAGCAGACCGCTGTCGCCAGTCCGCAAATTATTTCTCTCGTCAAACTTATAATGCAGCTGCCATTTAGGCTGCGAACTTGTGGTGTAATTCACAAAATACTGCATTTTCAACATTGACTCGGGCGTTAGGGGTGACAGCTATGATCAAAAAGTAAAAACTGATGTCAACAAGTTGTCGAAACGATAAGAACTAATAATTTTGAGAGAAACGAATGAAAATTTAACCGTATAGGTGCATACTTTCACATATATCTAGTCGGTTACATAAAACGTTTTCGTTGCACTTTTACAAACATACGGACACATGTAAAGTTATTTACCTGGGCAAAAAACATCGCGATTTAAATTTACATTTATTATTTATCCAGCCTGATAAACATTATAAATGTTTAAGTAAGCTGCAATGACATTACACTGCCGGGGTGCATGCATTCCGTCTCATTCGCTTAGCCATGTTTAAGTATAGGGCGCAATTGGATTCTAATTGCGCCATCCCCCTGGCGCAATTTACAGCAGTTGTCGGTAAATGCGCCCTTTTGCATGTTTCTGAAAAAGCAGCTGTCGGAAGCAAACGAAACATTCTTAATTGATCGGGAGGCTCTTAAATCGTAGCTAATGAGTTCCTCTTTGAAGTGGTTACCAGTGCATGCTTATATCTCCAGCGGTTTTCTTACAATTAGCGTTTTTCCTTAAGGTGGCGCAATTCACCCTCCTTCCCCTATACCTACCTACATCACTTGCGTAAAAATTATCACTGGTCACTTAAGGTCAGGTCGCCATGTCAAGTTCAGTTATACGGTATACCTCTATAAAAACTTTCCCCTCTCGCCATTCTTGTAGCTTTTCTCCCATAACTTCGAAATTTGGTACACTGTATATGTACCTAATGTATGGGGTTATACGTGTCAGCAATTCATGATTCCAACTGAGGATTTACATCTATGATCTGAAGGCAGGTCAAATACGTGACCTCATCATTAGAAAATAATGAGAAATTAGAAAAAGCACGAATGCCTCCTGCTTTGAAAAAGTTCGTCAGAAACGCAAAATATCTTTGGAGCCATGACAAATCAGCTCATCATTGCCAGGGACAGTGTGCAACTTATGGCGAGTGATGACTCGAAAGGTCATTAGTGGAAATGTCCATCGATGGCCACCAGCATTTTTTTTCTACGACTTTTGACGAAGACGCGATAGAGCGATGACAGCACCTGGAAGGTGTTCACTGTTCAGCTCAACAACACGGGTCCATTCATATGCAGCAGGAGGTCCTTTTTCGATCAGGACATAACGTTGACCTGAGGTCGTTTTAACGTTAATTCTGAATGGTCAAATTTTAACTCATGTGACGCGTCTCAAAGAGATCAAGACGGTGGTGACAAGACAACATATGTACATACCATACAAATTCACGGAATCGAAAGTTATTGCAAAGCAGATGTTTCGGCAGAATCTGACCAGTTAGCTGTTTGCCTTCTTATGGGCCAAACATAGACCTGAGATGAAACTAACGCGAAGCTAGCGAAAGAGCGTTAAAAGAGCTATCGAATAGTTTTCTGCTTCACTGTAGCCCTTCTATTGGTGGTTTCCCAGTCGCTAACGTATAACGTATACTAAACTAACGCTGAGGCATGCTTTCGACCCCTGATCGATCTACAGGTTTGCGGAAAAAAGAGCATGCTACCCGTGACGAGAGAAAGCCGATGATACCCATTTACAAGTTTTCGGGTCATCTCAGGACTCAGGTCATCGCCAATAAGTAGAGAAACTCGGGACCTGCTAGAACTTAACGAATGTAAGTTGTGATGGTTTTTCGAGGTTCTGATTACGAATGTTATCTTAGTTTTGAACGAAGATGATGACTCCATGCATTTGGGGTAGATCAGGTCAGGTCAGATCGACCAGTACCTAATAGTGGATGACCACCACCGATTGCTTCCTAGCATGTTATATGAATAAGCAACACAACTACTTCTTAAATGTTCAGATGGGCGCTAAGTTCAAAATCAGCTCCAAAAACTACCCTATCAATTAAAAGCACGTTATGAAAAAGTGAACTAAGGTCATCTTTATTTGAATCAGGGATATCGATTTATTTTAAGTAGGTGATTAACTCGAGCGCACCGGAAGTTTTGTTGCAATCGGCTCCTTTTTGCGCGACTTCTTTGCGAAAGCCCGAGACGGTTCCATCTGACTCCCTTTCCCCTACATGTGCACTGTACAGCTAGTTGTGACGGTAGCCATGGAGCTGAGGCTAGTTTGTAGTTTTGTAGTTAGGTACTGATCCGACGAATCGACTGCGACCATTTTTTTAAAACGATCAGACGAACGCTCGGGGCAGTTTTGGCGCGTCCAATCCTTTGAGGGATAAAAAGGTATACTAGGATGGGGGCTACTTAAAAACATTGTTGTGCTGGTGTTCCCCGCCCACAGCTAATTGACCTTTAGGTAATTGGCTAATTGGCTTTAGGGAGCTCTTGAAGCGATTTTGAATCTGATGTATTTGTTGGTGTTGCTGACGCCTGCTTCACTGACATAAAAGCTAAAAAAGGATACTCAGCATCGCAAAAAGTGGGGGGTCGACACCCCCAGTTTTCAAGAGTGGGGGGGGGGTCACGACCCCCCCCCCCCCCCCCCCGACCCCCCCGTCGGCGACGCCCCTGCGCGACGACTTCCGACAAGACTATGAATGGTATACCAATTTATTGCGTACCGGGCACCGGCAATAAATTGGTCCATTTATTCGCCGTTGTAAAATTCAAACAAAGACGTGTTATCATTATATCGCAGCCAATTGGCTCGTTAGAATAGCTCCGTCGGGGCTCGTAATACCGATTAGCTACCGATCCACGCAGCGCTAGTGTCCCGGTCTCCGGATCATCAGTCGCCGGTATTCCGCCGGTCTCCGGCCTGGTGCCTGACCCGGACTGGCGGACCACCCTCTCAGCCAGGAGGCCCGTTACGGCTCCCCGCGGTGCCACCAGTACCGATTAACCACCGCATGTCTGATGCGCCGCGTCTACTCACCGTCCGCGGCCGATGACAAAGGCGTCACCGGGGAGACGGTCTCTCTGTTACCGGCCGTTGCCATGGTGATATTCGTTTGCAATGTCTCCGCCTCCTCCCAGTGGCAATATCGGTGCACTGGCGGCCGGCTTTCACCGCCTATACCGGCGCCGGTTTCCGCCCGGCCGCCATCTCGGAGGTCCGTATTAGACGGTATCCAGCCGCGGTGGCGGCTCTTTACCCATCCGCCGCGGCGGCGCGTACGAGTCCCCGGACGCCGGTTGGAGACCGGCCTCGCCTGATGACTGTACACCGCCGCCGACATATTTCAATACAGCCGGCCGACGACGGTCCCAAAGGACCGGCCGCAGCCGCGCTCCGCAGTTACAAGGGCCGCCGCGGCCGCGGCCGCAACGACAAAGACGACGACGACGACGACGATGATGATGATGACAATGACGACGCGACGACGCACGCAGCGCGGACTCAGACGCCAGTAGCTGATTGTGTTCGCAGTGAAGAGTGCTCGGCAGAGCGGAGGAGAAGGTAGAGCCGCTCCGAGGGGACAGGTGCAGGTGCGACGGAGACAGCGCCCTCGGCGACTGTCTCCGCTCGTAAAAATTGCGACGCCGAACTTACCCGATGAATACAAATGCCCACTACTGGTGATCAGCTGACGTGGCAGGCACAGTGTCGGACGTAAAGCAATGGGACGGTCGGCGCGGCGGCCGTTTTATTGCTGGCCGTGAGCGCTGGCCCTGCCGACCAGCGGCGCCGATCACAGCGGCCGGAGACGACCTGTCAGCGGCGCCCCCGTGCCCGCTATGACCGTACTTTACGACCCACCATGACTGCGACAGTGTTCAACTTGCAGATGCCGCAAATGCGACCGTAACGTTGCAAATGGGATGCGGGGTGTCAGCGTGGGCCGTTGAGTTGGTGCCGGCCACGGTGATGGCTCGGCGGCGGCTCAGCGCTTTCGATCCCCCCTGTCATCACTCACCAGAGGAAATTCACCGGTCCCCCGACACGGGGAATGCGTCAGCGCCGGCGCTACCTCCCCTAATCCGCCGACCATCTCATCAAACACTAGTTACGTTTGAAGCGGCCTGATCGGATCGGAGCGACTCAACTCGCCGGTGGGGAGCGGCGCCCGGTCGCTTTGTCGCGGAATCATCTATCGGCGCTCAGCGTCCCATCTGCGGCCGCGGCCCGCTCCCCTGTCTCATTAAACCATCCGGGGGGCGTGATAGAGGGGCGCGCCGTGCTCACACCTCTCTCCCCTCGGGCGATCCGTCTCCGGACCGGCGCGCTGCGGCGGGGTGCGCGCCCAGCCGCGACAGGGCCATGCCTGCCAACCGACCTCCCCTCTCACACTCTGCGCCGCTCGTCGGATGTAATATATATTCTCCTATCACGATCACATGAGCGCCGCGCCGCCATCGGTCACGGTCGCCACCAACAGATAAATAGAGCTCTCTCAGCCTCTCCGCCTGCAGAATCACTAACAACGCGCGGCCGCGAGCGAGAGTCGAGTACACCTCTCGCGCGCCGCTCCAAATCACAGCACAAGCCTCCACGGGCGCTAGGCGCCGCGCACGGAAGACGTTAGACTAGGACATATCCATCTCGCCGCCGTCACAGTCGCCGGCGCCGTCAACGGCAGCCTCGGGGGCCGGCGCCGGGGCCGGGGCAGACTCTGGTGCCGGGGCCGGGGCCGGGGCGGAGGGTGGTGCGGGCCGGGACTCTCCCTCGGCGGGCCTCAGGACCACACTGCCCGGACCGACCCGTACGAACGTGGCCCCCTCCTCCCGCGTCCCGCCCGCCCCGGAGGAGATGGCCGGGACCGCGGCAGGGGCGGGGGCGGGGGCGGAGCCGCCCAGCGTGTGTCCCTGCCCGGTGAAGGACGCTGTCGGCGGTACTGGCCTGTTCATCAGTCCACCGGGCGTCACTCGGCGTGTGCCGCTGCTCAGCAGCTGACCGATCCGGGCGGCCCCGGCGGCGGCCGGAGCCGGGGCGGGGGCGGCGCCCAGCACGCGCCGCTCCACCCCGGCCGTGACCGGGTGGTGGCCGCCCAGCGGCTCCAGACACAGCAGCAGACGGTCAGAGGCGGCGTCGTAGATGAACATCTGTCATCAGAGGAGGGATATGCCATCAGAGACAATGCAGGGAGCGCAGGAACGATGCGGAAACTGCCAACCACATCTTGGGCTTCGAACACTCCTCCCTTTAAAAGATGCGCGTACAATAATGGCATGATGGCAGCCACCTAAAACTAGTTAAAGAAATCAGTATTGAAAGAAGCCTGAACAAGGACTCAAAGACAGAATATAGACAAAATATTTCCATGCAGCTATCTCTTCTTCTCGGGATCAGGGGTCTTCATTGACCTCTGACCTCTGGATCGTGAAGTCTTACCTTTCCAGGCAGAGCCTGCAGACTGATGTGTTTGCCGTCGGTGAGGCCGACGTCCCGCTCCGCCAGCCGGTAAAACAGGCCTCCCTTGGCGAACAGGACGGGCATGGCCTGCACCTGCTGCCACAGCTCCGTGCCGGACAGCTGGGCGGCCAACACCAGCGCCTGGATACCGGCGTCCAGCTCCGAGGCCGGCACAGAGGGCAGCACCGGTCGGCCGGCAGAGGACGCTGCTGTAGCCGCGGCGGGGGCAGAGGCGGCTGGCTGGGGCGGCGGGGCGGCCAAGGGGTCGGCAGCCAGCTCCACCTGGATCCGCTC
The DNA here is from genome assembly GCF_019059575.1 of Amphibalanus amphitrite. Taxonomy (NCBI): domain Eukaryota; kingdom Metazoa; phylum Arthropoda; class Thecostraca; order Balanomorpha; family Balanidae; genus Amphibalanus; species Amphibalanus amphitrite. The sequence continues at coordinate 473,533 of NW_024881635.1, forward strand.
GCCGGACTAAAACAGGGGAATGTGGAAAATATGACATACAGCGGCCTTCATCTTTGAGCTCATCTAAAACAAAGACCGCAATCACACACGGCGAGACAAATTTACACAGTACTTCACGTCCGTCAATCAGGTGTATTTGATCTCCCGCTTTATGGTTAGGCATGAATCATTCAATTTAGCCAATATACATGCGATCATGGACCTCATAGAGTCTAACGCAGGCTATCACATGAGTCCCATCCCGCATTTTCAACCCCCTGCCTACTGACCTGAAATGGCGCGAGCTCCTCCTCTGTCAGGGTGACCTGGCGGGGCGGGAACCCGTGCAGCACACGCCGGATGCGGCTCCGCTCCACGGTCAGCGCCGCCTCCACGTCCGTCAGGAACGCGCCGTAGGTGGCCTCCGGTGGCAGAGTGAGGTCGGCCTGCTGACCCGAGGAGGCCACCACACGGACCCGGCGTCCGGCCGTGGCGGGGGGCGGGGACGGCGCCGCCGCCGGGGAGGCGGGGGCCGGTGGTGGGCCCGGGGAGGAGCGGGGCGAGCTCTCCACCCGGCGCGGAGGCGGCACGGCGGCCGGCCGCAGCTCCTGGGACGGCTGCCGCTTCCGCTGCTGCTGGACGGGCGCGTTCCGCTCGATGCGTTCCTTCAGACGCCGCTCTGTCTCACTGACCCCCAGCTCCTCCTTGTGGAGAGTCTGCCGCACACCATTGAAAAGTATTCAGGATTGGACAGACAGCCGAGGCGTGAGCACGAGGAAAGCATAGTTAAGGCACTGTACGTACGCAATATGTGGTATAAAAATAACGCAAACACCATCACGATCATTATCATTGCTGCTTTTTTACAAACTGTATCAAAGATCAATGAAGCACATCAATTTATACATCCATCCCAGCTCATGCCAGCGCTGCTAAAGGACAACCCACCTTCATTCCGGTGAGTATGATCTTGCTGGATCCGTCCTCCTCCTTCGCGCCTCCGTCCTGCGCCTGCGCGGCAGCCCCAGCGGCCCCGGCAGCCGCCTGGCAGGAAGTGGGCCGCTGCAGGGACTTGGTCTGCTCCAGGATCTGGTCCACCACCTGCTTCACCAGCGTCTCGATACCGAACACACCTGGAGGAGTGGGGATGGACGCGGGTGTCATGTGGTGGGCGATCCTGTCAGTTTGGAGACAGAAGAAACACGACCAGGGGTAACAAATTCCAAAATGAAGCCTGATCAGTGTGATCAACATCTTACCCTGAGTGGGTAAGCATGATTTATTGTCATAAGCTTAACTACAAACGGCGACAGACACTGCACGAGACCATTTATGCCGTGAAAAGGAAAAGAAGCGTAACTCGCTTTTGACGATTTTTCAGGAGAGCGATTTTTCTGTTTTACCTTGTATTATCGTCGGTTCTTAAAAAATCAAAGAAAACTTGGTGTCAAACTGTTCGCAATACTGCACTGAACCTAACAGTGTTAATATTTCTTACGTGGCATATAAGATATTGCTAGAGAATGGTGTAAGGTGTTTTTGCTTTTCACTCGATGCTCAAATTGCAGCTCGAGGCATGTAGGGAAGAAAAGCGTAACTACATTAACTCCAGTCCGGCAACCGTATGTGCAGCGCGCGGCTCCATAGCGAAATGCAAAAGAAGCGTAACTACGTAGTTACGCTTCTTTTGCTTGCGAGATCTTATGGTATCGGCGAATATGCGGTGTTTCAAATACGCCAGGACGAAAACGTCTTTTCTCCATTTCGGATGCCTAGATGCCTTTCAAAATAGCTCACGACTTTTCATGCTAAGACTTCATGCTTCATGCTTAGCAATCGCGGCCGTCAGGTCGCCATCTTCGGTGCTGGCAGGTCAGACAGGCTGGACGGCCGTGGGGTCGCCTATACCGGTGCTAGCAGGCCGGACGGCCGTGGGGTCGCCCCTGTCGGTGCTGGCAAGTAGGGCAGGTCGAGCGGCCGCCTCCTTCGGTGCTGGCAGGTCGGGCAAGCTGGGCGGCCATATGGTCAGCTCTGCCGGTGCTGGCGGGTCGGGCGGCCGTGGGGTCGCCTCCTTCGGTGCTGGCAGGTCAGGCTCCCTTGGGGTCGCTCCTGTCGGTGCTGGCAGGTCGGACGGCCTTGGGGTCGCCCCTGTTGGTGCTGGGAGGTCGGGCAAGCCTAGCGGCCTTTGGGTCGCCTCTTCTGGTGCTGGCAGGTCGGGCAAGCCGAGCGGTCGTGGGGGTCACCTCTGCCGGTGTAGGCGGGTCGGGTGGCCGTGGGGTCGCTTTGTTTCGTGCTGGCAGGCCGGGCGGCCATGTTTTCGTCCCTGTCAGTTCTGACAGTCCGCGCAGTCGCGGGGTTTCATCTGTCTGTGCTGGCAGGCCGAACAGGCCGGGCGGCCACGTTGTCGCCTCTGCCGTTGCTGGCAGGCCGGGCAGCCGTGGGGTCGCCTCCACCGGTGCTGGCAGGCCGAACAGGCCGGGCGGCCACGTTGTCGCCTCTGCCGGTGCTGGCAGGACTGGCGGCCTTGGGGTAGCCTCTCTGCCGGTGCTGGCAGGTCGGGCAATTCGGGCGGCCGTGGGGTCGCCTCCGCCGGTGCTGCAAGGCCAAGTGGCCGTGGGGTCGCCTCCTTCGGTGCTGGCAGGTCAGGCTCCCTTGGGGTCGCCCCTGTCGGTGCTGGGAGGTCGGGCAGGCCGGGCGGCCACGTTGTCGGCTGTCGCCCATGTTGGTGCTGGGAGGTCGGGAAGCCTGGCGGCCTTTGGGTCGCCTCTTCTGGTGCTGGCAGGTCGGGCAAGCCGGGCGGCCGTGGGGTCACCTATGCCGATGCTGGCGGGTCAGGCGGCCGTGGGGTCGTCTTTGACGGTGCTGGCAGGCCGGGAGGGCGTGGGCTCAACTCTGCCGGTGCTGGCAGGTCGGGCGGCCGTGGGGTCGCCTCATTTCGTGCTGGCAGGCCGGGTGGCCACGTTTTCCTCTCTGTCAGTTCTGACAGTCCGAGCGGCCGCGGGGTTTCATCTGTCTGTGCTGGCAGGCCGGGCGGCCGTGGTGCCGTTGGGTCGCCTATGCCGGTGCTGGCAGGTCGGGCGGCCTTGGGGTCGCCCCTGTCGGTGCTGGCAGGTCAGGAGGCCTTGGGGTCTCGCCCCTGTCGGGGCTGGCAGACCGGGCAAGCCGGGCGGCCGTATGGTCAGCTCTGCCGGTGCTGGCGGGTCGGGCGGCCGTCGGGTCGCCTCCACCGGTGCTGGCAGGTCGGGCAGCCACGTTGTCGCCTCTGCCGGTGCTGGCAGGCCGGGCGGCCGTGGGGTCACCTCTGCCGGTGCTGCAACGCCAAGTGGCCGTGGGGTCGCCTCCTTCGGTGCTGGCAGGTCGGGCGGCCTTGGGGTCGCCCCTGTCGGTGCTGGCAGCCTGGTGGCCGCGGGATTTCATCTGTCGGTGCTGGCAGGCCGGACAGGCCGTGCGGCCGTGGGGTCGCCTCCTTCGGTGCTGGCAGGTCAGGCTCCCTTGGGGTCGCCCCTGTCGGTGCTGTAAGGTCGGGCAGACCGGGCGGCCACGTTGTCGGCTGTCGCCCCCGTTGGTGCTGGGAGGTCGGGAAGCCTGGCGGCCTTTGTATCGCCTCTTCTGGTGCTGGCAGGTCGGGCAAGCCGGGCGGCCGTGGGGTCAGCTCTGCCGGTGCTGGCGGGTCGGGCGGCCGTCGGGTCGCTTCCACCGGTGCTGGCAGGCCGGGTGGCCACGTTGTCGCCTCTGCCGGTGCTGGCAAGCCTGGCGGCCTTGGGGTAGCCTCTGCCGTTGCTGGCAGGCCGGGCAGCCGTGGGGTCGCCTCTGCCGGTGCTGGCGGGTCGGGCAAGCCGGGCGGCCGTGGGGTCACCTCTGCCGGTGCTGCAAGGCCAAGTGGCCGTGGGGTCGCCTCCTTCGGTGCTGGCAGGTCGGGCGGCCTTGGGGTCGCCCCTGTCGGTGCTGGGAGGTCGGGCAGGCCGGGCGGTCACGTTGTCGGCTGTCGCCCCCGTTGGTGCTGGGAGGTCGGGAAGCCTGGCGGCCTTTGTATCGCCTCTTCTGGTGCTGGCAGGTCGGGCAAGCCGGGCGGCCGTGGGGTCACCTCTGCCGATGCTGGCGGGTCAGGCTCCCTTGGGGTCGCTCCTGACGGTGCTGGCAGGTCGGGCGGCCTTGGGGTCTCGCCCCTGTCGGTGCTGGCAGGTCAGGAGGCCTTGGGGTCTCGCCCCTGTCGGGGCTGGCAGACCGGGCAAGCCGGGCGGCCATATGGTCAGCTCTGCCGGTGCTGGCTGGCCGGGCGGCCATGTGGGGTTGGGTCGCCTCTCTTAATGCTGGGATGTCGAAATGCAGGTGGGAAGATCCCGCCCCTGATCGTCCTATTTCACCAGAACTCGCTCGACTCTACTCCTGATTTCACATTTTCCTTTACCTACACGTGGACTTTTGTTCCGTTTTTTTTTTATCGTTTCAGCTCTAAACCAATTCTGCCAGAGACCAATTCTGCTCCTAAACCGCAATTTGCACACGCTTCTGATAGAGTTCACAGCGAGCATGCACCAGAATAAATAAAGTAAATTATTTGATATCGCTCGTGTGGCCTTGGTCCAGGGTATGGCATGGCACCCCATACCTATACCTACTATTTCAAGTTGGTGGTTTTGAACTTTGGTTGCTTTTATCTTACAGTTTTCCTCCACTCAAACGCCCGGATACCTACTAGAAGATATTGGTGAAACATAGAAAGGCGGCAAACGCAAGCAAGAAGGGCTTAATATATTTTTAATGCAAATTTTCCTGGCAAAATTAAACTTCTACGAAGTGTTATGCACTCACCTGAAAGGCAAAAAAAGCGGAAGTGCGTAAAAGTCAGCGCGGTGATAAGCAAGAAAAGCGCAACTACTTAGTTGCGCTTTTCTTGCCTATCACATCGTCCTGACCGCTGCAGATACGCTTTTTTAATAGCTGCGTTTGTAGTTACGCTTTTTTTGCTTGCGGTCAGGGAGGATGAAAAACATTTACGATTTTCTCGAAAAAGAAAATTATTTACCACCAGAAAAACGCCTATCGGGGCGACCAACGGAGCGAACGAGAGGGTGGGCCCTGCACGTGCGAAATTACGAGGGGGTACCTCCAACTAACTTGTGCACTGCACCCAACTAACCGGTCCCTAGCGATGTGCCAAATTTGAGCGCAATCGGTCGAGCCGTTCTTGAGATCTGGAAGTGGCATCTTGCACGTGAACACGTGCAAAAAAGGGGTCCCAATCCCAACTACCTTTTGCACGGCACCCTACTGGCCGGTCCCTAACCATGTACCAAATTTCAGAGCAACCGGTTCAGCCGTTCTTGAGATCTGGAATCGACCCCTGCACGTGCGCACGTGCAGCAGCACCCCAACTGTGGCACATAGAAATGCATTGCCTATGTAGTGGGTGCCTACCTACATGCCAACTTTCAGCGCAATCGGCCAAGTAGTTACCGAGATATTGCAATTGTTCAAGATATTACAAAACTGACACCTCTTCGTTTTGCAAGTGGCACCTGCATAAGGGGTCACCCACATACATCGGGAATAGTCCCAATACTTGGTAGAAGGAATGAAGCTACCCAACAAAAATTACCGCATGTAAATCGGTCAAGTGGTTGCTGAGATATAAGCCTCGCAAAAGCGTGAACACGGCCGCCAGCCGCTCATACTTTGAATTTTCCATCTACGAAAGACTACGCTCGCTCCATAATGAGGGGCTGTAAGTTGCAGCCAAACACAACAAGCGAAAGGACGTAAGCAGGTAACGAATAACAATCGTCTTCTGTCCGATGCTCACCAGGAAAGTGTTTGACGATGATCTGGTTGGCCGTCTGGTAGACGTTCGAGTTGAGCGCCGGGTCCGACTCGCCCTCGAACCAGGCTACCTTTTCTCCGATTACCCGGCTGCCCCAGCGCAGGGTGACGGGGAACTGGGGAAGAGCGGGGAGGGAGCACGGGGTAACACAGAGGCCGAACAGAGGCAGAGGGGCACGCACTGGCACACAAGATACAATGGTGGAGCGCATCTGGTTCACAGCAAAAACTGCTAGGTGGTTAGGACCAGCCAGATGACAGCCAGATCAATGAAGGTCCATAGTTCACTTAAAAAGTTACTTGCTGTAATACGGGCTATTGCCACCTTTGGGCCCAACTATCACACTGCTACCTGTCATCACGGCGCGTGCCACACAGCTGCCAAAGTGCAGCAACACAGAAAGCCACTAATATTGACAACACCAACCACTGACCGGCACTAACCACCGACTCCACCTAACCCCCTCCCCGCACCAAACACGCCCCAACCACACCCCTGACTGACCACCAGCGGCGGGCTGTCGTACTCCACTCCGTCCCACCAGTGTTTCTGTCCGCAGTGGCAGCGCGCGCCGTCCGCGGCTGCCGTGCGCGTCGGGTCGCCGTTCTTGTAGCGCGGCACTCCAGTGGGTTCCACCGGTCGTACCGTGCTGTGGAGAGGGGAACGGCACACGTTGCGGTTAGGTAAAGGGTGGGAGGGTGGACTGACTCGAAGGTAAAGCACAAGTATCCTTGGCCTGGCAGTTGACAGAATGGCAGTAGACGTTAACAACAACGATAAGCAATACGATATGTAAAATGAGCGCGCTAATGTCAGGTGTTTTATACCGATGTGCTAGTTAGGGCACATTATCATCGGTAATTTGCGATTCACGAGGTAAATGTCGGCTGGTATCTCCACTCCAGCCAGTAAGCAATAGCAGGGCGTACCCGTGGCACCAGGGACACGATGTGATTCCCTGATCCTCCTTCAGGACCAGTCGGTCCTCTTCCTCGTCATAGCCGCACAGGATACCCTGCAAAACAAACAAGTTATAACTCCAGCACAATATGGCCAATTAGTAAACGAATGCCCATGACGCAAGACCTCGAAGCAAATAAGATGTGTACATATTTTCATCATTAAGCCACAAGACCATGAGCTCGTAATTCGAACACTTCAATCCTATCACACAGTGGGATTCTTTCACTTGACACAATGCATAGGTGACAGGAATGGACAGCAGGGTGCCATCAACCCGTTGTCGAGACAATCTGACAAACAGCAATGAGCAAACACACATACTGTGACAAATGCCAGCCCACTATCCGCACACCATCCGTCCCCTCGTATGTACCTGAAGCGGGAACCTGTAGAGCCGAGTGCTGGAGAGCTGGCCGTGCTGCTCGGTGGCCAGTCGGTGGAGGTACCCGCCGCGCCGCAGCCAGCCCGGCTCCAGCCGCTGCTCGAGCACGGCGTCACAGCGCAGACACCGGTACAGCCGGTCCTCGGCCAGCGCTAGACGCACCTCGTCACACACGTGGGGCGGCGAGAAGCCCTGGACACCTGGGGAGGATGGGACGAGCTGTAGTCACAGACGGGAGGTGGGGAGAAACCCTGGACACCTGGGAGAGATAGCAGCTCGTCATACACTTGGGGCGACGAGAAACCCCGAACGTCTAGGAGAGAATAGTGGATAATTCGTCAGCAGTCTGGGAAGGAGGGAATGATTAGTTACACATGTGGGGAGGGGAGAAACCCTGAGCGTCTGGAGCAGGGAAAGACAAGTGAGGTGCGGAGAAACTCTGTATTTCTGAAGGAGGAGACTAGACGCACATGAGAGGCGAAAAGAAACCCTGCAATGAGTGATCGGACCGAAAAGCGGGCATAAAACTACTTCTTCCAACAAGCAATAACAGATTATCAAAATACACCCAGCTCAGCCAGCAGAGTAACAAGTACGCCGGAGCCAGTCGCACAGGCACTGACCGACTCGTTTGAAGAGGTGCAGGTGCGCGTCGGCCACCAGCTCCGGATGGACGCCGTTGTTCCTCACAAACAGCTCGTCCATGGCGGCCGTCAGACGCTGGATGTAGCCGTCCTGAAAGGTAGTTAACAATGGTATGTGAGACAATGAGATTGGGACACCAAATCAGCGAGTTTTATATGGAATTTACATATATATCAATACATGTTTTAGTTACAAATTGTAGGTTTTAAGGTATTAATATTTGGCTGCGTGGTAGTTAAAAGTTGAAACAGCGGCACATACAAACTGAGTCTCACGGCAAATTTCCCGTACCTACTCTGTGTCGTCAATAAATCTGCATCCCATTCAATCTTCAGCAAGCCGAGGCGGTGAAATCACCAGTACCAGCCTACAACATTAACAAGCTGCCCTGACTCCAACTTTTCAGCCTCACCTGAAGCGACTTGTCACTGCCGATGGTACAGCAGCCGTCGGTGATGGTGAGGTACCGGTCCCTCAGGGACTGGTCCACGCCCCAAACCTTAGGCAGCAGCGAGACGGGCAGGCGAGGCAGCTTCCCTGGGAAGGCGACGCGAGACAAAGTCCAGTTACAACCAGCTCTGGTCGTGAAAGTGGCAAAAATCGCTACTTTACACTTGAATTAGGTACTGCCAGAGCCACGAATCATCAGAATCCCAAAGATACTTTAGATAAGTAGCAAATTCATTAAATGGATATTAGCTTTCCAGCCACGTTCCAGTCCCGACGGCCGTGACTCACGGTCTTTAACGGGCACCAGTGCGATGTAGTGGTTCCGTCCGGCGTTACTCCAGGCCAGACAGAGGGGCGAGTTGAGCTGACGGGAGGCGCCCGAGCGGCACTGGTCCGGCGGCACCAGCGCCGGCAGGAACAGCGCTGTCAAACACCGATAGGTACATGGTTACTGTTGAGGGTGGTGAGCACTGGACAGCACTAAATAACTGTGTGTTTCCTTTGGCAAGTTATGTATACGCCTCATGAGGACGAGAATATCAAGAAAATCGAGAACACGAATCAGGCTCCCACCCTTCCTGCTTTTATCCTACCACACAGCCAACCACACAGTTTTTTTTCTATGCCAAACAGCCAACCAATCGACTGACCGCCCAGCCAGCCAAGAACCCCACACTACCACCATCCAATAACTCTCCCTCCCACCCCATCGTCTCACGGCCACCAACCGGCGTAGTCTCCGCTGCTCCTGAGGCCTGTGAAGCTGTCGAGCAGCACGATCGGCCGGCGGAGCACGTTTGCCAGCCCGAACACGTGTATGTTGCGCAGCCCGTGCGGCTGGCCGTCGGGAGGCACGTAGTCCGGATCGCACTCGTCGACAATCAGCGGCCAGTCCTCGGCCGAGATGAACTCGCGAAACAGCTCCTGAGGACACGCAGGTGGGTCGGAGATGGAGGTTAGATGGAGTAGTGACTGCTAAGTCAGAGCTAGCGATTCGGATTGGTGAGTGTATGTTGGGAGTGGGAGGGAGACAGACTGGTGAATGCTGCGTAAAGCCAGGTGACTCGTGAAGTGGAGAGGACAGTGAGCCGTGATAACGATCGGTACTTGTTCATTGTTGGCTTCACTTCACGAATATGATGATGGGTTTGAAGGATACCAGATTGCATTGGTCGGCTTCGCTTCAGTACATGTCATGATGCCCTGTATGCAGTTGTTGTATATATGTATGTAGTTACTATCGGGCGAGAAAACTATTGACTATCGGGCGGCTCCTTCCGCTGTAGATAGGCGACAGGAAAACCAAATACCATGAATCACACAATCGTAGACACGATGAGCCCAGCCTCGACATTGTCCCCGCTTCTATGACCCAAAACCACCATTATTCCATCAACATTTTAGACGGCCCATGCCAGGTGATGAGCCCATAGTTACGAGTACAACAATGTCATGATACCACTAAAATAGCTTTGGTTAAATAAGAGAGCTATCCAAGAGCTATCCATCCCAATTTTCCTTCAGCCCCCCGGCCGTCATCCTCACCCGGTACTGGCCCATGTTGTCGGTGAAGTGCTGCTGCAGATTCATTCTCAGCGGGTGCCAGAACAATTCGCGGCCTGTGAGGGCCCGGGACAGCGCGTGCACCAGACAGTGTCCGTCTCCGTCGGCGTGGATCGGCACCAGCCGCTCCTCGCCGTCATTGGCCTGCGCACAGCACACACCGTCAAATGCAGCTGGTGGAGACTGGAGGCACACTAGGTAGGTTAACAGCAAGACATTAGACAAGAGCACGCAAGGCGCTGAGGGTGACACATAATTGAGAATGACAAGTGCATCGCTGAAATGCTGAATTCCAGCATCTCATCATACCCAGGGTATGATATGCACTGCACTTCCTATCCGCGATCATATCATGTGTCCGTGGCCAAAATGCGCACACACAAAGCTTGACGCATGAAAACATCCAAACCGTTATGGTTGAAAAGCCTAAATGCTAGCCAGGTTCGGCTCCAAGTCATCCACAAATCCCTTGCCAGACCACCGCCTGTGCCCAGCTGGTACGCACCTCTGCCACGGCCTGGAGGGTGTGCCGCAGGTAGGCGGCGCTGCCGGACGTGTCCCGGCCGTAGCCGGGCGTCTCCAGGTGCTCCTCACTCAGACGGAACGCGTACGGCGCCAGCACCGAGCACTGAAATTCGGCCTGGCCCGTGAGTTCGCGGAGCGGCCGCGCGCGCCCCGAACTCTTCTCGAGGCCGTGCGAGCTGAGCAGCGGCGACACCAGCTTACAGTGGTAGTTGGACGAGCCGAGCACCTTCACCTGAGACGGACACAACGCGCGGCGGTCAGTGGATGACGAGCAGGACGTGGGGAGGGGGTGTTTTGGTTCCGTTTTATACAGAAGTGCTATTTATATTAGTACCAACGTTGATAAGCTAAGAGTTAACCCGCGCGGGGCTGGGGTCTCCAGCCGAACGCGCGGGGCTGGGGGGGGGGGGGGTAAATTTTACCCCCCTGTCATCTCCCGAACTAATGGTCCGATTTGGAAAATTCAAACGCCAATCGAAAGATCTCATCACGAACAACTAAAAACATGTACTTACTTTTAAGTTTGAGGTCAAGGTCAAGGTCAGGTCAAGGGTACAAATTGCAAGTTCCTACAGTATCGGCCTTGCACCGTAGTTGCCGAAGAATGGAGTCATGGATTGAGACTGATCGCCCAAAACGTGTTCTTAGGCTACCAAGACAATATTCGTTGCATACAATATCATTCAGAGGTCAAGGTCAAGGCCAGGTCAGGTCAGGTCAGGTCAGGTCACCAAAAACAAAATATAGAAAAGGGCATGTGCGACACATGTTTTATGGGTCATTTTACTCATAGAATTCAATAGGCACACTCAATAAGTGATATGGACCACCTCTGGATGAATTTCAGGTCGAGGTCAGGTCAAGGTCAGGTCAAGTGAGGTCAAATTTTGAAGTTGGTTGTTAAGGCTTAAAAAGGTGTCTATCTGATGCAGTTTTTCACGGCGAATCGAATGGTGCTATTTTTGTTTCCGTACGAGGTCTAGAACTTCCAAAAAAGTCATTTTTCAAAAAAAATTGTGTGTCGTGACGTCATAAAATTTTGAATAACTCCCACATTTTTGAACCGATTCTTCTAAAACTTGGTATGTAGGTGCACATAGACCACTTCTCTGACATATATTCCGGTTTTTTCGATACACTCAGAATTTTGGATTTTATAGCTATTTTCCCAAAAAAGTCAGTTTTTTGAAAAAAATTAGGTCAAAATCCAAAATTTTCAAAAAACCGAGATAGCCATTTGATAGACAAAGTAGAATTACGTATATCCTTTTTTGTTACGTCTTGATTCCTTTAAAAATGAAGATGTTAGCGGCGTTTGAACTTTTGCCGTTTTTGAGGCGAAAATGCCGAACATGACGTCACTAAAACGTCAATTTCTCAAAAATTTTCCGACGGATTTCGCTCAAATTTTCAGGGAACGTGTCAAATTGATGTAAAAAAAGGTACTGAAAGTTTGGCGGCGCTGCGCGCCGCCGTTTTTGAGATATTGCAAAAATTCGCGAGGGGGGGGGGGTAAAATTTACCCCCCCCCCCAGCCCCGCGCGGGTTAAAGAACAGACAGGCGTACCTAGCCAGTCCTCACAAAATCATACGGAAATAGCGCTTGATTCCAAATGAAACCCGTAATTTTCTCCCGCAGACTGCAATTTGGGGCCATCAAACTATTTAGTGACCATAAAGACTATGCATGCTTCAAGTCAGCACAGGTCGCACCACATCTACCACACGCTACCCCCCCCCCCGGACCACGGCTCACCCCCACCATCCCCCCTTCTCCCTGTCCACTCACGTTCTCGGGTCCCCTGGCGGCGCCGGCGCCCCTGGCCGCCAGCCGGCGGTATGTCAGCAGCGCCGCCGCCCTGATATCCTCCACCGGCGCGGCCGACTCCAGAGCCGAGCAGGCGTGCCGCTGGCCGCAGCCGGAGCACTCCACACTGCGCTCGTGCGCCGGAAAGAAGAGCACGCGCGCGCAGCCGGCGTCCGGGCACGCGCCGCGCATGAACGCCGACATATTGGCTGCTGCTGATACTGTTAATGGCAGCAGAGGCGATTGTGGTGAAGCTAGCCAGCAGTGTGTTTAAAGGAACTGAGCTGCAAACAAAGGTATCATTTTTATTAATTCACAAGTTTTCAAGCTATTTGTGTACCAATATCAGCTTAAATACTAGTGGTAGTTTATGGTATTAAACATTGCTGAATAAACAGAAGGTTGTGCACAGTTAGGTAGGCATTAATTTATGCTATGAGATACTGTGCACAAAAAGAATGTAGTTCAAACATGGAACACCTACCAATAAACAATATAAATGCCATTTGTAGTGCCTTATGTTGGAACTTGGAAGCCTTTGTAAACAGAATTAAATAAACTGTCATTTAACACCCCTATGAATCATTATAGCTGATTGCATGCTTAAAAGTAGTTGAAACTTCATTTAGATGCACTGCAATTTTGAATTTCCTCTGTCTTCTGATGTTGTAGCTGACCACAAGGCTTTACAGGGTAAACAGGAAAGCCTGATTGAAATAATAGGTATTAATAATTTCCTACAGAGCTTACACTTTCATGAATATCAATTAAAAACTTGGTAGGTATATAAATACATCTATGGCCATGGGCATTACTGTGCGACTGCTGAGTAGTGCTGGTACAGCAGTGCTGAAACAATGATGTAAATAACCACAAATGGGTTGCCCAGGGAATAAATAGCCTCTATAGGTATTTTTTTTTAAATTCCAGTTTTCAATTCAGAGGTTCAGACGTGGGAATTATAAATTTTGTGGTACCTAAAAACCACACAGCGTTGATTGCAAGACTAGTGTCAGTGTGGATCTCTGTTCTCTAGGCTGTCCAGGCTGGTTGGTGTCCAGACTGGAAAACATTCATGCACTATACGGGGCAGGATGCCTGCGAAAATCATGCCCCAAAATTTGGCGCAAGCAATTTTGTGCTGAAATTTCTGCATGATTTCTGGCCAAAGTTGGGTGCCTATTTGTGCAAAAATTAAGGCAAAACCTTAGTAGGAGTAGAGTGGGAGTGGGAGTAACACCATAGTGGGAGTTAAGTGTTAAAGCTGCATTAATCTATTCTGTTCTAATCTATTCTAATCTATTCTAAAGCTGCACATTAATCTATTCTATCTAAGGCAGTGGTCGGCAGGTCCTCCGGGGTCGTGCCCCCTTTTTTGGCGCCAGGCAGCGCCATTACCCCCACCTGCCAGTGCCAGACCCCATTGGTGATATAACCATGGTTACTAAAATTCCATACTTTTCCGCGACTCTTTGGGTACCATATCTGCGAGAAACCACAGGCTCACCCCCCCCCCCCCCTGCGGTTTCTCGCAAATATCTAAAAAAAGTTGAGCGCCACCATTTTGTCACATTTTGTCATGCATTTTGTCTGCACATGTTGTGAAAATTTCAGACCAAAGTCGCTCAAAGTCAGGTCACCAGATCACGCCAAGTGACCTCACCTCAGTAAAGACTGTAACGCCTGTTGTAGCTACACAGAGTAACAGATCTCTTTCAAACTTTCAGGAATTGACAAAGGCAACAAAACATGTACAAAATTTGTATCTCGGATATTTGATGTAGGTGACCAAAGGTCAGCTCACTTTCACGCCCTCCCTCGTTATCAATGGGAGAGGTCGCAAAGTCAATGGTAGAAATTGAAAGACGCCTCTTTTGGATGAGTGTCATTCCTAGCACTGTGAAGCACTGAATCACAAGTAAACATGACCACTGAGCCGGAAAACTGCACCCGTAACCCCGCTGTATGTCCCTGAGGTCATTTCCGGTCGTGAACGGTATCTAATAGTTTTTCGCTAATAACTTTTGATAAAGGCATGCCAGAGCGATGAAAATACCTTAGATGTGTTTAGCTCGACGACACGGATCACCTGATGTGCAACAAGACCTTCGATGCTTCTCGACGGGGGGAGCACGATGCTGATAAAAGTGAGCTCTTGCAAGTTCTGAGTGAAACGCTACTGAAGAAAAACTATCAGCAAACAACGTACATTTTATCAGCAAACAACGTACATTTTAGCCATTTTTGTCTCCGCAGGTTAAATCGTTATTCTTAGGTTAAATCTGAGGGCGTCATCAGAAAAAAAGACGTTAAGAGAGCTATCGAATGCGTTTTTCCGCAGCTCTGTAGCTCTATCCTTTCCTGAGCTATAGGCCAGTTTGTCGAAAATTGTCAAAGGTTGACCTGGAAATTGGCGAAATTTTACGTTCCATGACCTCTGGTGAGCTGACCTTTGAATTGACCTAAAAAGTGGCCATAGTTTTCCTTCATCATGGCTTACTCTCTTTCGAACGCCGACTACGGCGTTTCGCTAGTGACCAAGGAGACAAGTTAGAAGGGGGGAGGGGTTCAACTTCCACCTCCAGCAGGGCGTGGATACCCAGGAGCCCCATCAGGGCGCGGGTTAACCCCCATACGAATAGGGGTAGCGTGTATTTTTCGGGAATAGATCACGTTAAAAGGGTCGGATCATAAAAACTGTACCCTCGAGCCGATCATTTTTATCTGTCCTGAAAATGGCATGACCTTAACCCGAATAACCGTTGATTTGTGAGATCTTTCTTGAGATCATGGCAGTCCACAAAATCTCACTTCAAGAAGTTACAGCAAGAGCCGATTTACTCGGGACTTGTCATTGACCTATGGAAGGTCACCAAATGACCAAGGACCTTTAAATTGGGTAGCAGCGGCTGCCTATCTTCACGGGCAGCACGCTCAATTTTTCTGCAAAGCTCCAGCTCAGAGGCCGAGATGCACGGGTCAGGGTGCAATGGACAACTCCTCTCCCTTGCTTTAGCGACTGTGAAAACGCCAACAGGCGAGCGCCGGCTAATACATGACAGTTACTTTCCACGACTGTACGGAATGGTGAGCAGCTATGTACATGAAAATTGGCATGCGCCAGCTGATCAGTTCATGATTTGTGCGTTTGCCCTTGACTAATTTTTGAATCCTGGGGCACAACAGTTGCAATGTCTGTCCCATCAAGGGAGCCATTAATTCTAAAAAGATGAGGCTTTCTCAAAGGCCCTCATTACCCCCCGCCGAAGGGCGCCATTACCCCCAAAGGGGGCATGCCCCACCGTTTGCCGACCCCTGATCTAAGGGCTTGATCTTGATCTAAGGGTTTACCACACATGTAAAAGCTAAGGCATGAGCGCATTTGTAAAATTCTCAAATTTATTAACGCTAGTACAATGTTTAGAAAATCTACTGAGCTATAAACAAGTTATGAAGACATTGACCTCTATAATACCTAATACTAATAAAGGTACTAATATATGTACCTACGTACAAGGCCCTAAATACACCTAGGTATATAAAAACGCTATAACTACATACCAATATGATATGTACTAATAGTAGGTACCAATAGAGGTCAATGTTGGTTCTGTTGGGTCAATGCGAGTCAATTTTGTGAAGAATGCAAGGCCATCTATATGGAAGAATGTATTCACAGCAAGATTCACAGTGTATATAAATAAATGTATTCGTCTATGGCTCGCGGCAGACATTGCGTGCGTTCGGCATCGGAAAATGAGGGATAATGATACGGGATTACCAGTAATAATTTTGTGTTGCAGCCTGCGCAGGGACCCCAGGGACCATCGATGCAATTAGCCAAATTCTAGATTGCTTTGCTTCACTAATGGCTTGACATATTTGTTGTGCACGGTGACAGCCCCAGCCCCCAAGATATAACAGATGTCAGCTCAAACAACGAATGATCCCGACGATCCCGGAAAATTTTCCCTGTTAGCCGGATGCCGAATGCACGCGAACTGAAATATTCTTGGAATTTTTGACATAAAACTTTACACGGAAAATGTTAAATTTCATTTAAACTGTCTGTTACGAATTTTTGAATTGCTATTTTTTATTTTTTTCTATAATTCTTTCGAGACTTTTTTCAATTTTATTTCTTATTTCTCAAATTTGTATATGCATTACATGCTTGTTATAATCATGTTTTCAGCATCTGGAAAATGAGCATCACCACGGGATCAATCGGTTTTTAGACAGACACCTTGCATAACGGACATGATAACGAGTAAAAGAATCATTAGAAAAACAATAGCGATGGAAAACATGACTATCGATGGTCCCAAGATACCTATAAGAAACGTCCATAGATATTCTATGGAAACGTCCCTGCAATACCAAATTACTACCGGTAATCTCGGAAAATTATCCCTCATTTTCGAGATGCCGAACGCAGGCTATTTCGTATATTGCGACGATTGCGACAATTGCGACACATTCCTCTGCTGTAGCGAATATATATAGTAGCGGATGGGGTTTGATTGTGTTGTAAGTTGTTATGTTCATTGTTCTTGCTGTGAGTATTTCAGAAAGATTATTAGGTATTATATATTAATATATATTAAAGATAATTGTCGCATGTTTTCGGAACAAGATGTACCTATTGGCATGGAAAAAGGCTTACATGCTTGAATTTTCTATTATGCACCAGCACCAGGTCGCCAGCAAATGTCATTGCTAATGTCCTTAGCAAAAATAATTCAAGAAGTTAACTATATCTTGATAAGATCAAGATGGCCTCCTCTGTCAACTTAATACATTTTTTACATCAAAACTATGTTTTCTATCAATATTGATCATTTTCTGATGCTTCAATGTTAAGATCCAACTTCAGGACACAAAAAAGGTAGATACCTATATCATCATTGTTGATATGTCAACATTGGAACACCATACAAACAACGGCCATAATGAAGCTGGCCATAGTAAAAGCTGGTTTCTTCTTCTTGCACCAGGTGGCAGCACTTCTTTTCCAAAATCAGTGCTTATATTTCCAAAATCGTGATTTCCTCTCTGAGGAGTGATATCGGTCTTATCATTGCCAAAAATAGCAAAATTGACATCCAAAAATAGCATGTGATAAAAATGACTGATTGACCAATCCTCCCTCGACTGCTATCAGTCAGTGAAAGAATGAAGCTGGATGAAGAGTACTGCCTATACTTCTTTTCTTAGTTGCTTTATTTCATCATTGCACTAGTAAGGATGCTATGCAGAGTCATAGTCACTGTCTTGTTGAAAGCAGGCCCAGGGCGTCAAAACTTGTTGAGATTGGTACTGATTATTGACTGACATTGACAGTATGCTTATGTCATCAGGCTGCTCCAATTCATGTGAGCCCCAAGCCTGCACTGCATGACGTAACCCTGCCTAACTCCGCGCTACTATTCAAAGTTTGTTCCTCCGAGCCTGAGTCTATTCCTTAGATGATGGCCTGATTGACTCTGGGTCTGGAAGCACATTGAAGAGGAGCTGGGACTGCCTGAACAGATCAAGATGACCCAAACCTTGTTATAATGAATACCAATACATCATACCTACATTAGGACGTATGTCACTATTGCATAAATGTGCAACTCAAGACACAAATATAGCTGCATCTATAAGAAATCATCATCATGCACCTAATGCTCCAAGAAACTAGAATATGGCTTTTCCTTGAAGTCATATTGCTAGTGCAATGCTCTTTACTATCAGGTGAGTGAGTTAGGTATATTGGGCAGTGTGTGTAACCAGTATATTTATTTATATAATAATATACTGGTTATTTATATAACCAGTATATAAATAACCAGTATACTCAGGCTCAGCTATTCAATTGGCTTCCAGATAATCACTGCATTGGCTCAACATGTTATATATGAAAGGTATACATCTATTTAGTGATGAACTTAAAATGTCACACTTTTAAGCTCTATAGCTTGAAGTAGCCTACCCTTAAATGCACCTCCATGTCCCTGGCTGAAATGTGTTTTGAATTTTGATTGCCAATATCAGCTGGTAAAAGCTGCTGCTGAGAGTTTCAGATGGCATGATATTTGATAAGGCAACCTTAGGTAGCCACTGATATCCTCCCTAAGTGTATTCATTAGTTGGATTCTTACCATCCACCAATGTCACAGGGCTTGGTATACCCACATACCAGAAGCTGTCACCAAGGGAGCTGTTCAAGTACCGGTCCTACAAGGATGTGCAGCTCTTCCACTTCCAAGTTCCTGCACAAATGGCATATGCCAAGTTTGCATTCAGGGCAAATGAAACAGACTCACGATGTGATCCCAAGAATGTCACCATGTAAGTGTGTGTTGGAATGGCGAGCATTGTTAGTTATGTAGCATTTGGGGTATGCAGTACATTGTGCATGCTTTATGACGTGGCCTCATGATTATCAAGTCAGGTCAGTTCAGACTGGTGTTTGATAACTGTTAATGCCTGTATTTGCCCCCTGTGCGTCCCTGCCGATATCTATGTCCACGACCCTCCGTTTCAGATACCTGCAGCACGGCAGCTACCCTGTGGTGTCGCCACTCGGCGCCCAGTTTCCGGACAATTTCCACCTGGCGCGTACCTCGCTGACGGGCCTCAGCGCCCGCAGCGACTCCACCTGGCTGCGCTACACGGAAGAGGCGCCGCTCGCCGGCGACTGGTTCGTCGCAGCCTTCACACTCTATGATGACACGCGCATCACGCAAAAGGTTTGGAGGCACCTGATGGACTGAGAGTGGTGGGACGTGTCTGGGATTTGTCGGGATTCGGATTTATTTCCATATCACTCAGCGAGCTGCTCAATGTTCGTATCAAGTGCGTTATGTTTAATTTGTAAGTTACGGCGAGTTTTGTCTGACGGTGTTCTTTCTCCGCCGTCGCAGGGTCTGGGACCCTCCTGTCACACGGTGCTGGAGTCGGAGGCGCGGCTGGAGCCGCAGGAGGGCGTCATCACCCTGGTACCGGAGGTCACCGCCCACCAGAGGCTCATTCTGATGCACAAAATCAACGCCACACAGTACTACAGGTCAGGGCAAGGGCCGGACATACTCGATAAGTGATGTCGAATCGACATTTGGTATCGCAGTGATAACGCTTCGATGTAGCGTTAAAGGAAATAGTTCACTTTTAGCATGGGATTTTGAACTGGAATAGCAGTTTCGTAGCTTGAGCTGAGACTAGCACAAATCAGGAGCTTTTACGGCTCAACGATCACCCTAGACGAAGATATTCCATTTCTCGTTCCGAAAAGAGTGCCTTGCAGAGGAATGTGTGCCTTGCACAGGAATGCAGCCACGTCATCGTCAGCCAATCAGCATGCTGCTTACAGCTAATGCAGCATGCGTAGGTTTAAACTACGCAATATGATTGGTCAACGCGTAATAAGCTTCCGCGTCAAACATTATTTTACATAGAATATAGTTCGTCCTATATTAAAATATAGAAAATATTTGTTTTTACAAAAAGGTTTTATTTTATTTTCTGATCATTTTGAGCATAAAAAAACGTATATCCATAGCAAAATACTAATTTCAGGAAAGTGAGCTGTTTCCTTTAATATCGCTGTCTGCTATCATTCGTGCAATACCTCTGCAGGATCATTTTATAGTGATCCATGATTGTTTATCCAACACTACATTTTATATGGTTTCAAACTACGTAGATGATGTATGCAATTCCCATGCAGATTAAATAATTTTCATAGTCTCATGTCTTTTCATTTATGAATCAATAACCATTTTTGCCTTTTTATTTTCGGAATACCTGCCTTGCTACTCGGTGACAGATTTCCCTCGCCCGTTGCTCCAGGTTCGTGGTTCCCGAGGGCACGTTTTCGGCCGTGGTGAACGTCTCCAAGTGTGTGGAGGCGGGCGGGGGCGGACCGTGTCCGCTGGCCGTCTCTGCCAGTCCGCTGGCACTGCCCACCGACGGCGGACCGCTCACCAGGTGAGGTAGAGCGGGGCTCAGTCGGGTTCAGGGCCTGAGATGGATACATAGGTTATGTGTGGCTGCCAGTGTGGTGACATTGTGAGGCCAGGGGCAAGGCGGCTTATTGCGGCGCTGCGCCATATCGCCTGTTCTGCCCAGCAGGCCTGTAGTGTTTGCCAGTTTGATAACTTATCGCCGTTATCGTGCCTAGTGCGTCTGCATGTCCCCATCTATGTCAAACAGAGGTGCTTTGTTCGTGCTTGTGTTGCTGATGACGTCACTCTGCGTCATGCTTTGCCTTATGTGCTGATTAGACACAACAGTTGTTACTCTGACAGCTCACCTTTAAATCGTACGAGCTATCAAATCTTATATAAATGCACTGTATTTACCCTATATCAGTTGGGCTTTAACCCGCACGGGGCTGGGGTCTCCAGCCGAACGCGCGGGGCTGGGGGGGGGGGGGGGGGTAAATTTTACCCCCCCCCCCCCCCCTGTTATCTCCCGAACTAATGGTCCGATTTGGAAAATTCAAACGCCAATCGAAAGATCTCATCACGAACAACTAAAAACATGTACTTAATTTTAAGTTTGAGGTCAAGGTCAAGGTCAGGTCAAGGGTACAAATTGCAAGTTCCTACAGTATTGGCCTTGCACCGTAGTTGCCGAAGAATGGAGTCATGGACTGAGACTGATCGCCCAAAACGTGTTCTTAGGCTACCAAGACAATATTCGTTGCATACAATATCATTCAGAGGTCAAGGTCAAGGTCAGGTCAGGTCAGGTCAGGTCACCAAAAACAAAATATAGAAAAGGGCATGTGCGACACATGTTTTATGGGTCATTTTACTCATAGAATTCAATAGGCACACTCAATAAGTGATATGGACCACCTCTGGATGAATTTCAGGTCGAGGTCAGGTCAAGGTCAGGTCAAGTGAGGTCAAATTTTGAAGTTGGTTGTTAAGGCCTAAAAAGGTGTCTATCTGATGCAGTTTTTCACGGCGAATCGAATGGTGCTACTTTTGTTTCCGTACGAGGTCTAGAACTTCCAAAAAAGAAGTCATTTTTCAAAAATTTTGTGTGTCGTGACGTCATACAATTTTGAATAACTCCCACATTTTTGAACCGATTCTTCTAAAACTTGGTATGTAGGTGCACATAGACCACTTCTCTGACATATATTCCGGTTTTTTCGATACACTTAAAATTTTGGATTTTATAGCTATTTTCCCAAAAAAGTCAGTTTTTTGAAAAAAAATTGGGCCAAAATCCAAAATTTTCAAAAAACCGAGATAGCCATTTGATAGACAAAGTAAAATTACGTATATCCTTTTTTGTTACGTCTTGATTCCTTTAAAAATGAAGATGTTAGCGGCGTTTGAACTTTTGCCGTTTTTGAGGCGAAAATGGCGAACATGACGTCACTAAAACGTCAATTTCTCAAACATTTTCCGACGGATCTCGCTCAAATTTTCAGGGAACGTGTCAAATTGATGTAAGAAAAGGTACTGAAAGTTTGGCGGCGCTTCGCGCCGCCGTTTTTGAGATATTGCAAAAATTCGCGAGGGGGGGGGGGTAAAATTTACCCCCCAGCCCCGCGCGGGTTAATGCACCGTAAGTCTTTTTTCATTATCGGAACTATTCTATGAGTAGTAAAGTAATCTTGATTCTATGTACTACGTATCCTTTAAATAAACTCTATCCACATCGGTTTGGTTTTTACCTACCGACAAATACCGATGACATCCTAACAGTCTCTCCGCCCTTCCGTCTTCAGTTCGGTCAACTGCAGCAGCCTGAACAGCGACGACAACAGCAATGGTGGCAGCGGCGGCGGTGTCTGTCTGCTAACACTGGACACGGTGCCGAACCGTTGGCACTACGTGCGACTGGAGCTCGAGAACGGGACGGCAGCCCAGTTCGGCATACAGATCGTGCTGCAGGATGGTACGGATAGAGCGTGACGGGCGATTGGGAATGCCTGGGGAAAGGGGGAATGAGGAATATGACTTACTCATTTGCCAATATTACTTTTGGCTGGGTTTGCTTTAGTCATTGACAAAAGTCAGAGAAGCAGGTTGGAAATGAAAATGACACGGCGTCGAGGTGCTTGGTATTAAGGACTCACCGTCGAATGGCGTTTGTCATGTTTTTTTTTTCTTCCGCTTCCAAACTCTGGTAAACTTTCGAGTTTGGAAGAACATAGGTGGAGAATTGTGACCAGCTGGGGGTGCTCGGGCGCAGCAAATCCGCCGCCGCCTAGCGGTGACCTTGACCCGCGCGGCCCGGCCGCGGCTCCAAAGCCAAGCCGGCGTGGCCGGCGTGGAATTGGGAGAGCTCGAGCACCCCCAGTCCAGCACAATTCTCCACCCGTGTGGAAGAAAGAACGCGTGGGTCATAATACTCACACTCTGCTCACATTCCGCTGCGCGCCACGTCTGTATCATAATGTTCACGTTCCTCCCCAGGCTGTGAGGGCAGCCACAAGGAGAATGAGTACATGCTGGTGAGCGAGATGCGGTGCCAGAGCCCGGCACGCACCGCCTTCATCCCGGTACTGTTTGCCGAGGACTCGACGCTCGGAAACCACTCCTGCGACTGGGACAGGTGGGTGTCAACGCGGCGGGACTGTGCTCGGATATTGGAGTAGAATTACAGTTTGCTAAAATTACATTAATTTTACGGTGGATAATAGCCAATGGATGGCTAACATTTGTGACAAATCTGCCGAAAATACATATTTCTAGTTTAGATTTGACCGTAGCTATGCCGATATGCCACGATTTATGCGGACTACACATCGCTGCTTCGCATTTCATACACCAGCTTGCTATCATGTTTTCATGCTTACATCATGCTGGACGCTTAATTAATCCATCACTTATACGCGTATATTTTGCCCCACGGTTCTAACCTCCCCCGTTCTCCTCTCCCGTCAGAGTACCTCTGGGCCGTCAGTCGCTGGCCGGCAGCCTGGCGTTCATCTATGACCAGCTGCCGGACCCGGTGACGACCAAGCCTCCGGCGCGGCTGAACATTACCACCGAGCGGCCCACGTATATGACGTTCGAGGTGCAGCCCGTGCAGGACATCGGCGGCACGCTGACGGTGGCGCTTACACTGCCGTCTGGACTGGTGAGGAGTGGGTAGAGGGACTGGTAAGGAGAGGGGGACTGGCGGGGGGTAGAGAGGGGAACTGGTGAGGAGAGAGGGGGACTGGTGAGGGAAGGAGGAAGGTGTGTTGCAGAATCAAAGATGGAATGGTAAGGAATCAAGAGGTGATGCGTCGGCCATTGGTTAGCTTTAACCCTATTCCTGGCGGGGGGGGGGGGGGGCCTCAGGAGCCCCCCCCCCTGAGGTTTTCTGGTTATTTCTCCCAAACGCGTTGAGCTAGGAAGCTCAAATTTTCTGACTTTTCCTAAAAGGCTTCTACGCAACATGTCTGAAAATTTTGAGTTGATCTGACCTCAGGTCAGGTCACCAGAGGCGGTTTGGTGACCCTACCTCAGAAAAGTTTGCAATCACGCCAGAGCTAGAGTTTTTGACCGATCAATTTCTTCTCTTCAGGCTTTAGTTAGGATACCAGTATGTGCAATTTGTATATCTCGGAATTTTGATATCGGTGACCTAAGGTCAGGTCAATTTCGCGACCTCCCCATTATAAGTCAATGTGGGAAAAATCAACTCCCTGTTTTTACCACTAAAACGGGTCGGAATGGCCCCATATACCATACATGACTTCATATACGATCAACCTTCACTACCTTGAGGTCTGTTTTGCTGTTGGGCAGCTGTGAGGTCATGTGACGTCATCAAAGGTCACCAAAGGTTTTTGGCCAATAACTCCGTACAGGAACAAGATACAGACGCGTGGATGGTCTCATTGTGTTCAGCTCGTCAAGACGCATCGAATGATATACATGATGACCTCGAGGTCACGTGACCTGAGGTCAACCTTTGACCTTGACCTTTCGAGGTCAACATATATATCATTCGATGCGGATTGACGAGAGGATCACGATGATGCCCTTAGTTTGCTCCTATCTTGACCAATTCGAAAGTTATTCGAGAAAAACTCTCTCCATATCTAGCGCCGCCATTTTGACTTTTTCGACCCCTGTGACGTCATCTTTGACCTGACCTGAAAATGACCTTAGTAAAAATTGTAGATCTTGACCGTGCGTATCCGATGCCGTTTACCGTTTGTCGCTGCGATGTGTAGTTTTTGAGATCTGAAGGGGGGGCCGAATCGGGCCCCCCCCCGCCAGTTTCTTGTCCCGGCGGAGCCCGCCAGGAATAGGGTTAAGACAGTTGTATCATCTCATACTGAACTGGGTGATGGCAAAGGCTGATGCAGACTTTGTCAGACTTTCGTAAGATTGATGACAATTTCATTCGAATGTGCCTCAGTGTCCCAAAATTTGCCAGTTTGGGTGGGAAATGACATCCAAATCGAAATAATTTTCCACTCTCACCTCCAGCTTTCCAGAACAATTTTTCACTCCCTGTTTTACCAATAAAGAGCTTTTTCTGCGGGTACCTTTTACCTTTCTCCATTTTCGATTCAATTATCTTATAAAGCAGCTCCCACATCCTTCAACATTCACAAATACATTGTTGATCCCTGTTTTCCGCTCTTTTTGTACCTTTCTGACTGGCATTTTTCCACTCTCAGCACTCGTTCTAGTGACGAATGTTCCCCTCCGACACCCAAGCCGAAATATAATTTTGGGACGCTGAGGTGCCTTAAGGAGAATCGTGCCTTGCTACATGTGGCGAACCTTCCTTCTCTCCGTTCACAGAACACCTCTCTGGCCAACGTCTCAGTGACGGGCTGCCTGTCTCACTTTGTGCGCGCCCGGGTGCTGGAGGACGGCTCGTGCAGCAGCGGCGTTCGGCTGACGGTCAACACCACCACCTTCAGTAGCGGGAGCGGCAGCGACAGCGGGGGGAGGAAGGACAACATCACCAACTTGCCCTACCCGGAACCGGGCGACTGGTACCTGACGCTCGCCGTCCGCTGCTACCTCCAGCAGGAGTACGGCAGGTACGTACGGGGTGTTACATGGATGTCAGATACTGGCCGTCCGCTGCTACCTCCAGCTGGAGTACGGCAGGTACGTACGGGGTGTGCCGTCCGCTGCTACCTCCAACAGGAGTACGGCAGGTACGTACGGGGTGTGCCGTCCGCTGCTACCTCCAACAGGAGTACGGCAGGTACGTACGGGGTGTGCCGTCCGCTGCTACCTCCAACAGGAGTACGGCAGGTACGTACGGGGTGTGCCGTCCGCTGCTACCTCCAACAGGAGTACGGCAGGTACGTACGGGGTGTTACACTGGTATCTGGCGCTCACTGTCCACTGATACCTCCAGCAGGAGTACGGCAGGTACAGGGCTTTCACCACTGGCAGTGATCGACTCCACTGGCGTTGCCGGACTCCAGCCTCTTGGTTATGCGTAGTAAAATGTTCAGAGGGCAGATTGTGGCGCCGCCGTTGCTGAACCCATGCAGATTTATCCGACTGTCGTGTCGTTTTCTGACAATATAAACATTGCCGACAGATTTAGCTTACCGCTTATTCTGTTGTAAGCTATTGCTGCTGAACAGTCCCAACTGCTGCAAAACATTGTCTTTTGCTCAGTATGTCAGTCCCAGAGAGAACCACCATCATCTCATCATCCCTCTCTCCATTCCAGGGAGACGCCTCTGGTTCCGTGCCCGGAGAACCAGACCTCCCTGATCTTCCACATCGAGTCGGCGCCGTGTCTGCAGGCGTCGTGCGGCGCCAACGGTGCCTGCTACCAGTACTTCTCCGGCGGCTTCGTCTTCTCCACCTGTGTCTGCTGGGCCGGTAAGCACGGTAAGACCGCTCCGATTCTCTCTCTCTCTCTAACCCGCTCTCACACCGCTGCCTGGCATTCGGACCGCCCGACCCGGCCGCCGCCCGCCGCTGCCCGGCTAGAGCCAGCCTGTAGAGTCGCCCGGTGGATGCACTAACCTGGCTCGAGGGCAGATACCAGGCAGGACTAACGTTGATGGAAGCCAGCCTGTAAGTAGCTGATGGCTTGGTGAGCAGGTTTATCAGAGGTACGCTGCCTTATTCGGTTGTGCTTGATGGTCTACCGCTTTCCCTTTTCCCTTACCTACCTTTCGGTGATGGACTGCTAAAATGCTAGCTCTTCCCTTCAGCTGCCACTATACAACTCTTGTATGGCTAGTTTCTTTCCTTCTGATTTCATGTTAGCAAGCAATGTAAATAAGTTACTGAATCATAGAATATGGATGCATATGTTACAGGGAGTTTGAGAAATCCGTGAGTTTGCAAACTCCCTAGTGAGTTTGCAAACTCCCTGACCCATCAGTGACTTTGCACACTCACTAGGGAGTTTGCAAATTCACTAGGGAGTTTGCAAACTCACTGACCGGTCAGGGAGTTTGAGAAATTTCAGAGCGATTGGGCCAAATAAAATCAAATGTGTAAGATAAGGGTGGCATACAGGGTTGGGCAGATAAATTGGGACAAATTTTAACTTCCTCTAAAACGACTATTTTTGGAGTGATAAAGATAATTTTTGAACATAAATATAGACTAATGAATACGTTTCCATGTTATGCAGGTTGCGTTGCAATTTTGAGTCGGCTGGTCACAGAACGTGGGCTTAAGCAAGCCACTATCAACTTAGTCCGCGCGCACATGCGTGCCAATACTCTAATTATGCTCCATCAAATGGCTGAAAGTAGTGTGTATCGAACAGACGTAAACGTTGGAGGAAGAGATGATATTGACTCATCCTTACATACCAATTGCATTGACACCGGCCGCTCCCCCGGTTCTCCAGGGGGGCTAAAAGGCAAAATTCAGTTAAATCAGAGGATCCTCGCGAAAACAGTGGCGCGAGCTTACAACGAAGGTAGCCGCGCCATGAGAAAGCGATATACCAGCACCTCAAACATGTACTCTTATGCATTGATGCATATCAACCTGTCAACATAGATGTTGAAGCAGCTGTGACGTTAAAAAATTGCTTCCTCTTGAAGGGCTTGGAGAAGCGAGCAAGCACGTGCAGGTCTTTTTCGACGACGGTATCCCCATAACCGAACATATGAACAACCGCAAACACCATGTAACATCGCAACCAGCCCAGAAGACGTGATCTTAGTTCCAAAAAGAATGCAGCAGACATCGGTGATGGTATTCCACTCGGTGACTTCCATGACGGTCACGTGGGGCCCCCTTATTTTACGGAACCGGGAGGGGGTTCGCCATTACAGGGTACCTAACCATTATTCCGGCAGTTCGAATCAACAAGATGAAAGAAGGCAACATCCTGCATGGAGTGATGCTCTTCGAGGAGTCAGCTCCCCGGCATACAGTAAATTAAATACAAAATCTCCTGAAACGGAGGATCCCGCAAACTGTACCCATTGGAAAATGCCCCCTTCCTCATTAAACCTCAGCCCACACAAGTTCTGGTTGCTGGGGCGTTTTTGCGGGTGAGCCTAACGAACGTCCCCATATGACTGTGGTGAGCCTCAGCAGTGCCAGTTGGCTACAATTACGAGCCATTTCAGACGGGAGATCTCGCCGCGCGTGCGACCATTCCAGGCACCGATAAGGACTGATGCAGGTGGACCACGGTGACCATATTTGGTGAAAATGTGTAAAATTGGTGTGACAATATGTGATCCAAATTTGAAATGCCTATGTTTACAAATTTCTAAGCTACGGCGTTCTAAATGCAAATATGTATTTTGTCCCAATTTATCTGCCCAACCCTGACGTGCCGTCCGTGACGTTAAAACAAAAGCGACTAGTGGTACGGCCTATATAACCGTTGCACGCTGACAAAAAGCTTACAGATCCTTCATTGTTTTACCGAAAAAAATGCTACTCGCGGCTATGTAAAGGGGAGGTTCGGAGCAAGGTGCTCCTCCGTTCCGTCGTTTCCATTCTCAGGAATCAGGATACCGAAATCCTTCTCGTCCACGCCGAAACCCCCACTCCGGGCTGGACAGGCACCTTTATCTCATGCGGGCTGCTCCATTGGGGCGGCACCGCTTCTCCCGAGGGAGCGCACCCCGTAGCCGGGTGCATAGAGTGCTTGGGGGGCTGGTCGGTCTGTCAATTCGGACGGGCTCAGCCCCGGCGACTCTGCATATAGGGTGTCTGCCCAGACCAATGTCTCCCCCTATAATTCCTATCATTCGTCCGACTCTGAAATGGTCTTGTCAGACCGAAAGGGCCTAACCCAACAAAACAAAAACAAACAAGCAGCGTGCGCCAGTCGCAGCTGGGCTGGCTGCCAGCAGCGCCGGCTCTCGATGACACGTCTATGGCGGAGTGGGAATGGGCGTGAATTGATGCGTGCGCCTGTACTTTACCATAAGTGACCAACAGTGAGCTGTTTCTACTTTGATATATTTAGCCTGACTCTAGAATAGCCACACTTGAGTGGGACGGGTCTAATTGGGACGTGAACTAAATAAATGTATAACTAAATAAAGCGGTGGTACATGCATGGGTAAATCACTGAGCAGTTTAAAATAAAAAAGGTATTTATGGTGTGCAAATGATCTACATATAAGCCTTTTGTCAGCGTGCGAGGCCTTAGAGCTAGCCTCCTTTGTTTTAACATCACGGACGGCACGGCACGTATGCCACCCACATGCTGCACACTTGTTTTTATTTGGCCCAATCACTCTGAAATTTCTCAAACTCCCTGACCGGTCAGTGAGTTTGCAAACTCCCTAGTGAATTTGTAAACTCCCTAGTGAGTTTGCAAACTCACTGATGGGTCAGGGAGTTTGCAAACTCACTAGGGAGTTTGCAAACTCACTGATTTCTCAAACTCCCTGTAGGTAACACGGTATATACTTTGTTGACGAACTTCCGGTTAAATAAGTGTCTGCGAAGGTGAAAATTGTGATACGCTACACTTTATTTTTCACGAGAACCTGCGGTACCCGTCACCACGGACATCGTGCTTTTTACTTTCTGCGAAAGTGGCGCGTTTACGAGTCATTGTCGAGTCATTGCAACAATTTAATGGCGCATTTGTATTTGCCGTGAGTTTTTATGCAGTTCACACGACTATGTATACCCCACTGATCCCGCTGTGTTGGGGCACGGCGCCTGGGGGTGCACGGCTGTATCTGATCCCTCCGCTGCGCCAGGGCACGGCGGCTGGGGGTGCACGGCTGTATCTGATCCCTCCGCTGCGCCAGGGCACGGCGGCTGGGGGTGCACGGCTGTATCTGATCCCTCCGCTGCGCCAGGGCACGGCGGCTGGGGGTGCACGGCTGTATCTGATCCCTCCGCTGCGCCAGGGTACGGCGGCTGGGGATGCACCGACTCGTCTCGCGCCACGCCCGACTTCCAGCTACTGCTGGCCACGCTGCTGCTCACCATCAGCAACGTGCTGTTCGTGCCGGCCGTGCTGCTGGCGCTGCGCAGACGCTACTTCACTGAGGCGTTCGTCTACGCATTCGCCATGTTCTTCTCCACGGTGAGGCGATGAGTTCGACGTGGGTGATCTGCTCAGCGCTCAGAATGATTAATTTTGTGATGCTTCGATAAACTGAGTGGAATTCCATAGAATACCTAGCCGTATTACTATGAACGTTCGGTAGTTTGATAAGATTTCGGTGTGGTGTCATTAGTTTATACATGTGGTGTTGTAACGATTTAGTCACAGTGCATTTAAGATAGTTTAGTATTTTACATAGAGGACTGGTAACCACTAGTCTACACCATGTTTCGCGCATTCGCGCATTGTCTAACGACATAGTTTCATTAGGACTAAAACAATTTGGAACATGAACACCAAGATTTTCCCCTCAACTCTAACCACCCTTCGCCCCCTCCCATCTCATTCCAGTTCTACCACGCGTGTGACGAGGAGAAGTACGTGTTCTGTCTGATGCGCCTGAGCGTCATGCAGTTCTGCGACTTTTACGCCGGCATATTCGCGTTCTGGGTGACACTGGTGTGTATGGCCGACCTGGCACCCGCCTGGAGCTCGCTGATGAATGTGGGCGGCGCCATGCTCGTGGCTTTGGGAGTGGAGTACGACCGGACTGGACTCTGGGTGTTCGTCGTGCCCGTGGCAACGGCTTTCGTCTGCATGGTGTCCTCTTGGGTGAGTGGGAGCGGGTATGGGAGGGGGAGGGAGGGAAAGGGAGAGTGTAAATGTCCCATTGATTTTTTTAGACGGGGTGTACTTTTTCAGTAGCTGGAACGGGCGAGAGCGCAACGGTGCTAGTAAATTGGTATAACCTGTGATATAACCTGTGTGAATTGATATATCCTATGTACCTGCCCTGCGCTACCTCTGGCCTCTGACCTCTGACCTCCCCCCCCCCTTCAGGTGTGCCACTGCCGGCGACAGCGGGCGCTGTTCCCGAGCCTGTGCTATTTGTAACATCTGACCCCCCCCCCTCCAGGTGTACCACTGCCGGCGGCAGCGGGCCCTGTACCCGAGCCTGCGCTACCTTCTGCTGGGCCTACTACCGGGCGCCACGGTGGCCGGCGTCGGCCTGGTCTGCTACGCCCTGCTGGAGACGGAGGAGAACTACAAGTACACCCACTCGGCCTGGCACTGCTGTATCGCCGTCTCGATCCTGTTCCTGCTGCCGCCGCGCCGCCCACAGACCGACTCGTACTCGCCGGTGGGCGGCGCGGCGGGCGGCGCGGCGGGCGGCAGCGGCTCGTCCACGGGAAAACTGCTGCGGGTGACGGCCGGCGGCAGCCAGCAGACAGTCAACACCAGCTCTGACAGCGAGCGGGGCGTGGCCGACGGGCACCGCTAGGGGGCGCCGCGGCACGCCGAGAGGCCGCCCCCGCCGCTACAGGTGCTAGGAGACAGCCCTCGCTAGGCGCTAGGAGGCGGCCCGCGCCGCTACAGGCCCATGGGAGGCATCTTTCACCGCTGCTACTGCCGGGAGCTATCAGACAGCCCTGTCCAAGGATGATAGGACGAACTCACTGCCGCCTAGAGGCTGCCCGCAGCCCCGCCGCTGCGGCCGCTGACAGACAGTTCCTGTCCCAGGGCGCTGAGATACAGCCTCGCCGCTACCACCGTCGTCACTACCGCCGCCGCCTCTCTGGTGGGTATGTAGCGGAACTCTCTAGAACAGACGTTTGGTGAATTAGGACGCTGTGGAGGTCGGAGGATGTTTGAAAGGGTGTTACCAACATCCATGACTAGGTTTTCTGCGGCTTGGCAGATGGTTGGACGGATAACTCTTTGTATGTCGCCGATGCTTCGCGGCACAGTTCGTCCTAGTCTTCGATTGCTCCGAATTACCCACTGACTAGCTTGCTTTCTTCGCCTGATTGTGCGGTCCGCTGTAGCTATGAATGTTTATAGTTTCATATGCCATTGGCGATTGATCTCAACTGAAGGGAATGATGGCCTGTTGGCCTAACGGTGCACTGGTGTGCCATATTCAGTCAGGCTCATTTCCAGCGTTAGAAGACAGGTAGGGATCAATTAGAGGCGGACTGTGATCTGCTAGTATTCACAGTGTTAGTCCGTGTTTTCTGTGACATGGAGCTGTAAGTGATTGGTTTATAGTTTAATTAGCCCTGGTGATAGATGTTAGATTTGTACTGTCAGGCGCAGAGCCAGGGAAGGCGTCATGAGAACAACACGACGGTGATGCTAGTGGTTAGTGAAGTGGAACCAGCTGAACAATTTTACCCATAAGAAGGTATATTTGCTTAGATGTTTTTACAATCTTGTGGGGTTATTTTTACATTTTCTGCTGAAGACCAGACACGTTTTTTTTTCGGTGATGACGATGCCTATGTATGTGATGTCTTCAGTCTTCTCTGTACTCTTGTTGTGTGTCTCGGTACCGTATTTAATATTTGTCCATACTTCTTGCGTCCAGCTACTTATCTTTTGTGATTTATTGCCAAATATTTGTATTTATCTTTTTTTCTTCTTTTAACCTTATCTATCCAATGTTCCGAATGGGCACATAATTGCTTCCATGCTGCTTGTGTTATTACTGCGATGCTTGTCATTTTATATTTTCATTAACTGCTAGGCGCCATATCCTAGTCCATTATGAATAACTACACTGATCATGTCAAGAAAAAGACATTCGCCGGGTCCTATCCAATCAGTCTACCGTTGATTTATGCATAATCTCATGACTGGGCGAATTTCAGCGTAATAGGACGCCCCTCGTGTACCTACTATTTTAGCCGGTGTGGGAATGCCTAGTGTGGTGCCAGATTGGCCACGGTCACGCCCAATTTTGGTGCGACTACTAGTAATTCACATTCCCATTTACTGATAGTTTGATTGATGTTTGCGAGTCGAATCGCACAGTTTTGCTAGCTACTTCTGTTTTGTGCAGTGTGAGTTCTGGTGCACATAGGGTGCGTTTGCAGGCCCCAAATTGTGTGCGAGTGCGGGGTTGCAGTTTGTGTACATACCGCGCCATGAGCGCGAACTTCTCGTCTTTTGAGCGCACATGGATGCGAGTGTTCGCGTCGCTGCGAGTTGAAATGTTGCGCGCCGCCCCGCTGCAGTGTGTCCGTGTAGGAATTTGTGCGCATTTGGGTGTGCTTGTATGCCTGCGTCCTTGACCGTTCAGTCGGAGCAGCGAGAGGCAACAGGTGATTCGGTGCATGCTCGTGCCCCGCCGATGTTGGTGGGGTAGGGGACAGGGGTGGGACCGCTGCCACTGCCACCCTGTCCACTCGCGTGGCGTGTCACCCGGGCACCCCGGCCGGCCGGCTGTAGCCGCCGTGATGGACGAGACACCGTCACGACAGGCTTACCCGACCGTCTGCTGCTCCCCGGCACCCCGTCACCGTCTGTCTTCTGCGCTGTCCTGGGTTGTCGGGACAGGAGTCTCCGGCGCTGTCCTGTGCTGCCGGGAGAGTAGTCTGTGTCTCCGGGCCGGGAGGCGGGAAAATCGCTCACTAACCGCTCCGGTCCAAACCGTCCCGTTTGGTCTGGGCCCGGCAACAAGGCCTGGGTCGATAGGTAGTCAGGGTCGCACATAGAGTGAATGTCAACCAACCGAGGCGAGTTGTGCTGCCGCGGCTCGTTTAGCAACGATGCCAGCGCTATTGCCGTGATGGCATCGCTCCTTCCAGCAGGGAACGACTATGTCGAGCGCTAATTTGTATTATTCTAGGTGCGTTACTATATTACTATATTTGACAAAAATTACGAACTGGCTGCATGTTTATTGTGGACGCCTCTGGTAGTTAGGGAGGCTCGGTGATTGCCATCGGCAGAAGTTCAGTCCATCAGTGTACTGTATTGTTTATTTTCAGTTGCGGTGTTGTTTGTGTTGTAAGCGTTTTGCTATGACTGTCATGTACCGCGTACGATCAAATTTCGGTTACCAGTTGTCCGAAGGAAGACGTATAGTGAGAGTAGTATTTTAGAGAGGCGTTCTGTCCAATGAGTGTGCCAACGCCACGTGAAGGGATAGGCGGGGTGGGGGGGGGGGGGGCAGCTATGTCTGATCGCGCACAGTGGTCCCGCAAGTATTAGCTGTGTTCCATGTGATTTGGTGTTTTGTTGGGATTCCGGTACCATCCGTACAACGTACAATCGTCATGACTCGAGTCTTGTCGTTCACGGATGTATTCACGTGGCCGCCCTGGTGATGCCGGTCTGGTTAGATGTTAGGACAGAGTGCTGAGTTGTAACACTTCTGAGCATGTCTGCGATTAGCAATGAGCTTTTGACGTAGGTATCTGAAGCCAGCTGCATGTAATCAGGACGTGAGCATTTCGCATGCTTGTAAATGTCCATTTTACGTGCAAAAATTACCCCATTGTTTGCGATAAATTATGAATTTACAATGTTCGTAACAAGATAAGCGAACGTGATCGCAAGTTCGTCGATTCAGCGTAATGAAACTGCCGCGTGATTGTCAGACGTACGCAGTCGAAGCCGTATGGTGTGCGGCCGTCGCAGTGCTCGACTAATGTGTAGTGCTGCGCGGACAATAAACGACACGACACGTGCTGTATTATTTTGTTGGATGTGCCGCCGGACTCTGCTGGACCCTGGGTCACCGCATTGGTCAAACCCGTCAACAACAGCCACCGACAATGGATTTTACGAACTGGCTGCCACCATAAGTTATTTCCAGTGTCCGTTCCAGCAGCGAATCGAAATGGTCGAAAGTCTGAGCCGGGTGGACCCGGTTTGCGCCATCTGCAGCAGGCTTATTCAGCTTCAGCCGGCTGTTGAGTTTATACGTATCAGTTCCCTTCGTTCGAATCGTATTTCCCGACTGCGCAGTGCGCCGACCAGTAGCGCCGGTCGCGGCGCCGAATCAGTCTGGATAATATCATCCGCCGCACTTTTTATTCGCGCCCGACATCCGGCGCCTGCCACAAATCACGTGTTCTTTACGATGTCTTCTCCTTCCTACTGTGTGCCGTCGATCTTTAGAGACCCGCCCAGCAACAGCCGTATAATGGAGCTCGTACCGCCGCCGGAGGATAAAGGAAACAGCGATCCTCTTACGCCCTTCTCCGGACTAATCTACCCGGCTCTCCGGAGTCTCTCCCGGCGAATTGCGCGGCAGGACTCTTACGACGAACTAGCTCTTCGTGTCTGTAAAGGACCTCACGCGCACGGGTCGTCCCCCAGGGCGCGGGGTGGGGTGAATTCGGATTACGGGGTCGTCGCTGGCGGCAGTTCCTCGGCTCAAACGCAGCGTTCGAGCGGAGTTTGTCGGACTCGGGCCGAATACCGAGTGGGCCGGCGCCGGCCGCCAGTTATTCTGCGGCGAGGCGACGGTTAGTGGCAATAACCCTCCAAAGGCGGAGTGGGTGGGGCCGCGGAATCGATGAAAGGGAACAAAGCAGCACGCGGCATGTGACACCAGCATTCGACGTTTATTGCAACGACAATCAGCCGGGATAATTCGGAGGGCGATCCTTGCTACACCGGCGACAATCAGACGCTATCTGTGATCTCCCACACAATCTGCACTGCATTCGCACCCAGATAGACACAGACATGCACGAGGAGCGAACAGGACATTATCGATGGTCTAACGCGACCCCGCGCGGAGACGCTGACTTTATACTCAAAACATCCATCCTAGCGCGCTATTCCACTGATGAGCCTGGCGACGGCACTCGGCCGGTCCCTCGGGCCGGCCTGGAAGTACCGAGTTTGTATCAGAAGGCCGGTCACGGCCGATGACTTTCCGAGCTGGAGTACTTCCGCGCCGTAATTTGACGCCTCCTACGTCCCTACACACTACAGAGTACGCGCTGCACTGCAGCATCGTAGGACAACACCATCGCACAGTGGCCCTTTTTCAGAATTAGCACGCATTAATTCCCACATTACCTGCAAGTGGTGCAAGACATCACCACGTGATCAAGGACGTATTCCCTGCCAATGCAAAGAGAAGAAAAGAAACGAACTGGCCAAGGAGATTCGGCCCAACAGCGACAGGCCGCTCGGCCCAAGATTTGGCGCACGTTCGCACGGCTCGCCCGCCGGCCCAGGCCGCTCCGAACGCAAGTGTGGCGAGCCCGCCAGCCTACCGCGCTGCACTGACCGCCAAGACGCCCCAGGGCGTCACGTGACCGCATCTACAACTGTTGCCAGCCACCGTTATTAAGTCGGCCCCGGCCGGGCAGCAACTAAGGTTAGCGCGACGCGAACAATACAAGCACATAGGCGCTTTTGACGTTAGATCTTAAGCCGACCACGGGACTTGTGCGGCTTGGACATCAAACGCGACAAGAAATCGGACAGTTTTTCTTGAGCACAGCGTTACGCCTACATGACATTTCAATAAGCACATCTTATGGCAAAAGTCAAGCCACATTTAGGTGCCCACCAGGTGACACCAGCTTCGAGCCAGGTCAATGAGCTTAGTCGTATCGAACAGGAGCCTCAGCCGCTCGCGGACTGAACTGGCTCACGTTATCCACCGTAGAAGCAAAATGGCGCAAAATGGCGCGATGCCCTTTGGTGGTCATGGTCAGAAGAGATCGGCGATTCGAGCGATGTATAATACGATATGTTCCAGAGTGTGCTACTTAACATAAAGCTTCATATGTATGCCGCCATCTCCAGTTAATAATTGTCCTGTTATTGTGTCCACAATATTCGGCAAAAGTGGTCTATTTAAGTTTATACAATGAAAATTGTGGTTTCTAGGGCTTCTACGTAAACTCAGCTTCACAGCCATGCCACTAATTTTTAATATTTTCTCACCGAAAGCCTTACAAATTGATGTTCATCTCACCCTACTTTTTAGGGTCCGCCGGTGGTGTCCGCGCGCCTCTCGACAAACTTCGATTTTGCGGTCAGTTTTACCAAAGATAATTATTTTTTAGGAGGTAAAAATGGCACCATCGGATAGTTTGGAATGTTTTGCACACGATTAGACTGTTTTTTACTCAAAAAAAGAGAAAAAATATTTTGAATTTATGCGTGCTAATTCTGAAAAAGGGCCACTGTGCATCGGCGGGATCAGCGGCGGCACGTGCTGTCCGCGCCCAGCGGTAAATAAAGCCTCTGCTCCCAGCCGGAGCGGGTGGTCGGCCGGCTCCCGGTCGGGGAGGTATCACATACGTGTCCCGCGGCCGTCTGAATCCGCCGGCGGCCTCCGTCACCGCGCCGCCGGGTCGATAGGGCACGCCGCCTCTCAGCGCGCACCGCCGGCCGCCCCGCTCGCCTGACGCGGCGCTAACGGATGTGTCCACCGAGAGCTGGTCGGACCGGCGTGACGCGACTTGGCGACCATGAGCGGCCTCCGCGCGCGCCGGCCGCCGGGTCACCGCCGGGGTAGGATGTGCCTCCGTCTGAGCTCCTTTGTCCCAGAGGCGTCCTCCGCCTGCTTCTACGGCACACAATTGGGCTGGTCTCCAGGTTCCGTCACGGCGGCTGTCGATCCGGCGACGTGACGTTGACACCAGGTGACTGACGTGACTGACAGGTGTTGACGCGACGTCCAACACGTCACCGCGTCACTCTGTCAGCAACAGCAGCGCTCTGGCTAAACCGTATCACAAATGGCTGCACCGGGCCGGCGCACAGCGCGCCTGCCAAACCAGTACACAGACCGGCTCCGGCGCCGGGCCGGTCTCGGCGGGCCGTCCGTCTACGAGCTGGTTGACGGAGCCGAGTCAGGGGCCGGGGCCGGCTCGGCAGAGGAGGAGGACGGCCCGGCGGCCGAGGACGGGCCGGCGCCCTCCTCCGACTCGGCCTCCAGCAGCTCCTCGTCCTTCTCCATCAGCTGCCGGGCCAGCTTCACGGCGTAAAACTCGTTGTAGTGCGACTTGCGCTTGGCCTCGAACTGACGGTGCGCCTCTGTGGAGCAGACGGGGAAGGGTGTCAGATACAGACAGCCGGGGGGACGGTAGGGAGAGTGTCAGATACAGACAGTCAGGGGGGACGGTACAGAGGGGTGGGGTGTCTGGTAACGCAGGACGCACCGTCATCCCAGCGGTCATGAGTGCATGACTCACGGGCCCGTCATGCGGCAGCAGTTCGGTGGGCGCAGCCCAACGCTCCCTGCCGATCAGTCCGAGCGTGTGCCCAGCGTCCAGCACCCACACAGCCTCGAACGGCGTATGTCCGTATACATTGGCCCGTCGGCGTGCCGTGACGGGGCCATAAAGTCGGGGATCACAACTTCATTACTGCCAAAGGTCAGCTATGACCGGGTCACTGGCACACATACAGGCACAAATCATCGCAGTGAGCATAA
This sequence comes from Amphibalanus amphitrite, assembly GCF_019059575.1. Lineage (NCBI taxonomy): Eukaryota > Metazoa > Arthropoda > Thecostraca > Balanomorpha > Balanidae > Amphibalanus > Amphibalanus amphitrite. The sequence continues at coordinate 511,352 of NW_024881635.1, forward strand.
ACTATGGTCCAGTGCCAAACCAAAAATAGAATACTTCGTGAACCATGACATAACCCAAAAGCGAGCGAAGGAAGATCAGATAATAAACAACAATACACTTAGATCAGAACACATGACACACACCAGAAAGGCTCGAACTTGAGAGAAGCTACCTTTCATAACTCTATCACTAATAGAAATGTCGGACGAATAGGAAACCATTTGATGTGATGGCGCCTTTGTTTGACCAAGGAACGGGACACCTAAGAAACATTTGTATCTACAATAATCGATGGTAAGTCAATACCGCCATGCCATTCTTATTGCCAGCCGAGGAGTTCCACTTATTTATTCATTTATTTATTTCTTCTGTCGGCATTCCTGAATGCATCGCAGAGCGTTATGTTCGTTCACGACCCATTGACTGCTCCTCAGTTCCTGTATCGATACGGACATTCAACAGCCGTATGATGGCGCCGCGGGCGGTACCCGACCCACATAGTACCGGCAACTGTACCGCTCTGTTTCCGGGGTGCCGCCCCACGCGGAACCCCATGAGAGCTCGCCTACCCGCGCCTCAGGCAGTTTGACGCTCCGCCGGCGCGCCTATATCGAAATCAATACCGGGCAAGTGGAGAAGATGGTCAGTGGGCCGAACGAGGTCAAATACGGGTCACTGGGTTCATTGTCAGCACCAAGGGTACCACCCAGCGTCGGTCGTTTCAATCTGTAGCCGCAGTGATGCAGAAGACCGGTGGGGTCAAAGGTGAAACAAGCCAACAGTGGCAGTCGTGGGACGTTAATTTGTTGTTGGCACGGTTGCTGTTGGATATCAATGCTCGGGTCCACTCGCTGGGGGAAGGGCTGTTGGGTGGTGATTCGGCGCCCACGGCCAGGAGCTGGCCAGCTGTTGCAACACAAATGAAGCCAGCAACAAGTCGATAAACCAGGTGTTTTAGCGCCGGCTGTGCCGATTTAGGCAGTGGCACACAAAAATCCCATACCCCGCGCCCTGATGGGGTCTGCCGAGCAACGCGGTCTGATGGGGGGGGGGGCATTTTGGACCCCCCTCAGATCTCGAGAACCACGCAACATAGCGACAAGCGGTAAACGGCGTTGGATAGCCCCAACGGGGAACTACCTTGTGACTAGAGTTGCAAAGTTTTGCCAATGGGCTGCTACCGGCACCGCCCCGCCCCACAAAAATTTTCTGGGATACCGGCATGCTACCACGCCCCAAGCAAAAAACCGCCAAATTACCGGCATACTAAAAACCTGCATTCTTGATTCTGGCTTACCCCTACATGAGATGCCACATTTTGGCAATTTCAGTAACCGCCCCACCCAGCAGCCACCCATTGTCCAACCAAAACTACCAGCAGCCTGATTTTGGCTGTTGGCCCCACAAATACCACAATTTTGAAACTCAATTCCAGTCTACAGCTGTTAAAATATCACCTGTAATCAAAGAGGTATTGCCTACAAAAAAACATTAACACATTCATCAAAAAAGCAAGGACAAAAAGAACTTGAATTAGGCACAGAAATGTGTTTCTGAAGACTGCACAGTGAGCAGCAATCACATTTACCACAACCGTTCTTATTTTCCACATTCTCCTAAAATGTTACAGGTACCAACCAAATAATGAACTATAGATAGTCACAAATCACAATATAAAAAACTACAGATTCGGCCATGTTGAAATACCGGCATGCTACCGGCAACACATGCCAGCTACCACGAAAAAACCTGCGGTAGTGAAAAATTACCGGCATGCCGGTAGTGCGGTAGGGAAATTTTGCAACTCTACTTGTGACCCAATTTCATTGACCTCGGTCAAACCGATGACGTCACAGGTCAGGTCAAAGGTCGAATTTTCACCGTTTACAGGCATTTCAAGAAATGCGTTGTAAAATCGAATAAAATGCATTTCATTGAAAATCATCGATGGGGAAATGTTCTTCAAACACATATTTTGCTATTTGAGGTCACTGATACCAGGTCAGGTCACAGAGGTCAGGTCACTGGGGGGCAGACTTTTGGGCCAGCTTAGGTCACGTTCTGGTCAAGGCCAGGTCAAGGTCAGGTCAAGGTCAGGTCAAATTAGGTCAAATTTCAAAGTTGATATTTTTGCATAAAATGGGTATCGATTCGATGCAGCTCGTCACGGGGAGGAGTTCAATGGTGGTCTCTGTTTTGCGCTACGAGGTCTAGAATTGCTAAAAATTGAGTTCAAAAATTTGACGTCATCAATTTTTAATAGTTTTTTTTTTCGCTATAACTTGGCCAAAAAAAGAGGTATCGATCTAAAATTTGGTATGTATATCGAAGAGCGCAGGGACTATCACATATATTCCGTTTTTTCGAAATTCGAAAAAAAACTTGGAAATTTTTTGAGTTTCTTTAATTTTTTTTTTTATTTTTGGGGGTGAAAATCCTAAAATTTCGAAAATCCGAGATAGCAGTTTTGTAGCCCCGTCTTTTCTCTACACAACCACATAAAGAACTTTAAAATTGCTTGTTAACTGTAGAATTGGTGAGCGTTTCAAGATGTCATGTTTTTTGCTCATTTTTACTAGAACATAACCTCAGTTTGACCTCAATAACTCCTGACCTGAGGTGGCCTGTGACTTGAAATTTGTGTGAAGGTGTCAAATTGATGCCCGGTAAGGTACCCAAAATTTGCCGTTTTCTCGCTATTTAAGAAAAACCCCAGGGGAGGGGGGCAAAATGCCCCCCCCCCATCAGGGCACGGGATACTGTCAGCTACTGCCCCTTTCATCCACAGTTCTGGGAGACAAACGAGCTCTCAGAAATCGAATACTTATCTTCGCCAGTACCCCTTCAACGACACATGATGACACAGCCACCCGGCCGTACCGATTGGTACCGATATTCACCCCCACACCGAGCCGCACCTGTCCCGTGGCTCGGGGCGGCCACAAACCACAGTGAGCCCGTGACGGCCAGCTGCCCTGCCACTGCACCGCCGCGGGCCGGGCAGCTGCGAGCTAGCAGTGACGGCGGAGGACACCAGGCCCTGGCGACCGCCTGCCTGCCCTCTGCACTATCGGGAATTAACTAGTAGTGTCTGCTCGAAACTGCTCAACAAAGGCGGGGCTGACAGACCAAAGCTGACACTAAACCGGCTTGAAACTACGGTGGCTGCGGCATATCTGCTACACAATGCACTGGAGCAATGTATGCAACGACCAGATGAATTATGCATAAATGGTGGCAGATGTCTCGTGCAGAGTGACTGAAACTGCGGGCGGTAGGCATCTAGAGTAGTGTTCCGGAGCCTAAAATACACCGAAGGGACTATGATCTGACTTTTCTGTTGAATTTGATTCACTTAGCGACATCCTACATCACTTCGCTACGCAGATGGGTGAAAAAAATCGATAAGTCTTCCACATAAATTTAGCTCTACTCCATCATTCTCCACAAAACGGACTAAAAACTGGCTGACGGTAATTTGCACACGTTGGACGGTGTGGTTTCTACGATTACCTACGTTATGCCACAAGAAGTCGGTCCCCGGGACTGTGCGCGACTCCCGAGGCGCTCTGTCAGAGGGACGGACATTACCAGCGGACAGACCATCGCTCAGGGTCCACGCCCGCCACCAATATATCTGCCTCATTTGCCACTGAGTGTCCATTAACAGCGGGTCTCGCAGCGATAGCCGCTGACGGCAGCTCGAGCACCATAGGCGCAGTCCGATAGATGCGATAGCCGTCATTATTACGGAGTCAACAGAACAACGCCATCACCAATGCCGTAAACTAAGGCAAGTGATTGGCGCAACGAAGGCGAGACTATCCGAATTACTGCCATAAACCATCAACCGATTCATAAATCATTACTCTGCCTCCCTTAACCAGCCAAGTGTATCAACCACTCTATAAACCATGGCGATAGAGCGGTCGGCCCATTAGACCCATCACACTAAGATGCACGATCAGCCCTCTTCATACAGAGCTCTGAATAGCAAGGAGGCCATCAGAACCCTATTATAAACGTGACGTTGGGATCAATACGGACCGCTGCAGCAGCGGGGCCGTCGCGTCACCCATCCTCAGAGACAGCGAGAGCGCTTCCGGCGGATGCGGTGATTCGCGGGATTATTGGCCACCCATGCAATCTCCGCTCCACGCCATGGAAGCACAGATGGCATGGCGAGCGGTATGATGGCACAATTGGAATAGTTACTATGCGTTTCAGACCCTGTGGAACAGTCCTTTTCGGCTATTTCTCGTTGTATATGCGTTTGATTTTAACCAAACTTTGGCATTGGTAGTTTGAGATCCCTACCTAATTTTTATCAATATGGTCTATTAACGAAAAATGAAAAATAAAGGCACTTGTCATTGACTGATAATGTTAAGGTCGTCAGAGCCATGCTTAGAGGCTGACACAGGCTGGACGCTGTCTCCCCTCTGATTGGTCGAGACGCACTAGCACACTGCGGCTTGGCTCCGCCCACTTGCGGTCCAGCCTCGGGTCATGTCGGCGGCAGTCGCAGTCCGGCCGGCCGGCGTGCGGGCCGCGCACGCAGCGCAGCGGAGTGGAGCGCTTGTTTGCATGTCATGAACTTTTAATAAGTTGTTCTACGACAAATAAGGACGGAGGAAGAAAGAGAAAGGAAAAGGAGACAAAGTGACAATGAGACGAACGGTAAACGTTGGCTAGTGGACAACAAACAATATGCATATAGCCGCTAGAGCAGACAGGAGACGAAGACGATAGACCAGAGACAAGTGACGAAGATAGAGATTAGGCTATAGACGAGAGACAATATACTATAAACGTATAGACGAGAGACTGACAAGGGGGGTGAAGGACGGGAGATCATTAACTCTCGATATTGCATATCTACATTTTCAGATTGAGTCATCCTATATTTTTCCCTGTTTTATTGTTTTTCGGGCCTAAGATCTATCAACAACATTCTGAAAGCATTGTGGAAATGTCATAGAAAGATTTACCTACGAGCGAGAGAGTGAGCCCTGCACGTGCAGAAGGGCGAGAGGGTACTTCCAACGGGCTTGTGCAAAGCACCCTTCTAACCGGTCGCTAGCGGTGTACCAAATTTGAACGCAATCGGCCCAGCCGTTCCTGAAATCTGCAAGCGGCACTCTGCACGTGCGCACGTGCAAACGGGGTCCAAAATGACTTTTGCACGGCACCCTACTAAACGGTCCCCAACCGTGTACCAAATTTGAGCGCAATCGGCCCAGCCGTTCTCGAGATCTGGAAACGCCCCCTGCACGTGCGCACGTGCAGTAGCACCCTAACCGCAACACATGGGAATGCATTGCCTGGTAGGTGCCTACCTGTATGCCAAGTTTCAGCGAAATCGCCCCAGTAATTACCGAGTTACTGAAATGGGAACAAATTTGGCACCTCTTATTGTTGTATTTTGCACGTGCAGTGGGGGTCACTCACATAGATGAAGAGTATCCGACCTTTGGTAGAAGGGATGCAGCTACCCTATAAAAATGACCGCAAGACAATCGCTCAAGCCGCTGCTGAGATATGGGCCTCTCAAAATCATTACTTTTGCAAAACTGCTTGAACACCCTTGACTTTTCACGTGGCACGTGCCACGGCGGTCACTGAGATGTATCAAAAGTAGTCAATTACGGGGTAGAAGGGATGGGGCTACCCAGCAAAAAAGACCGCAGGCCATTCGGTCCAGCGGTTGCTGAGATATAAGCCTCTCAAAAGCGTTACAGGCCGGGCCGGGCCGGGCCGGGCCGCTCATACTGAGATTTTTCCGTTATATTGAAAAGACTTCGCTTCGCTCGCTGCGCTCGCTCGCTCGTAATTATTTTCACCCCCTCCAAAAAAATCTTTTAAACAAAAAAAAAACGAAATACCTACAAGTATCTATGTGGATATCTTCAATTAAATAAGGCCGTTGAATGCAAAGACAGTAAGGTGAATTCTGTCCCGTTACTCCTTAAATGCACAATAGCCTGTAGGAAAACGGCTGCGGAGAGGCTCGCTATAAATTATTGAAAATAAGATTATTTTAAGTCTGCATAGGGAATAACATTCTGTAGCTAGGAGTGCTTATTGTTTTATACATACACCGTCGCGATCTGCATTGAATTCTTCATCCTTATTCTCTCCGCGCGAGATACGACATTTACAATATTCACGCAATAATGCCTGCGTTAGCGTGTGTCTCGTCCAGTCCGTCAGAGCTCCGCACCGCTCTGACCCCGAGCGGCGAATGACCGGTCCCGGTGTCGCGGCACAGTGGGCAGAGCTTAGCTGCGGCGCAACAGCTGACGCTGCAACGCCATACTAGCCTCTACCACGGTGCAGAGTTTTACGGTCAATTTTTACCATTACAAGTCAACGACAAAGGCCTTTCATTTTGACATTTTGTTAAAAGACCATATTAGTAAAAATTAGGTAGGCCCTTGAAACACATTGTGTCAAAGTTTGGTTGAAATCAAGCGTATAGGTAACGAGAAAGGGCCAAAAAGGACTGTTCCAGAGGGTCTGAAATGCGTAGTAGATTAGATTTTCAAGATATTCTACTCAGATGTGCGGGGTGCGCACAAAAGTGGCAAATAAGTTTTAAAAATCCTGAGCATCTATCGTTGTCTTATGTGTGGCTCGGTTTTCACTTTTCATTTCGTGTTTCCCATGCTTCTCATTTTTACTGGGTCATTTTTCATGTTCCAGACACTTGGCATTATCGCACTTCCCAAATTACGAGACCCGTCGTTCAACTGGCTGCATATGGTAGCGTTAGTTGCGTTTAAAATGCGGTTAGCCATCATCTCGCCATTCTAGCATTTAAGTGGAGCTGCAATTTTGAGACAGCGGAAGCCGATATTCACTGAGATAGGCACCCATTTTAACGGGGTACCTAAAGTGAATTTAAATCGCATTTTTGAGGGTGGTTGCTTTAAATTTCTTGGAGTTGTGAAAATATTGGCTTCCAGCTTTGTTCTATGGCCCGACAGTTCGCAACATTTCGGGCTACTAGTGAATCAAGGGCTCTCAGGTGGTCCGACCATTCCACCCAGCCCAGTGCCAAAGCAATCTGACCTGAGGATGACCTTTTCTCCGAACACTGAACAGAAGAGGCTGGCGCGACTGGTGCCATGAATGACCTGGCTGAGATGGAATAGAGTGTCTTCTTCGAGAATCGAGATCATTATTAATGGACACGCAGTGAGACCTGAAAAGACGTGAATTTGAAAATGGAAGTAGCGACACCAAAGTGTCATGCATCTAGGATTCGGCTCTGCCAACGCAAACAACACACAGGCATATAACTACATACACCATCAAACCGGTACCCGCGTGACACAGTAGAGGAGCGCCTTTGAATTCCAAAAGCACAACTGTGACAGCAGGCACGCTCAAGATGGCACGCTAGGCCAAGTTTGCCGCCCGGCCCCAAACACGCCTAATTCTGCGATAACGACCACTGGAGGGACGAGCGGAGCCCAGTGTCAACACGAGCCGCTAGCTGCCGCCACGGCGCGCCTGCCAAGTCAGACAAACAGCCCTGGAATGTCCGGTCGATACCGGACAATGAGGCAGACTAATCAGACCTTCCACCGGGAGCGGCTAATTGCCATGCAATGGCCCGGTCCAATTTCCCTCGAATAACCCGGCAGCTCGGCTGACAGCGCATCAGACTTCGCCGGCGGCTGAAATAATCAACTAATCTAAAGACACGTGGCGCTTGCCTGCGAAGCCATTGATTTGACCATGATGAGTTAAGTTCAATAAAAAATGTGTACGCTTGTCAGACTTACACATCACTTATTAAATATTCCGCGGTTGAAATCAAAACCATACGAACTTATTTGGTCAACGCTTAAGTTGACGTCCACAGTAATGTTGGCACCCGAACAATGGGGATCTATCGCACTCCCCGGCAGGACGCCGGAAGACACGGTGGCTGTGGCGACATCCGACGTCCGGCCCGTAAATTCCGGCCCGCTGCGCCACCTCGTCGCTGCGCGAGCCCGGTAAACCCCGCGCCAACGGGGCACATCAAACAGAGCGCCAGCTGAGGAAACCGGGCCGCCAGCCGTACCGCGTCGTACAGAAGCAGAGCCGCACACAGCGTAGTACGGAAGCTGAGCCGAACAACGTAGTAGGTATGGATTGGAAAGTAATCCGCACATAACATAGCACGGAAACTAATCCGCACATAACGTAGCACGGAAACTCATCCACAGTTCCACGCGGCGTAGTAAGGAAGCTCATTATATCCAGCTTCTGTAGACAAAACAACGACCATCACCGGACCATCCAACAGCGCTGAGAACACCACTCCCCTCCCCCGTGCTCAGCCTTCGACAATCTCAGTGAGGGTGGGCCACCACCACCGCAGCGGCGGCAGCGGAGCCGGCCCGGGACGGACTCGGACGGGCGTCCCTGGGCAGGCACAGAGCGCTCTGCAGATCAATGCAGCCGGCCGGAGAGGTCCGGGGAGCGGACGGCGGGTGGCGGGCGCTGGGTGGAGGGTGGAGGGTGGAGGGTGGAGGGTGGAGGGTGGATAGCACAGAGTGGCGGGTGGTGGGTGGTGAGCGGTGGAAGGAAAGCGGTTGTCGAGGGACAGGGAGGGAGCGGCCGTTGCGCTCGGTATAAGATACGCTCAAACCAGGCCCTCAGAGCTGAGAGCCGCTCTTCTCAGCTAAAACCCACCAGACAAAGGGAACGCCGTTCGAGACAGAACCCAGGCAGAGTACGGGCGGCGCCGCGGCGGAATGCGAAGAGCCGACAGCAACCCATAAAGGCAGACGGAAGATCGACGGTGGAAGGCAGATCTAGGGGAGACAGAACACGAAGACACAAAGAAGAAGAGAAATGGCAGAACACAGAAGCGTGGTTGGAATGGGATTCGTAGCCAGCCCGTGGCCCGTGAGAGGCTGAGGAGCCGGCGACGGGACCGACGGAGCGGCAGACAGACCAGACCAGACCAGACCAGACCAGACCAGACAGACAGACAGACAGACAGACAGACAGACAGACAGACAGATAGGCCAGACCAGACCGACCAGACCAGACCAGACCAGACCAGACCAGACCAGACCAGACCGACCAAACCAGACCATACCAGGTGTTGTATAGGGGACCAGACCAGACCAGACCAGACCAGGTCAGACAGACAGGCAGACAGACAGACAGACAGACAGACAGACAGACAGACAGACAGACAGACAGACAGACAGACAGACAGACAGACAGACAGACAGACAGACAGACAGACAGACAGACAGACAGACAGACAGACAGACAGACAGACAGACAGACAGACAGACAGACAGACAGACAGACAGACAGACAGACAGACAGACAGACAGACAGACAGACAGACAGACAGACAGACAGACAGACAGACAGACAGACAGACAGACAGACAGACAGACAGACAGACAGACAGACAGACAGACAGACAGACAGACAGACAGACAGACAGACAGACAGACAGACAGACAGGCAGAGACAGACAGACAGACAGACAGACAGACAGACAGACAGACAGACAGACAGACAGACAGACAGACAGACAGACAGACAGACAGACAGACAGACAGACAGACAGACAGACAGACAGACAGACAGACAGACAGACAGACAGACAGACAGACAGACAGACAGACAGACAGACGGTCTGCCGTTCCCCGCGCCACTCACCCAGCTGTTCGGCGGTCATATTCTCCTCGTCGTCCTCATCCACCTGCTCCATGGCCTTGAGCGGCTGTTCGGCACCCAACCGAATCCTGCCGGACGGGGAGAGCCCGGTGTCAGCGGAGGGGCGGTACAGCGTGGTGCGGAAAGGGGTGGGAATACAGACATCACTTCTGAACACTTTGCAGTCTCGACTCTCGGTTGTACCAAATCCCCTTACCTACTTTCGGGATTTGATGAGGGTTTTGCAAGCAATCTCAGGCGACCGCTCTGTAACCATGAACTGGTAAATACGTCAGCATCGCTTAAGATATTCAGCTTTCAGTCAGTTGGACTGCGATTGGTGGCAATATTGCTGGTCATAGTTTCGCCCATCTCGGTCGCGCGTCCATAACAAACCCTAATATGAAAACATGATTTACGCATTATGGCCACTCCAACTCGGATTTTCTCGAATATATTACCAAAGTGCTTTTCGCGGATGACAAAGAATGGAACTCGTGTCTCCAAACGCAATTGATAAGACCGTAAATTTTGTGTCACGACGAGATTATTAATGCTCCGAGAAACGGCACTTGTGTCCCGTAAGCGTGGTAAGAACGCGAAAACAGCATATGAAGACTCGAGGAACCACCGTCGAAATTGATATCTGCGTCCCGCACCCCATTGAGGAAATTCACACACTTATTCCACACGTTTGTTCAACTGCAGTCTGCACCACACCAAGGCAGACTATCACGGCCTCAGGTTTGGCCGGTCCATCTGTCGACCTTCCGCGCCTGAATGTGACATTTCCACGCGGTGTAGCGCATTCCTTGCATACCGACACAGCCGGTGCCGAGCGGTATGACAGCCGCGAGTACCGCACAGTGCGCCTGCACCTGCCTGTGCAGAGAAGCACCTCTGAAAGAGGTCCAGTGATGTTGACCGTGCAAGTATCTGTCCAGCGAAAGTTCCGGGAGGAATATGTCATATTAGTTGATGTTGCCCTCGTGTAATAATCGCAGGCGTTGGTAAAACATATCAAATGATTTCCAGAGTTTCCGTGAAGGCAGCAAGGGTGTTGTGTTAGTTTAGCACAGTCTCCAACACTGAGTGGGTCAGTCTAGAAACTCCACTGAACAAGTGGCTCAGGATTGATTTAGTGACGGCCGTAATGCTATCAACGACGCAATACTTGTCAGCGGTAGCGCGCTGGAACAGAGCATGCGCCCATATCTTACCACCACAAGGCACGTCTTTGCCAAAGACCGGTATTAGCTAGACCAACACCGAAAACCCGGCGCGAGCCGCCATCGCTCTTTGAAGTGGGCCATCTTTCAGTGGCAGCCTGGCGGTGGCGCCGGCGTGCCGCCCCCGCCCCCGCCCGTCGTCGCCAGGGCGGGGGCGGGAGCGGGGGCGGGGGCGGGAGCGGGGGCGGGGGCGGCGGTGTTGTGTTTGGACGCGGCGGCTAGCCGTCACCGGCGTCCGTATAACGCTGACATTGCCAGCCAGTTGCAGACAGACTGCTCCCTCAACAATACCGGCACTGAATACCGAAGGTCGGGCGGAGCGAATGCCTTGGTAGCCACCCAACCGGCCACGCAATCGGCCCGAAACCGGTTATGGTTCTGATAGGCCCAGCAGTAAAAATGCGGCTCTGCAGGCGCGTTTAGAATATCGGCGCAATCAGGACTGCGTAGTGCATTAGCTCGATTTGAGACTGGTATGCCTACACTACCACAGCTTGTGCCAACCTTTCGCTCGAATGGACAAAATCTTGTTCAAGCATTAGAACAAAAGTAAAAACACAAGGATGATACAAAAGCACGAAAGGGTTCTGCCACTGCAAATTACCTACTCCGACCCTCTCAGTCAGCACACGTCACATTTACTTGAAAAGGCAGCACTGAATTGAAAGGAGCAGTCACACCGTGTATCGACCCACCGTGCCGACTGCCAGCAATCCAGCAATGCTGCCAGATCCACCCAGCTACCCCACTCACCAGCGGAGGCAATCCAAACACGCATCCCAAGATAAACACCGCGGTGGGCGGGTACTTGCCTCCGCATTCAACATGTGGATGGGATATGGCATAGACTATCGTATTACTACTGTATTATAGTACTATACTAACTATATTGATATGGACTAGTCTATGGATGTGGGTAAAAATTCCGAATCCGAGAGTCCATTTCCATCGACTAATGTACCGTTTGTAAGCCATATACATAATTGCCCGTAACTTAGTAATGCAAGCCAGCTGATGTCACTGGCGGGCCGTCGCGTCACCATATCAAGGTCATGCTGCTCCCTGTCACGCTCTGGACTGGCGAGCGGGAGCACGTCAGCCTAGCCACTGTTATTACACCTGTACAAACGGAGTCGCTGCTGGTGGAGAGTGGCACGGAAGGGTGCCACAATCACCTCTGTAAAACAAAACCGTTTGCCATTGAGTGCCTGTTTAATACACAGCCTAGGTTCCTGACGTTCGATATACGAGTAGTCGTAAAACATAGCCGTGCGTACGGGGCACGCTGCAATACATGTGTATTAAACGTAGGAATGTCAAACAGAGGTCATCGGCCAACATGTAGTCGGCCCTGAACGAGAGAAACCAGCTGACCGAAACGAGCGGAGGGTGACGGATGAACAAACGCACCATCGTCTGGTAACCATCAATCCATATTACAATCAACATGGCATTCTGCGGCATGTTGCACAGCTTACACCTACACCGTCAATCCATATCAAAATCAGCATTGCATTCCGAAACATGTCGCACAGCCTATATGGAATATATACGATAAACGCATGCAGTTCTAAAAAGTGCGCCAGGTTGCATCGTTTTGGCCGGTCTTGTTCTTCAACGACTTGCGACGAAGCGCTGAAGTGACTAGCCTTCACAATCTCCTGGTCTTGACCATGCATATTGCATAAGAAAGCGGGTAAGCTGGGTCGTGTTGGCAATGAAAAATATTTCAGCTGAGTTTAATCACAAACTGCTAATTAAATGTAAGGCCTTGCCTGGGCTCTTTGGCTAACGATCACGAACAGGGAGTTTGCCGTGAAGGAAGCATTGTAATACAGTCACGATAAGAGGCATGCTGCTAATCAGTGGCCTGTATATCAGGGTCGAGCTAGTTAAATCCCTCTCAGAAACGGCTCTCAGACAAGGGAAAGCTTAAAGCATATCTAAATTTGAAAAAGAGCTTCATTCGATAATTGATAATGCATGCTGATCGAGCTTGCATCAGCCGACAACACAGGTGGGTAGAGCTGAATCATTTGGGCACGCTCGCTAAAAAGAAGCACTTCCAGCATATCACATTAGCTTACAAGAGAATACGCTCAAGTTGAAGCTCAAGTACCTGCATACCAAAACGCAGTGAAAGGGCAGTAGCCAATTTCAACACACAAATGCTAGGTAGTTGTTTTTATCACTTCATAGTTCATATGGTCTTACACCAGAACCGAATGCCAGCAAGTATGTAAGCCTTCAACAACAGTTGCCTAAGGTTAGTTGCGTTAGGAAAGGCCTTGGGGGTCAGGCACTGAAATAATTGCCACCAGATGGCACTAGTAGTTAACGCCTGCAGACATACTGTTCCGCAATGCTCAAAGAAACGCAGGAGGGCCGCGGGCGAATAACGCGTAGTTGGGATGGAGGGAAGCGGAGTGGAAAGAGATACAATACACCAAGCAAACAGGTATGTTCAGACTTCTTAGAGCTCATTCAGGTCACGAATATTCAAAATGACAGTTAGAGACCTAACGGAACCGGACCACACCATTTTCCAGCGACTGCCTAAATCCAAGGCCAGTTACTATTTTGATGTCTCGGCCATATCTTATTATCTCATCCATGTCTCGGCAATGCACCACGACTGTGTTTAACCATAAACTGATTACGTATTTACATCAAACTTGACGAGTGGAATCCTAATCAGTTTCCCAGACTTTTCATATCTCATGTCAGTTAACTACTACCAAAACCGACCGTCAGACACAGAATCCTCGCCGGCCTCAGATGCCAGCACCCCCCCCCCCCCCGACACTGGCTATATCGGCACCTGTCGCCGTATCACCAGACAATGATGTTGTCACCGCGCCGGCCACCAGACGGCCGCGACAGACGATCACCGTGCAGATACGCCCGTAATCGCGCCGCCTCAGTCTGAGATGGTGATTGCGGCGCCACCGCAGCACGGCGATATTGCAGGCGAGAGGGAGGTTCTAAGCAAAACACGGCGGAAGTGACTGTCCATTGTCATCGGAGCCATGAATGCCGATGTGGTGAATGACATCAGACCGATTGATCAGACTCCTGATTTACATTTATTTACGTTCGAGAGTGCAGGCCCTTAAGCGATAGGTCTGGAACATGGGACATATCCTTTTATCTTAACTTCTACTATCTTTTTCTTAAAAGGAAACAACCTGTATCTGTTTAGACAGCAGCCCCGTGCAATCGCCAATCGGTTCCATCTCGCCACCGAACCGTCTGTCGCCAGCGATTGCGTAGCCAGCGATCTGCCGTCCCGTCAAACCCAATCGTGGCGGCCACGACGCTGGTATTTGGGCCGGACCAATAGACGGCGACAACCGCCGCCGCCAGGGGCCAAGTTCGGCATCGATCTATCTATCTACGGGCGAAAAGTTGGCAGTTGGGCGCCCCGGAGGCCGCGGTGCATGGCGGTCGGCTTAGGGACCGGAAACTGTGCTGGAGGCAGGAGTCAATGACACAGCCGGAGGGACAAGTTTGCAAGTACTTTGGTACAACTTTGGCCAGTGCTTGAATGGGCTCGACTAAACTAGACACTTTGAGTAGGTACCCCAGAAATGGCTGCTAGGAATTGCTTCCGCCAGCCAAACAAAGAGTATGAAGCTTCAGCCAAGTAGCCACCGCATGCCTTACCCCTCAGGGTTCATTATATGGTAATGACATTCAAACCGCCTTAGCAGAGGTGCTATATCCCGATTTAGATGCAAAGTGAGCAGCTTCATCAGCGCAATAAAGAGGACCATTCCATTCACGAAACTGACAAAAGCGCTCGGCAACGAAGCCAACTGAGCTGGCAGAGCCGGCAGGCTTCGAGGCTGAATCAGCTCTGCCGTCTCGGTACAGTGGCAGCGATAATTGGAAGCTAATGAAATGCTAGACAAACTTGATAATGAACAGCTGCCAACCGGTGGTGTCTGACGAAAACTGTAATATCTCTGAGTGAGATCCACAGCGGGAACTGCTGTTACACCGCAACTGCAGAAGAGGCGAAAGGAAGAAAAGCATGAACTTTTCAGCGCTAGCTCGGTAAGCAAAAGTGAATCGGAACATCAGTAAAACCAATCTGTTGATTAAATGTGCGTCATCTTTCGTTCCAGCAGTGGGTTCACCAGCCCGATCAAACTCAGCGAAGACGCTGAAAAGTGTAAAAACCGCTGGCTCACATTGAATGGTCCGGCCTTCCAGGTGACGAACGATGTGTCCCGGGGCCACAATGACTCAGCCCTGAGCCCACTGCACTGTGCCAGCTCAGCGGCTGATGTCACCAGAGCACACGTGATTGGCCCCGAGTCGCTTCACTTGAAATATCCGCTCTGCATGTCGGCGCGGCGGTGGCGCTTCCCCGGCCCGTTCCATCTCTGCCCTGTCGCCGCGTCCTTAGGTCATCAAACTCATGTTTGTGATCTCCAGTCACGCCGCGTAGTTTCTCCGTCTTTGACAGCAACACAACCCTGGCATTCGCCAACCGCAGATAACATGTTTCTTACATTCCCTGCCGAACCATCCGACTCACTAACACTTTGACGTCACCGCTTACACCCACCAACCACGAGCCAGCAACAATCCGAAGAATTTCCTTTCAATAAGACAACACGCCACTCGGTTACACCACAACTACTGACGGCACTCACAGACGTTAGCCAGAGGGCGTTGGCCAATACCGCCGAGTGTTTACCGAAGGGCGTTAGAAGGGCGATACTGCGACCGGCGCTGTCCTTGATCCAGGCCGTGGACACCACCCGTGGCTAATCCCTGGCCGCGGCGGCAAAACGGCCGGACAACGCATTGCTGGCGCGCCGGACAGCGCACCTGACATCATATAGGTACGAGCCGCCGGACAAGGCGGCTGAACAGGTGGAATTTGGCAAATTGTTAAGCCCCACGTACATACGGTTTACCAACTCAGTATTTCACCGGATCAATAGATTATCAGCCCAACACGCGAGCCTATGTGTAACGCACAATTTCGTCATGGAATGAATTTCATTGAAAAAAAAACTATTATCAATACCATCCACTCGATAAGTCCGGTATAAGTAATGTCCACTCACACAATGAGTGCAAACAGCTAGCTAACCAACATCATCTTAACTGGTAGACCAAGCTGGTGACCTCAGTCCCCATCAGCCAATGATCTCACCCCCGTCCACCCGGCGGGAGAGCCGATAACGTATCGCCTTCTCCGAGACGTCACCTGACTAAGCACCCGTCCGCGTGAAACATACCCACCGCACCCTGCAACTTCACTCCACCGCATGGCTACCTGGCACACGCCCGGAGTCGGCTTGGCAGCCCCCGGGGCCCGGTGACATTTTTGAGCGTCTGCTCCTGCAGCCGACAGCGGCCGACGCAGAGCGGAGGGCGGTGGGGCGGAGGGTGATAGGCGGCTGGCGGTGGAGTCATGGTGGGTGGTGGGTGCCTGGCGGCGGCCGGTGGGTGGATGACGCTAACTTATGGATGCTGTGACAGCGGCAGGGCGGATAGGAGACGGTATATCAGCAGTGACGATGGACGGTGACGTGGACTGTGACTGCAATAGCTTGGAGCGGTGACGAGCAGAAGTCAGTGGGTGGTAGCCAGTGGACGGTAGCCAAAAACCAGCGGTCGGTAGTCATTAGACGGTAGCCAGTGTGCGGTAACCAGTGTGCGTTAGTCATTGGACGGTAGCCAGTGTGCGGTAGCCAGTAGGTGGAGGCTTGTGAGTGTGGATGGTAGCCAGTGTGCGAAAGCCAGTGCGCGGTAGCCAGTAGCCGGTGGCCAGTGACCAGTGTGCGGTAGCCAGTGTGCGGTAACGCGTGGGCGGTGCCCGTCTGACGAGGCTGGACCAGCGCCAGGGCGGCGGCGACTGCTGTCCCCAGCGGACCCCGTCGAACAACCTCCCAGGGAGCCCTCGGGCCACCCGATCGGCTCCGGTTCCAATCAGTCGGTCCGAGTAACTCCGGAGTATACTACTCCCATCGGAAGACACGGAGTCCGAGACCCAGACGACCGCGGTGTGACGCCTCGGTACCTACTGCGGCGCTGATGTGACGACACGCCATCGAGCCAGAGTGGCGGCACGACACCGAACGAGCTCACAGTTTACACGCCCCCGCGCTCTGCGACGCCACATAGATCGGCACCGTTTACGTGATCGGGATTCCACGCCGATCACGGCCTCCCACTCAGGTCAACGGGTCGATCGGAAAACAAACACGCCGACCGTCCGGTGCCGGTTCGTCCAGACACAATAGCATCCTCAGGCACCAGTCTGAGTATCGGACGGTTATAAATACAGCGCCGCCGTCTGGAGAAGGGCCAGGGCCCGGCTCCTCAGACGCCGCGGGGGTCGGACACGCGAGCGGCGTATCGATTCAACACCGCGCGTCGCAGCCCGGTGGGCAGACCGGACGTTCTCACTCAGAATTTCTCTCAGGGGAACTGATGTGAAGAACTGAACGCAACGGAGCGCCCCGCGCCTCCCCGAACGATTTCAGGCGGCGTTCGGCTATCTGGGTTGGGCAGCCGCAGCGTAGAAGTCGACAGGAGTTATCGCGGCGGCAAAGTTGGCAGATATGAAGCCGGCGATCGCCGAGCTCATTAACCTGATTGGCCGTACCACTGCCGCATTACTAAAGACAGCCCACCGTTTTCAATTACCCCCACCCCGCTAACTAATTCACGTCGTAAATTGTTCGCCGCGAACTTCCTAACCCCGTGGCCGCCGCCAAACTTCAACCTCCCGCCGTCGGACGGCACGGCAGCTGGACTCACTTTTGGGCGAGCACGTCGGAGTCGATGGCCTCCGTCTCGGCGGTCTCTGCCGCCTCGTCGGGACAGGCGTAGTTGAAGGGCGTCTTGGGCTCCTCGATCTTCATGTGGCCGTAGTCCTTGTCGGCCGGGTGGAAGGTGGCGATGATGTTCATCTCGTCCCACTTGGTCTCCTTCAGTGACCTGTGTCACGAGATACACAAGGTCAAATACAGGCGATCCGTGCGGACACAGGAGAGTGGGCTGACAGACAAGAATTATCACGCTAACAATAGCACATGCAGTATCGAGACATTGACTAACGCCCTCAAACTGCATAAATAAACACTTCTAGTCATAGGCGGAGCTACCGTGTGGTAATGTTGCAATAAGCGTATGACCATAGTCCAACTGGCATTGTATTTCAGTCAGAAGCGATGCTTCCTTGTTTATTTAGTTACTTGATTCTTATCTAGCTGACAGCTTATTTGACGTTAATCCAAAAGAACCACTATCATCTGCCGTTCCTTCGTCGACAAGTTTACGAACGACAAGCGACGTCCGATGGGCGATGAATACTGTTGGCACTAACTTCACGAGTCACCAAGTTTCTCTCAAACACTATTTAACACACTATTTCTCTCTAACACTATTTACGGATGCCTCAGCACCACTCTGGAAACTATTGCATCTTTTCAGGGACACGATCGGGTAGCTATTATGCGAATAAGGAATCACAGCATATCTCTTTAGGGGGAAGCCCGTCAGAAGACCAGTCCTTCCCAGTGGCGGATCCAAGGGGGGGGGGGTCACATGGGTCATGCCCCCCCCTTGAGGCCCGGGGGCCCAAAGACCTGCCAGGGGCACCACCGGCCTATCAGGGGTATCACAGCCCTGACAGGGGCACCACAGGCCTAGCAGGGACACCACGGGCCTGGTGCCCCTGAGCCCTGACAGGACTGTAACGCCCCTGACAAGCCTGAAGTGTCCCCGGCAGGCACGTGGTGCCCCTGACAGGCCTGAGGCGCCCCTGCAAGACCGGTGGTGCCCCTGGCAGGCCTGTGGTGTCCATGGCAGGCCTGTGGTGCCCTTGCTAGGCCTCTGGTGCCCCTGACAGGCTTGTAATGCCCCTGGAAGGACTGTGGTGTCCCTGGGCCCTGACAAACCTGAGGTGCCCGGCCATGACAGGCCAGTGGTGCCTTGCTAGGCCTGTGGTGCCCCTGGCAGGCCCGTGGTGCCCCTGACAGGCCCAAGGTGCCCCTGCGAGGCCGGTGGTGCCTCTGGCAGGTCTGTGGTGCCCCTGGCAGGTCTGTGGCGCCCCTGGCAGACCTGTGTTGACTGGTGGCCCTGCTAGGTCGCTGGTGCCCCTCACAGACCTGTGGTGCCCCTGGGCCTTGACAAGCCTGAGATGCCTGGCTATGACAGGCTCGTGGTGCCCCTGATAGACCAGTGGTGCCCTTGCTAGGCCTGTAGTGCCCCTGGCAGGCCTCTGGTGCCCCTGCTACCCCTGCGCCCGGAGAGGACTATGGTGCCCCTGAAAAGCCTGAAGTGCCTCTCGACAGGCCCGTGGTGCCCCTGACAGGCCCAAGTTACCCCTGCGAGGTCGGTGGTGCTCCTGGCAGGCCTCTGGTGCCCCTGGCAGGTCTGTGGTGCCCCTGGCAGGCCTGTGTTGACTGGTGCCCCTGCTAGGCCGCTGGTGCCCCTCACAGGCCTGCGGTGCCCCTGCCCCTAGGGTTGCTCATGGGCCCAACAGGCCCGTTGTGCCCCTGACAGGCCTGTCGTGTATACTTGCTAGACCTGTGGTGCCCCTGCTTCCTGGCAGGCCTGTGGTGCCCCTACAAGGCCGTAAGTGCCCCTGACAGGTTTGCGGTGTCCCTTAAAGGACTTTGGTGCCCCTGACAAGCCTGAAGTGTCAAGGACAGACCCTTTAGACGCCAGGGTCAAGTTCGTCGGACTGACAACGATTCGCTTACCTGATAACGTTCCTGGTAAGTACTCACTACTCAGCGTCCACAACATATATACACATAGCACCTTCATATATATTTGCTTACAATTGGTAAATGTGGTTGTGGCTAAGAGTTAAGATACTGACTAAAAATAAAAAAATAAAAAAAAACTGAAAATTGGAGCACCACCAAAATGAAGTGGACGAAATCCGTTGAGTTTTTAATTTTGGGTATAGGTAGGGGCACCACTTCGATTCATGACCCTCCCCTTGGAGTTTTCCTGGATCCGCCCCTGGTCCTTCCCGTTACAGGTCTGGCTTCAGCGGTCGCCGGCATTGACACATTTGGCGCACCATGTGATGCCGGTTACAACGGACGTATCGGAGGGACAAAGAACATCCCATCACAGAGTGTCATTATAGCAGCCACAGCCGAGCGGATGGCGTTTAATAATGCAGACACGTTTAACAAAATAGCACCCGATCTAAACCTGTCGCCACCAGACGGATGCGAGCAGTGCAGGTCAAAGTAGATTTGGCCTTCAACCACCGAATCGCTTCTGGCTCCGACCACACCGCAGCTGTTCTACTAATGCAACCATTGTCAGCTAGACAGCAGATGTGTGCGATCTGCGAGAATCACATCCTTTTCCAATTCAGGGCACGATAACAGACACACACGCATAGCGTGCGCCACACCCATACGCACACGAGCGCCTCCGGCATATGCAACACGCAATGTTGCACGCGGGGTAGTTACGTAAGCCCGAGTTGGCGCAGCGGGACCGGGCGACGTTTGCGGTCACGTCTGGGAAAGCGGCGGTTTGGCGACGCCGGCGAGAGGCGAGCAGGTTGTCATATGTCACGGCCGCTGTCCGGGAGTCTCTGTCGATTGGAGAGAGGGAAGGAGGGAGGGAGAGAGAGAGAGAAAGAGAGAGAGAGAGAGAGAGAGAGAGAGAGAGAGAGAGAGAGAGAGAGGACGGGGAGAGAGCGGACGCGGTGACGACAAGGGAAGACGGCGGAGCGGATATTGCGGTGTCCTGCGGCTTAACCATTGACATTTTGTCGCAGGATGAATTCAACTCCCCGGCTCGGTCGGCAATAGCGCTTGAAAGCAGCACCTTCCGCACTCACAGTTAATGGGTTTCGGGAGAATATACGGCGCACAGGGCTCATTGCGGCGATTGGCGGTGTTGCTACCCCTGGTACAGAGGAGACTACTGTGTGGTCGAGACCGCGCCGCCTGCGTCAGACCACCCGGTACAAAGGCTGTCGAGCCCGACCCAGGCCGGATACCGACTCTTTATCGGTGCGATTGCAGTGCTCGAACACGGCCCGGTTTATCGGCGAAGATTGCTGCTCGGTCCGGCCCGTCCGCTGGGCAGTGGGCAGCTACCGTCGGCCAACAGGGCGGCTAGTAGCTGCCCCATCCCGGCTCGCTCGGTGGCCATCGCCGGATGGTAAGGGCATCAGTTCAGTTCACAAACTATTCGGTTCACTATTGGGGTGGCGACACGACAGACATACCACGAGAGCAAGAGACACCCAAAACTAAAAACGGTGCTATGCCTGTGGCGGGAACATGCACAGGAATACACGCACTACACAATGCGCAAGACTAGGAGTACCGATACATGGATAAATGTAAAGCTCTCGATGGCTAAACCAGAATCGATAAAAGACAGGTAAATAACTAATCAATATATGTATGTACGTTGGATGCTCTGTCCCGAATGACGCAAGCTTGCGTCATAAGATTCATTTCTAGCGTGAACAGTAAACGACACTAACATACGACCATAACGTGGTGGGATAGCTGTTGCAAAATGGGTTAATGGGAGCAGAGTAATATGCAGTACCGGGCAGCCGCGGCCGTGTGCAGGTACTACAGATTAGCCGTCAGCCGATAGCGGGCCCGACTCGGAACACGAGGGCCAATTTGTCACGAACTGAGTTAAACCACTCTGGCGCCGGGATATAAGCGTGGCTGGTTCACCGTAATCGGCCGGGAACAGCGGAACCGGGCGGCGGGCGTACGACGGGGTGAGATAAGGCAGCCAGGGAAGGTAAAGGGTTGGATAGGGGAAACGAAGAAAGCAGGAATTGATCAGAAGGCGATTCAAAACAGGGACTGTCAATGTTTAATAAAAGTATTGTACTGATCACATATCTGTCATGTGTTATATATTTATGGATGCCGAGAATATTGGAATGTTTCAAGTCACATCGCAATATCCCGATGCGAGGAGTTGACAGGCAAATAACAGATTCGCCATTTTACTGGAGGACCGCCTCGACTCACTGGAATATTGCATTTCCACCCGGCCACATTAACACCTCTGGGAATTTATTACAGGGCCTGGCATTTCGGACGGTTTGCAAATGGGGCCATCCGACGGCAGCAATATGTAGACGCTGAAAATTATATTTAGGGACGGGTATTGAACTAGGCGCTCTTTAACTTGCACAAAGGAGTTTTCAAAGACCACCCATGAGCAGCTTTCTTTTCTGAGAGCAAGACTTAATGCAGGTACAAAATATCTCAGGGCGACCGACGCCAGTCACTATTGTATTATTCCAGTTGATTGTATTTGCCTTCTAAAAACCTGGCTCCATGCAATTGCCTAATTATTTATTGATTCTTGACACCAGTCACTATTTGCAGGTGCATGCCCTGCTGGGTAATGTGCAGAGCACTGTGGTGCACTGTGGACCTTAGACTGTGGGGAATGTAACTGTAGGGAATGTGACATTGCGTCTTGGAACGTATGATACGCATGCTGCATCAAATAGCGGCTTACACAAGCAGCTAGGACGACCGCCTTCTGCGCAGTCAAACACCTCAGCCGTGTCTCGGTAGCTCCAGCGAATGCTGCTGCTGCCACAGCCGCGAGGCATACTCGTAAGCCGTAGGTCGATCTCGGCCGTGCGCCATTGCCCAATACACCGGCCCACTGCATACCAAACGTGCTCAGGTGCCGATGGAATGTCCCTCAGCGGAGCCGGGCGAGACACTCCCTAGTAACTGGTGGCAATGAATGCAACAGTGATGGGCACCCCAGCGACACGGAGCCGAAGCCATGTCCATCTACAGGACCAGTCTGCCCTATTCATTGACGAAAAGTCTATATAGTCGTTTGTATTCATTCGCATTACGATTGGACATTCTTAGGTGAACAAAAATATCATTGTATTATGGCCCCAGCCCCGGTTGGTTGGCCGATCTTCTCTCGTTCTGAACATAATAAGCCTGATAAGGAACAAGATCCTGGTAGGCTGTGATACAATCCTGCGACTGAGCGTCGTCGGCTAGATTAATGCAATTATACTAATATCATGACAGCCAATCGAATCAAACTGATGGTGTTATAGCCAATGCAATCAGACGTCCACGAATTTGACGTAAAAGATTTGAAAAGCATATCATTCGAATTCAGCTACACAATAATTTCATTCGTGCACAAATGCCAACGAAGTGACAGCGTCCTTCAAGGAAAAAGAACCAGACGTATTTGAATAACGGCATCACCACAAGAACCGGTTGTATGACGAGCTGAGATGCCAAACTTTTTGTCAACACTTGGATGAAGTGAAACGTAAACACGGCTATCTGGCCCAGCATCAAACACGTGGAAAATGACAAACATTACGGTATGGTGAGCCACCGCAGGATCGTCACAGCTATCAGCAAATGACACAGCATCGGCTAAACCATCGTACATGATTAAACGGTCGCTATCGCTGGTCAGTGGCGCTGTGATTGGGGTTCTAATAATAGCGGTAGTTCGACGCCAGGGTAGATATGTTAGGCCAGCATTATCTCGGGGGAAATGCTGCAGGCATTGGGAAAGACGAGGACGCTATAGGCATTAATTGGACAAGGAGCCTATGCTCAACGCTCATTGACGATATACTTGTTATGCAGACGTTTGGTTGCCAGGACGGGATAACTTACGAATGCTGCAAATACAGGCAGGGCGGTGCTTTGCCAATTAGGTACTAGACTAGACACAAAATTAATTCACGAACTACACACCAAGTAAGAAATTGCTAAATAGGTTATGTTCAATAACATTGAGAAAATTACCCAAGGTCCGTTGTAGACGATCAGCCCTTGATCCCTAATCCGGTAAGCACTTTGCTATTTTACCTACAACTTTGAGCATTTAATTCGCAAAAAGCACATGCGGAATCAAATGGTTACCTGCGTACTTGCTATATGTATTAGTACTGCATCATAATTCTAATATGCCCTATTTTGGCACATTTATTTAGGTACTTAGTGTCTTTATATTATTTTGTTTTTTCGTCATTTTTCGATTAAGTATGAGCAAAGGCTATTTCATCATCACTAAAAGGTACTTACTTAATTGGGGGTTTCTGTAAATGGTCTGTGGATCAAGAGGTGCATCGACCGCAAGGTCATTTGCGCCCACTACCGCATCCTTTGTGTAAAGGCAAGGACACCCAAAAGCAGACAGCATGTCAGGCAGCTTGACTCATAAGAAAATGCTCCAAAGTGAATCTGTAATCTACAAACAATTTATAAAAATTGGAAACATGCACAGCAAAGTTGTTATGCTGAATCGAAATGTCTGAAGTAAACGCAGTAGAAATCCCATGGAGTGATGAACACTGAATGAAGTGGAGGCTTCACCCTCGCCTGTATTGGTGTTTTGCCAGCCGCGAGCGTATGGGGGGAGGGGTCCATTGCCCCCCCCTGCCGTACGGCCCCTGATCGAGCTAGAGAGAAAAAAAACGAGTGTGTTTCCTGTGACGAGAGGAAGCCGATAATACCCAGTTTTAAGGTCTTAGGTCATCAATTGACCTTCCAGGTCAGGGCAAATATCCAAAATTCGGAAAAATCGAAACCTGACAGAACTTCGTAAAGTGAGGTAGTTATGGGATTTTTTTCGGGGTGTTGATCACGAATTTCATGTTAGTTTTGATAACAGATTATGCCTTCATGCATTTACACCAGGTCAGGCCAGGTCAGGTCAAACAGTAGGCGTCCTGCCGGATTATCATTGTATGTGTCAACCCCCACTGAGAGCTTCGTAAGATGTTACGAAGGCACCAAAACTACTTCGCAAATGTTCAAATGGCTTGCTTAGTTCGAAATAAGCTATAAAAACTAGCCTAGAAGCATATAAAACTAGAAAAAGTGAACCAAGGTCATCAAAGGTCAATGACCTGACCTGACCGTCATGTGACCTTGACACCCACCCTAATGCACTGGACCAACATCATTTCACATGCTTGGACGTTTAAAACCACAAAAAGACTGCAAACGCGCCGATAATGTGAGCCGACATACGCCGGTCGCCGAATCGCGATTCCGGCCAAACATGGTCTCGAGAAATAAGTCACAGGTCAAAGGTCACGGGTCAGGGCCATGAAATTTTCAGGGTACCTACATGTAAAATTTATTACCTCAAGGTTGCTGAGAATTTTGTTGCGATCGGTTGCTTAATCGGTTGCTTTTTGCGCGAGTTATTTGCGAAAAACCGAGAGGGTCCATCAACCCCCCCCCCCACCTAGAAGTGTGAGGGTTAAATGTCTGGAGAAGTCATATTCTTATCCTCACCCTCCTCTGCAAGTTGGAAGTTGTATAATCCTGATTGATAGTGAAAAACTCCATCTTGGTGGGCAGCACCATTGATCAAATCAATTTGAACAGTGAAAGCCAACTGAGCAAAATGATAATAAAGAAAAGTCTTGCTGCATGCATTAAGGCAGGTGGCTTTGTGGCAAAGCATTATTTAGCAGATCCTGTCTCATTGCATTCACATTTGCATTGTGATTAGGTTCTCAATCCAGTTACTGACAGGAACGTGATAGGTACCTATTGGAGATATTTGACATGCACTCTTTATGCACTCTTTATTTCTAAATAGATTGTCATGAATAAATACATACAGTCAACAAGAGGACAGCATACAGTCAGCTAGAGGACAGCATTGAGAGAAATTGTTCAGACAGGCAAAAAGTTATAGGTAAATTGCACTTACGACTTTCTCTCAGTCTTGTCAAAGCTGGTTGAATTCTTCAGGATTCCCTTCTTGGGGGGCTTCAGCTGCTCAGCCATTTTGTGAGTTTGTCTGACAGCTATATAGTTCAGTCACTCTTGTCTCCAGGCCACAGTCTGAAAGGACAGAATGGGAATTCACATATGTTAATTAAATATTTCATTATCTTTCAGATCTGATCTGAAAGAATTTCTCTACAGGGAGCCAATATTCAATTGTGCATTGACATAAACCAACCACATTCAAGCTAACTAGTATTCCAAAAGTGGGATGCCGGTGAAAACAGGGCGCCGGAGGGCATATTAGTCACGTGACATTTGGAACTTCTCCCGCTCCATGGGCCTTCTATATCAATATCCCAAACATCACGTGTAAATTTAACGAACCTTGATCAAATCGCCCCAGGCGCCCTGTTTTCACCGTCGTCCCAAAAGTGCAGGAAATGGGAACCCAACAACAGAGTCCAAAAGTGGAGTCAACCAATACAAATAGTCATTAGACGATAGGATACAGTGACGATAGTCAATTTTGATCTCTATTCATGCAATGGAATCAATCTAGTCTTTAAAAATGGCTTCAGGGATCACAATCGTGTTTCAAGAACTATTGTCAAAAGGATATTTCTATTTCCATCAAAGCATGTCGCTAGCAAGTAAAAACAGATCAGAATTTTGATATTCATTGAATAAGCAAAGGCAAATTGAAATGACCTTTCACTTTGGGATGATTCTGATTCAAATCAATCACCTACAAGTCAGCTTATCGGTAACATAAGTTATGATGCCTGGAAGTACTTCCATGATATTTCAGCAGCAAACTTCATTGCTTCATTTGGATTTTGAAAAATGTTGATCTCCGAAAACAAAAATTGAAACGCCATTTTTATCTTTCCATTGCATGATCATGATCTGCTGCCTAC
Source organism: Amphibalanus amphitrite (assembly GCF_019059575.1). Lineage (NCBI taxonomy): Eukaryota > Metazoa > Arthropoda > Thecostraca > Balanomorpha > Balanidae > Amphibalanus > Amphibalanus amphitrite. Next base: position 537,900 of record NW_024881635.1, read on the forward strand.
CACGCGAGATTTGACTTTTCTCACCTTTATATGTCGACTGCCAGGACAGTTCCTAACTATTCGGAATTTGAATACAATTCCAATTCCTGCAAAATCCGACACAAAGTCCCCCGGATCTCCCACGTCCACACCACTCCACTTTTCAACACAAACTGATGGGAAAATTACATTCAAGATATTACTAAAAAGAAAACGAATTTCTTAAAGCCACTCATCAAATTACGTCATAAAAAGTAGGTAATGAAAATTCTAAGTTTCTGGAAAAGTGGAGATCATTTTTTGCCCTCGGTTTATTGATGATTTTTTTATATTCGATAATATGTATCCGTGGTCTGACTGAACATATTTGCATCAGTTATCATTCGACTGAGGACGTTATCAGACAAAGTCGATGGCGTCACTTTCAGGCTAGTACGACATATCAGACGCTAACCGGCCACGATTTCACCGCCCTCTACGAAATGCGGTCATCTCACTTTGCAAGCGACCTCTACAACGATAGAGGAATCGACAACTGGCAATCCGGCCTGATCGCGTCTCTCCGGTCTTGCCACTTTGGCTATGCAGTGGTGGTAAACGGTAATGGGCTTCCACAATTACCATAAGCTCCAGGGAGGTGCCATCCCTACACCTCCCCTGCCGTCCCCTGCATCGTTCATCACAAATGGCTATAATTAGGATCTGAATGCCAAAATTCATGGTAGGAAGTTGCTTTCAAGCACTGTCCAGCTCTCAAATGGGCGATAGCCACAACGCCCCCTGCAGTCGCACCAGTCTTAAAATTGATAGATCCACTCTAATGACAGGCACGGTGTATATTCAACCCAAAATGCACATAAATATCACAACAAAACAACCCCTGTTCCCTGCGTGACCATGTGAGTAGCACTGCCCGCTAGCTGCGCTTCAGTTTATCCCCGACTCGCTCCCTGACCGCCTGGAGGAGGCGGGGCTCGCTGTACACTGCCGCGGCCACCACGGCGGCCCCACAGAGCGCGCCCACAGCCACGTGGGCGGCGGCGGAGCTGGGGTACAGCCAGCTCTCGGAGCCGGCTGCCAGCAGGCCGGCGGTCACCAGCGCGGCAGCCACGGCGGGCGGCGGGCGGAGACCGAGCAGCGGCGGCACGGAGACCGCCGGCTCCAGCGGCAGGCCGGCCACGAACCGGTAACTGGCGACACACGGGGCGGGGACGGGGTGAGAGGGGTACGGGACACTGTAACGGGCATCAGCAACACGCGTGATGGGGATGGGGTGAGAGGGGTACGGGACACTGCATCAGGCATCAGCGACACACGGGGTGGAGGCGGGGTGGTATGGGACATTGCACCAGAATATAACAGCAGCATACGAGACGGGGACGGGGCGAGAGCGGTATCGGAGTCCGGACACTGTATCGGGAGGCAGCAGACAGTGGTATCAGTCGGTGGACGGGTTTGGAAATTAGTGTAAACTACATCGAGAAGAAACGAATACAGCGTGATACTAACTAAACTTAACAGTATTTCTGAAGGAACCGCTTGGTTCCCAGCGACAAAAACATACACATGCCATTGCCAAACTGCGGTCAGAATGACATATTTTCATATGAGCGTCGTAGAATTACGCCGAAAAAAACTCACCAAACGTATATCCTGGTCAGCATATTGACGCAGTTGGCGAGGATAAATCCAACCCCGCCGAATAGCCTAGTAAAGATCCCTGTCGAGACGACGAATATCACAGATAGCAGCACCATCTTTCGGTTGTACCTGAAACGCCAGGAAAAAACGTCAGATCAGCTGCCAAAGCCTGCAATAATAACGTTCCTGGCTTCACTTTATCGCCCACGACTGGCCAGCCTTTCCACTTCGCTTTTAGCCGCAAAAGGCATTCTAACAACAAAAACCAGCATGAGAACGCCATTTCCTAAATCCTAATCCTCTTAGCATCTACTGACTTTTACCTCACCCCTTACTAAGCCACAGACCATAATTCCCGGCCGCTTTCGGGAGTATCTTCGCTCCCACTCACCCATTGATCTCTTCCTCGCGCATCACCGCGAACGTGTAGCACTCCAGCACTCCGTTCACCGCCAGTAGGAGTACGTAGGCGCACTGAGCGCGCAGCAGACTGACGGCCGGACCGGCGGCCAGCAGGGCGCCGCCATACAGCCGCAGCAGCAGGTGGGAGTAGCTCCAGCCGAACGTCACGGCTATCAGGCCGAGCAGGCTCATGGCGCGCAGCAGGTCGTGCAGAACCCGGCCTGCCGCGGCAGACACCGGCTGGAGGGGGGAGGGGTTAGTCAATGCGTGGAGGGATAGGGAGATAGCAGATAGAAGGGAGAGAGACAGCGACTTCCGAGTTGCAGAGGATATGGTAGCTGAGGACGCGACGGCTGACGGTAAAGACGAAGAGCCGTAGAGGAGCTATTGGCATCTTGTGTAAGAGGATAGACACTTGTCCACAGCCCTACCATTAACCACAGCCTAACGGCGCGCCCCAATGCACTCAGAGCTGTTTTCTATTGGAATGTCACTAGTCAATACTCATACATAAAAACTGACTCTGATCACTAAAAAGCACGTCATTCATTCCCAGCAGCCAATCCTATGACAGCTCACCTTTCCCCGTTCCACCGTGCGCGAGAAGTAGACGTAGGCGTTTTCCTCGACTGGCTGAAAGAGGAAGCGGGCCGCCAGGCTGCCCAGGTTGGCCACCACGTCGTACAGGCCCTGCTCGGAGAAGTCGAGCAGGTGGAAGGCGGTCATCAGGTAGCGCTCGCCCTCCGTCAGCAGCTGTTTCAGCAGGCCTTGCTTGAAGAAGCTCCAGGTGAGGGCCAGCTGGTCACGGTCCAGCGCCGGCTGTGGAAGGGTGAAGGGAGGAGAGGGGAGGAGAGGTATTACTGATCAGTGGGTAGAGATGGCAGCACCGGTTACATCGCCACCGTCGCGACAGGAAATGTTAGAGCCAGACGTGGTAAGTGGGGAGATGTGGCAGCACAACTTGGGCTCTATTTCTGAGGATACTCGACCCAGCGCTGCCGTGAGCTGTCTGTAACACAGGTAGGTCTTAATACCGTTTGACTGCAATATAAGAGGCCTTAGAACTAACGTTCTAGCTAAATGAAACGAAGAATGCGACGACTTGGCTAAAAGAAACCTCTATGACCGCGAAAACGATTGACTACATTTGAAAACCCGCCACTTCACAAAGAGTTCACTGGCCTCACCTGTCCCGGCACCAGTCTGGGTCCCAGCTCGCTCGCTGACTTCACCGGCAGGCAGTTATCCGGGGATCGGACGTGCCAGAGCAGGGTGCCGTAATAGATGACCACCAGGAGAGCGGAGCTGACCGCGTGACCCACACAGTAGGCCCAGATGGCGTGGGACGGGTACAGGGCGATCAGCCAGGCTTTGAGCGCCACCCGGCTGCACAGGCTGACCATGTCGGCTACCACCTGGGGAAAGAGCGAGAGAGTGGGTGAGAGGGGAGAGAGAGAGGATGAGAGGGCGAAAGAGAAAGTGGGTGAGGGGGAGTGAGTGGGTGAGAGGGATAAGAAGACGGCATGAGAGATCATCCATATAGGTCACCAAGGAAGGGATGATACAGCACTTTAAAGCGGTGGGAGCGATCGACGATCCGTAAGCAACTATACCGTAGCCAGCGCTTTGAGCTTCCGATACAGTTTCACTGAGTAATAGAGTCCTCTAAGAACCAAAGCACCTCACCTACCTCCTGACATCCCATCCCTCTCCTTTCCGTCACCCCACCGTCATTGTTCAATGTTCACCTTTAGTTTGACAAAGAGCATGGCCTGCGCCAGGATGACCAGCGGCTGGGCGGCCGTCTCCAGTACGACCATGGCCGCGGTGACCCACACGCCCAGACGGTACTCTGAGGTGACCTCGGGCGCCGGCTGGCTGAGCGCGTGCAGCCAGAGGCCGGCCAGCGCCGCCGACACCGCCGCTGACACGGGCACGCTAACAGGGGAGCAGGGCGTCAGTCAGAGGCAAATACAACACTGGTCCTTTTGTAATGCACTCAGTTCACTGGCAGTAAAACATTACATACTTATGTGCCTATGATGATCCCCACATCTGAAGAAATGAACGTCATTTATCGAGGCAATGACCTTTTAAAACCACTTACTACTAAACAGAACTGTGCCGATTAGCTGCTACCCATTGACTGCGTTTTTGAAGTAGGTAGGTATATCGACAGTTCCCAGCAAGCACATCCAAAGTGTTAAATTTTTGAAATTGAGATTTCTATGCCATTCGACTCAGCTCGTCGAGCTGAGTCGAATGGTATGAAAATATCAATTTCGAAAATTTGACACTTAGGATGTTCTTGCTGGAAACTGCCGATATGTAGCTTCTCCCAACCGCTGTGACCATTTCCAGTTAAACTGGTGTCCGGAGTGATGTACCTGAGCCACACCAAGTTGATGGCCTGGCGCCACTTGCTCCTCTCTGTCACGCCCAGCGCCGCCCGACGGAAAGCCTCCACACTGACAAAAGTGGCAGTCGAGTAGAGTAAGGCCAACCTGGGAAGCAGACCAGGGCTTCAGAACTTTGAACAGAATTGATTTACCTACTGTAAAACTACACTTAAATAAAGAGCTGAATGTCAGTCAAAAGGAAAATGTAAGTAGGTGCATGCTTATAAAGATAACCAAGTACACACAACAGTTGTGGTGAGATAAAAGCATATGTTCTACTTAGGCTAAGGCAGTCAGACACAGTGGATGCATCACAAATGCATGATAGGAAAAAAGTAAAGGGTGCATACCTGACATTGATGATGCCCAGTACATCAGATGTAATATACCGGAGAATGACTGCATTTGTGATGAATGTGAACACTCGGTAGGTTATCTGAAAGACATTTGATAGGTAGCTTCAGCATCAATATGTGCAATACAGACCATGCTATTCTGATCTCTGCAACATATAGGTTATTCATTGAGAATGTCAAAATTATTGCATTATTAAGAAAAGTTTGTCTTTTTGATATCACTGTCACCTCAGCAAACCATGAGTCAAAATAATTAATAATAATATGCCTACCAACATAGCCTGTGGTAGGCACCTAAAAAGTTGTGCCACAAAACACAACAATTTAACAGCTATCTTTTTGTTGCATGAGCATTTGGCTCAAGGCTGCCAGTGCATTATACATTCAGCATTGCCGATTTACCTTGGTGTGATAGGAATTTCACCTGGGATGGTGCATGCCCCATGATGATAGGTAGGTGTCATGCGGAATCTTACGACTACCAAAATAACAAGGTCGGCCGGGATATGATTCAAATTGGCCCTATTATCTCCTGGCTTATGCTAGTGAATATTTCTAAATTTCACAGTAGGCAGAAATTTTTGGCCTTGTTCAATGCAAGCTGATGTGGATTTCCTGTCTGCTTGGTGTGGAGGTGGACTGATTCCCCTGGCTGGCATGGTGTGTCAATCTCCTTTCACGCTACTTTGCAGTCTGCATCAGTTTGAAGGACACAACAGTCGAAAATAGCAATACAAATACTTTGGTAATTTTTAGACATTCACACTGCAAATGTCATTTGCACTATTGTACTAAATACATCAGTGGTGCAATGACATTCTTTATCATTGTGAGAAGCTTTATCTTCAGGCAATGGGAAGATGGTATTGCATTTTAAGCAAGATAATTATTTGCACTTCATTTTTTAGAATGTCATTGGTTTTTCAAGGGCAAGGTTGAGCAGCAATCAAGAGACAAACCCCAAACATTCAATTATCTATATTGATACCTATCTTTTCTTTTCACTTGCCTTTATCCTAGCAGACTGCTAAGTAGGCGGAACCTGACAAGGTGAGTAGACAAGGCGAGTAGACAACACTTACTTGAACAATAATTAATGATGAGGTTGAGTGCAGCATACTTTTCAGCACATTTTTGTCCTTTTGCTCCTCCGTAGCCATGCTTCGATTGTAAAACTTAAGTCCCTAATAGGGAATTCCTGGATATTGATATATCAAGATTCTTTAGACAAAGAAAAAGGGTGACTTGGCAACTCAAAAAACAATATATTGCAATATTCCTGAGCGCATTTCCAGGTATAAACTGCCTTGATTTCCAAAATGCGTCAGCATTTCGAAAGAATTATATTCCATTTGTTCGTCGACACCGTTCCACTAACGATAATTGGTCAAAACACCGGCGTTGCTAGGATACCTGCTTTCAAACACATTGGTTGCCTAGCAACGACGGCAGCATGTTTCTGTTTTTTGCCTATTAGAACAAATTAACTAGTTTACAAATATAACGCGTCTGCTAAAAAATAATATCAGGTTTATACTGCTAAAATATTGTCAACCTCAATAATAGAGTGAGTCACGATGAGTTTCATGTAACTGGATTGTTTATGTGTTACAACTCCTAAGACAATTTTCAGTGAGCCATGTGAAATGTGAATCGATAAGGATTCCGAAGAAAGGTAAAAGTATTTTGAATCGGCTGGACACAGATTGTCCTCCAGATCCGACTAACACGATCGATCATCCCACTATACATACATATGATTCTATTTCCACCGACCATCTCCATTTACAGCTGACTCCACCGACAATCTCCCCGACTGTCTTAGACCTCGTCGAGACCACGTCCGTCTGCTAGTGACACCAGCCACCAGTCAACCCGCCAACTGTTCCCCGAATTTAATTGCCGTCGTTTATAAGAACTGCACCGTGGTCCGTGAGTCGTGACCATCTCAAAGTGACTCCCCCGACCACCGACCACTGACCACACCGAGTGTACTCACTAGCCGCCCCACTGACATCAACAGCCGGCTCTCACCGACTGCTTCCAGTGACCTCATCAACCGTCTCCCACTGACCCGTGCTGACAGTCTCCCGCTGAACCCACTGATCATCTCCCACTGACCGTCTCCCACTGACCCCACTGACCACCTCCCACTGACCGTCTCCCACTGACCGTATCCCACTGATCGTCTCCCATTGACCGTCTCCCACTGACAGTCTCCCACTGACCGTCTCCCACTGACCGTCTCCCCTGACCGTCTCCCTGAACCGTCTCCCACTGACCGTCTCCCACTGACCACTTCCCACTGACCACCTCCCACTGACCGTCTCCCACCGACCGTCTCCCACTGACCGTCTCCCACTGGCCGTCTCCCACTGACCGTCTCCCACTGACCGTCTCCCACTGACCGTCTCCCCTGACCGTCTCCCACTGACCGTCCCCCCTGACCGTCTCCCACTGACCACCTCCCACTGACCGTCTCCCACTGACCGTCTCCCTGACCGTCTCCCACTGACCGTCTCCCACTGACCACTTCCCACTGACCACCTCCCACTGACCGTCTCCCACCGACCGTCTCCCACTGACCGTCTCCCACTGGCCGTCTCCCACTGACCGTCTCCCACTGACCGTCTCCCCTGACCGTCTCCCACTGACCGTCCCCCCTGACCGTCTCCCACTGACCACCTCCCACTGACCGTCTCCCACTGACCGTCTCCCTGACCGTCTCCCACTGACCGTCTCCCACTGACCACTTCCCACTGACCACCTCCCACTGACCGTCTCCCACCGACCGTCTCCCACTGACCGTCTCCCACTGGCCGTCTCCCACTGACCGTCTCCCACTGACCGTCTCCCCTGACCGTCTCCCACTGACCGTCCCCCCTGACCGTCTCCCACTGACCACCTCCCGCTGACCGTCTCCCACCGACCGTCTCCCACTGACCGTCTCCCACTGACCGTCTCCCACTGACCGTCTCCCACTGACCGTCTCCCCTGACCGTCTCCCTGAACCGTCTCCCTCAATCGTCTCCCACTGACCGTCTCCAACTGACCTCCTACCGACCCTGCCGACCCCAACGACTATCTCCCACTGATCCCAAACTAGTTGCTCGAAGTTCGTCAGTATCTCTGGTCATTCTACCGTCTCTTTTCTGCCCCTTATCATGCATAAGATATCCTGTCCCGCCTGTTTCTGTATTAGGTTCCAATGCGGCTCTGATTGGCCACAATCAATCCTCATCTAATTTGGCCTGTAATGACATTATGCCAGCTTCATGTGCCGGAGAATGGAAATATATAGACGCAATAAGCGTCGCCTGTCTATGCGTGGATAGGCTACCTGCTCTTATTGAGCATTATCCGCGGATTCGTCGAGTCCGCACAGATCGATTGTGACGACATTAATTGATGTCTCGACGTCCTGTCAAGTCGCAAATATTCCATAATATAGGTACTGTGAGGGACAACTACAACGGTATCGCATCGCGTTGATGCTTTGCGACCAATGACCGCGAAGCCGATTACGCACACTTCGAGGTTTTTTAGACAATAAAGTGCGAAAGCTCAAACCCGAAACGATTTACTGCTAAAGCTCCTTTAACTTCTGATATACACTATACAGCACAGCAGTGTGAAAATTGGATGACAATAACCCGGTCCGGAATCTTATACATACCCAAATTGCAACCCAAATTGCAATCTTATGTAGGTATACCCAAATTGTCAAGAAAAATGTTCTCACTAATACCCGTCTTATTAGAGCTGAGACCAATATTCACCATCCAACGACACAAATTCACGTCGCTACACTGACCAGTCGCCATCCAGACATTTCAGTGCGGCTGTAGTAGCCAAACTACGTGTAGCTGACCGGATGCCGGCTCCCCGACTCCGTCCGCCTGGCACCGCAGTCAGAATGCCGGACCGTATAGGAACTGCTGACGACACGAGCAAACAGTGCGCGAGACAGCCGGCCGGCCGGCCGGGGCGGCCGCAATTCACCTCCGACCGGCTGACACCGATTATTCCATCGATTCGCCGGTCTGCAGACCTCGACTAGGGGCCGATCGAAGGCCGACCATCGGCGCAGGACACCGTTTTTCTGCGCCCTGCAGACTGCGGGGCAGGTGCTTAGTTATTTCATTAGATTTTCTGTGTTTTGTCAACCTACATCACTTGGGACTAAGCTCCAAGAGCTAATTTATTTACGGCACACACAACACATGCCATTTTTTTGCAACGCTTCGTAAAAGCTATATTTTTATCTTCACATGCTTTATCAGCTCGTCGGCATCGCGCTTGTGTGGATGTGCGTTTTCCAACTTGAATTCCAAAACTATTCACGAAGTACAAATCCACACTTCTATAAGCGAATCAACTCAAACGTAAAACATGCAACGGACGAATATCACAGCAGCAAGTGGCATAACAAGACGCGCTATTTAAATCGCAAACTTCCGTAACAGCTCTCTGAAGTTTGCCAAGTCGCACTCTTCGACAAACCAACAGGTCTGGAAGTTTTCTGGGCGGCGTAATTTTCGTCGCCGGCGCTGACTCGAGCAGGGAGGGTGGTGGTGGTGGGGGGAGGGAGGGGGTGTCCTCGGTCGGGTCCGGGACTCCAGAAGTCAGCGAGGCGTGGTGTCGAGCCGGGCTCGGTTGGAGGAGACCGCAGCTGCCTCACAATCGATACCTCCACCCAGTTCAGTTTGTCAGACTCTGCCGATCAATCGCCGCTTTTGAGAGCCCGGTCCGGACAGGGACAGACGGCCGGCAAACAGACAGACAGACAGACAGACAGACAGACAGACAGACAGACAGACAGACACAGAGATAGATACAGCCAGCCAGCCTGCCAGACAGACAGACAGACAGACAGACAGACAGACAGACAGACAGACAGACAGACAGACAGACAGACAGACAGACAGACAGACAGACAGACAGACAGACAGACAGACTGACAGACCGACAGACCGACAGAACGACAGACCAACAGACCGACAGACCGACACACCGACACACCGACAGACAGACCGACCGACAGACCGACAGACAGGCGGGCTGGACCGACAAAAAATAGATATTAAATCAGCCATATTTTGATAAGGTTGTTCATATATTAAATGTACTATACATAAGGCTACACCGATCGAAAAAAAAATGTATGGGAAAATGTATGGAGGCCGTAGCGTCACACATCAAACTGTTTTCTATGACATATGTTCTGTGTTTTAACAGCCATTACATATTCTCGCAGCCTGAAGTGGCTAGCAGTTTACTAGGTGGGCGGCGCCAGTCAGTTTGTATTTGGTGGAACGCGTCGCAATCACACGGGCAGCTGCGGAGATTCGATGAATATTTATCCTTCTGCGGCTCGGATAGGAACCGCAGCGTGGCGCAGTACTAACAAACAGCCCTGTGGGAGGGCTGCGGCCAGTGTCGCGTGTTTCACTCGGTCCGCGTGTCCTCAATACCTTGGTGTGTATTTGGACGGTAGCATTTCTCATCACGGGTGTCAAACACAGGCTTTATTTGCGGTCTGTTTCCGCCTGAGTTGGTATACAGCTGCAAAGAATGATAACTTACGAATTCAATTGTTCTGGACGGTGCTAAGGAGAAATCAAAATCTACTGTTATAGTGTAAAGTACACATGTCATGCGTTCATTAAATATGTTAACATGTAAAACGCGTAACTCAAAGCATGAGTAGCTCAGCACATCAGGAGAGCCCATATCTATAGTATTTTAGCCTTTTAGGTCTCTAAAATATTTTCCAGAACATCCGAAGGTTTCTACCTACAATCGACATACAGCAATCACATACCATAGGTATACAATGTTATCATGAATAGAAATGCAGTCGGGCCTCTGGCTGAACCTGGCTGCGCGTCACGTGACTTTATGGCACCCCGCGGGCTGAGGTGAAATTTGTGACGCTCAGACGGTCCGACAGCGGAACCAATTTGCAGTATATTTTGATCCGGCGCTGGTCAGGGGACTGCAGACGGAATCTGCACTGTAACCTCTGGTGCTGACCCGCCAACCTGCAGTTGTGAGTTGTGACCATGTTGTGACCTTTGATACCATGAATTGTCCGGTAGTCGCTTGCCACCGCAATCGCATGTCTGAATGGATTTAGGCACTAGCGATCTTATCAAGCGCTTGTAAATATGTGTATCCAGCAAAAAATCATTGCTGAGCCAGTGTGTATGGCTGAGCTCAGCCATAAAGAGGCATGTTGATTGCCATGTCGAACATCCCCGGCCTCAACACAACATTTCAGAATTCAACCAACTATCTGAGACCGCTGCCCATCCGGTGCGCGAGCTGCAGGCTGTTTGTGTTGGCTCGGTATCCCTGTTCGGCGGCCGGCCGTCGGCCGTCTCTTTCGCTACTCTCTGTTGCTGCGGACCGTCAACAGCACTTAGCGGCGGTGCGGAAACAAAGCAGCTCCGCTCTGGCAGCGATCTGCAACAATGGCCGGCCCCGCCGGGCGCGGTCGTGTCGCCCCATCAAAAGTGAAATGTCATCCGGAGGTCAGTCCGCGCCGACGACACTGCACAGCCAGCAACGGCTGCGCGACGGGGTGGCAATTGAAAACAGCAGCGGGTCCGACTCCACTGGAGAGCGCCGCAGAGCTCTGGTGTGGTCCGCAGATAGTGTCGGTATGTCGCGCGGAGCCTTCCCGAGTATCAGGGAGCGGATCAGCGCCCGCATAAACACTTTAAACGAGTTATACTGAGGAAGACGTTCTGAGCTGCCGCGATATACGACGCTCCTGAAATGCGGGTGTATCATGAAACGGTGGAAGCTGCAACCTGCACTAAATATCTGTCCCTGCACAGAACACTAAAATTGTGGTATGTGATGACGCGTACCTCAATTATCGAGGCCTATCGTGACAACTGCTTTAGCTGTATTATTGATGCGTTGATGTTGCACATTGCATGATCGCCGCAGTTAAAAATACACGTTATGACATTATTGATGTGCGTTATACAATCTGCATTGTGCAATGTGTATTGTGCATTGTGCAATGTGTATTGTGCATTGTGCAATGTGCAATGTGCATTTGCATTTGCATTGTGCAATGTGCATACCCGAGCAACACTAGGTATATGAGGTTCCTGGAGAGCAAACTTTTATTCATTCCATTCTCAATGGATTAACCAGCATGAGCAAGCCTCAGAGAATAAAAGTTTTAAAATAGGATAGGAACTTGAAATGCCCAATCTGCGTGGAAAGCTAAATTGAATCACTAACACTCCAGTAGTTCATGATAGATAAATAACACTGTCTCCGACAGTGTATCATTTGTGTTTAAATTGTCACGCGGCGACCGTTGCCGACCACTATCTCACTCGGCCACAGGCGATTGGGTCGCTGGGTGACAGTATTTGCACACCCAGACGTCCTCATTCGGAGAGCGAATGGCGCCATAAACTGAGCGGTCGTAAAACTCCCGGCTGGAGCGGCGAGTTCTCAACTCTGCCGCTCCAGTCTCCCGGCCTTCCCCGCGTGAAGCTCCGGCAAACACTGCTGCAGCAGGAGTTTTACCCGAGCTGTGCAGCTCACACCGTCCGCGCTATTTTTGGCTCAAAAAGTATCGGAGAGAAATCACTAAAACAAACTTTGCAGCCCTCGGCGACGCTGATAGAAATCACGGCTAGCCAACTCTGCAGGGAAGCACGCGACGAATCGGATGTTTTTCCCGCCTCGTTTCGGAAACTGCCGAGCTGCAGCTGGCAGTAGCTGCACTCAAACTGTGGACGGGCCACAAAACCGACTGCGGTTAACTCGGGGTGGTTGAAGTTGGGTAATGGGAACACCTAGGGACACGTGGCCCATTACCGTTTTATTTTACCGTCTTCCCGACCAGATACATCACTATTTTCTTACTTAAAAATGCGCATTCCTAGATTTTATCATAATCAAACAAACAAACAAAAAATGTTGAACATCACGCACCTAATAAATTTAAAGTCAGAACTTTATTTTTCTCGCTAGAGATGCCGTTAGCTTATACATTTATTTAGCCCTAAGTAATGAACTCTTCCACGCACGGACAGCTGACAGGTAGTCGTTACCCACGCCGCTATGCCATTACCCGTGGTTTGATGGTCTTCACTTTTGGAGACCCAGACTGCAGAGCACAGTCCCACAGTGAGGGACGTGACCTCGCGTGACCTCTTCACTTGAACACGGGTTCACTGGGTGTACTACGACCGCGCCCTGTGCCCTTTCTCGTCCATGGGACACCGCCAGCTGACATGATGGGCCCAGCGGACGGAACACCGCTCGTCACTCACTTACAGTCGTAACCAGTCGCACCCATCTGAGACGGGTCTCACAGGGGTGCAGTTCAGTTCCTAAAAGCCTCGCACCGCCCACTAGATCCGGTGGAGACTCAACAAAGGGATGAATAGAATGTTTGTGTAAATGCGACTATCAGTAACAACGTGACCGTCTGCCCACCAATAACACTAAGCGAGACAGTCTGGTGCAGGGATATTGGAGTTCTTTTATCTGGTCTGCTCAGCGCGATAATCTCTTCTGGGAAGCGGCGACGCTGCGCCTCTATAACCTTGCCCTGCTAATATGTAATGGCCAGTGGTTCTAGGAATGACTAGGGCAATCAGACTCCCTGGAGGAAAATGGCTGATCAACATTTCCAATTGGTGGTTCTCATGGCGATAGAAGAATATGATAACGAGAAAGAAAAAACGTAGCACAATGACTAAGAAATCCGGCACAGACCGCAATACTCATTGAGACCCCAGTACCCGTGTTTCGGCAGACAGCGTCCGGTCTCTATCTGCGGCTCCGTGGTCCGGCCACTCCGGGTGTGGGGGTGGCCGGCGGCCGTGGTCCGGCCACTCCGGGTGTGGGGGTGACCGGCGGCCGTGGTCCGGCCACTCCGGGTGTGGGGGTGACCGGCGGCGTGGTCCGGCCACTCCGGGTGTGGGGGTGGCCGGCGGCGTGGTCCGGCCACTCTGGGTGTGGGGGTGGCCGGCGGCGTCTTCGGGCGCTAACTCTCAGCGTGCCCTATCGACCGGTGCCCTCCGCGCGCGGCGGGCCAGGTCTCTCAGCCCTGACCGCCTGTCGTCGGCACCGCGCCGTCGCCGCCGTCGGGGTCGGTCGCCGCCGCCGGCCGGCAGTGTCGGCGGGATGGCGGCACGGGCGGCGGGTAGTGCACGGGGCTCGGTGCCGGCCGCTCAGCAGGTGTAGGCACGGTGCACGGGGCGGCGCGCGGCCGCGGCGGGCCACCGCCGGAACCGGAGCCGCGGTCGGAGCCGGGGCAGGAGCCGGAGCCGGAGCCGGAGCAGGTGGACCTTCTGTCAGAGGAGCGACCGCTACGTGGAACGGCTTCAGGTGAGGCTCATAACGTGCTAGCTGGGTCAGTAGGCCAGCGGGACAGTATGCAGTATGAGTGTGGTCATACCACTGGCTGTTCGAGCGAAATAGTCCTCTGCACTGTCGGTGTTCCCCCGTGTTCGACGCTTAGCTGCCTCCATACTCGTGCTGCACCAATGACTGGATGTGTCGACAGATATTTTCCTGGGAAGAGTTTTTGCTCGAGCAATTCTTTGGAGACAGGATGGTAGCACGGGGCATAATGGGCTCCTGCAAATAATATCTTCAACCATTGACGAACATCATATATAGGTCTGAGACAAACTATTATCATTTACATACCGAACACGATTGGCAATCGTAAACTGCGCTTCTTTTTAACAGAATGGCAGACGAAAACTTTTTTTTGTGCCTAACTGCTTTGAAGCTATTTGCACATGCGGTGGCACTCAGTTTTCACTCAGTATGTTATCAAAAGGTTCATATATATGGCCTATTGTATAATTAGTGTAGGTATAATGCCAGCTTGCTATCCTCATCCATTATGTTCGGGTTGCGGACTGACACAACAACTTCCCTGTAATAAGATGTAAATTTAAGCAGGAACACACATCACCCGTCCAGTAGAGCATACGTCGGGTCGTTCAGCCACAAACGGGCGCTAGTATCCCACTAGTATGATTCTACGATAGCTCAGTAGGAATCGGGTGGGCACAGGTGCGCCCGAGGCAGCGCTCTCAGGTTAATGGTCGCTCCGTGACCGCACACATGGCAAGCGGCTGGTCGATGGCGATCATAGCGCATCCGCTATACGATGCTGAAACACTTAGCCAGTGAGGCGACGTGATGAATAAAAAAGGCAACGTAAATCGAAATTTTACGTAGTACCTACATTCGTGCTTTTATATGAGCGAATTTGTTGAAATCGGAGATGATTTGTTGAGATCAAAGAGTTAATTGAATTGCACTCTGGGCAACAAATGTGGAACTGAACATTGCTCTTAAAACAATCCATGGCGTAGTAGCCATAGCTGTATTTTTGCAATGAATGCCGTCAAAATCAAAGTTGGCTTATAACTAAAATTTTAGCTGTCCATGCGCTTCATTGTGCGCTCCACAGGCAAAAGTAAAAGTTTGAGCCCGTTACAATATATTTTGTGAACGCGAGCAAACGACTTTGTGGAATAATTGAACATGTGATCCCTGGTGAAAAAATGTGTGGGAATTCATGCGTAGAGGCTGCAATCCCATCAGGCTCACTTCATTCCATCAGCTTATGCCATTGGCGTAAAAGCCAAAGCGCGTATTAGATCCGTTGGCCGCGTTACTACGCCTCATGCGTCTACTAATAGCGTGTGATGTTCAACGTCATGAGCAGCTGATGATGTCAGGGAATATAGCAGTTTTCAGGTAAAAAAAAAAACGACTTCGTTCTACTGTCCAAGATTGCAGTTTTGAGAGTCCTATGCCAATTTAAGACGATACAAAACAGTATTTTTTCGGTCAATGCCATCAAAACGTTTGTGGCAAAGACATGTTTCCATGTGGTACAAATTGTTCCTATAAGCAGATAAATGCATAGCGCACCCTACCATCGTCTGCTTTCTCCAATGAACTGAGACTGCATTGCAATCGCCAAGGGCAAGACATCTCGGGCACATGATTACGTCCAAAGATTTCCATTTCGATGGTTTGCTGCATTCTTTTGTTAAGAAGATAGGTATAACCGTTTCAAGAGCCAGCAAGTCTCTGTGGGGAGCACATTCAGCATGGAAATCAGCAATCGAGATCGTACAATTTAGCCCGTTGAAATGAGTTCTTCCGTCAGTGATCCTCCGACCAAAGTCGTGTAACGTGCGTCTCTCTCGATTAATTGCTTATTGTTGTTTGTCTACGCTAACCGTCGCTTCTATTTTAGTGGGTTTAGGATTAAATAGTTTGTAGTTCGATTTTACCTGCGTGGTGGCCCTATTTCAATTAGACATATTTAACGTTCATTATCTCTGCCGTACGGGGCCGACTTTGCCGAGACCCCACACGCCGCTGCGCTGCCGTGCCGCCGCGCCGCCGCCCAGCACTGTAAAAAATGTTAGCACAGTTTGAGTTTTCTGACTCACTTTAACGATGTGTTCAAACAACTAACTTGCTAATGAATCCGTATTTATCGAGTAATGTAAACCTTATTGCGAAGCAAAACACGGTTAGTCCAAATCAGGATGAACTAGCTCGGAATCCCCATGTACAATGACACTGTTCGAGTAATCGCCATGTATTCATACCCGCAATTGGCGGACACTGTGTTCCGAAACACGAATACGATTTTGTGGAAGCATCTTTGCGCACGGTTCTACCGTGTTGAATGACACGTTGCCGTGTTTTACCCCTCTGCGTCGAGTTTAAAAACCCGAATGGGATTATTTGGGCCGCGATCTTGAGGGACATTAACACCAATTAACACTGTGGGTTGTTAACTTACTCGGTTCAGTTTCGCGCCAAATGCAGCGCCGCGTGGGCCTCAGTCGCCATCTTTGTGCGATCCAGGGAGGTCGTGTCTGTGCTGCGTGTGACGTCTTGTTGGTAAGTACAAGTGATACTTGCTCCAAATTTTTCTTAGCAATAACATCAGTGATATTAAATGCCTTTTAGGTGTGGTTACATAAATATTATCCGTGTAGCGTGGCGTTATGGATGGAAAGGAGGAGCCCTCGGCCCTGATTCTCATTCTGTCACTCCACCACTGGTGGCTATGTGTGCGTTTGTAAACATGCTACTTACATGAATAATTTTGACTGTACCTTTTCAACTTTTGCTATGTATCTACCAGCTAGTTATAATTAGTCTGCCTGGTTTCTCTCTTGCCTCTCTCTCTCTCTCTCTCTCTCTCTCTCTCTCTCTCTCTCTCTCTCTCTCTCTTTCCCATGGTATCTCCCTCTGCTTTTCCATTTGTCTGTGGATAAGAAGTAGGTAGACATCTGTTTGGCTGCGAACTGACACAATTTATTTATTTCAGAATATGGCTCAAGATGAGCAGAATGAAGGTCAATCTCGAAGTCCCACAGTCAGAGCTCAAGACTGTCAGGCAGGACTTCATTCCTTGATGAATGCGGCTCAACTGCTAACAGGATAAGAAGGTATTGTCCTATTTCTGCCGATTTATTATTTCACATATCACAAATCACAATTAGTGTCTGCATGGGACTCCGTTGTGTTGTATTTTAGTAGACTAGGATTTTGCCTTCTATAATATGAAGCCGATATTGAAAATTAAAATCACATGTTTAACATATTTATTATCGTCAAAAGCATAACCGATTACCCAAATCCGACGAGAGCCCGGGCGCCCCGGCGCCCCGCTCTACCCCTGCGCTCTCCCTCCCAAGGCCCCTCCCTCCTCTCTCGTCCCGCTCCCGTGGTCAGCTGTCCCGCTGTCCAAGCGCCAGGCCGTTGCCATAGCGACGGCTGACTGCCTCCTCCGGCGGACGGATCCGGACGCCGAAACTCAGCCGTCTGTATTTTGATGTGCATTGGCTATTGGGTTGATCAGGGTTGATGTTGAACGTTACCGATAATAGGTATAAACTATAGAGTCGATGGTGAACTTACCTAATCGCCAAGTATGTGTTAGTTTATAAACGTTGGCCTTTCGTGTAGAGTATAATGGCAGGGAATGGCCATTTAGAGGTCAAGGGACGGTCACTTCAGTAAAGGGTGCAAGCTTAACCCGCGACGCCCGCGACCCGCTGGGGAGTGGGAGGCACCCCTGTTGTTTCTCGCTGATAACTCAAAAACGGCCGCGATTTTTAACTCGCCGATTCTAGTACTTCTCCGGACATCAATTTCACTCAACTCCTGAAAAATGCTTCCTAGGTCACCTCGGGTCATGAGTTATGGGGGTCAAACTGAGGTCATGTTCGGACATTTTCCGTCTAAAAAATAAAAAAGTCGTTCACGGGAATAAATCACAAAATAGATTTTCAATCAAGAGACTCAAAAATCGCACATTAGGTACAAAATGCATGGCAAAGGAAACTGCTGCCACAAAATTTCCGAAAAAAATATCATGATTTTGATATTTCTACACTCAAAACTCCGCCAGGTTTTTTAATTTAGGGAAGTTAAAAACGGAGCATATGTCGGAGAGATCCTTATTCCTTATTGCCTTTACAGGGTGTCTCAAAAAAGTGTCACGGTTTTGAACATCTCCCGTTTCGTAACCATACACATCCTAAAAATTAACAAAATATGTGTGTATAAACTGCCAGTGATATATGTAGTTATTTGCAAGACTAAAAAATAAAAAGCGACTGTTCTTGTGACGTCCGATTTTTTTTTCAGCACTTGTTAGGTACTGAAAGTAGTCTAGAGTAATATCTACGATACTTGCCCCTCTCTCCCTGACTAAATAGGTATCAACGTTTTGTCGTCTCTTTTAAATGATAAGTCACTTTAGTAATAAAATGTTTGTCATTATAAACTGCTACAATTTGACCTTGCTTGCCGTCCTGTGATGTCATAGGTCAAAGAAAAATGACGTCGAGGAGACGCGTCGAATAACCTATAAGTTGACCCGAAAAGGTCAACTTAAAAATTTGACCTCAGGTCAAGGTCACGGAAAAGGTCATGTTGCATGTCATTCGATTCGTATTGTTAAGCTGAACACATTCCTGGTGTTTTCAGAAACTGTTTGAGACGGTTCGTGACCTGAGATGACCTCAGAGGCATTAAAGGGGTCACAGGTGCAATTTTCCGGTTCATTGTGCCATGTTCATCTGTGTCCCGATGTTTGAGGGTATTTACGGCCAAAAGAAGCGGATTTCAAGTTTCTTCCATTGACTAAAAGTCAGTGGAGGGTCACAAAATCGACCTGACCTTAGGTCACAGATATCAAAATTCCGAGAGATGCAAATTGTTCATACTGACAAGCTCATGCAATAGCATGAGTTTCAAACTTCTGGGATGTACGAATATACTTTAGAAATGACTGAATCACAAAGTTTAAAGAGGCATGATCACTTAACCCGCGCATGACTGGGGTATTTTCCATAACGCGAGTGACTGGGGGGGGCTCTCCAGAGCCCCCCCCCTCCTATCTCCGAAACTACTGGGCCGATCGTCAAAATTCAAACGGCATCTGATAGCCCTGGAAAAACTGTCGAGCGAAACCTATTTTAATTGACCTCGAGGTCACCGATGACGTCACAGGTCAGGTCAAAGAAAAAATTATCGACATTTTTGCTAGTTCACAATTTAGGCTCTGACCGCCGGACCGCCGGTCCGATCAGGCTCATTTTTGGTTTACGCACTCCTTGACGGATGCCTTAGATACCCTGAGGGTACTGAACTTTTACTTTGAATTTTTAAGGTCAAGGCCAGGTCATCCTAGGTCACGAAAATTGTATATCATGTATCGGTCACGTGACGCAGGTTTTATGGTCCATTTTACTCGTAGATTTCGAATATAGTGTCGTCTGTGTCATTTGAGGTCATTGTCAGCTGAATTTACCGGAGGTCAGGCCACTTTCAGGTCAGAAAAGGTCAAATTTTGAAAATGAAATTTTTCAACAAAAAAGGTGCCTATCAGATGCAGTTTGAGCTCAGGAACACGATGGTGCCAATTATATTGCTGTACGACGTCAAAAACGTACTGAAAAATGGATTTGAAAAACATAAAATTGTAAAATTTTGACAATAATGCAAATAACTTGGCTATTTTTGAAGATATTGGGCTAAAACTTGCAAAGGTAGTTCATCAGGGTGTGTTCTATCACATGTATTCCGGTTTTTGCGAAAAGTCAAAAACTTTTTGAAAAAATCAAAAAATATATTTTTGTAATTGTAAACACATATTTTTCAAAATATTCCAATTTTTCAAAATTCGAGATAGCAGTTTAAAAGCTACGTGTATTTGTAGTCCACTCATGCAAAGAAAATGGATCTAGCTTTAAAACTGAGCTCTTGAGAGCGTTTGCCGTAATTCAGTATTTTGCATGAAAATCGGCCGACATGACGTCACTCTGACGTCATTTCCGGTTAAACTATGGTAGCTAGAAAGTTGAAATTTTAACACAAGGTGTCAAATTGATGCCTCTGAGGGTATCGCAAGTTTCGTGTTGATCCGTCAAACAGTTTAGAAGATATTGCTGAAAAACGTGAGGGGGGGCTCTGTAGAGCCCCCCCCCAGTCATGCGCGGGTTAACTTGGCCTGTGACCTGACCTTATGTGACCCGGGATCGAAAATATTACTCACGATGTAAAATTGATGTATTATAAGCTATACCAAGTTTCGCAGCGCTGCTCGCCGAGTTTTTTACACTCGCAAAAAAAAACTGGCAGGTGTGGCCAACGCCCCCCCCCCACCCCCCACCCCCCACCCGTGCGAAGGTTAGGGTATATATCATTATGCCGTTCACTCATGCACTTCGTCAATTACTAACATTATTTCTTTCTTATTTCAGACCCGGACCGGGAGAAGTTGGACGCTTTTTAGAATTTCCTCTCGTACCGCTAGTGTCATGGGTGGAGGGGAGCGAGGCTGCCATCTCCGAAGACAACACGCCTCTGAGTGTGCGCCTCCTAGTTTGTGCGGCAATGTTCCCCGTGTTCAATGAGAAAATTCAATGCCCCAGCGCTCAGAACTCCCAGCTAGTATTGACGCAAGAGCTCTCCCAAATGTCGACCGGAAAGTCGTTAAAAAAATCGTTGCGACGACCGCGGCTCGACAAGCTGAGGACCGCGCCAGTGAATGCATGTGAAACGGCACCTCTACTCTCTCATCGCCAGGCCCAAAGACGTGTTGTTTATAGGTGTCTTTCATAATACTAGTGTTGCTGATCGCGGAGGACCACTGTCCACTGCTCGTCCGCCGTGGCGTTACTTCTGATGAGGCTCAGAGCGCATGTGTATTGTTTACTGTGAACAATCTGTTGAAATATATAATGAGTAGATCTGTACTCTGAGACTTAATGAACTTGGCTAACGAGGATGTGTGTTAAAGCAAAACGAACTGTGTTACACGCCTCAATAATTATGTGGAATGAGTTGTATAAATGTATACTTCATGTCGATTTATTGCGGTTAAAGACGTTACCTCTGTTTAAACGCGGCTGGGCCTGTTACAGCCCCGTTTGCATCAAAGAAGGTACGTCTTTCATCGCAATAAGTCCACATGAATTATATATTCATATATTCATTCAACATGATCATTGAATCGTGTAATGCAGCTCATTTTGCGTTAATATACATTCTAAAAGGAGGTACTGGACGGGAAGTATATGAACACGAACCGAGCTACGAAACACGTCACACGTTTTTGGCGTGCTCAATAACATCTTACACTCCGATATGTTAACACCATTTAGGATTCCGCAGCGATATTAAGCAGAGCACAGTAACACGAGTGTAGCTAATTAACACATTACATGTTTAATGCGAGTATTGTAGCACGCCTTTCGATACACTAGAAAGTCAATGACGAGTTATCAAACTCGTAACACGTCTTTAGCGAGTAGCGGAACACTACAAACGACAGACTTAGAACTCGTTCTAGTGTTACTTAACACGGCCTTTCCGTGTAAGATAACATCACTAAACGTGTAACATCACACGGTTATACCGAGTCGTTTTTGTCCATATAACACGAAACGTGTTATGATTTTTTACAGTGAGCCGTGGCGCCGCGCCGCCGCCCAAAGCCGGTTCGTCACGGTGTCACGCATGTCCATCTTCTGAGGATTTAGCGGCGCGCGCTATTCAACTATCTCGGCTCTGCCCTGTACTTAACAAAGCTTTAGATCTACCGTTTACATACCTGTCCATCATAGTTTAGTCACACTTAGTCAGTACCGGGTGAGCCTCGGGCAGTGCACCTCCCACCTCTGACGAGGTAGTGACCAATCGCAAACTGTGTAACCATATATGAAATGCTCTCCTGGCCAATAGTAAGCTGCCACGTAGGTTAGAAGGCTACGCCCTAAAGTTAGAGTAGTTCTGCTCTGGCCGCCCGGACGGAGGAACGGGGAGAAGACCTAGAGCCACCACCGGCGCCGGACGTGTTACCAGTCCGGGAAGACCACAGGGCTCCACACTTCCACAGCCGCTGGACGCATAACATCTGCTCCGCGTGCTTGTGAGAAGACCCCCGGCGGCCACTGAGGCCGGACGTGTACCTGCATCGGTCTCGACCGACACTGTAGCTGACCACCTCGCTCTGTGTTGTGCTCGACAATACACCTGGACCGGCAGAGCATCTCTTCTGGTAAAGGGCTGACAACAACACCGGCGCGCCCCGCCCTGGGCACGAGAAACCGCCGTGTTACAGTCGGTGTCGTACAGAGGTCCTTTCAAGCGGTGTTTTAAGCAAATGAGAGGATTTGCTGCTCTGCCTATACCAAATGATACAGCTATCGTGTGTTCTATCAAGCAGGTCATAAAACAGAGCCCGATAGCTCAGCCTATTTTTATCATCATCGGCAATACATGTGCCCACTCATTACTTACCAAGCAGATGAGGGACCATGGCCGTCTGACCAGGATGGCCGGTAGATCAGTGACCATTCAGCTCACACGACATGCGACAAATTCAAACCACTATAAAAAGCGGGCCTCCGTAGCAAATCCCTCCTGGCGCTATTCCTTCAATTCCCAACCAAGTACCGCCTGGCGCCTATACCGTCCGCTCTACAGGCTCTACCCGTCGCTCAATACACACTGCCGCCGACAATCGCTGGTAGACTGTGCCGCACGACACGAGTGTAAGGCGGAACAGTCTAACCGCAGTCCACCGCTCCCGTCAGAGTTGCAACCCCGTCACCTGGCCTACCGCCTCCAGCGTTTTTATCTACAAAATTTCACGTACGCAGTACTCTACAGTACTGCACCTTTCATATTGTAAAGAATGTGGACTAAGAATGTCCGCTACTTTTAACCAAGGTGCGAGATTAAAATGTTTTTGTTCGACATTAAATGTTATGAAAGGCGCAAAATGGTGACCAATAATTGAATAAAAATGAAATTATAAATAATCCAAAGTGACTGTTAGGTATTTCCAGTAGGGGAAGTTGGGGGAACGCCGAAGACTTTTTTTCTGACGCCCGTAGCACGCAAGGTAGACAACATACGCTATTCTTGTTGGCGTCATTCGAGAGGCCAGTCTTTTGCCTTTCAAACATACCGGGCGCATTTGATGAATTCGCATACCGTTAAGCGCACAAACTAAAAATATCAAAGAAGTGACTTTTTCGGCGTTGCCCCGGACTGCGGGGAAAGCCGAAAATGGGAGAAATGATCTACGGTGAATGCCGAAATTGATGTTTTGCCATTTTATCTCAAACTTTATCCAGAATTCATCAAAGCTGACACACGTTTCAAGAGCTTGAGGACGCGGTGCACACTGGAAGTTATAATTGTGTGATATAATAAGAAAATGCCAGGTAAATCATTCCTTATAGGATAACAGGCCGTTGTGTCGGTTGAAAGTGTAATTTGTGTGACTAAAAATACGCGTTGCTATTCTACAGCAGTAAAGTCCACGTAGCGTGCTTTTAACACGTGCGTAATCGCACGTTTTCGGCATTACCCCAGCCAGCCATACTTTCATTTGCAGGCCCATAACTTTTCAACGTGCTGTATAAATTTCAAATAGGCAGCACACTTATGCAAAGACATGCTAAAGATTACTTGACCGAATTGGCCAGACAAACGGTAGCATAATGAGTAAAAAATGCAGCTTCAAAGGCGCATGTAGTACAAGGGAAACGTACCTTGAAAACGCTCTTGGCGCCCTCACAGTCGAAGTATTCCGAATGACGACTCGTAACAAACATGCGATAATTGTAGTCACTTAACCCTCGCATGTGTGCGGCGTTTGCCAGCTTCTAATGTGTAGGGGGGGTCGGTTGGACCCCCCCCCCCTTGCCGTTTGGCCCCCGATCGAGCTAGAGCTTCGCGGAAAAAACGAGCGTGTTGCCCGTGACGAGAGGAAGCCAATGATACCCAATTTTAGGGTCCTAGGTCATTGGTTGACCTTCCAGGTCAGGTCAATGACCCAAAGTCGGGAAAATCGGGACCTATTAGAAAGTCGTAAAGTGTGGCTGCTAAGGGGTTTTTCGGGGTGCTGATCACGAATATCGTGTTAGTTTTGATCACAGATGATGTCTTGAAGCATTTTGACCAGGTCGGGTCAGGTCAGGTCAGGTCAACCAGTAGGGGTTGTGACGGGTATTCGTAGTACGTGTCAACCGCCTCTGACAGCTTCGTAACATGTTACGAAGGCACCAAAACTACTTCGTAAATGTTCATATGGTTGCTAAATTCGAATTCAGCTCCAAAAACTAGCCTAGAAACATGTAAAACTCGAAAAAGTGAGCCGAGGTCACCCGAAGTCACCAAAGGTCATTGACCTGACCTGACCTTCAGGTGACCTTGACACCCATTCTAATGCATGGGAGCAACATCAAATCACATGTTTGAGCGTTTGAAACCACGAAAAGCTTGCAAACACGCGGCTAATGCGAGCCGACATACGCGGAATCGCGATTCCGGCCAAACATGGTCTCGGAAAAGAGGTCACAGGTCAAAGGTCATTTGGGTCAGGGTCATGAAATTTTCAGGGTAGGTGTAAAATTGATCAATGAGAGGGTACTGAAAGTTTCGTCGCGATCGGCCGCTTTTTACGCGAGTTATTCGCGAAAAACCATGGGGGGGGTCCATCCGACCCCCCCTACACATGCGAGGGTTAAGCTTCAGAGCATCACTGACAGGTGGCATCCATGTCTTACGGTTTTCGAAATATCTCGAATTTCGGCTTTGCCCCAACTCCGGCATTGCCCCAACTTCCCCTAAATATCTCCAATGACCACCGGCATTTTCTGTGACTCAGCAAGACCAGTGCCACATAAACTCGTTTCATAAGTTGTATTTACAGTTCATGCATCCCGATTGTTTTCTCGCCCGAGTTTTCTCGCTGGTACAAATCTGTGGGATCATGATGTCCCGGTGACTTTATGTGTTAGGTACTGTGTCTGGCTGGCGGCCTAGGCTGGCGCAAGGTCCACCGGACCATAGCCGTGTCCGTCGGAAGTAAATTCGTTCCACGTCCGGTTCACGGGCGGCACTTCGCCACCCGGACCTGGACCTCCCACGGCGGGCCAACCTCGCCACCCCCGCCAACCCGCCGGAAATGTACAAACAGAGACCAACTGAAACCAGCGTCGCCCGTCGGCGGCGTTTCTCGTCACACGGCGCTGTTTGCGTGGGTTCGACTCTCTCTCTCTCTCTCTCTCTCCCCTCTCTCTCTCTCTCTCTCTCTCTCTCTCTCTCTCTCTCTCTCTCTCTCTCTCTCTCTCCCTCTCACAACGTAGCCCAACATCTTACCTGTTCCAGCCGTGCAAAACTTTTCCTGAAAATAAGTGAATTTTATGCCTTTCACGCATAATAGCAACTGGCTTCGGTGTGTGTAGCGAAAACATACCTGTAACCTACATGTGATTCAATATAGCATTGTATTTTCGCCAGCAATTTTCAATTCAAGACCCTTAAAACAGACATCGCAAGGCAAAGCAAGTGTTTTATAACCTTCGTGACTGCTTATTGGTCTAAACATCAGTGTCAAATCACAAAAGACAAACTGGCTGTAGCCATGTCATGGATGAAGGAGAACCTGGATTGGAAACTAACAGCTGATTGCGTTCCCTTCGGTAAGTGCCCGAGGGCACGCGCGGCGGCAGCGGGAGCCGCGTCTGCCGCGCATTCACTGGCGCCGCGTAAGCGTTCACCGGCGCCGCGTAGAGAAAAACACTAGAAATGGCCCTCTTTTTCAAGGTCGCCTGTATTCGGCCCTTGTGTACGACTTTTGTGCGGAACGGACAATAATAGTTTTGGTCTCATTCGATAGCCTGATTAATTTTGTCTGTCGCAAATAGCTTCTAAACCTAAAAATAAATCCGCATTGCGGTTTAATACCCGTTTCAAAACATGCCGCCCCGCGTCCCCCATAGGCCGTAATGCTTAACGGCGGGAGTTTCCAGTCCCGATACTTACCGAACGCTAGGTGGCAGGTCGATCGCCCGGAACGCTGCCCGTAATGTTGAAGGAATAGGAGTTTCCTATCCAGGTTCTTGGTTCTTTCATCCATGGCCATGTCGTCGGTACGAGTATCCGTTTCATCTCGCCGACTGCGGTTCTGCAATCGGCCGGACCGGGCCGGCGTTCAATTTCCCCTGGGAGTGGCCCCGTCAGCCCGCTGCCCGGCAATGGATCGGCATTACCGACAGCTGGATACGGCGGCGGGCTCAGTCGGACCGCAGCGCCGGCCGGCCGTACCCGACCCGTGCATCGTTCATCAGCGCAATCAGACCTGTCCGGGGCACCGAGACGCCAGAGTGGCGAGAGGGGAGAGAGGGAGGGGGGAGGGAGGGAGGGAGGGAGGGAGGAGAGAGAGAGAGAGAGAGAGAGAGAGAGAGAGAGAGAGAGAGAGAGAGAGAGAGAGAGAGAGAGAGAGAGAGAGAGAGAGAGAGAGAGAGAATGCGAAAGATGTGCTGAAAGAAAAAGAGATTGTACTTTAATCTTACCAACAAATATTTTTACAGCAATCGTGCAATGCTAAAAAAAACATCATAAAATCAACAGAAGAGATCGTGCTTTGCTTTCCATGGCAAATTATTGCAGCGATTACCCAAGTTAAATGCCAAAGTAATGTCAATGACAGGATCCCATCTACGTTGGGGCTCGGTATGGAGCGCACGAGTTTGCTGTTCTGAGATCGTGGTAGTTAGCGTCCGCTAACAACCACCTGACATTCACGTTACTGAATGTCAGCAAATATGGTCTGCCGTGGTGCAGTCTCCGTACGAGGTCAGTAAGTACGCATTAGCCGTTTTCACGACGGGCTATCCGGCGAATGCACCTGAATTGACCAAATCTGCACCTAATTTTTTTACAGCAAATATTCTTCATTTTATGAATTTATTTCAGTGTTTAAACCACCTATGTATCTTAACCCTCGCCCGTAAACGGCGATCTGCCACCTTCGCCCATGCAGGGGGGGGGGGGTTGGTGCGACCCCCCCCCCCTTGGCGTTTGAAAACGGAGCGTCGTAGAGCTTAGCGGAAAGGACCAACGGATTGCTCTCGCCGAGATCTCGCGATTGGTGGTATGTTTTTTGGTCCTAGGTCAACATTTGACCTCCTTTTGACCGGTCAAAGGTCAAATTTTCGGAAAAATAGACTTTTTCAAATTTTCCGCGGCGATTGCGGCAAAACGGTGGGAGATATCGACTTGAAACCTTCACTATCGTGTTCCTTGATCAATTCTCTATCGTTTGGTATGTATTTCGTTTCCCTAGCTCTAAAAATGGCGCGTTGGGAGCGCCGGAAGTCGGCAAGGTCACAGTCGGCGGCAGAAATTCGAAAAATCAAAATTTAAATTTTTGAAATCTGATTGTATTTTTGGATTTGGGATGTCCATTTGCTCCCTATAGAAGCTATTATTGCTGCATATTCCCATTGAGGTGACAAGAATTAGCAAAATAGTGGTTCGGGCGCTTTTCAAAAATAGTACCGGACGCTGTTCCTCTTGTGACGTCATAGCTCCGTGACCTGACCTGACCCGGTCAAGTTTCTTATACCATATGATAGCCAATACTTGCCCCAACATGCATGGGAAGTTTCATCACGATCCATCAACCGATGTTCGTACCACCGGCAGGAAACCTCGGGCGTTGGCACTCAGTTTGTGAAAATCCGGCCTGAGGCTGTTCCCTTTGTGACGTCATAACTCCGTGACCTGACATGACCCGGTCAATTTTTTTTTTATTAAAAGATGCGCAAGGCTTGCCCCATAAGGTACCCAAAATTTGGCGGCGCTGCGCGCCGCCGTTTTTGCGCTATTTCCGAAAAACCTCAGGGGGGGGGGTTGCACCAACCCCCCCCTACATGGGCGAGGGTTAACCCTCGCATGTGTAGGGGGGGTCGGATGGACCCCCCATGGTTTTTCGCGAATAACTCACGTAAAAAGCGGCCGATCGCGACGAAACTTTCAGTACCCTCGCATTGATCAATTTTACACCTACCCTTAAAATTCCATGACCCTGACCCAAATGACCTTTGACCTGTGACCTCTTTTCCAAGACCATGTTTGGCCGGAATCGCGATTTCGCGTATGTCGGCTCGCACTAGCCGCGTGTTTGCAAGCTTTTCGTGGTTTCAAACGTTCAAACATGTGATTTGATGTTACTCCCGTGTGTGTCAAGGTCACCTGAAGTTCAGGTCAGGTCATTGACCTTTGGTGACCTCGGGTGACCTCGGGTCACTTTTTCGAGTTTTACATGTTTCTAGGCTAGTTTTAGGAGCTGAATTCGAATTTAGCAACCATTTGAACATTTACGAAGTAGCTTTGGTGACTTCGTAACATGTTACGAAGCTGTCAGAGGCGTTTGACACGTACTACGAATACCCGTCACGACGCCTACTGGTTGACCTGACCTGACCTGACCCGACCTGGTCTAAATGCTTCAAGACATCATCTGTGATCAAAACTAACACGATATTCGTGATCAGCACCCCGAAAACCCCTTAGCAGCCACACTTTACGACTTTCTAACAGGTCCCGATTTTCCCGACTTTGGGTCATTGACCTGACCTGGAAGGTCAACCAATGACCTAGGACCTTAAAATTGGGTATCATCGGCTTCCTCTCGTCACGGGCAACACGCTCGTTTTTTCCGCGAAGCTCTAGCTCGATCAGGGGCCAAACGGCAAGGGGGGGGTCTAACCGACCCCCCCCCCCTACACATTAGAAGCTGGCAAACGCCGCACACATGCGAGGGTTAAATGCTGAAAATGTACCTAGATTTCAGAGCAAGCCTTTATATAGAAAAGGATTGCCCAAAACAATACAATTTTAACATTTTAGCAGTATTTGAAATCGATGCATGCTGCTCTACAAGCGCTTTGTTTCCTTGTCCAGCTTTTTTACCTGCAACAATTCAACTACCTATCAAATTTAGCTTTGGAATGAAAAAAATCAGCGCGATGATGGGGCGGCAATGCTAACGACATAGTTCCTTCGACTGTATGCATACATTAGATATATGCATATGTATGGTTAATCCCAATCCCTGTTTTTTTTTTAACTTTTAAGATTTGCAGATCGGCAATTGACTGTAAATTGTGTCCTGACTACCTTGACGTTTTTTGCATCCTTCATGTTTATTTTACGCATTCATGCTTGATGTAAATTTGCATGTAAATATGATCAATTCAGAAGCATTGTCCACGATTTCTAGCCCTCAGAAGCACAATACAACACTCGAAACAACTGAAATGAGCCGTTGATGATGCCAGTCTCAACTCATTAGCTCGGCTGATGAGTTTGCCCGACGATCGGTGGGCGGAAAACCACCTCGGTTCTAAATAGAGTTGATCTAATTAATGACCGCGGGTCGGCCGTGTTGGGCGGAGCGGGCTGCTGTCGGGGACGGGATGTACCGGACGTGCAGGGTCCCGCCACCACTGCACCGGCCCGGTTCGCCGCGGGGCGCGGACGAGACCGCTGCAGGTTTAAATGGGGTTGGGAGAACCGGGTCACCCGACGGCCAGGGGCTTAGGAAGGTGGGTGGGATACTGGTATAAGAGAAGACTGTACCAAACTCTAGTGCTGAGCAATATGTGTCTTAGTACTGTAATCAATTCAAACTATACACATATAGTTTGTACATATTCAGAGGTGCTATAAAATCAGGCAGCAATTCTTGTTTCGGCTGCGAACGAGGCCATTAAATTATGCCTTCCACTCTCGCATCATACATTCCGTTCCAATAGGTACTTGCGCTACATGTTTCTGTAAGTAAGTTGGCATGACGTCAATTTTCGTACGTATAGGTACTTACAAATGATGTAGGCCCTGTTCATTCCCAGCCGATGGGACGCGAGGGCCCCTGGAGGCCCTAGCCTAGGACTGAACCCTCGGATAATGACTCACTGCCGACCCACGGGCCCAGCGGACACCGTTACACGGTGGACAACTATCAGGAACAAAAGGCACGAGCCCCTGCATATTGACCGACGGGTGATAACGTATGATAATGGTGACCTCTGCAGATGTTATCCATGACATTTACAGAAAACAGCTCCCAAAAAATATTAGAAGAACGTCTCAAATGATTTTTATGGAAGATTTCATTCTAAAATTGATTGCGCAAAGTATGGGCATAAACACAGCAGCCTGCGGCGAAGATATTATGGAGATGCCTAATAGATTGATTTATGTCGAACTACCTATCTTCTGCAGCATTGTCACTGCCATCTACATTTGGCAATGAATGAATGCGGAGATAAATGTTGGCCTGATGAATTCCTAGTAAAGAACGCGATTTAAATGGCCGCAATCAGCCAGTCCTGGAAGAGTTTGCCGTTCAGCAGATCAGTTGTTCCCTCTTTCAGTTTCTTTCGCTCCTCATATCGGTTCACAACTCCTCAGCTGCAGCGCTCCCGGCTACAGTTCCTAGACTGCACTCTGCAGCGTTGCCCCTCCCTCCCTGACCGGTCAAACGTCCCGCTCTCACAGCACGGCCCGCCGGATGTCGCCGGGTCCGTGGCAGCCATTCCTGTGTGGCTCGGTCGGGGACCGGCCGCCCCTCTGAGCCGTGTTACGAGGTGCCGGCCGGCTACAGCTCCCCAGGGACAGTCACTCGGCGCCGCCCGACCCGCCTCCCTCCATACCAATCGCCACCGCGCCGCCACGCCGCCCTGGGGCCGGAGCCGACCGCCGCCGGCGCGGCCACGGCACCAGCGCGGCGGCGACCGAGGCGTTTTATTGGACCAATCTGCGGCGTCCGGACGGCCGGACCGGCCCGGAGGGCGGCGGATGACCCGTCCCTGCCGACTGGAGCCAGGGTTTCATTCATGACGCGTGGCACTCGGCGCCTCCGGCGGTGAACGCCCGGGACGGCACCGGTCACGTGACTCGGCTGTCGGCGCGGCTCGGAGGTCACGTGACGGGGCTGGCCCGCTGCCGCGTCTCGACGATACATCACGGCTATCTATCGAGGCAGCCGGCGGCGATGATCAATTGGCGAGCTGTCGGTGCAGTGGAACCGGAGCCGGGGCCGGAGCCGGAGCCGCCGCCGATGGGGCTCCACTGGTGCGGATGTGGCCGAGGCGACCATTCCTTCCAGCACTAATCGGGGATGAAGATGCCGCGCCCTGATCCGCGCAATGCCAGATCGGCTGTGTATGGTATCAATGCGATATTTCATGTCTCCGCGTCAGGCCTGATTCGTGATGTCGCCCAGGTGACGACAGCATTTCTGCTGTGGAATGACAGCTTGGCAGCTTTTGCTCTGGAGTTTCGCAGGTACCGAATGCAAGAACCAAAGACGTGATGGTACGTTTGTCGCTTAGGTGCACCTTGCTCAATGTTCATTATTGCCTTTTCCTGGTATTTAATTAATTCACATAATGTTAATTGTAAGCAACAAATGCAATATGCATTACAGATATAATGCATTTATGCATTCATGCTCATCTAAATATTCAATTACTATGTAGGTTGGTGATTATTTCCAACTGTAAATCCTTTACACTTGGTTCGGATCCCGTTCAGCCTATTTCAATCGCTTCTCCTTTTGTCCATGGAATAAAGTCGGCGACGAGGAATTCCAATATTGCTTACCTCTCAGAATGGCACCCGCGGTGCCTGAAGCCACTTGTCACTTGTCAGGCAGACGAATCATATCTTCAACATTTTGTTATTGAATAGCGAGATGACTGGCACCTCAAATGATATAGGTGTCTATTGGCGATCTTGGCTTAAATTTAGTCTGCGACCTTAATTCCTTATCTTCAATGAGCCAGCTTCGCAATGCAAAGGCCATCCTCAGATGAAAAGCATTCAAGCCAATTTCACAAGTTTTGTAGATTTGAACGTTTTAGGTGGTCAATGTTTGCTATTGTTATTGCTATTGTAAATGTGTTACTTGTAAATGTTATACAGTGCACACAACTATTATATAGAACGGAATGCGTATCGATAGGAATTACGACTATGAAGCTAAACTGATGGTGCACAAACGTGCAGTCTACTGTAGCGTATCTTATTATCAATATTGTCAGATATGGTACCTCGATAACGTATCGTTCAAAATCTAATAAATGCGCTTATCGATATCTGATACCTACGGTACTTATCCCATGGTAATTGACATTTCGATATGAAGAGCTTTGCAAAAGGAGCCGATCCACCCCCGACGTTTCAGTATCGGAGGGATACAAATCAATTAGACTATTCAGCATGTTCGGCTATGCTTCATGTCCATTTAATTATCATCATTTTAATCGTCTTTCCAGCTCACTATTGTCACAAATCCTACAAATTTAATCACTAAATGAATATTGGCACTCAACGATGCGGTGCTTATGTAGGACCTGTACATAACCAGTATAGCCTCTGTCTGTCTGTCTGTCTGTCTGTCTGTCTGTCTGTCTGTCTGTCTGTCTGTCTGTCTTTCTGTCTTTCTCTCTTTTTATCTCTCTCTTTTTATCTCTCTCTCTCTCTCTCTTTCTCTCTCTCTCTTTCTCTCTCTCTCTTTCTCTCTCTTTCTCTCTCTCTCTTTCTCTCTTTCTTTCTCTCTCTCTCTATCTCTTTCTCCCTCTCCCTCTCCCTCTCTCCCTCTCTCTCTCTCTCTCTCTCTCTCTCTCTCTCTCTCTCTCTCTCTGTCTCCCTCTCGTTTCTACAAATGAATATTGTAATGTAAACTGCAACAATGTCGGCTCCTTCCGATCGGCCGATATATCAGCCCATGCGTCAACGCCTCTGAGCCTTCGGGACCCTCTCACGCACTCCCTTAGGACTGGCGGGCAATGTGTTTCCGATCCAAGAGGGGAATGGGTCGCGTCGGCTCCCTGAAGACCGGGGAACTCCATGTGCCGTCTCCCCAGGGCCAGGCCAGGCCATGTCGACCGATCAGCGTTGCGCCACCGCCGTCGCCGCCGCCGCAGCCAGGGAGGCTGACCCCAATTGACGCGCCCTCCTCCGACCACCGTCGGTCGCTCGCGCTCTCGGGCAATCAGACGCTGGTAATGACCCACCCTGTGATCAGACGGCGACAACCATCGGTGGCGGCGGCAGTGGTGGGCGGCCTCACACCTGGGCTCTGCTCTGCGTAACAAGATCAGCGGCTTCTGCTAGTGCTTTCAGCTGCCCTGGAAACCGCGCCTAAGCCAATGAAGGTGGATCCAACAAGGTTACTACAGCGTCATTTAATCCAGAATTACTTAATGAACACCACCTGCGTCTTGCGTTTGAAAATCGCCAGTGTACGATGAGATCAAAAGGTGCGTATGCCATTTTTTCTGTAACAATATTACGTGTTGTTGGCAAGTAACCGTGCTAATGGCAGTTAGCGATTCGGCAGTGAACAACAGAGAACAGACCATGGGGCATCACTGGCTAATATTACGCTAACCGTAGAATGTAAGATGACGCAGGGCGCTCGGCCTCTGGATGAGCATAAGCACTGGCGGAGGCGGCGGAAGGTAGCAGCCCTTTTGAGCGCAGGGGGACTTTTAGCAAGCCTCAACTTCCACTTCTAACTTCTATCCCTGCTTTTCAAAACCGGAAAGCGAATGACTAGGCAGTAGGCACATCTATTAGTAGAGTAATCTTGGGCACATCTACAGATCTAGGCAGAACAGCTGGCTGTATGCAGTAGCAAGTTAGGTGATGATTTCGGCCAAACCATTTCCGCTCCAGACAAGTTGACCGCTGGATCGGACAGGATTGCGGCTATTCCAATCACTGCAAGTTTCCGGCTAGACAGACCGCCGTCGGTCTAGATACGTAACAGCTGGTCCAGACAACAATCACTGCCCGTCTAGACAGCACAGCTGTTTGCTTAGGCAGTGCAGCTGTCTTTCTGATCGGGACAGCTGCATAGACTGAAGACAGTTCTATGTTCAGGCAGTGCCACTGCCGGTCCTCTTGTCTGTCTAGCCGGGGCAGCTGCCAGCGGTACCGCACTGCTCCGCTGGCGGTCCAGACAGTACCTACAGCTGTCAGTCCCAGCTGTCTGTCTAGCCGGGCAGCTGGTGCCGCACTGCTCGACTGGCGGTTCAGACCAGAGTGTTCAGACAGTATGCATAACTGTCGGTCTCAGCTGTATGCCTGGACAGCTGGTGCCGCACTGCTTCACTGGCGGTCCAGGCACTATAGCTGTTTAGTATAGCTGTCGGTCCTCTGTCTAGCCGGTCCAGCTGGTGCCGTACTGCTCGGCTGGCGGTCCGTCCAGACATCCGGGTGGGAGCGTCGTCCGCGGTAATGGACGACCCGCCGACACTCGGCCCGCTTCCTCTGACCTTCGCGGGTCGGCTGCAGCCAAGAGGGATGACCCAAGGGCGGCGAGGCGACCCGTGGCAAATCCACAGGTCGGCCTGAGTTCTGACACAGAGGTAGAAAATAAACAACACTAGGAGCACCACGCTGGTCGGATGAAGTTAGTTGCCTGATACTTCAGTGGAAAAAATATCACCTTAGTAGCAAGCTGCGGTCGAATGGTGCAATTGTTTTGCATTTGGGCGACGGGTGACCGCGGAGGATAATTCAGTGAGGTGGGTGTCCAATGCTGCATAACTATGCAATATGCATGCATCTCATCACATTTATTTTATGTTGCGTTTCTTTCAACAACAGAAATCACGCATCTTGGTGCAACGATTTATTGCATTTTACCTTTCTATTGACGACACAATTCACAATTCATTAGCTTTTAGACAACACAGAGTTCCATTTTATAAATTCCCCATGAATAAGTGACTAAAAGTGCGGTATACGTTGAGGGTACGCAACCTCCTCCAAGCATGCGAGTCCTTCAGTTCAACGCTAACGGTAGGATGCTGCTCAGCGCGACATTGTGTTTTGTCTTTGAATGAGCACTGAGCCTTATACGGACTTTCATTAGATATATTTTGAATAAGAGTCTTGATGCAGCTTAGTAAGCCGTAAACAGTTTAATGAGAAATGAATGATGTAGTTGCCGCACCACAGGCATTGCTTTCATTTTCCAGGGGCCACGTCCTCCCAACAATAGCCGCCCCGACGTTTACCGGCCAGCGCGTAACCGTGAAATTACTCCTAACGTTGATTTAAAACCACGCCATTCATTTACGGATGACAGCGCAATTTTGGCTTAAAAGATGAGGTCATCCTAAAGATAAAGCATCGTTTTCGCAGCCTTTACAACTAAAAATTAAAATATGGGCACATTGTACTTAGTTATTGTTGCAGGGAGTTTTGTTGTGTAGAAACTAAGCATTAATATGTAAGGGACGTACCTAATCGATTTATATTTTTTGCCTAAATATAACAAAAAACAAATCGTGAAAAATGTTTATGAGTTAGCGGAGTTTAAATGAAAAACTGTGCACCTTGCCTTAACTGGTACATACCTAACTTCTAAAAAGGTGCATAAAATCAAAGGAAAATGTACTATTTATAGGTAATAGAATGACTGCCTATGATCTAATACATTGGATTATAGGACACCCCGTTACTTTGGTGCCTATTCGTGAATGTAACATGCTTGCATTAACCTTTTTTCTACGTTACCTCGTATGTTGCTCAACTACACACATATTTTAGGTAAACAAATAACATAAGGAAGTACCCGGCAGTCAGCAGTATAACGGCGCTCAGTGGCGGATCCAGGGGAGGGCAAAATGGGCATTTGCCCTCCCCAAAGCCAAATCGTGTGGGCAAGACTATCTTTTTGCCCCTCCCAAAGCATATAGCGATGAGCAAATCTAATACGGCGTCGATGCCTATATGGACGAAAAGCAGGGCTTCTTTCCGTGACGGCCATTCCGAAGGAAGGAGCTGCCCACTGGCTGCTGATATTTTGGGTCGATATGCTGATATTAGATTGAACCCCCTGAACTGAATGCATGCATATGCATTATGCAGTGTGACCATGGTGTGGGGTAACACGGGGCAAGATGCCCAGTCGGGTAAGACGCCCACCACCCTATATTCAAAATTACCTAAGCAATCCACAGTTTTGCCATTTGTTGGGAGCCTCATTGCTGTGGAGCGTTCCGCGTAAAAAAACGGCGACGTGCCTAGCCGTCATTTTATACCTATTTTTTGCATATGTTCTGAAAATTTCAGACCAAGGTCTCTCAAGGTCACGAAGTCACTAAGCTGCACGTCAAGTGACATAACCTAAAAACAGTTCCAATGCTTGCCATAGCTAAACCGAGTGACGGATCGCTTTGAAACTTTCAGCCTGGATGTACAAGGCCCAATCTCTTAACCATTAACGGCAATCTGATGACGTCATTTGCATTTTGAGCGCCTGTCACGTATTTAATTTAATTATCTAACCTCAGTCGAGGGTTCCAGACCTGTGGCTCCTATCCTTCATCCCTTAATCGTCCCTTAAAGGGACTATCCCACCTTAACATTAGATTTGAGTTGAGATAGCCAAGTTTGCGGCGAGGTTCAGAAACCACTATCTATCTAGGTTGCAACCCCCGCGGCCTCGTGGTGTTGAAGAAATTCGTTCCCTTCATTTGAAAATGGGCCTTGTACAAGGCCCAATCTCTTAACCATTAACGGCAATCTGATGACGTCATTTGCATTTTGAGCGCCTGTCACGTATTTAATTCAAGTACAGTACCTATGTACAAAACAGGGGCGCGGGAACTACTTTCCGACTGGGGGGGGGGGGACACCATAATAGAGATCAACCTAGGGTACCCCCAAATCTAGTTTTCTCACCGGTTTTAGGCCACTTATTTTTCACCCCTCGGCTTTTTCAACAAAAAAGAAAACATTTGCAAAAAAAGTGTGGTATTCCGTCTCAAAGCTGTGGGGGCACCGCCCCCACGGCCCCAGAGTTGGGGGGGGGGCAAGCTGCCCCCACTGCCCCCCCGGCTCCCGCGCCTATGGTACAAAATGTTAGTCACATGATTTTTATTTCAATGACCTAGGGCTAGCTCATTTTTGCGACCTCTCCACTATAAGTCAATAAGAGAAAATTGAAAGGCACCTTTTTTGGGGCAAACCTCCTGTCCGGTATAGCTCAGTTGGTAAAGCAATGGACTCTGAGCCCGGGTTTGAGTCGCTCCGGCGCTCGATATTTGAGACTCCTGACGGGGATGGTCTGAGGTTGGTGGGAGCAGCCGCAGCCAGTCAAAGTCAGGAGTGGGACAGGCCGTGTCCGGCTTTGAAGGGCACGTTAAACATTGGCATCGTTAAACGTTAAACTAAATTCTCCTGTCACCCGGAATTACGCGATCGGACGGTAGGGGTCGGGCTCTACGCAACAAGCTCTGCTTAGCGTAGGCTCCGGCTCCCGTAATCCGCCCTTTCAAACATTCGTGCTAAATTTATAAGAAACGTCACTCTTAACAATACCGAGTTACAACCTAAACAGCACACAGTGAACCGGAAAATAGCGCCCGTGACCCCTCCTTATGTCCCTGAGATCATCTCAGGTCACGAAAGATATGCAATAGTTTGCAGCGATTCGCTAATAACTTCTGCTGGAGGCATTCTAGAGCAATAGAAACACCTTAGATGTGTTCAGCTTTACGATACGGATCGACTGATATGCAACACGACCTTTTCCGGTCAGGTCATGACTTGACCAAATGTCAAAGTTGTAAGTTCACTTTTTAAGATCAAATTATAACTCATTCGACGCGTCTTCGCGAGAGGAACACGATGCCGGTAAAAGTAAGATCGCACAAGGTTTGATTCAAAAGTTATCGCAGAAAATCCGTTCCCGTAAAAATAGTATATATTATGGCAGTTTCCCCTGGAGGCTAAACCGTTGATCTTGGGTCCAATCTGAGCGAATTATCCAGAAAGAGCAGTTACAGTGCTATCAAAATAGCTTTTCTGGGGCGCTCTAGCTCTATTCGTTTCCGAGTTATGCGCCAGTTCTTCAAAAATTGTCGAAACTGGACCTAAATATTATCGGAATTTGGCCTTTGATGGGCTCTGGTGATCTGACATCTGACCTGACCTTAAAAGTGACTGGGGTAATTTGGTCATTATGTTTGACACTCTTTCAAACGCCGCCTACCGCGTGTTGCTACGTGGCACAGGAGCCGAGTTAGAAGGGATATGGGTGTTCAAACATCCCCCAGGGGCGTGAAAATCCAGGAGCCCCAGCGCGGCTGGGCACGGGTTAACATAAGACATTTTACACCATCATACGGTAAGATGGTGTAACTGGCGTTGTGAAGTAACTTGGTCACTGCCCACTGGCGCGGTGGTGGCTCGGGGTCGCCGATGGTCGGCTAAACTTTTGCCCTCCCCAAACGGATCGGCTGGATCCGCCCCTGCGTCGGCGCGTCTGACAGTGAGTGGACGGACGGCCGTCGGAGTGGTATGAGTGCGGCCAGATTGGGTCTGGTGTCAGCTGACGGTCCAGCTGTGTCGGATTGCCCTCTGCGACAACTGCGACTCACGGGCCGCGCCAGTCTCGTCTGGGACCAGTGTCGAGCGCCGACAGCGCTCGTCTGCAGGCCCGGCGGCGGTCGGATGACACCAATCAGCGCCGTCGGCAGAACTGCGGTCACTCGTGTCAAACAGCTGGCTGAGTAAGGAGACACCAGCGACGGCCATGGCCGGCGGCACGTCACGAGGAGCAGAGCCGACAGGCGGACGACTTTCAGAGAACACTTTCCAGAGTAGTTGTGAAACTGACATAGGGATTGAAGAGGGATAGCCAGCATGCTAAATTGACTCCCTAGGATCTTTTCATTGAGTTAGTTCTTCTGCTGCTTTTATTGGACTTCTCTGAGCTAGTGTTACAACATGATTCCAAGACGGGGGAGCCAAAATTTGAAATGACCAAACTGCATGGCAGCAAAACTGTTTACTCAAATAACCACTTAGAATCAAGATTTGCCAACTTTGACGACGTACTTCGCTGGCTCAATTTGCTGTCTGAAACTCGGGCTTCTCAATTAAGTCTCCCTCTTCAAGCGCTCGGTAGACTGTCACTGTTTCAGCTTTCCGCAACGCAACCCCACTCGGATTTCAAAACTTCCCAAATTAGCCGGCGGTTCACTGCCCAATCTAAATCATCTCATTAGGCAAATGCACCGCCCGCCGGTCTCCGCGACCCGGCCAGCGCGGCAGACGAGGCTGGCCATTCTGTCAGCGGGGGATGCTGGCGATGTTCACGGGGTGCGTCGGCAGCAGCTGACGCGCCGCTCGCCGGATTAGCGTTGGACCGGTGACGTCATTAGCATAGGACCAGTGACGTCACAGGGCGGTTCGTTGAGCCGGCGGCAGCATTAGGTGGCGCCGGTCCGGATGATTAACCCGGCTGGTAGCTAGGCGCCGGTACCCCGGTCCTCTCACCAATGGGCCTGTCGGCTTAATGGGTGGCCGCCCGAACTGAGCGCGGCACTGCAATTAATTTCCGGACAAACTATGGGATGAAGTTTATAAAGGCTGCTATAAGTGTATTCTAGAGAAATTCGTGTAATTGATGTGGTGTAGAGGCCTTTGAATAAACCTTATGGGGCCTATTTGGGTTAAGCGAGCTACAGACCCATGGAGAGCTTTCGCAGGTCATTAGAACCAGTAGGTAAGTATGGTAGGGTAGGGTGGGGTAATTTGAACATGTGGGGCAATTTGAACATAGTGTGAATACCAGAAAATTACGGAAAATCCATAAGTGGCATGACGATAAGACCAATGGGAGAAATTATCGTAACTAAAAGGGCTATCATATGAACGGGGTTTAAAGTTTCAGGGAATGAAGATGTTGACGCACAGTGTAAAAAATCAATTTCCCAAGGAAAAACGCCTAACAACACGTCATTGCAACTTCATTGCAGCGCAAAATCTTGCATTGCTAGCGCCTAATACGCAACGGCTTTTGTTGTGTAATGACCTAATCAGTGCCTTCAATCCAAGAAATTTGCTTTTGAACCCTGTTTTTCATAATGGCAAAATAACTTTTAGCGTGGGGTAATTTGAACATAGTGTGAGAATTTGAATGAAGACAGGGATATCTCCAAAAAAACAACGCCCCCAGTTTTTTTTTGCCAATATTTTCGACCCAAGGCAGTAGCAGATAAGTGATGCCAGTTTTAAAAAAAAGTTACGTCTAATATCCGTCTAATGTCCGGCATTTTTGTTGATTTTCCGTCCAAAAATGGCGAGGTCAACTATTTGTCCAAATATGTCCGAAAATTATGCAGCTATCAACACTCAAAACCGTCATTTATATTGCTTATGATGTAATTTTACCAGCCGAAAAGTGTTCATCATATTGAGAGCTTAACAAGCTTTCCATTCGCCAATCAATGCTATGCACGATTACTTTATAAAAAGCGCTGAAGTGTAGCAAGCCATCGTCCAATGTTGTCCAGTCTGCTACCTTTGTCCAACCAATTCCGAATTGGACATTGGACAAAATCAGAACTCCAAATGTCCAGGTTTCGATTGGCACCACTTTAACAGATGTAGTACGGTTGGGAGAGTTTTTATCGAACAAAAATGATAGACGTTCTGTTAATTGAAGAGGGGCGAATTCTGTCAACTGGCCGGTGTGCAGCGTGCAGATATTGCTACTCTGCAACTGTTATTTTTGCTGTTGTGTTGATTTTTCAAGTGAAGGTATGTTTAGAATTGTTCTGCCTATTTGTTTATGGGTCAAACAACATCGGTGCTGGCGAGACTATCGTTTTTATGACAGGTAAAGGCATTATGTTCAAATTACCCCACGGTGGGGCAATTTGAACACACCGTGACATGGTGGAGAAGTGAGGCTATGCTATTCAAGGTATGCTCGGCTCGTCCAAAAATGAGGCTTGCATGGTGAAAGCAAGTGACACTTGCGCTACTGAAGCAGTTTTTCTTCATCCAGGGTTGAACTGGAATTTGGTACAACGGAGAAGACGTAAAAATGTGTTCAAATTACCCCACACTACCCTATGTATCAAATTCTGTGAGATATGTGTTGGACATTGCATGCTGTGTCACGGCTGAGGATCATACAATAGACATCGCACAGAAGGCTTTTGGCACATTTTCATTTCATATATATAATTGAAACGTTTCCAATTCCCGATGACAGCCCTGTAAATTACCTATTCACACTGGGTCTTTCCGCCCCTATTACGAGCTATCCTTTGGGGTTCCGTCAGCCGTGACATGTTCTATTTGAACAGAACTCGCTAATAAGTCCGTCTGCGGGCAGCCGTGTGTGTGTTCGGGAATTACCTGTGTGCGCTGACGGCCGCTCATCGGCTGCTCATTATTGGCTCTCGGCTGTCAGTGGTGTTGACGGCCAGGGCCACGCGCCCGGCCCCGAATGGAATTCCAGCAGCCGTCCGCATACAATGCAGCCCACTGTGACGTCAACGGCCAATGTATGACGCATAAAACGGGTTCAAAAATACTGAGTGAGAATAGTTTCCTCGTGGAAAGTTAATGAACAAAATTATGAATGAAAATATTCGAAGAGAAAGTCGAGAAAAGTAACAAGCATTTTGCAACGAAATAAGAAGTAAATACCCATCTACGGTTTAGATATAGGCATAACATTGCAGCTAAATTTAGTTCCTCCTGCACCAGAGATGTAGATTTGAGTGAGTTTTGTAGAGTTCCGATCCTACCTGACGCAACTCAATCGAACATTTCCTTGTCCCGCCGCCACGTCAACCAATAACTGGAGCCCACATCAAAAGCCTCATCCTCGGCAGCTGAGTCTGGTAGTGGCACCTCTCAATGTGCATCGCCTCCCGCTGAGTGCAGGTGACCTCTCTGTCGGCCGCTCGAGAGTACAAGGAAACCCTTGTTCATTGGAGAGCGTCCTCGACCGTGCCTGTCTCTGCCAGCGTGCAGCAGTAACAGTGCAGAAGGCGGTGCCGGCCTCTGAGCAGCATGCTTTTAGTACACACAATTGACCATCGTGTTATATGTGATGAATTGGGCGCACCAGCGCGGCAGAAAAGCATCTAAAGAGACATTGAACATTAAGCAGAACATAATTCGAATTTCGAAGTCGAAAGTGTATTTGTGAACATACAGTTAAACTAACTGCTAACTCCAAATGAGCTTTCAGGCTGCTTTCAGACTGCGCACAATGCAACGGGCCATAGTCCAAGCAAACATTTGTCACCTTGATTCGATCTCAGCCCGACAAATCACAATACAAGCACTGGTCGTCGGTGTATGAGTGGTCTCCGTCCTTCCCTCGTCCCGCTCGCGGGCGCATTATGCCAGCACAGAGCGGCCGCCGCGCCGGCCGGC
This sequence comes from Amphibalanus amphitrite, assembly GCF_019059575.1. Classification (NCBI taxonomy): domain Eukaryota; kingdom Metazoa; phylum Arthropoda; class Thecostraca; order Balanomorpha; family Balanidae; genus Amphibalanus; species Amphibalanus amphitrite. The sequence continues at coordinate 580,303 of NW_024881635.1, forward strand.
TGCCTTGTTTGGTGTGATCCCGCCGGTAAATACGGGAGCGGCAGCGGTCGGGTGCGCTCCCATCGACCCGGCCCAGGTGTCCGTATTGAGCGAGATGAGAGGGATGGTAGGACCACTGACGCCCCTTGGCTCGGCCTAAGATCTTCGGCGCTACACCGACTCGGCAGCATTAACTGAAATTAGAGCCGGCAAAATATGTTGCTATGCAATGAGGATGGATGAGTATTAGTTTTGAAGCTTGGCACATTTTGCAAGTTAGGCTGTGTCGGTAAATAATGGCAGTGCAGGATCATGGGCGCTTCGTTTGTGCATTGTTATGCTCTTTTCCTTAGAAGAGTATTAGACAGACTGATGCCCACATTTTTTACAACTGCCTCCTTACCTACTTTCACAAAAATATACAAAGTGCTATTGTAATGCAGTTGCAGTGTAAGCGCTTCTATAAATAATATCAAACATAGCATTTCCCCAGTAATGATTAGAATTTAAGCGTGAGTCATTTGTTTTTCATCAGTAATAACGTTTGATTGCTTATTGTTCTATCCTGTAGCGTTCATTTTATCGGTGTAGCGTTCAAGCGCAATGATGCCATTCTCTATCGATCCCATACCACGATCAGTACCTAATAATTTAGGAACGTAGCTCTTTCAGAGTCGAGAATCAATTAATGTATCTAGCAGTCGTTTGCAAATAGTTATTTAATCGATCGGTATGCCTATGCAAATGCAGACGACACTGCTTTTACCTGTCCGAAGAACGTCGCGGTCGCCATGTTTTCACTGTTCCCAGCATGCTGTTGGAACACACTTGCCTGACACCACGTGTGTCGGAACAAGGAGTCCTCTTGCTCGTAGGACAAGGCCGGGAGGTCATAAGCGTGTTCTGCTCCGTTATCGATCAAACCGCTGCCTCACCACGGGACACCTGAGCTCACCCTCGGCGACCCAGAGCTCGTGTCTGAGCCCCTACCCTCCCCCTCCCCTGCCCAGCTGACCACTTCCTGTCAGCAACACGTGATCCGGAGGCGGTCAGGTGACCTGGGTGACCTTGGATCGATGCCCCGCGGCGCGGCGGGCGATTCGGGCGTGGAAGGATCAGCCGGTCGCGCCGACGCCGCTGCAGACCCGGCCCGGTCACAGCCAGTTGCCGGGTCAATTGAGTGTGTTTGGAGGCGGTATCGGCTCTGTTCGAGATCGCCGCTCCGCTAGCAGGATGATTGGAAACAGAGCCCGAGGGAAAGGGTACGGGAGCAACGAATTAGCACGCGCCGCAAAAACGAATACTGTTAGTTGGACCTTATTGTTCTGAAATGAGCCCTTCAACATCCCTGGTAGTCAATCATAGCATTGAAGATGGCTTCGCAGAAAAACCTTTTGCACACCATTCTTACGAACAACGAGCCTTGCGATCAAATGGTTGAGTGGTTTTACTCAAATTCAAATTTTAGATGTGGCATGATGAGCATTAATGTAAATGCAAAGCCGTGTGGACAAATGAAGATGGAGAAAATCTGACAGATAGAACTTAGCACTACTTAGCAGTCTCGGGAGCGTCTTTGATATCGAAGAAGAAAAACGCCTTTTGCAAGAAAATTTCCGGAAAATACCACTAGCAGGTCTCTCTGACAAAGCAAGCAATACGATAATGCATAGACCCAAAATAACCAAATGCTTGTGATGAATTAAAAAAGATCGTTTTATAATAGCATTGTCTGATTCCTCACGATGTCATATACAGCCCAGTGCATGAAATGATGCTAAATAACTTCGTCATTACTTGTTCACAGCTTCTCAGACGGTCATTCTTGCTCCCCTAAAATTCACACAGATTTTGTTGATTTTGTGGATTTTGTGTTAACTTCTTCGAAAGCATGCATAACTTGACATACATGCATTACTTGCATTCATGCATTACTTGACTCCACTTACACTTGCATTCATGCATATCATAACTTATGGGAAGTTGTGAAGAAGTTTGTAGAAAAACGCGGTGAAAGGCATTATCGCTGTGTATTTATTAAATACTTCAAAGCATGTAATCATTGGTCTAGTGCAGATTTTTACACATCTTATCAGAATTGTGTACAATTAAACAATAACACCTCTTCAGGCAGGGCCTGTATCCCAGTTGTCGCGGACGCGCATCGTCCGTTCCGCCGAGCGCGGGAGCCTTGCGGTACAGCCTACCCTGCCGGTTTGTGAGGCGCGAGTGAGAGCCGTCGCACCGCGAGCGCCGAGCAGACAGCAGTGCCGTTACGCTGACGCTGCTGCACACATAGACACACTGCCGGTGCATCGGATAGTCAAAACGATGTGATCAATTGTGAAAAAATAGTGAATGAACAGCTTTATTGGCGATGTGCCTTATTATCTAACTTATCTTGTTCCTTTCTGTTGTAATGAAAATCTCCCGCCGAAACGGAAATCAATGGCCGATTTTACATCGTAATACTCGTAGCTTTCTATGCACGGGACCGCCCCGATATCTAATTTGAGCGGGGCCCACTCCTAGCTCCCCTCCCCAGCTTACCCCTCAGCACCGCCACACCGACGTCAAACAGCTTATTGAATTTCCGCTGCGCTGCCGAATAACGCTTTCACACATTTGAGCAGTTTAAGCCAGTTGATTGGATTTCGCTGGTTATTAAAATGTTTGGCGTGCGTCGCAGGTTTTAGAGTTCACGCTGGTGGGAAATTAGCGGGCGGACCCACGGTGGTAAGCAAAGTTAATGTTGAATTACAGAGCACAGCTCTGAATTGAAGCCTGAGTGAGCTGAGAACTTAGCTAAGAACTAGGAGAACCTATTTCCCCACCATTGCGAATGGTTGATTGCGATCAGTATTCAGTTTTTTTTTAAGTCTATGAATCGTTTTCCTTTACATTCAACGACAAAGGACACAATGGACGTGCAAGAACGCACAGCATAAATCCAAAAAGACTAAGTTTAGCGTACGTCTTGGAAACTGCGACCAAAAGTTTTAGACAAAAAGTGGGCTGAAGCCTAATTAAGCGTTAACAAAATGTGAAATCACTCAGATGTCTACGGAATATTTTATTTAAAGTATAAAGAGCGAACAGTTTGTCAAATGTCACCCAAATTCGATGTCTTGTCTTCTGCTGCACTATGTCTGTCACATGTTAGCCCGATGCAACACTTTCAAAACAAATCAAACTGACTGCTGAAATGAGTGGGTTGTAGCGTCCGTTTCTGCCCATTTGACTGCAGAGTGCAGAGGGCACAGTGTGTGACATCTGCTTCTTATACAGTTTCTGACGGCTGCATCTGTCCGTTGTAAACTGTCGATTGTTCAGAGTGTGGCTCTCTGTCCATTGTGAAGTCCCCAGTGTGTGACGTCTGTCTCTGTTCGTTACTGAGTCTCTCAGTGTGACGTCTGTCTCTGTCCGTTATACTGAGTCCCCAGTGTGTGACGCCTGTCTCTGTCTCGGTTGGCAGAGGGCTGTCCGTTATATCGTCCAGTGTGTGACGTCTGTCTCTGTCCGTTATAGCGTTCAGTGTGTGACGTCTGTCTCTGTTCGTTGTTGAGTCCCCAGTGTGTGACGTCTGTCCGTTATAGAATCCCCAGTATGTGACGTCTGTCTCTGTCCGTTATATCGTCCAGTATGTGACGCCTGTCTCTGTCTCGGTTGGCAGGGGGCCCAGCCGCTCCGAGATGAGCGGCAGGTCTGAGGCTGGCCGCGTCACATGGAGGTCATCCGGGTCGTGGTTATCGGCGCGCCGCAGGTCGGCAAGTCGACCCTGGTCAAGGTAAGACCACACCGCGCCCGGCGGCCGCCCCAGCTGAACAGACCGCGCCACAATGCCGAGCTGACCGGCCGAGCGGAGAATCTCAATGGCGGTGACGTCACAGACGATGGCTCGGCACGCCCCCCAGATGGAGCGTGTGATAGCAGCTCGCCAGAGAATGGACCCGGAATAAGGGTGTCAAAAAGTTAGCCCGATCATCAATACAATCACTGCTCAACTTCATTTCAGACCCGGACACTTCAAAGGGCTTGCGTCAGGAAGTGATGCAGCTTAGTTACGGAGCGAGCGAAGCGAGCGTAGTCTTTCCTTAGATTAACGGAAATTTCTGAGTATGAGCGGCCGGCCGGCCGGCCGGCCGGGGCCGTGCGGACGCTTTTGCGAGGCTTATATATCTCAGCAACCACTTGACCGATTTACACGCGGTAATTTTTGTAGGGTAGCTTCATTCCTTCTACCAAGTATTGGACTATTCCCGATGCATGTGGGTGACCGCTTTTGCACGTGCCACGTGCAAAACGAAGAGGTGTCAGTTTTGTAATTGTTGCAATATCTCGGTAACTACTTGGCCGATTGCGCTGAAAGTTGGCGTGTAGGTGGCACCCACTAGGCACTGCATATCCATGTGCCAGAGTTGGGGTGCTGCTGCACGTGCGCACGTGCAGGGGTCATTTCCAGATCTCGAGAACGGCTGGACCGATGGCGCTCAAATTTGGTACACGGTTAGGGACCAGTTAGTAGGGTGCCGTGCACAAGTCAGTTGGGATCCATTTTCATGGTGTGTCAAAAGTGGAAATAGCCGGTGCGCCGTCTGGCAACCCGGCAGCCCGCCGCCATAGGGAAATTCATGCTTTTTGTCGCTTTTTCGCTCCCTATGAGTCACTTGATCTAATTAGAGCTTAACTAGGAACGAGGTGGGTCACTTGGACGTATTCGGGAGCCGAATACGGTGTTTTGAAGTCAATACCTGGGAAACCCTACCCGCCCAATGCGAGTTTTTAAGAGTCTGCATGCCCAAATTAACGTTGAGCGTGGCCGTTTTCGGTCGGTTTTCCGCGACCTTGTGGCGAAATCGCCTTATTTATTCAACCAGGGTGGACTAATTCGCTTAACTAGGAATGAGGCGTTGAAGAGAATTATTCAAGGAATAGAGCTGTGCAAAAATATTTTTTGTATTGTTAAAACTGTATCCGCCCTCGAACGATAAATATTGTTGACCCATCAGAAACACATCACCTGGAAGGCGTTTGGACTTGGCTGGATCTAATATTAGCGAGTATCTGCTAATGCAGTTTCTTGGCTTACATAGTACGCACACAAGCATACATACTTCCTGCCCTTGGTTATTCCTCACTTCAATGAAAATTTTGCTATAATACCTATTCCAAGTAGTTAACAGCTTTTAGTGCAGTGCCAATTCGGAACCGTTCAGCGCCGCCAGTCTCCCAGGCGGCGCGTAACGGCCGCCGCCGGCCGCCGCGCCGCCGCTCTGGCAGGGTGTTTGACTTCATATCTCTGTTGCTAGAAAAGTTGTGGACCGATTTACTTGATTCTTGCATGACAAGATCCGCCATTCAATTCTTAGCAGATAACGAAAATTTGACGTCAATTGCACGATCCGCTGCCCATATTGTGGTACTGCCATCTATTGACAAGGCTGGCGAACTAAAGCCGGGCGGCTATTTCCACTTTTGACACACCATGTGCACGTGCGCACGTGCAGGGTGCCGCTCCCAGATCTCGAGAACGGCTGGGCCGATTGTGCTCAAATTTGGCACATCGCTAGAAACCGGTCAGTAGGGTGCCGTGCACAAGTCAGTTGGAGGTACCCCCTCGAAATTTCGCACGTGCAAGACTCACCCCCTCGCTCGCTCCGTTAGTCGCCTCAAAAGGCGCTATACTGGTTTTATTTACATTGGAATGGTCACTGGTATTCAAGAGGCTCTGAACTCAGGAGAGAACAAAAGCGAACTTAACGGTTTGTTTAGTAACGTTGTGATAAATCGCAGCATTGCACTATTTTTGTCTTAGTTGGGCTCTTCGTATGTCGATTACAGCAGCAAAGTGTAGGCTGTCGGTCGGTGTCGGTGAAAAGTCGGTGATAGGTGATCTCGGAGCATCTTATCGAAACATCCAAGTAGCATAAAAAGAACACCCATGTTGGTTCGATCGAGCCACGGAGCGCAGCATTTATTACCCCGCGGCGCGGCGGGGGCTCCGCACCGCGCCGCTCCAGTCCGGCCACTCGCAGTGCCGCCCACAGGCCAGCTGACAAGTTGGTTCATTTCTCGTCACGTCGTCCGCCGCATAACTCAGAGTGGCCGGCGGGCACGGGCCGGCGCCGCGGCCAGGCTGCCGGCGGGCACGGGGCGGCGCCGCGGCCAGGCTGCCAGCGGGCAAGGAGCGCCCCGGGAGACGCGTGTACGATAAATGGGCCACCGGTTATGACCGGGACATGCATCACCCGGCCTCATCCGAGAAACACGACCAGCGGCATGTGAATCGTGACATTTTCAGGCTCCGTGAAACAAGAAAACTCTCAGTTTGCTTGGGCACAGCTCTGGAAGCACTTCATACAGCTCAGTCTGCAAAGGTGAAGACTGAACATTGAATGGATTCTGATCTCATAGTTTATTATATATTAACACATGGTTTCCCGTGTGTAAATGGTTTTAACGCACGACGTGGATGGATTGGAGCACGAGTGTGTTAATGCACGAGTGAAACGAGTGCATTAACGCACGAGTGCTCCATTCCATCCACGAGTGCGTTAAAACCATTTATGCACGGAAACCATGTGTTAAACTAATTAATACATGCTTAACGGTGCGAATTTAAATTAAAATTAATCTTAGTCGATGACATTAAAAGGGCCATTTATGGGAATTCTTCGAAGAAAGTCAATGACCCTTCCGAAAAACTTCAGTCGAGAAATTCATCACTGCACGAGCGTGCACCAATTTAAATTGGTGCACGGCTACCTTCGAATTAACGCACGGTTAATCTCCAGTGAACGCACCGTAAAGTATGTATTAATTAGGAATTAACCAACCCAGCGAAAATTGGCACATAGTTTTATGTAGCAAGATATCAAGCAAGTTGGAATAAAAACCCCTTTGATGATACACCCTACAACCCATCACTAATTTTGACATAAGCGCCAAGCAAAATGTCACCATATACAATTGCTGGCAAAATCTGAAGAACAGGGCACGGATCTGATGTGGACATTTAGGGAGGTATACCATGTCGGGATAGACATTTTTACCTCGATATGCATTTGCGACTAAGAAATGCACACTTACCACCAACATACCGTAACTTGTAACATAAACGGGAGCCAGCGGCACGACTTCTGTCGCGGGACGAATTTATCAGGGGGCTCGTAACCAGTGATATAGGGTGACATAGCTGGATGTCGCGGGACCCCGATGAATTGTGACCCCCGCGATCTGACCTGACCTTTACAGCGTGATCCCCCAGCACCAGCTCGTTAACTGGAAAGGGAAATATTAAATAGTTCACGGGAGCGGCCCATTAATTATTCCATCCAGACAGAGCTCCGTCGTGAGATGGATTGTCCTGTCGGTGTGCCGCAGGGCGCTCTGCTGTCCCACCCCTGAGATCCGACTGATGGCGGCACCGTCATTTACACCGGCGCCACTGATCAAAGCTGCCGTATGCAACGTCACGTCACCAGTTGAAATGGCCATTTTCCGACAAAATTGCGTAATAAAACAGGGTCCCGGCGGTCGTTATAAAGCTGGGAATTGGCGTGGTCGGCCACTGCACGGGCGCTGTTCCGACAGTGAAATCAGCCGTAGATTTCCCAGTGGCATGGTGTGCAAAACTAGGCAGCACCATTAACGCTGGCGCCAAAGGATCAGCAAATTTTTGCCTTGATTGAATGTGAAGGTACTAGGTATAACACAAATCACTCACAGCTCACTTGAGCAGAGCTCAGGCTAAGCGCAAAAAAGCAAAAGAAAAGCAAGGTTATAAGATGAAAAAAATACGTAAAGTACGATGCAGATTTCCATGCTCGTACGTAGCTGCGTTTGACTTTCTTTTTTTACAAAAGATGTGTAATTAACGTGCGCACATAGCCGACCGTGTGCGGCTATGTGCGCACGTTAAACTTTGGACTCCAAATTCTGCCATAGAACCGAATTGCGCGATCGGAGGGTAGAGGGCAGGGTCAACGCAACGAGCTTCGCTTAGCGGGGGCTCTGTCTTTGTGAATCCTACCATTCAAACTGCTGGGACTATTTTTTTTTAATGTGCCCATATTTGTTTCACTTATATTTCATTTGTGTACACCAATTTCTCCAATCATAGCCCAGCACCACTCCGTTCTCCCTAAACCTTTTGAATATCTTCAAATCCCGAGATTGCCTTTGTAACATCACTTGCATCCTTGTCCACCTCTCGAAAGCCATTGTGCTCTTCGAAGTCGTTCCTGTACAGACTGCTGCTCCCTTACAGCTACCCCTTTGCAAGGCATTGCCACCTTCGAGCACCCCACCGTAGCCTCTGTGCAGCCCACGTTTCCCACTGTCTCGCTCTGGTCCGTCCAGCTGACGCCCGGTATGTGCTCGGTGTTGCAGCAGTTCGTGCAGAGCGCGGCGCCCGGCCGGCCGGCCTGCTCGCTCTCGGACGGCTGTCCGCGGCACACCTACTTCCCGGCCGTGCTGCTGAACAGCCGACTGTTCGCGTTCCGGCTGCACGACGTGTCGGGCGTGCGCCGCTTCCCGGCCGGCGCCGACCAGGAGTGGAGCCAGTGCCGCGCGCTCGGACTGCGCAGCGCCGCCGCCTACCTGCTCGTGTTCGACCTCACGTGCGCCGACTCGTTCCGCTACATCCGCGCCATCCGCGAGCAGATGCTCGAGTCGCGCGACATGCAGCGCGTGCCCGTCATCGTGGTGGGCAACAAACGAGACCGGGTGGCGGCGCGCGACACCCGCGACTGTCGAGACTTCTCGGCCACCGTGCGCAAACAGTGGAAGTGGCCGTACGTCGAGTGTTCGGCCAAGTTCAACTACCGCGTGCTGCAGGTGTTCCGCGAGCTGACAATGGCGCTGGATGCGCTGCGGCAGGAGGAGCTGGCGCCGGCCACCGAGACGAGCGCGGCCGCGGCGCGCTCGGCCGCCGACGGCGGACTCTGCGGACACTGCGCCATCCAGTAGCCGGTGCCGGAGCCGAGCCGCGGACTGCCAGCCACCAGCCCTTTTTTATCACTGTTGGCCGCGAGTGAGGTGGTGCTAGTGTGACGACGTACCGTGTACAAGGCGAGCAAGTGCAAACCGCGGCGCGCAGCGGTGGGGGCGGCGCGCACCGCGGGGCAATAAGGAGTGCAGTGCCTCCGGCGGGAGCGGGTGGCACCACGGGGGCGCGCCGGCCGCCGCGGCCCAGCCCAGTCTTTCACCGGCGCCGCCGCGAGACGGCCGACCGAGCTCGCTGCGAGTGACCGCCTCTGTCGCCCTTCCAATACACGTCAACCTGTGAGCGGGCGGTGTTGGACCGGTCTCACTGGGTAGCTATGAACCAGTCACCTGAGATCACCGCCGATTCACATTTCGCGCCACATTGCACATTAAAATGTTGGAAAAAAAAACTTTAAAAGAAAACGGGCCCATGAATAATATGTTTCCATGCAGGGTTGTGCTCGACTCAAAAAAATTTGCCGACTCGACTCATCATTCAACTTCAGAAAGCCCTGACACAACTCTGACTCAAACAAGGAGTTGATTTTTTCCCTTGACTCGACTCATGACTCAAGCGGCTCAATGAAAATATGAGTCGACTCAAACTTGACTCAAATTTTTTGTTGAGTCAAGTGAGTTGACTCAAAATTGACTCAGATAAAAAACGGCAGGGTATATATATATATATATATATATATATATATATATATATATATATATATATATATATTTATATATATATATTGTTTCTAGAAAGTTGAGTCAGGTGACTCATGTTTCTAAATGTTTGACTCAAATCTGACTCAACTCAACACCTTAATGTTTTTGTCCGACTCAACTCCGACTCAACTCAACAGCTCAACATTTTATCCGACTCGACTCAAATCTGACTCATTTGAGTCAGAGTTGAGTCAAATTTCTGACTCGACTCATGAGTCAAGCACAACCCTGTTTCCATGTCTGTAAAAACGCACAGAAAATGACTGATAAAACTGTAGCATGTACGGCGTGATTGCGTTAATTCAATGTCGTTTCCAGTTCATAATTCTTTTGCCGATCTCGTGGAGACTATTCAATTTTTTTAAAATAAATTTTGTCCGAACCTTTTGATAGGAAGGATTCACAAGGACAGAGCCACCGCTAAGCGAAGCTTGCTGCGGTGACCCTGCATGCCTGCTAAATCTACCCTCCGATCGCGCAATTCCAGTTCTATGGCAGAATTTAGAGTCCAAAGTTTAACGTGCGCACATAGCCGCGCACGGCCGGTCCCCTCACCAACTTCTCCTGGCTACGGTTTGCCACCAACCGCAACCATACCTGTCAGGAGGCCCCGATAAATGTCTAGCGCCCGTCGCGCTTCGAACCCGGACTGTTATAACCGGGAACGCGTGCTCTCACCACGCGGAGTCCAACGCTCTACCAACTGAGCTACGGGACCGGCAATGCAACCGAAATCAACTCATAGCGGCGACGCGGCTATGGAAGGTTAGGACCCTGCCACGGCGCCACCGAACGTGACCGTGGCTAATCGCCCCGTCGACAGACGCAGGGCAGACCCGGGAGGGGTGTCTGGAAGGGGCGCGGGGACGGGCGGGCCGTCGACGGAAAGTGGCACGCTCACCAGTCGTCGACAGCGACGGACGGTGAACGGAGTGAAACGCGAGAGGAAAGCGAGCCAAGGAAACCGTGTGGAGTACCAACGGCTACGAGGAGATTCTGCCCAGGCACACCAGCGCCGACATGGCAGGTGAGGAGCATCGGGTACGGCCCGGGGGCACGTACCACAGGGGGGTGCGGTAGCCTACGGCGACATCACGAGGATGGCTGCTGGGCGACCGACACGCGTCCATTCAGAGGCGTATTAAGCGCGCACGCACCGCTTAGAGAACGGGGAGCCCGGGAGGTGCGCCAGGGACGTGCAACATGGCGTGGCCGCCTTGCGAGCGCCCGCCACCCCCCACTCATGCACTTACATCAGGTCCGCCGCCGACGCCTCGGCTACTCTGCAACTCATGCACATACATCGGGTCCGCTGCAGAAGCCGCGGCTACCCTGCAACTCACGCATATACATCAGGTCCGCCGCCGACGCCCCGGCTCCTCTGCTACTTATGCACATACATAAGGTCAACCACCCCGCAACTCTGCTCGTATATCAGGTCCGACGCCGACGTCTCGGTCACTCTGCAATCGCATGCACCAGGCCGCCGCCAACGCCGCGGCTACCCTGCATCTCATGCACACACATCAGGTCCGCCGCCGACGCCTCGGCTACCCTGCAACCTACGCACACGCATCAGGTCCGCCGCCGACGCCTCGGCCCTCCGCAACACGGTAAGCACATACACTGGGTCCGCCGCCGACGCCTCGGCCATTCTGAAACTCACGCACTCACATCAGGTCCGCTGCCGACGCCTCGGCTTACCTGCAATTCGCATGCACGTACCGCAGGTCCGTCTCCGCCGCCTCGGTTACTCTGCAACTCATGCACATGCATCAGGTCCGCCGCCGACGCCTCGGCTACTCTGCACTGCACATACATCAGGTCCGCTGCCGACGCCTCGGCTACTCTGCAACTCACCCACATACATCAGGTCCGCCGCCGACGCCTCGGCTACTCTGCAACTCATGCACATGCATCAGGTCCGCCGCCGACGCCTCGGCTACTCTGCACTGCACATACATCAGGTCCGCCGCCGACGCCTCGGCTACTCTGCAACTCACCCACATACATCAGGTCCGCCGCCGACGCCTCGGCTACTCTGCAACTCATGCACACGCATCAGGTCCGCCGCCGACGCCTCGGCTACTCTGCACTGCACATACATCAGGTCCGCTGCCGACGCCTCGGCTACTCTGCAACTCACCCACATACATCAGGTCCGCCGCCGACGCCTCGGCCACTCTGCAACTCACCCACATACATCAGGTCCGCCGCCGACGCCTCGGCTACTCTGCAACCGCACATGCATCAGGTCCGCCGCCGACGCCTCGGCTACTCTGCACTGCACATGCATCAGGTCCGCCGCCGACGCCTCGGCTACTCTACAACTCATGCACATACATCAGGTCCGCCGCCGACGCCTCGGCTACACTGCAACGCCAAAACGCACACACACACCCACACACACCCACACACACACGCACACACACACACACACACACACACACAAACACACACACACACACACAAAACGAAAAACATAAAAAAGAAGAAAAAAGAAATGCATAACAAAACATACACAGCACCTGTCGCCACGTGGCACGCGACAGCCCCCCTCCGATAGAATTCAAACCATACACATCACTTTCCAGGGTGAGGGACGCCCAGCGGCGGGAGAGACCAACGGAAATCACAGGACAGCGAGAAAGCCGACGGCTGACGTTTACACCAATGGCAGGCTTCCCTGGCTTCCCGCTATGTCAGCACCACCCGTGCGCACAAGACAGCGAGCTGGAGACTGTTACGCGGCACGTGCTCCAAAACAGCTTGGCACCGGCTTCGCAACGGGCTTACTGCAACGGCCAGAGGCAGTACTACTATTTCTGCAGACGCTACGGCATTCGACCCGTACCGGCCAACACTGACACACTGGTCTATTTCGTCGGCCACCTCCGACGGCGCGGAGTGGCCGGGGCTACGGTGAGACAGTATCTATCAGCGGTGCGCCACCTACACGTACAGTATGGCGTACCTTACGCGGGCGGTACGTCCCCGGTGGTCAGCGCGGCACTAAGAGGCTCACAGGTGCGTGGGCCAGGACACGGCACACGACGGAGGTCGCCAGTCACCATTGAAGATTTGAGAATCCTAAAAGGAAGATTATGCCACATTCTGCCGTCATACCGGGACCAGCTATGCCTGTGGGCGGCTTGTACGCTAGCGTTTTACGCAGGGCTGCGGTGCGGAGAGTACCTGTCGACAGAACCAGGGCGCGGCCTACGGCGCTCAGACGTGACGTTGGCCTCAAGAGGCCAAGGCTGCACCATCGAACTCCGCATACAGAAAACGCGGCAGTTCGGACCCCCAGAGATGCGGCACCTGCCAGTAACAGGCACCTCAACGTGCCCGGTAAAAGCAGTTACACGATACTGCGAAGAGCGGGACCGGACACCAGGACTGCGCAGCGGTCCATTATTCGTTTTAGCATCGGGGACACCCCTCACGAGACGTACGATGTCGGACGTGCTGCGACGGGCGCTGGGACCCGGCTATTCCTCACACTCGCTGCGTATAGGTCTGGCGACGACCGCCGCGGCAGCAGGCGTGCCAGACACCACCATACAACTGTTGGGACGCTGGACCAGCTCCGCATACGGGGGTTACATACGAGGACAGCGCGGCATCGTCACGGCGGCACTGCAGAGCGTAGCCCGCTATCACCCCATGTCAGCCGAGGCACGGCACAGCGTAGCATACCAAACGAACAGACACTAGCGAGACGATTTCGCCTGGCCCCGACGGAACTCTAACAAGGATCCTGTTTCCAGATTTGCGGCAGCTAAGCCCGGCTAGCTCTGAGCAGGCGGACATAGACGCCGGGCTGCGTGCCGAGCTAGACGCCGCGAGCACCGCAGCCGGCACACGGGGAGCCCACGGCCCGCGCGGGGGCCTGGCCATCTGGCCGCCCCCGCCGACCGGCGCGTGGCCGGGCGCGGCGGCACGGCCGCCCCCACCGACCGGCGCGTGGCCGGGCACGGCGGCACAAACACCGGGGATACTGGCGGGCGACACAGCCATGGTGCCGCACACCACCGTCGGCCCGACCTTCGGCCAGCCAAGGCCGCCCGCGCCGGCCGCCTGGCGGGAGGGACCATCGGTACCGTCTGCGCCGGCCGCCTGGCAACAGGGGCAGACCGCCGCGCCGCCGGGGCCGGAGGGCTGGCAGCCGGGACGGTCGGCGACCGCCACCGCCTGGACAGCTGCGGGCCCGCCGGGACCGTCAGCGGGGCCGCCGGGGCCCGTAGCGGGGCCGCCGGAGCCCATAGCGGGGCCGTCGGGAGCGACTCCATGGCAGGCGAGAACGAATGAGGGGCAGCCCCGGCCGCCGGCAGACGCGGGACCGACGGGAGAGCGCGAGCCGCACAGCGGAGGATGGTATCAGGTTGCGGCGGGCGGCGCCGCCACGCCGCACCTACACCGGCCGCGAGGGGCAGACGCCGAGCGCTCGCCCCGAAAACGAGCACGGTCTAGCGGGGACAGCGAGCGACCCCGCCGCCGCCGCCGCCGCCACCGCCGCCACGAATCACCGAGCTCGTCGGACACCAGTTCCGAGGAGGAGGAGACGCCCTGTCGCAGAGAGGAACTCAGGGTGGCAAGGGTGCGCGTTAGAAGCGCCGCACCGCCGACGTCACTGCGCCTGCCGGCCGTCACAGCCGGCGAAGCTCGCGCCCTGCGAGACAGGAGGAAGTTCGTACCAGCGACAGGAGCTGCCGCGCCGGGCGGAGCTCACACTTCCGCCGCAGGCCACATTGCAGCTGTCGCGGCGCTGCTCGCCCACTCAGTGTTCTACTTCCCGGTGATGGGCCTGCAGGCCATCGTGTACCTGGCATGGCTAGCCGACCGCGGGCTGGGGAGGGACGGGCAGGAGGTGCGGGGCATGGACGCACGGGCCCGCCAGGCCATGTCCCTGCGCCCGTGGGAATATTTGACCCACGCCGACCTAGACCAATTCCTCCCCACCCAGGCCAGATCAGGACCAGACACCTATTCCAGAACCAGCAGACGGCCGGGGGCTGACGCCGAATTATGTTTTCGCTTCGCGCGGGGCCTGTGCAGCCGCCAGTGTCCGTACGCTCTGGGCAGCGCCGACGCGCTGCCGCCGGCAGTCGGCCGCTTCCTGGCCGACCCGGTGGGAGCACTCCCACTCCTGACGGGAGCAGTGCTATGGGTAGCGGGGGGGGGGGGGGCGAGAGGACGAATGGAGAGAAAGGCAGAGAGTAGAAAGAGGAGAGGAGCGTGCTTGTATAATGTATACAATACAGAATTCCATTGGGTGTATTTGGCGTTTTAGGGGCTAGCCTACCCTGAGAACGAGCCGACGTGAGTGGTTTCGGCCACTGACAGCCAACTGGGGAGAACGAACGGAGAGTGGGGCGCGGGCAACGGGGGCCTAATCAACTCATAGCGGCGACGCGGCTATGGAAGGTTAGGACCCTGCCACGGCGCCACCGAACGTGACCGTGGCTAATCGCCCCGTCGACAGACGCAGGGCAGACCCGGGAGGGGTGTCTGGAAGGGGCGCGGGGACGGGCGGGCCGTCGACGGAAAGTGGCACGCTCACCAGTCGTCGACAGCGACGGACGGTGAACGGAGTGAAACGCGAGAGGAAAGCTCCCCACCCACCCTCACCGATGTTGTAGATTAGACCATAGGAGGTATTGATAACAATAACAATTCCGAATCTGAACATAGATAACCCACACTATACTCGTCGTTACTACTCCGCCGGTGCGTTTTAGGGGCTAGCCTACCCTGAGAACGAGCCGACGTGAGTGGTTTCGGCCACTGACAGCCAACTGGGGAGAACGAACGGAGAGTGGGGCGCGGGCAACGGGGGCCTAATAATGTTTACAGACATTCTAAAATAACGATGATTAATACTCATCTGGCATTCTTATGAAAACGCATTTGTGAAGTTAACTTCAACCTACTCGTGGCGAATACGCCTGCACGCGCCACACAAACATAAAACTAAACGAAAATGAACCATTTGGTGGCGCTCGAAGCGCAGCCGAGCCCATTCATGGGGAGAATATAGTCTAGGCCCTAACAAATGTTCCTTTCTCGAGATAGCAGGAAGAAGCCGTCGGTCTCAGTCGATGGATGTCCATTTTGGTCTGCCCTGATGGCAGCGGGATTCCTATCGCTGAGAGGCTAGAGAAACGCCAGCTCTGGAAGCAGGCGAGTTCATCACAGTTGTCTAGACGTTCGGAAACTGGAACGGAAACCGGCCAGCATATTTATCAATGTTTACAAGAAATACAGTTGGTGGGGCTAAAGGAGCTCAACTTCAGCTTTGACTTCTTTGCTTTGCCAGTGTGATATTTAACTTTTCTCCAGATTCAAATCAGTATGGATGTATTTATTGCTCCTGGAGCTTTACTCGGGTTTCTGCTCATACACGCAAGTTCAAAAGTACTTACGTAGGTACTACGTATGCAGTTATGCAGGAATGCGCTGGAGTTAAGACGTTAGAATAGCACTGACATTGTTGATGAAGTCTGTTCGAGCTCATGCGATGAACTATGTATTCAGCTAATAATGTTCAGTTTATCTGCACTTTTTGCCGGCCACGCAAGTGTAACGGATACAAATTCTTGACTGAAGAGCACCAGGGCGTATTTTAACATGTTAACTGGGTCGGCAATTGCCGACCCAGTCACGGAGAATGCCGACCCAGTGACAGCCGTTTGCCGACCCAGTTGCCGCCCCCTCTAGGATGCAGCACGCACATGCAGGCTAGGTGCCGTCATTCATAGTGAGGCTGCTGCCCTCCGAAATGATAATGCCGCCTCTTAAAGTGAAGCAGCCGTCTATAGAAAGTGATGATCCCGCAACTCAATGTGACAGTGCCGCCCCTGAATCTGTTAGTAGCCCCACTCAATGTACCAAATGGTGCCGCCCTTCTAAGCATCTGTGGAGCCCCGCAATGTGATGATACCGCCCCTCAAGAAGATGATGCCGCCCCTTTCAGTATCGGTGGCGCCCCTCAATGTGATGGTGCCGCCCTCAAAGTGCCGGTGGCGCCCCTGAATTGATGGTGCTGCCCGCCAACGAGTCGGTGGCGCCCCTCAAAATGATGCTGCCGCCCCTTAAAGTGTTGGCGCCGCCCCTTACAGTGTCAGTGACGCCTTTCGAAGTGTCGGAGGAACCCACCAATATAATGGTGCCGCCCCTCTAGGTATCCACATAGCCCCTCATTGTGATGGAGCCGCCCCTCAAGCAGACGATGCCGCCCATCAAGAAGATGATGCCGCCCCTGAATGTGATGGTGCTGCCCGCCAACGAGTCGGTGGCGCCCCTCAAAATGATGCTGCCGCCCCTTAAAGTGTTAGTGCCGCCCCTCATAGTGTCAGTGACGCTCTTCGGAGTGTCAGAGGAACCCACCAATATAATGGTTCCGCCCCTCTAGGTATCCACATCGCCTCTTATTGTGATGGAGCTGCCCCTCAAGCAGATGATGCCGCCCCTCAAGAAGATGATGCCGCCCCTTTCAGCATCGGTGGCGCCCCTCAATGTGATGGTGCCTCCCTCAAAGTGCCAGTGACGCCCCTAAATGTGATGGTGTCTCCTGTCAACGAGTCGGTGGCGGCCTTCAAAATGATGCTGCCGCCCCTAAAAGTGCTGGTGCCGCCCCTTACAGTGTCAGTGGCGCCCTTCAAAGTTTTGGAGGAACTCATCAATACAATGTTGCCGCCCTCTAACTTTCTGTAGCGTCCCTCCATATACATAATGGTGCCGCTTCTCAAACCATCCGTGGCGCCCCTCAAAGTGATGGTGCCGCCCCTTACAGTGTCGGTGGTGTCTCCTCAAAAGTCAAGGTGCCGCCTCTCAAAGAAATGCTGGTGTCCCTCGAAGTGTCGGAGGCGCTCCTCAATGTCATGTTGCCGCCCCTCAAACCTTCCGTAACGCCCCTCAACGTCATGGTGCCGCCCCCCCCCCCCCCCAATGTGCTCACGGCGCCCTTAAATGTCATAGAAGCGCCGGTCAAAGTGATGACTGTGCTCCTGGCAGTGTCGGTGGCGCCCCGAACAGTATCGGTGGTGCCCCTCAAAGTGATGATGTCACCCTCAAACAAACGGTGGCGCCCTTCGAAGTATCGGAGTCCCTAAATATCATACCTATTGCCGCCCATTAACGATCTGTAGCGCCCCTCCATATGATGGAACCGCCCCTTAAAGTATCCGCGGCGGTCCTCAAAGTTACAGTGCCGCCCCTTACAATGGGGTGGCGTCCTCAAAATAAAAGCGATGTTGCCCCCCCCCCCCCGAGTAATGTTGGCGTCTCTTCTAAGTATCGGAGGCGCTCCTCATTGTCAGTTTGCCCCACATCACTGCGCACATGGCGCCCTTCAATGTAATGGTGCCACCCCCAACGCTCAAAGAGATAATTGCGCTTCTCACAGTGTCGGTGGTGCCCTCAAAGTGGTTTAAGTGCCCTAAAAAAGTTGGTGGCGCGCCTCAAAATGATGCTGTCGTCCCTTAGCATATCTGCAGCGCCTCCAAAATGATAGTGCCTTTCCTTAACCGGCGCCGGGCTGAGGTTTGAACCCCCCTCCCGACCCCTATAACTTGGCTACTGGGCCACGTAGCGACACGCGGTAAGCGGCATTCGAAAGAGTGTCAAAAACTACTTGGGTTAGTTGGTTAACCGTACTTTGGTTAGGTCAAGTCAAATGTCAAATATCAGGTGACCAGAGGTCATCAAAGGTGAAATGTTGTCTGTTTCAACATTTATTGACAAACTGGCGATAACTCGGGGAAGAATAGAACTACAGCACCGCGAAAAAAACGCATTCGATTGCTCTTCAACGTTCCTATAAAGTCCTCAGACTTGACCTAACATCAACGGCTTAACCTCCAGAGCACAACTAGTTTAACCGGTGCCGGGCCGGGGAGGGTTGGAGTGGACAGTGAACCCCCTCCGCCCCTCTACTGAGCTGTTTTAATGAAGAACCTTTTTACTATAATAATTATTGACTCACGAAAGTTATGACATTGTTTTTTCAGTACTGTGCTCCTCTCGTCGAGATGCGTCGCATGAACTATAATTTGACATTCAAATGTCATTTGGGAAATTTGAGCTCATGTCCAGGTCATGACCTGACTGGTAAAGGTCACGTTGCATATCAGTCGATTTGTATCGTCAAACTGATCTAAGGTGTTTTCATCGCTCAGGCATGTCGCATGTCTCTATCAGAAGTTATTGAAAAAAAAACTGATGGAGGCCTTCCATGACCTGACATGACCTCAAGGACATAACGAGGGGTCGTGGGTGGCAATTTTCCGATTAAGTGTTTCATTTTTAATTGTTTTATGATGTTTAAATTCGTTAACTTTGACATTTGTCTACCTAAAAAAGAGGCATGCATGCCCTGATTTTCTCCCATTTCCTTATACCTAATGGAAGGGTCGCAAAATTGTCCTTACCTTTGGTCAAAGGCATAGCAATTTCGAGACTTACATTTTATATATACAGTTACACACTGTTTGTCTTATCAATCGCTGAAGTTATAAAGGGATCGTTCAGTCGGTGTATCTATGGTGAGCATTTGCCTGTTCCGTAGCTCAGTTGGTAGAGCACCGGACTCCCCGCATTGTCTTCGCTTGCGTTTTGTCCGCCGGCCGATCCGGAGAGAAAGTTACCGAGTGAAGGTCATTCAAATTTCAAAAACTCAATGAAAATGTCACTGGGGTCACGAAAATATTTGAGTAGGTAGGTATACCATTCATTAACTTGGGGGGGGGGGGGGGGATGAACGTATCGTTACAAATCAATACGCTGTTCATTACGCGAGTAACTAATGAATAAAAAATGTATGACTTCATCCTTACTCCACCCGCTCTCCCTCTCCATAAAAAGAGAGTTAATTGTGTTGCATTTTATTTAGATGCAGAACAATAGAGGCGTCAAAGGATATGGCCGAATATCAGCGACCCTTGCTGTGTAAGCAATGGGGCTTGCAATGGGGTATGACAAGTGGGGGTAATGGCCCCGTCCAGCGCCCAT